>NC_138969.1:22954062-23604375 GCF_055761805.1 Camellia sinensis | reverse complement strand
CAGGAGAGCTATGCATGATGCGGGGGGATAGATCTGGGCTATGGACAGATGAGCTGACAACTGCAAGGGAGGACTTTGCCAACCTGCAACTTCTTGATGACCAGGAACTGGGGGAGGCGTCAATTAATTGGTATGATTTTGAGGAATCAGAGGAGGCCACGGGATGGCTCGAAGATCAACCGGATGCAGTGGGGGAAGCCCAATCAGAACAGAGCCCGGCAGGGGCAGAAATATCAGTTGTGGCCGGAACGGCCGAAAATCAAGTTGTACCGCCGGAGAGCGCCGGTGTAAAGAATTCCGCTCGTGATATGGGCATTACGGATGTAGGAACGGTTGAACAAACAGCTGTACTGACGCAGCTAGAACAAGAAAAGTTTGAGGAGGTTGAGAGAATTAGAAAAGCAAAAGGCCCTGAGGGGACTGAAAGTGCTGTGTGCACAAAGACAAACAATGCTGCGAGCATATGGACAGAGAGCACTGAGAGTGCGAGTGGACCGGAGCCAGACAGGTGTCTGTTGGCCGCCAGTGGAATGTGGTGGGAAGATGACGACTTGTGTCTTGCCCACACGGATGAAGACTGGGGGAATAACCAGCCGGATGATACTTGGTACCTCGATGAAGTGGACCATATGACAAGAAGTGGGCGGTACTTCAAGCCCCCACATCTGGACCAACCCGAAGCATCCGGGAAAGATAGAGAAGCAGAAAGACAGAAGGAGAAGCAGATTGAGGATGAAGCTGTGCTGAAACAATTAAAGAAGATACAAGCAGACATCTCCATCTGGGGACTGCTAATGGCATCACGAGTACACAGAGAAGCTGTCCTATCTGCTATGGACAAGTCCAAACTCTCCATAGACACCACCCCTGAACAGCTGGTTGGGCTGGTTTTTCCGGGAGGAGGTTCCCCGGCATTAACCTTTTCGGACAAGGAGCTACCGCCTGAGGGCACAAACCATAACAAACCTCTCTATATTTCTGTGGAATGTAGAGATAAGTGGATACCGGTGGTACTGGTTGATACCGGGTCTGCGATTAATGTCTGCCCGACCAGAACGGCATATGCGATCGGGTTGAAGCCCGTGGACTTCGTCCCAACCACCCAAGTGATCAGAGCATACGATAATACCAGCAGAGAGGTGATGGGGACTGTTAAAATTCAAACCAAGGTTGGTCCAGGACAACACAGCATCGAATTTCATATCTTGGATGTTCCCGCAACCTTTAACCTACTTTTGGGGCGACCGTGGTTGCACCAGGTCAAAGCAGTCTCTTCCACTCTACATCAGATGCTAAAGTACCCCCACGGGAAAGGGGTAGCGATAGTTTTCGGAAATTCATCAATCCATCCGCCGCCGGAGGTGTCTACACCTGTCTTGGAGATTGAGCACGGCACGGAGGATGTGTTTTTGTCGGGGTTCACTTTGGCCGAGGCTCAAGTGGTACAGAATGTCATGGCTGCGAATGAGGGCATGTATGTTAGTGCACAATCCATATACCTCATGAACAAGCTAAAGCATACCCCTGGGATGGGATTAGGGAGAAGCGGCCGGAAAGGCGTCTCAGTATTGGCCGAAGTGCCGCACAACCCCCACGCCTTTGGACTGGGTTATCTGCCCACCAAGGAGGATTGGGTAAGGAAAGGGAAAGAAATGGCCGGAAGGGCCAGGGCAAAGAAGGCCGGGAAGCCATTTGATTTAATGCACAGGCCCATCTGGGGTACCCTAAACGGACGCTTCGTCCGGGAGGGGGAAGATTTTCCATTCTGCGGCTTCCCGGAGCCATGGAAAAACGCGGAGGGGAAGCGCGTGCCTGGTTTTGAAATCTTCTTCGACATACAATTATCTGGGGATGACGTTGTCGAAGCGCAGACAGACCCACCAACTGAGACTGAGCAGTGTGAAGCAGTGGATTCTGAGAGCACGGAGCTTGAAATGGGGGTAGCACTAGCAAGTCTACTATCAGATCCTCCGATCGGCCAAGAGTGCTTGGGGGATAACTCTTCGGTTTCTGTGATTGGAAATGAAATAGCTGCGGGCTTTCCAGCGCCGATCTTGGATGCATCTATCGCACCTTCTCTCATCTGGCAGTATGAAGAAGGCTTTTTATCTAGCAATTCCGGGTCAGGTAGTGAGCCGGAATCTGATTCTACCGAATCTTCTGCGTCGGAATCAGATTCCAGCTCGACTGAGTCTGAGTCCGGTATTCCTGGGGGTGATAACCCGGATGCCACAGTCCTGTCTAGGTCGTCTTTTTCATTTTCTTTTGAGTCTGTTGTAACAGAGGAATCTGACGGCTTGGAAGTATTTAATGAGAATGATGTGGATGTGGTTTCCGAGTATTTTTCTGTGCCTTTGGTTTATTGCTTAAATCAGGATTTTCAAAATTTTGATGAAAATAGCGAGGAAGAAATTCCCCCAGTTTTGCAACGATTAATTGATCAAGAGCAGGAAAGATTTGTTAAACCTTTAATGGATGAAATCACTACTGTGAATGTTGGTACTGAGAAGGACCCGCGGCTGGTCCAGATCGGGTCCACGTTGTCTTCAGAGGAGCGCGAGCGCTTAGTCGCTTTATTAAAAGATTTCAAAGATGTTTTCGCGTGGTCCTATGAAGACATGCCTGGAATCGATCCTGAGATTGTACAGCACCGGATCCCTCTTGATCCAGAGGCCCGCCCTGTCAAACAGAAACTCAGAAGGATTCGCCCGGACTGGGCTCTCAAAATCAAGGAAGAGGTCACCAAGCAAATTGACGCAGGGTTCCTGCTGGTATCTGAATATCCAACTTGGTTGGCCAACATAGTTCCAGTGCCGAAGAAGGACGGTAGAATTCGGGTCTGTGTAGACTTCAGAGATTTGAACAGGGCCAGTCCGAAAGACGACTTCCCTTTGCCGCACATCGATGAATTGGTGGACTTCACGACGGGACATGCCTTGCTTTCGTTTATGGATGGTTTCTCAGGCTATAACCAGATAGTGATGGCACCCGAAGACCGGGAGAAGACTGCGTTCACTACCCCGTGGGGGACATATTGTTATAGAGTAATGCCATTCGGGTTGAAAAATGCTGGAGCTACGTATCAACGGGCAGCAACTACAATATTGCATGATATGATCCATAAGGAGGTCGAGGTGTATGTGGACGACATGATTGTCAAGTCCAAAGATAGAGAGGGCCACTACACCGCCTTACAAAAATTCTTTCAAAGGATCAAAGAGTTTCGGTTGCGACTGAATCCCCAGAAATGCACGTTTGGTGTTACAGCAGGGAAGATGCTAGGGTTTCTGATCACACAAAGGGGCATCGAGGTCGACCCTTCCAAAATCAAGGCCATCTTAGAAATGCCACCACCAAGGACTGAAAAGGAGGTGCGAGGCTTTCTGGGTAAAGTGCAATTCACAAGACGGTTTATTGCTAAATTAACCTTGACTTGTGAACCACTCTTTGGTCTCCTGAAGAAAGGAAAGAAATTCCAATGGGACGGCCGATGTCAAGCAGCTTTTGAGCAGATCAAAGAGTATCTACAGAACCCACCCGTGTTGTCGCCACCAGAGCCGGGGAGACCGTTGATACTGTACCTTTCAGTAACTGAGACCACCATGGGCTGCATGCTTGCGCAAGAGTCAGAAGACAAATTGGAAAGAGCCATCTACTATTTGAGCAAAAAGATGCTAGATTACGAGACCCGCTATACACCGCTGGAGAAAGCTTGTTTGGCCTTGGTATGGGCAACCAGGAAGCTGCGGCACTACCTGTTAGCCCACTCTGTAATGTTGGTTTCGCGTTTGGATCCCATCAAATATCTCTTCGAGAAACCAGCGCTTACGGGTAGGCTAGCTCGATGGCTGCTGTTGCTCTCCGAATTTGATTTGAAGTATGTAACGCGTAAGTCAGTAAAAGGCAGAGCGGTAGCGGAGTTCCTTGCCGACCACCCGGTTGAGGGGGATGAAGCGATTGAGTATCTATTCCCAGATGAAGCTATTCTGCACGTCGAAGATGAAACTTGGACGATGTACTTTGATGGAGCGTCAAATCAGTATGGGTATGGGATAGGGGTGTTGCTGATAGCGCCTGACGATTCCCGTATCCCTTTAGCATTCAAGCTCCGGTTCAAGGTTTCCAACAATGAAGCAGAGTATGAAGCATGTATTGCTGGCCTAGAGGCAGCCCTGGAACTAGGGGCAAGACGAGTGGACGTCATTGGGGACTCGAACCTCGTTGTGTCTCAAGCAAAAGGAGATTGGAAAGTCAAGGAGGAAAGGATGATAATATACCACCAAACCTTGGATTCGCTAATTCCTCGGTTTGAAAAGCTAAAATTCACCCACCTCGTAAGAGAGAACAACAGGTTTGCAGATTCATTAGCAACTCTATCTTCTATGATAGACATCCCGTCCGGAGTCCGGATGCGTCCAGTCATTATTGATCAGAAGTTCGTGCCGGCATACGAGTCGATTTCCGCCATAGATGAGGTTCAAGATGGCAACCCCTGGTACTACGACATCTGGAACTTCTTGGAGAAGGAGGCATATCCACTAGGGGCAAATGCCAAAGATAAGAGGGCTGTCAGAAGAATGGCTGCTTAATTCGTTATTTGCGGGGGAAATTTGTACAAAAGGGGTCATCTGGGAATGCATAAGCTCTGTGTAGAAGCTGAAGAGTCAAAACGCCTGATGGAAGCTATCCATGGGGGTGAGTGCGGTGCACACATGAATGGAGTGATGTTGGCCAGA
Organism: Camellia sinensis; assembly: GCF_055761805.1. Classification (NCBI taxonomy): domain Eukaryota; kingdom Viridiplantae; phylum Streptophyta; class Magnoliopsida; order Ericales; family Theaceae; genus Camellia; species Camellia sinensis. The sequence continues at coordinate 23,599,639 of NC_138969.1, read as the reverse complement.
AAGATCCTCAGACAGGGCTACTACTGGTCAACCATGGAGGAGGATTGTATTAGCTTTGTTCGGCGATGCCACAAATGTCAAATCCATGCAAACCGCATGAACATCCCGCCGTCAAAACTGTACAACATGACTTCACCATGGCCTTTTTCAGTCTGGGGAATTGATGTGATCGGAGCTGTTACCCCGAAGGGGTCCAACGGGCATGAGTTTATCCTAGTAGCGATAGATTATTTCACAAAGTGGGTCGAGGCCCAATCTTACGCGGTGTTGAAGGCGTCGCATGTCGCAAAGTTCATCAGGAACAACATCATATGTCGCTACGGGGTGCCAAACGAGGTAATTTCAGATAATGGTTCCCACTTCAAGAAAGAAGTGATAGACTTGTTGGAGAAATACAATGTGGCTTTCCATAAGTCATCTACATATCGGCCGCAGACCAACGGAGCGGTTGAGGCCGCCAACAAGAATATCAAGCATATACTGCAAAAGATGGTAGAAACCTATCGAGATTGGCCAGACAAGCTGCCATTTGCTCTGTGGGGCTACAGGACGTCAATCAGAACTTCTACTGGAGCAACTCCATATTCATTGGTCTATGGAATGGAGGCTGTTCTACCCATTGAGATTGAGGTTCCGTCGTTACGAGTATTGGCTGAAACCAGATAGCCGAAGCAGATTGGCAGCAAAGCAGATTCGAAGAACTCATGCTCTTTGATGAAAGAAGACTGAAAGCACTGTACCACATCCAAGGCTATCAACGCAGAATTGCCCGGGCTTTCAACAAGAAGGTTAAGTCCAGGAATCTGAAAGAAGGAGATTTGGTGCTCAAAGACAACCGAGCTCCCATCCACGACCCAAGGGGCAAGTTCAAACCTAATTGGACCGGTCCTTACATTATCAAAGCTATCTGGTCAGGTGGAGCTGTGGTTCTGATGGATCTAGATGGCTTGGAGTTCTCACAACCGATCAATATGGACAAGTTGAAGAAATACTATCCTTGAGAGGCTCGCTAGGCCGAAAACCCGAAAGGGCGACCTAGGCAAAATTCAGAGCACAAAAAAATTAGAAAATATAAAAACTGAGCTCGCAAGGTTGAAAACCCGCAAAGGGCGGCCTTGGCAAAAGTTAGAGCGCAAAAGGAGAGTGAAAATACTCGAGTGAACCTTAGCCTGAACTACGTAAGGCTTGATTCCCATCTTTGGGATACGTAGGCAACTTCACCTTGAAGTTCAGCCATAAACTTTTTCCCGATCAACTCTGTCCATCTTGGTCATCTTAGTCATCTCTATCCATCAGCATTTACCGCAATCTCTGGTACAGTGCTGTTCAGACTAGGGGCAACTTTCCGTTGCCGCGACGGTGCAAAGTTACTCAGACTAGGGGCAACTTTCCGTTGCTGTGAAGTGCCGCATTGTTCTTCAGACTAGGGGCAACTTTCCAGTTGCGGGGATCTGGGGTTGTGCATCTCAGTGACAGATCTCCGACGTGTCCAATTCTGATCCACATCGAAAATAGTTTTGAAAAGTTTTAATAAAAGTTGACTTTGTTCAAATCAATCTTTTTACGACTAAGACCATTTTTGGACCAAAAGTGGAAAATTTTCAGTACCATAACTTTCAATTTCGTTGATTTCAAAATAGAGTTCTCTTGCTCTTGCATTACAATCGAGGTTGCTTATTTTAGTACATTCATAAAGAAAACTTGAAAATGCTAGGTAAGCAATAAATTTGAGGCATAGTTGAATCAAGTATCTCTGTGTCCCCTCCCGGAGCTGGATGGAGCATCTGACGCCAAGCTGGGCCCAACCTGTGCCTCCTCATTGAGCCAATCCACGCACTCATCGGACAAAGTGCAACTGAAAGAAGAAGCGGGGGCCAGGAGCTCTCTCGTCCTCCATGCCGTGGCATATCGGGCAAGCTGTGCACCCCGGATCGGGAAAGCAGCTGGGTACTCAATCCCCTCCGGTGGACAGGTCTGATCATGGCCAAACTGACGCAGAAACCGGAACGGAAAATAGAATACACAATGGGTTAGACCAATCAGTTGGATCCCAATCAGCCGAGACATACTATAGCTCATTGCCGGGAGGTTGAGCCAAGGACAACGCCAAGCAATGCCGTCTGCGGACAAATTGCACATCCAATCGAACCACCACCTTTCGTCAAGAGCATTGACTAGGCGCTGCCGAAAGAAGTAGCCTCGAGCTGAATAAGCGGGGCAAGAGTCCACAACCTGTAACTTATCCATTAACCATACCTAGGGGAGGGATGGAAAATGAGAGAATAAAGAATAGAGAGATGTACGATGAGAGAAAAGTAAGACAAGGGTTTTGTGAGAAAAACCGAGCCTGAGGGCCGAGTGATGTGAGCAAATATATATATGTGAGGTCGGGTGGGAAACATTACCTGCAGTAGCAGTGGACTCTCGGCAAACCTAGTCGCCTCCCGGCGATAGACAGAATCTAAACCCATCAATGTCTCGGCCAAGATCATGGCAATACAGCTCTTTCCTTCTCTCAAACCTTGGGCGACTTCAATCAGGCGAATGCTAGCCCCGCCGAAGCCCGAGGAAAGCAGAAAGTGAGACAACAAACATAAACAGAGGGCGTGTTGCCGGAAACCCTGCCAATAATGGTTGCTGCGGTCACCAGCGTCGGAAAAACGGTGGATCAAGCCGAGGATGTCCAGCTCTCCACTGCAGATCAGAGATCGAGCGTCATGCGCTGTGAGCCCACACATCCGCCCTAAAGCCTGGGCGTGACCAAAACGGAACTGGGGCAAGATCACTTCAGAACACTCGGACTCCATCAAAACTTGAAAGTCTTCGAAAGTGGGGCACATCTCTTGGCCGCCAAAGCTAAAAACATGCGTCACTGGATTCCAGAACCTTGCCGCGGCATGTAGAAAAGGGAGATGTAACGGAGTACGGCTCAGCGTGAATAGTGCATTCAAGCCGAAACCCCGGAAATTCAGCTTTTCCGAGCCATCTAGAGAAGAGATCCAAGATATGATATTTTCCGCAAGAAATGCCTCCATCTTTGCCTAAAACTAAGATGAAATGAATGTTCCCGAAGTTGAGGCTTATATAGAAGGAAAAACACTATTCACGGGGACACGTGTCAAAAATCTGGTGGCTGCAGGACTGAATGGCCGGCCAGCTACTTTTTCTGGCTGGCCAGCCATTTACTTTTTCAAAAATGGCCGGCCAGCTCCCAAGGATGGCTGGCAATGCTGCAGTGTATCTCCTTGACCCTGTTTTATCCTTCGAGGGAGAATTCCAAGCATTTCCGGGCAACGGGAGACTCAAAGGCCTTCATCTCCCTCCGTTTCGGATGCGTTCCGATCGTCAGAAGTACACTTTGTTTTTGTTGAGGTGTTTTGATTATCGAGTTGTTGTTTTGCTTATCGAGTTGTTCGTCGAGCGGACGTGTTTTGTGTTTTTGAGTCATTGCTCTCTGTTTAAGCAATTTTTGTTCAAGTCTGGTTTATTTGTGTTGTTGCATTTTGCTTATCGAGTTGTAAACTTTCTAAGGTCCTGTTATATCTTAGTAAGTTGAGTTGCTTAGTTTGTTGCGTCGGTTCACTACCTGACTGGGTGATTACACAATGCGCATTTCCATTCAATTTTATTTTTGTGCAAAATAAATTAATGCGATACGATGCTAAAAATACAAACACCTTTTCAAAAGCTATTTCATTTCATCATGCTTTACAACATACAAAGGTACAAGTTTTACAAAAAATAAGACTGCCTAACAATGTGCAAAGTGCTACAAACTACTAGCAAAAAGAAAAATAAAGCAGAAAATAACAACATCAAAGTCCTCGGGAGCGGGAACGAGAAGCACGCCTCGTCCTCTTTTGCGGGACGACCTCCACACCATCATCTGAGTCGGAGCCTTCCTCCTCAGCAGATGTCTCGAACTGACGGTCGGTAGCCTCCTCCTCCTCCTCATCAGGCTCCACCTCCACAACGTGAGCCCTGCGTCTGCGGACAGGCCCTCCTCGAGCTCCTCGATAAGGCCTAGATGGCCCGACTCCTCGGGAAGGCCGAGACGACCCCGCCCCCTCAAAAGGCCCAGATGGCCCAGCTCCCCAATGAGGCCCGGATGGCCTGGTCTGCGGCTGACCGGACCAGGAAAGCATCTGAAAACAAAGAATTCAATTCAAATACATCAGTCCAAATATATACATCAGATGCAGATACAAGCAGAGGCTACATGAAGTGAGTGCATGTAAGTACAGTGTATAAGTGGGGTGTGTGTCAGATGTGCTCTACACAAATAGTATATCGATGCAGTAGAAATCAGCATGTCATCAGAAGTATGAAAAATGCCAGAAAACTGAAGGGTACCTGGATGCCCGCGACAGACAACTGTGCCTCCCTACGCAGGACCATGCCTTCGAGTGTGGCCACCAGCCCAACCACCTCCTCCATGTATCCTCGCGATGGCTGCAAAAACGAGCTCATAATCATCAGTGAACAGAAAAGTGTCTAAACATCTGAATGATGAATGAAAACAAGTGGAGCATACCGGCGGTGAGTCCGGATCAATGGCGTATCGATCACTGGGCATCGGAGGCTCTAGTGGAATCAGAGTCGGAGAGCTAGCCCCATACTGCCATGCCATCAACTCAGTCGGCATATCTGGCCATCCGACATGAGGATGAATCGACGGAGTCGGAGGAAACGGTCTACTCCCACCTCTAGATGCGCCAGCCCTGCTAGAAGAAGGGATGTCTGTAGCTCGAGCCTGAGCCTGATCCGAGGATGACGTACCGGCAGGCCTCATCATCGGGATACGAGCTTCCGTCAATGGGGGCATCAAATATATGTGACGGTAGGTGGCGTAGTCCCCCTCCTCAGTATATAGTAAGGCTTCAGTACCCAGCATGGCACCGACTACCTCTGAGTAAGAGAGTCTGTCAGCGGTCCGCATACTAGCTGGGGGTGCTGCGGGAATGTCCTGAGAAAGATACCCCCACACCTGGCGCAGAAAGCGCTCCCCCAGGAACCATGCCCTGCCAACCGGCCCTTCAAGCAGGACTCTATACTGGGAGATGCCTGATGCTCCGGTATACTGAAGTCGGAGATCATCACCCAGGGGCGCCCAAGGCTGCCATGTAATCTGCGGATGACAAATGCATAAACCAATCAGAAATCGAGAATATACAGAGCAAATCAAAGATGAAAATGAAAAGAACTGAAAGTTCTGAGGTACCTCTGAATGTCGCACCGTGTCGAAATACTGTCGCAGGCGAAGGAGGGTCTCTCGAGGCCTCGGCCGATGCGGGCCCTCGAATATCAATGAATATGGGGTCACGGGAATCCCTACCACCTCCAGCTCTGGGGCTAATGATGGGAAGTATACATAAACCCATAGTTGAGAAAAGCAGTGCAGAATGTAAGTACGAAATGCTGAGAGCAAAATACAGACTGTAAAAGTACGCTGTGGGTGCAATGTACAAGTAATGAGAAGCAGAAATGTAAATTAGGGGGATAGAAAAGTACCTCCCAGGCTCTCCAGTAGCCGCCAAGTAAGTCGCCCCGCCCGCGGGAGGTCGCGCTCATGTAAAAGTAAAGAGTAGCCAGGCCAGCGCCACCCCAATCATATCTACTGACCTGTGATAGGTCAACCAGAGCACTCAGCAGGTATAGCCCAATGGTGTTCCCCCTGTCGGCGAACAGGGTAGTCCCGAAGAGGAACATCAGGAAGCCACGAGCATACTGCTCTGTCTCCTCAGGAGTCTCGGGCACCATCTCCGCCCGCCGAAAATGGGAAGAGAACCAAGTGTATCGGACTCTCCCAGAGACCCTGTCAACAGGTGGGTGAGCCCCCAATAAATACATCCAGGCAGCCTCCCACTCGCCCATGTCCTCGTCGTAAGGGATGGACCAACCTCCGACGTCAAGGCCGGTCAATACAGCGAAGTCAAAAGGGGTCATGGTCATGTCCCCGGTAGCAGAGAAATGGAAAGAATTGGTGGTGTCCCACCATCTCTCTACCAAGGCTGCCATCAGCGTCCTCCTGGCAGGACAACGTGACAACCCGACACAGAAGGGGCCAAACCCCGCCAAATCTACCAAGTCTCTGACGCCCTCTGGGAGCTCCGCGTACCAATCCCTCGCGGCAGTGGAACCATACCCCCGTACACTACGAGAACTACCCTGTATTCAGAATGAATACATGTGTCAATAATGAAATGAAAAAGGGCTGTGTGCCAATGGAATGAAGTTTGGGCTGTGTGCCGATGAAGTGAAATAAGCTACTTGCAAAATTTACCTGGGCTGCGTGTTCAGAAAATTTGAAATTTGGGCTGCATGTTCAACTTTCAGTTAATTTGTGGGCTGCGTGTTCACTATCTACCTGGGCTGCGTGTTCAGAAAATTTGAAATTTGGGCTGCATGTCCAACTTTCAGTTAATTTGTGGGCTGCGTGTTCACTATCTACCTGGGCTGCGTGTTCAGAAAATTTGAAATTTGGGCTGCGTGTTCAACTTTCAGTTAATTTGTGGGCTGCGTGTTCACTATCTACCTGGGCTGATTTGTGGGCTGCGTGTTCACTATCTACCTGGGCTGCGTGTTCAGAAAATTTGAAATTTGGGCTGCATGTTCAACTTTCAGTTAATTTGTGGGCTGCGTGTTCACTATCTACCTGGGCTGCGTGTTCAGAAAATTTGAATTTTGGGCTGCGTGTTCAACTTTCAGTTAATTTGTGGGCTGCGTGTTCACTATCTACCTGGGCTGCGTGTTTAGAAAATTTGAATTTTGGGCTGCGTGTTCAACTTTCAGTTAATTTGTGGGCTGCGTGTTCACTATCTACCTGGGCTGCGTGTTCAGAAAATTTGAAATTTGGGCTGCGTGTTCAACTTTCAGTTAATTTGTGGGCTGCGTGTTCACTATCTACCTGGGCTGCGTGTTCAGAAAATTTGAATTTTGGGCTGCGTGTTCAACTTTCAGTTAATTTGTGGGCTGCGTGTTCAGAAAATTTGAATTTTGGGCTGCGTGTTCAACTTTCAGTTAATTTGTGGGCTGCGTGTTCACTATCTACCTGGGCTGCGTGTTCAGAAAATTTGAAATTTGGGCTGCGTGTTCACCATCTATCTGGGCTGCGTGTTCAGAAAATTTGAAGTTTGGGCTGCGTGTTCAACTTCCATTTAAAGTGTGGGCTGTGTGTTCACTTTCGAATTCGGGCTGTGTGTTCAACAAATCAGTGTTTGAGCCATGTGTTCTAATGTGGGCTGTGTGTTCGCAATTAATTAATGAGCCGAGTGTTCAGAAATTCAAGTGTTGAAACTACATGTTCAAAATGTAAGCAAAGTACTATGTCATAAGCTAAACTACATATTCAAGCATGGCAAAGGTGCGAAATGTAAAATACAGAAGATAAGGTAAATACCTCTCGGGCCTCGTGAGAGAGATGCTGCTCCGGCTCTCTGAGAAGCAGATCCACGGGTGCTCGCTCGTCGAAGCTGGTAAAATGACGGAAGACGGCACGCGGGAGGACGTGAGCTGCCGGACGGTACCTCTCAGGAATAAAAGGTCGGGTCCTCGGAGGTAGAGTCATGGGATCGAAATCATCTCCGGCACCCGGAAAACCTCCACCATGGGAAAAAGTACCCGCCATTTTCAAGAATCTACAAAAGGGGAGCAAAAATGAGCAAATTGGGCCAAAATTGGAAAAAGTCAACAAAAGTCAACTCTCGGGAAATAAAAAGTCAACAAAAGTCAACTCCCGAGAAAATATTCCAAATATTAAGATAAGTTTACCTCAAGTGGTGAAAATGCAAAAAGAAGCTCCGAAGCCGAAACTTAATCACTCCAAAGTGCTTAAAACTAAGTGTTTTTACGGAAACAATTTGCGCGGGGCGTTGGAAAACGCCCGTGAAACTCAAAACTGGAGAGAAAAGTGTTGAAAGAGGCAAAAAATGAAGTGAGGTTCGGCTGCCATTTATAGGCCTCAAGCCTTGGATTGCAAGAGCATCAAAAAGGAAGGAAAAAGACCAAAATGCCCCCGGAAAAAGGGCATGGCCGGCCGGCCCCTATTTCTAGCTGGCCAGCCATCTGCTTTTTGCAGAAATGGCCGGCCAGCCATCTACTTTTGTGGAAATCGGTTGGCCACCCCCCCTTGGGAAGATAAACGGCCGACCATCATCCCCACATGCTCACCTAGCTCTCTGCAAATTTTGAGGAAGATCGGAGTTCCCGGGACCTGAAAAAGTTCAAGAAAAGTACACTTCCGGTCGCGAAATTGCTCCGTCGGGACTTCGGTTTCAAGTTCTGACATGTGTCTCATCTTCATTCATCGAAATCAAAGTGTATCCTTTTTGAATGAGTGGTAACATTTCAAAGAAGCGGATCGGAGGCCGCAATTGAGTTACCTTCGCCGAAACACGCTTTTCCGTACTCGCTGATTCCTGACAAACGAGCGCCCTGATTCCTGCTCGTGTTACATTATCTTGCATTTTCATGAACATACCTGCATTAACATGCACGTTTCTTGATGTTAATCATACTTCTGTGTTTAAAAATGCGTCGTCACGCATGTTCCATTCTTGCATTGCGATGCATTCACTCACCAGCACTGCGTGTGTCGAACTTTCGGAATCACATTAAATCCATGTTGTTAGCATATTGTGCTTGTTGCAATTTCTCTCTTTCACAGGCACGATATTGTATGTACGGTTCAATTAAAGCTGGTGCGACCAGACGAATCGCGCAAGTATTGTATCTTCTCCGTGTGAGACGTGGCGGGGATTGAATAATCCTCCGCATTCTTAACTGCATGAAATGTAGTTGTTGCTTTGCATTCTTGCTTAAAACTGTTGCATCTATTTGCGAAAACTTGCTTCATTACAGCTTGCTGCATTTGCATGATCATTGGGTTACCTTAGGCATCTTGCATATCATTTGCATTTTGCCCCCTGCCTGCGGGCATGCCTGCGGGCGCATCTCTGTTTATCCAGTATGTTTGTCTAAGTCTTCGGCCTTGTCAAAAATGGGTCGTCTCTGGGCTTTGACATTCACTCCCGTCACTTGTGACTTCCGAGTTCTGTCAAAGAGGGGCAACTGTAGACACCCCATTTTTGACCGACCTTAAGACTCAGACGTCACCAGTTGAGCGTTAGGTGATGTTGCATAATATGCTCGTTCAGAAGTTTCAGAGTCGCGGCCGTGAGCCCTGCCTCCGGACTTCCGAACCCTTTTCTGTGCCTTGTCTCGGTTTGCGAGCCAGACTCGGTTTTCTCTGTTTCTTTTCCTGAGGGAAGGGAGAGGTCCCGTGGACCATCTCTCAATGTCCGCAGGCTGCATTTGGTGGCCGTAGGCCATTTTGCCCATTTCGGAGTCCGGTTCCCGGTTTTCGGAGCCGTCAGGTCGTGTGCCTCGGTTCGGGACCGCTTAACCATCTCTTATTGCTCTGATTTTTGGCATACATCTTATTTCATCCCTTTTGAGGGACACTGGGGGCTAAGAAACCCACTTCGAGGTCGAATACCATTTTCGGTGCTTAACAGCCCATTTTCGGGACCCCGAACTGCGTGTTTTGGCCCCGGAACGTTCGTTTTGCAACGGTTTTCGTTCATTTTTGGCAGGTACCTCTGTTTTATCACAGGGAAGGTCACTGAAGGGTGGGAGGCCAGCAATTGTTGCAGCAACCAGTTATTTCTCTTCCGGAGCCTCCCGGCGCCCGTTTTTCGCACTTCCGGGCTAATGTTGAATACCTTGGAGCTAGTGTTGCCAACTTTCAACCACATATCTGTGATCTACACACTTGGGAGGCCCCTAAAAGTTCATGGCCGGCCATTAAGGTCACCTGACCCTTTTGACCCCTTTCTTCCGGGCTAATGTTGAACCCCTTGGACCTTTTTTCTTGAACTTTGAACCACATATCTGTGATGTACACATATGAGAGGCCCCTAAAAGTTCATGGCCGGCCAGTGAGTCAACTTGACCCTTTTGACCCCCTCTTTCCGAGCCATTGTTGAACCCCTTGGGCCCACTTTCTTGGAATTTCAACTACATGGTTGTGTTGTACACACATAGGACTACCTCCCCAATAGCTGGCCGGCCAGAAAATCACCTTGACCCTTTTGACCCCTAGCCGGCCGGCTAGGGGGTGTGGCCGGCCGGCCACCTCCAGCAAAAGTGTGAGGCCGGCCTGCTTCCTTGCACTGTGCCCTTTACAACTGTGGGGCAATATCCCCCAGATATTTTCTGTATCCGGGGGATATTTTGTGGGGGAGTTTTGCCCTCCTTCTCCCCCACCTTTACACCCCATTTTGAACCCTTATAACCAGCTGGTGGCCTTCTTTGTAAGGGTTAGAAAATTTACTCTTCAAAGCTCCATAGCCAACACTATCTTCTTCCTTTTCAATTCTTCAAAAAACCCTAAGTCCCCTAACCACCATTCCTTCTACACCACCAAGCTCTACTACCACCATCTCATTTCCAGCAGCAAGGAGGGATTCTTGAAGGCTAAAGAAGCTACAAATCCATCCAAGAAGCAACAAAAGTTCGAATCTTCAAGGGTAAGTAACACTTTTACCCTTTTGACCCTTTTTCTTGATCCATTTCTAAGCCTCACTTCTTTTTGGTTTCAAGCTCCGGCCCTAACTGAAAAGGGCCATATTTTGAGCTCATCTTCACTTCTCATTAAGGGCTCAACCCTATTTGAGCCCTCCATAATATACTTGCTTCATTGATCATCTTGTATGTCATGATTTTGCATGCTATCTTTGGCCCATGAGAAATCTGTTTTTGAGCATGTTATAAACTGATATAAGGCTTATTTTGAGCCCCTCTTCAATATTGGAGAAGGGCTCAACTTTTTTGTTGGTGACTCCATGTGTCACTTGTAGTTATACCCCTCTTTTCTTCCCCTTTCTTACATGCAATGGCAGCCTACCATGCTTAGGTTTTTGGCCATTTTACAGTTCTGAAAAGGTCCTTGTTTTGGTCCATTCTTCATGTTTTGTTTAGGGTCTTTCATGTTTTGGGACCTCCATAAGCCACTTCATGTTATATCTCACTTTCGGTTCGTTTTCTTGCATGTTTTGTTAGCCTACCATGCTTAGGTTTTTGTCCATTTTACAGTTCTGGAAAAGTTCTTATTTTGGTCCATTCTACATAGTTTATCAAGGGTCTTCGGCTATTTGGTGATTATTTTGCATACTTCATGTTATGGCACCTTTTGAGCCTTGTCTTGCATCATATTTTTAGCATATTTGTATACTGATTTTGAGGCTGCCATATACTGTAAATGTTCATATTTTTGGTCCATCTTCAGTTTTGTAGAAGGAAATTTTCCAGTTTGGGTTTTGTTTATATCACTTGCTTCATTACCTCTTGAAAATACCGTATTCTTGCATGCTTTTTTTTCCCTACCTATATTTGCTGTTTGGCCATGTTTATAACTGTGAAAGTGCATCTTTTGGGACTGTCTAGCTTCTGTCTTTGCATTGCATGTCCATATTGTGCATGTTTGGCATGGCTATAGGCCATTTTGGGTGCCTAGTGTTGCATTTCGGGACGTTTCCTTGCATTTCATGTCATTTCGTTTCATTTCGGGACTGTTTTCCCCCATATTTTAGTGCTGAAATTCCATTAGTATGCTTGCATATCATTTTTGCCACATTTCATCACATTTTAGCGTCGCCTCGGTTTGCGTGCCCGTGTGCACGCATTTCGAGGCACTTCATTTTCTGCCATCGGCATCCGATGTGAGTGTGGCTGAGGCTCTCTCATGTTGGTATAAGCCCATTTGTCATTTCCATGTCATTTTCATATCATTCTATCATCGCCTCGGTTTGCGTGCCCGTGTGCACGCATTTCGAGGCACTTCATTTTCTGCCATCGGCATCCGATGTGAGTGTGGCTGAGGCTCTCTCATGTTGGTATAAGCCCATTTGTCATTTCCATGTCATTTTCATATCATTCTATCATCGCCTCGGTTTGCGTGCCCGTGTGTACGCATTTCGAGGCACTTCATTTTCTGCCATCGGCATCCGATGTAAGTGTGGCTGAGGCTCTCTCATGTTGGTATAAGCCCATTTGTCATTTCCATGTCATTTTCATATCATTCTATCATCGCCTCGGTTTGCGTGCCCGTGTGCACGCATTTCGAGGCACCTCATTTTCTGTTACCGGCATCCTATGTGAGCGTGGCTGAGGCTCACCCATGTTGGTATAAGCCCACTTGTCATTTCCATATCATTACCTTGCATTCCGCCATCGCCTCGGTTTGCGTGCCCGCGTGCACGCATTTCGAGACACATATCATCGCCTCGGTTTGCGTGCCCGCGTGCACGCATTTCGAGACACATATCATCGCCTCGGTTTGCGTGCCCGCGTGCACGCATTTCGAGACACATATCATCGCCTCGGTTTGCGTGCCCGCGTGCACGCATTTCGAGACACATATCATTTTCTCGGTTTGCGTGCCCGTGTTCACGCACTCCGAGGCATTTCATTTTCATAGCATTCTGCCATTTTCTCGGTTTGCATGCCCGTGTGCACGCATTTCGAGGCATCTCATTTTCATAGCTTTGAGTATGTTAGGATTGTATCTTAGTTGCATTTCATGCGTATCATGCATATTGCATCATGTCCGGAATAGGAGTTAGCCCGGGCACGGGAAGCGAGATACATTTCGTACTCCGAGTGACGGAATGTGTCTCAATTCCCCAGTCACCGACACTCCGGATTATCCATGATGGAGTTAGGTTTTAGCTGTAGTTTCATGTGCATTCATCCTATATTGAGTTGTGCATTTCGACTCCTCGGCCATCATGCCTCGGTATGCGTGATTGGTGGCACGAGGATCGAGACATGCATATATTTGTGCAAATACATTGCTATGCCCCTTTCCTGCTTTCTGTTGCAGCAAAACCAGGAATCAGCAACTTTTTGGGACTTGGCACGCTTTCCAAAAAATAACAGGTGTAAACAGAGGCTAATTGGGGCATTCCGGTGGATTTCCGCGCAAGACAGTCCGGACATGCATCATCCACCAGAAGCAAGGCAGTCCCTGGCTTGCACGCCAGTTTATTTGCTTTCTAGTTAATTCATTAATTAATTAGAATTCTGTAATATTTTGGACTGTAATATTCTTTTATTTTGGGGACTGTAATATTCGGACTGTATTATTTATTCAGACCCTCCGAGTGAGGGCACAACTGTAATAAGTGTGCGTGAGTGTGATGTATGTCTTCCAACCCCACGTCTTTCTCCCTTTTATTTATCCGCTTATGATGGTTAGATTAGGGCATGTTTAAATTAGCATACAGTATGACAGCATGTTTGCATCATTCATCTGTTTTGCATGCACCAGGCTCGGCGCATCATACTAACTGCATTGTATTTTCAATTCCAAGTTGAATACATGTTAGTTGTAGCATTTCATATGCCATCTTAGAATAGCCGAGCCTACTATAGTTGCATTTTGTATGTATTGCATTAAGCATTTTTGTATACTTAGGATCATGCATGATTTTTAATGTAGTTTCTGTTTTTGGCTTGGAGTACTCGGTAAGCTTTATGCTTTAGCATCCTTGCATGCGTGTGAGTGAATGCCATGATAGCATGCTTACCATGAGGCTATGTGCTTATGTGATATATCTGCCTGAATGCCTGTGGGTGAAGGTTGGGTTATCTGAATTGGAATGAATCATCAAATGTTTCAAGCCTACCTGCGGGTAGCAAACCATTTTCAAAAACAAGCATGAAATGTTTTGTTCCAATTCAGGCGATCCAGTCTATACTTGTATGTTGTGAGCATCACATAGTAACCTAGGCTAATAACCGGAATAAGAACTCACAATGTTTTCAAAAATTGATATCATGGTTAGTAGAGGCCGGTCTATGACCGGGCGAGCGGGGGTGCTCACGAAGTGACCTTCCCCAATCGTACCCAAGTTCCCGAGCCGAGGCAACTTTGGTGATGACGGACACGTGGCCTTTTGGCACCGAGTCAGGGTTTCCTAAATTTCCCAAAATAAAATATTTAGGTGGCGACTCTGTATCTGGCAAAGCAGTCCATGTTTGGCACTTCTTTCAAAAATCTGTTTTCTCAAAACGATTTGCCGGATTTGGACTCTTTGGTTCAGACTTAGAACCGTGACTACGACAAATCGAGTCCGAGCTATAGCGAGGTCCCCCGCGGGCTTGTTACAGAGAGATTTACGGATAGCCCGGTCACCACACTCAGAGTTAGCCCGGTCGTGACATAATGCAGTTAGCTCGGTCAGACCTAACCATTCGTTAGCACGGCCTAAGCACACTATGGATTAGTATGTGTAGACGTCCCCGAACGCCCCGAGAGGAACGAGCTCCCGTTCTGTTCATTTTGGGGTCACTACAGCTCAGGACTCTTCAAATTTGTCACGGTTCTAAGTCTGAAACAAAGAGTCCAAATCCGGCAAATCGTTTTGAGAAATAGATTTTTGAAAAGAAGTGCCAAACATGGACTGCTTTGCCAGATACAGAGTCGCCACCTAAATGTTTTTTTTTAATGGGAAATTTAGGAAACCCTGACTCGGTGCCAAAGGCCACGTGTCCGTCATCACCAAAGTTGCCTCGGCTCGGGAACTTGGGTACGATTGGGGAAGGTCACTTCGTGAGCACCCCCGCTCGCCCGATCAACGATCGGCCTCTACTAACCATGATATCAATTTTTGAAAACTTTGTGTGTCCTTATTCCGGTTATTAGCCTAGGTTACTATGTGATGCACACAGCATATAAGTATAGACTGAGTTGCCTGAATTGGAACAAAACATTTCATGTTTGTTTATTTGAAAGTGGTTTGATGGTGCTACTCGCAAGTAGGCTAAGACGTGGATTTGCCACCCTCGGGTGGATTTAGAAAACATGATTTTGCCACTATCTAGTGGGCTTAAAACACACATTTGATGAATTATTCCAATCCAAATAACCCAACCTTCACCCACAGGCATTCAGGCAGATATATCATGTAAGCAAATAGCCTCATGGTAAGCATGCTATCATGGCATTCACTCACACGCATGCAAGGATGCTAAAGCATAAAGCTCACCGGGTACTCCAAGCCAAAACAAAAACTACATTAGAAATCATGCATGATCCTAAGTATATAGAAATGCCTAATGCAACACATGCAAAAATGCAAACTATAGCAGGCTCGGCTATTCTAAACATGGCATATGGAATGCTACAGCTAACACGTATTCAACTTTGAAATTGAAATACAATGCAGTTAGTATGATGTGCCGAGCCCGGTGCATGCAAAACAGATGAATGAATGCAAACATACTATCATACTGTATGCTAATTAAAATATGCCCTAATCTAACCATCATAAGCGGGTAAATAAAAGGGAAGAAAGACGTGGGGTTGGAAGACATACATCACACTCACGCACACTAATTACAATTATGCCCTCGCGCAGAGGGTCCGAATAAATAATACAGTCCCAAATGAAAGAATAGTACAGTCCAAATATTACAGTCCGAATATGTACAAATTCCTAATTAATTAACAAATTAACTAAGAAAATAAATAAAACTGGCATGCAAGCCAGGGACTGCCTTTCTTCTGATGGATGATGTACATTTGGGCTGCCTTGCGCGGAAATCCACCGGGATGCCCCAATTAGCCTCTGTTGAGCAGTTATTCTTGAAACGCGTGCCAAGTCCCGAAAAGTTGCTGATTCTTCATTTTGCTGCAACAGAGAGCAGGAAAGGGGCATAGCAATGTATTTTCACAAATATATGCATGCCTCGATCCTCGTGCCACCAATCACGCATACCGAGGCATGATGGTCAAGGAGTCGAATTGCACAACTCAATATAGAATGAATGCACATGAAAACACAACAAGACCTAACTCCATCATGGATGATCCGGAGTGTCGGTGACTGGGGAATTGAGACACATTCCGTCACTCGGAGTACGAAATGCACCTCATTTCCCGTGCCCGGTCTAACTCTTATTCCGAACACAATGCAATATGCATGACATGTATGAATGCAACTAAGATACAGCCTAGTATGCACAATGCTAAGAAAATGAGATGTCTCGAAATACGTGCACACGGGCACGCAAACCGAGGAAATGCATGAATGCGATCTAAGATACAACCTAGCATGCACTATGCTGTAAAAATGAGATGCCTCGAAATGCGTGCACACGGGCACGCAAACCGAGGCAATGGCATATGCAATGTAAATGACATGGAAATGTGATATGGGCTTACACTAATATGAGAGAGCCTCAGCCACACTCACATAAGAGGCCGGTGGATGAAAATGAAGTGCCTCGAAATGCGTGCACACGGGCACGCAAACCGAGGCAATGGCATACGCAATGCAATGGCATGAATGGCATAGAGAATGCAACATGGACTTATACTAACATGAGAGAGCCTCAGCCACACTCACATAAGAGGCCGATAGATGAAAATGAAGTGCCTCGAAATGCGTGCACACGGGCACACAAACCGAGGCAATGGGATATGCAATGCAATGGCATGGAAATGGCATATAGAATGCAACATGGACTTTCAGCAATGAAAAATGGGGTAAAACAGCCCCGAAACGAGGCGAAAGTACACCCGATGCACGGAATAGTCCCGAAACACGAATTTTGGCACCCGAAATGGCCTATAGCTATACCAAACATGCAAAATTGGTACATGGAATGTAAAGACAGAAGCAAGGCAGCCCCAAAATAAGCATTTTACTAGTACAAAACATGGCCAAACAGAAAGCAAAGATAGGGCGAAATTAGCATGCGAAAATGGCCCTAAACATGAGATTATGAAGCAACTCACATCTTCTGTCCTCAAACAGGTTAGGGCCCTTCAACAAAGTTTAAGAGGGGCCCAAAATATGATGTTTTCCAGAACTGTAAAACCCCCAAAAACAAACACAGGTATGGCTGCACTCCTATGCAAGAAAAAGGGCCAAAAGGTGGCCAAAGAGGCAAGTGGTATATGCAATGCCCAAACTGAAAAATTCCCTTCTACAATATTGAAGAGGGACCAAAAATAAGCATATTTCCAGAACTGTAAAAACCCAAAAACAGTATACAAACATGCTAGAAATGCAATGCAAAATGTGGCTCAAAAGAGGCTATAACACAAAGTATACAAAATATTCCACAAACGGCCAAAGACCCTTAATAAAACATGAAGAATGGGCCAAAACAAGACTATTTTCAGAACTGTAAAATGGCCAAAAACAAAAGCATGATAGGCTAACAAAACATGCAAGAATAGGGACCAAAAGAGAGATATAACATAAAGTGGCATATGGAGGTCCCAAACCATGAAAGACCCTAAATGAAACATGAATAATGGACCAAAATAAGACTATTTTCAGAACTGTAAAATGGCCAAAAACGAAATCATGATAGGCTGCCAAGGCATGCAAAAAATGGGACCAAAAAAGGAGTATAAAGGCAAGTATAGCATGGAGGTCCCAAACAGTGTTGAGCCCTTCTTCAATGTTGAAGAGGGGCTCAAAATAAGCCTATTATCAGTTTACAACATGCTCCAAAACAAATCACACACAAGCTAAAAATATCATGCAAGAAAATGACATTTTAGAGGGATAATGAAGCAAGTGCAAGATGGAGGGCTCAAACAGGGTTGAGCTCTTAATGAGACATGAAAATGAGCTCAAAAGAAAGCCACTTTCAGTTATGGCCGAAGCTCAAAGAAAAAAGCATAGATGGCTAAGAAATATTGCAAAGAAAAGCTCAAAAAAAAGGGAAATGGCAACTCACCCTTGGAGACAAGTCTTTTGTTGCTTCTTGGACCAATTTGCAGCACCTTTAGCCTTTGAGAAGCCCTCCTTGTTGCTTGAAATGAAGTGGTGATGGTGGTGCTTGGTGGTGATGAAGAAAACAAGGTGTAGGACTTAAGGATTTTTAGGAAAATGAGGAAGATGGAGGGAGATATGTGTATTGAGGCTTGAAGACAATTTTTTCCAACCCCAAAATGTGATGTTGCCTGCTGGTTATATGGACCAAAAAGGGGGTGTAAAGGTGGGGGAAAAGGAGGCCAACTTTCCCCCACAAAATATCCCCCGGATATTGATATTTTCTGGGGGATAAAGCCATACAGCTGTAAAGTGAACAGTGTGAGGATTATGGCCGGCCAAGTATTTTGGTTGCAGGTGGCCGGCCGGCCACACCCCCTAGCCGGCCAGCTAGGGGTCAAAAGGGTCAAGCTGGTTTAGTGGCCGGCCACCACATGATGGTGTCCTCCCATGTGTGTACAATACAACCCTGTGGTTAAAAGTCCAAGAAAGTGGCTCAAGGGTGTTCAACATTAGCTCGGAAAGAGGGGTTCAAAAGGGTCAGGTGGAATTACTGGCCGGCCACCAACTTTTAGGGTCCTCCCATGTGTGTACATCACAAATATGTGGTTCAAAGTTCAAGAATGTGACCCCAAGGTGTTCAACATTAGCCCGGAAGGAGGGGTTCAAAAGGGTCAGGTGGAATTACTGGCCGGCCACCAACTTTTAGGGTCCTCCCAAGTGTGTACATCACAAATATGTGGTTGAAAGTTCAAGAATGTGACCCCAAGGTGTTCAACATTAGCCCGGAAGTGTGAAAAACGGGCGTCGGAGGGCGTCGGAGGATGTATAACTGGTTGCTGCAACAATTACTGGCCTCCCACCCTTCAGTGACCTCCCCGGTGATAAAACAGAGGTACCTGCCAAAAATGAACGAAAACCATTGCAAAATGAATGTTCGGGGGCCAAAACGCGCAGTTCGAGGTCCCGAAAATGGGCTGTTAAGCACCAAAAGTGGCATTCGGCCACGAAGTGGATTTCTCAGACCCCAGTGTCCCTCAAAAGGGAGTATAAAGGAAGTATGCCAAGAATCAGAACAAACGGAGATGGTTAGGCAGTCCCGAACCGAGGCACACGGCCAACGATCCCGAAAAAACGGAAACCGGACTCCGAAATGGGCAAAATAGCCTGCGGCCACAAAATGTAGCCCACGGCCACTGAGAGATGGTCTACGGGACCTCTCCCTCCCCTCAGGAAAAGAAACAAAGAAAACCGAGCCTGGTTCGCAAACCGAGGCAAGGTACAAAAGAAGGTTCCGAAGTCCGGAGGCAGGGCTCACGGCCGCAACTCTGAAACTTCTGAACGAGCACATTATGCAACATCACCAAGTGCTCAACTGGCGACGTCTGAGTCTTAAGGTCGGTCAAAAATGGGGAATCTACAGTTGCCCCTCTTTGACAGAACTCGAAAGTCACAAGTGACGGGAGTGAATGTCAAAGCCCAAAGACGACCCATTTTTGACAAGGCCGAAGACTTAGACAAGCGTACAAAGTAAACAGAGATGTGCCCGCAGGCAGGCCCGCAGGCAGGCCCGCAGGCAAAGGGGGCAAAATGCAAAATGATATGCACAGAGCCGGAGGTAATTCAATGGTCATGCAAATGCAGCAAGCTGTAATGAAGCAAGTATTCGCAAATAGATGCAACAGTTTTAAGCAAGAATGCAAGGCAACAACTACATTCCATGCAGTTAAGAATGCGGAGGATTATTCAATCCCCGCCACGTCTCACTCGGAGAAGATACGATACCTGCGCGATTCATCTGGTCGCACCAGCCTCAATTGAACCGTACATACAATATCGTGCCTGTAAGAGAGAGAAATTGCAACAAGTACAATATGCTACCAACATATATTTAATGTGATTCCGAAAGTTTGACACACGCAGTGCCGGTGAGTGAATGCATCGCAATGCAAGAGTGGAACATGCGTGACAACGCATGCTCAAGCACAGAAGTATGGTCAACATCAAGGAATGTGCATAAAAATATGAGTATGCTCATGAGAATGCAAGTTATGTGCATGATAGTGCGAAACAAGCATGAATCAGGGTGCCCGTTTGTCAAGAAATAACGAGTACGGAAATACGTGTTTCGGCGAAGGCGACTCGATCACGGCCTCCGATTTACTTCCTGGAAAAGCTACAACTCATTCAAAAAGGATACACTTTGATTTTGATGAATGATGATGAGACACATGTCAAATCTTGAAGCTGAAGTTCCGGCGAAGCAATTTCGCGACCGGGAGTGTACTTTTCTTGAACTTTTTCAGGTCCCGGGAACTCCGATCTTCCTCAAAATTTGCAGGGAGCTAGGTGAGCCTGTGAGGGACATGGCCGGCCAGTTTTATGGGAAGGGGGAGGTGGCCGGCTGGTTTTCCAAAAAGTAAATGGCTGGCCGGCCGGTTTTCCAAAAAGGAAATGGCTGGCTGGCTAAAAAAGGTGGCCGGCCGGCCATATGCCCAAATCCGAGGGCATTTTGGTCTTTTCACCTCCTTTCTTCATGCTCTCTCACCCCAAGACTTGGAGCCTATATAATGCAGCCGAGATCTTCTCCTCTTTTGCCTCCTACAACACTTTCTTCTCCAGATCTGAGTTCCATACGCGTTTTCCAACGCCCCACGCAAGTTGTTTTCGCAAAAATATTCAGTTTCAAGCACTTTGAAGCGATTAAATTTCGGTTTTGGAGCTTCTTTTCTCATTTTCGCCACTTGAGGTAAGTTTGTCTCAATATTTAGAAGATTTTCTCGGGAGTTGACTTTTGTTGACTTTTTCCTTTCCCGAGAGTTGACTTTTGTTGACTTTTTCCAATTTTGGCTCATTTTCGCTCATTTTTGCTCCTTTTGCAGATTCTTTGAAAATGGCGGGTAATTCTCCCCACGGCGGAGGCTTTCCAGGTGCCGGAGACGATTTTGATCCCATGACTTTACCCCCGAGGGTCCGCCCTTTTATTCCCGGGAGGTACAATCCGCCAGCGCATGTCCTTCCGCGTGCCGTTTTCCGTCACTTCACTAGCTTTGACGAGCGAGCACCTGGGGATCTGCTTCTCCGAGAGCCAGAGCATCACCTCTCTCATGAGGCCCGAGAGGTATTTACTTCGTTTTTTGTATTTTCGTATATTTCGCACCTTTGCCATGCTTGAACACGCAGTTTAGCTTATGACATAGTACTTTGCTTGCATCCTGAACATGTAGTTTAAACATTCGAATTTCTGAACACTTGGCTCATTAATTAATTGCGAACGCACAGTACACATTAGTTAAGAGGTGAACACACGGCTCAAACACTGATTTGTCGAACACACAGCCCGAATTCGAAAGTGAACACACGGCCCACACTTTAAATTTTCTGAACACACAGCCCAGATTAGAATGGTGAACACGCAGCCCACACTGATTGAAAGTTGAACACGCAGCCCAAACTTTAAATTTTCTGAACACGCAGCCCAGATTAGAATTAGTGAACACGCAGCCCACACTGATTGAAAGTTGAACACGCAGCCCAAACTTCAAATTTTCTGAACACGCAGCCCAGATTAGAATTGGTGAACACGCAGCCCACACTGATTGAAAGTTGAACACGCAGCCCAAACTTCAAATTTTCTGAACACGCAGCCCAGATTAGAATTAGTGAACACGCAGCCCACACTGATTGAAAGTTGAACATGCAGCCCAAACTTTAAATTTTCTGAACACGCAGCCCAGATTAGAAATAGTGAACACGCAGCCCACACTGATTGAAAGTTGAACACGCAGCCCAAACTTTAAATTTTCTGAACACGCAGCCCAGATTAGAATAGTGAACACGCAGCCCACACTGATTGAAAGTTGAACACGCAGCCCAAACTTTAAATTTTCTGAACACGCAGCCCAGATTAGAATAGTGAACACGCAGCCCACACTGATTGAAAGTTGAATGCGCAGCCCAAACTTTAAATTTTCTGAACACGCAGCCCAGATTAGAATAGTGAACACGCAGCCCACACTGATTGAAAGTTGAACACGCAGCCCAAACTTTAAATTTTCTGAACACGCAGCCTAGATTAGAATAGTGAACACGCAGCCCACACTGATTGAAAGTTGAACACGCAGCCCAAACTTTAAATTTTCTGAACACGCAGCCCAGATTAGAATAGTGAACACACAGCCCACACTGATTGAAAGTTGAACACGCAGCCCAAACTTTAAATTTTCTGAACACGCAGCCCGTACACTTCACTTCTGAATACACGGCTACTTCATTTTATTTGCATGCAGCTTATTTCACTTCATCGGCACACAGCCCATTTCATTCCATTGGCACACAGCCCGGTTCATTTCATTGGCACGCGGCCCATTTCATTTCATCGGCACGCAGCCCATTCATTTCATTATTGATACGTGTATTCATTCTGAATGCAGGTTGGTTCTCGCAGTGTACGAGGATATGGCTCTACTGCCGCGAGGGATTGGTATGCTGAGCTCCCGGAGGCTGTCCGGGATTTAGTAGACTTGGCAGGATTCGGGGCTTTCTGCATTGGGTTGTCACGTTGTTCTGCCAGGAGGACTTTGATGGCAGCCTTGGTAGAGAGATGGTGGGACACCACCAACTCCTTTCATTTCTCTGCCACTGGAGACATGACCATGACGCCTCTAGATTTTGCTGTGCTGACCGGCCTGGACATAGGAGGTTGGCCCATCCCCTATGATGAGGATATGGGCGAGTGGGAGGCCGCTTGGATGTATCTATTGGGGGCTCGCCCGCCTGTTGACAAGGTTTCTGGGAGAGTCTGATACACTTGGTTCTCTTCCCACTTCCGGCGGGCGGAGATGGTGCCCGAGACTCCTGAGGAGACGGAGCAGTACGCCCGTGGTTTCCTTATGTTCCTCTTCGGGACTACCCTGTTTGCCGATAGAGGGAACACAGTCGGGTTATATCTGCTGAGCACTCTGGTTGACCTATCACAGGTCAGTCGATATGACTGGGGTGGCGCCGGCCTGGCTACCCTTTACTTTTATATGAGCGCGACCTCCCGTGGGCGGGGAGATTTACTTGGCGGCTACTGGAGAGCCTGGGAGGTACTTTTCTGTCCCCTTGATTTACATTTCTGCTTTTCATTACTTGTACATTGCACACACAGCGCACTTTTACAGTCTGTATTTTGCTCTCAGCATTTCGTACTTACATTCTGCACTGCTTTTCTCAGCTATGGGTCTATGTATACTTCCCAGCATTAGCCCTAGAGTTGGAGGTGGCAGGGCCCCCCATGACCCCATATTCACTAGTGTTCGAGGGCCCGCACCGGCCGAGACCCCGAGAGACCCTTATTTACCTGCGACAGTATTTTGACACTGTGCGGCATTCGGAGGTACTTCAGAACTTTCAGTTCCTTTCATTTTCATCTTTGATTTGCTCTGTATATTCCCGATTTCTGATTGGTTTATGCATTTATCATCCGCAGATCTCATGGCAGCCTTGGGCGCTCCTGGGTGATGGTCTCCGACTTCAGTATACCGGAGGATCGGACACCTCCCAGTATAGGGTCCTGCTCGAAGGGCCGGTTGGCAGGGCATGGTTTCTGGGGGAACGCTTTCTGCGTCAGGTATGGGGGTATCTTTCTCAGGATCCTCCCGCAGTACCCCCAGTCAGTATGTGGACTGCTGACAGGCTCTCTTTCTCGGAGGTAGTCGGCGCCATGCTAGGTAGTGATGCTTTACTATATCTTGAGGAGGGGGACTATGCCACTTACCGTCACATATATGTGATGCCTCCATTGACGGGAGCTCGTACCCCGATGACGAGGCCTGCTGGTATGTCATCCTCGGGCCAGGCCCGGGCTCGGGCTGCAGACGCCCCTTCTACTAGTAGGGCTGGTACATCTAGAGGTGGGGGTAGACCGGTTCCTCCGATTCCGTCGACTTATCCTCATCCTGGATGGCCAGATATGCCAACTGAGTTGATGGCGTGGCAGTATGGGGCTATCTCTCCGACCCCGATCCCGCTAGAGCCTCCGATGCCCAGTGATCGATACGCCATTGATCCTGACTCACCGCTGGTATGCTCCACTATTTTTCATTCATCATTCAGATGTTTAGACATTCTTTTGTTCACTGATGATTATGAGCTCATATTTGCAGCCACCGCGAGGGTACATGGAGGAGGTGGTTGGACTGGTGGCCACACTCGAGGGCATGGTCCTGCGTAGGGAGGCACAGTTGTCTGTCGCGGGCATTCAGGTACCCTTCAGTTTTCTGGCATTTATCATACTTCTGATGACATGCTGATTTCTACTGCATCGATAGACTACTTGTGTAGAGCACATCTGACACACACCCCACTTGTACACTGTATTTACATGCACCCACTTCACGTAGCCTTTGCTTGTATCTGCATCTGATGTATATATTTGGACTGATGTATTTGAATTGAACTTTTTGTTTTCAGATGCCTTCATGGTCCGGTCAGCCGCAGGCCAGGCCATCTGGGCCTCCTTGGGGAGCTGGGCCATCTGGGCCTTTTTAGGGAGTTGGGTCATCCGGGCCTTTTCAAGGGGCTGGGCCATCCCGGCCTTTCCGAGGAGCCGGGCCATCTAGGCCTTTTCGAGGAGCTCGAGGAGGGCCTGTCCGCAGACGCAGGGCTCACGTTGTAGAGGCGGAGCCTGATGAGGAGGAGGAGGAGGATGATGATGGGGAGGAGGAGGAGGCTACCGACCGTCAGTCAGAGACATCTGCTGAGGAGGGGGGCTCCGGTCTTGGTTCGGGGAATAGAGGCGAGGCTGAGGGGGATCCCGAGGATGACAGCTCCGACCCAGATGATGATGATGGTGCAGAGGTTGTCCCGCAGAAGAGGATGAGGAGTGCTTCTCATTCCCGCTCCCGAGGACATTGATGCTGCTGTTTCCTGCTTTATTTTACTTTTGCTAGTAGTTTGTAGCACTTTGCACATTGTTAGGCAGTTTTATTTTTTGTAAAAATTGTACCTTTGTTTGTTGTAAAGCATGATGGAATGAAACAGCTTTTGAAAAGGTGTTTGTATTTTAAACTTTAGCATCGTATCGCATCATTTTATTTTGCACAAAAATGAAATTGAATGGTAATGTGCATTGTGTAATCACCAAGTTAGGTAGTGAACCGATGCAACAAACTAAGCATCTCAACTTACTAAGATATAACAGAACCTTAGGAAGTTTACAACTCAATAAGAAAAATACAATAACGTTGACAATGCAAATAAACAAGACTTAAACAAAGATTGCTTAAACAGAGCGCAATGACTCAAAAACACAAAACACGTCCGCTCGACAAACAACTCGATAAGCAAAACAACAACTCGATAATCAAAACAACAACTCGATAAACAAAACTTGGCAACAACAGAGCGTACTTCGGACGATCTGGGCACCGGAACGCATCCGAAACAGAGGGAAATGAAGGCCTTTGACTCTCCCGTTGCATGAAAATGCTTGAAACTTTCCCTCGAAGGGTAAAACAGGGCCTAGGGGATACACTGCAGCATTGCCGGCCACCTTTGGGAGCCGGCCGGCCAATTTTGTGGAGAGAGGGAGCCGGCCGGCCAGTTTTGTAAAAAGTAAATGGCTGGCCAGCCAGAAAAGGTGGCCGGCCGGCCACTTATTCCTGCAGCCACCTGGTTTTTGACACGTGTCCCCGTGAATAGTGTTTTTCCCTCTATAAAAGCCTCAACTTTGGGAACATTCATTTCATCTTAGTTTTACACAAAGATGGAGGCGTTTCTCGCGGAAAATCTCACATCTTGGATCTCTTCTCTAGATGGCTCGGAAAAGCTGAACTTCCGGGGTTTTGGCTTGAATGCACTATTCTCGCTGAGCCGTACTCCACTACAGCTCCCTTTTCTCCATGCCGCAGCAAGGTTCTGGAACCCAGTGACGCACATTTTTAGCTTTGGCGGCCAAGAGGTGTGTCCCACTTTCGAAGATTTTCAGGTTTTGATGGAGTCTGAATGCTCTGAAGTGATCTTGCCCCAGCTCCGTTTTGGCCATGCTCAGGCTTTAGGGCGGATGTGTGGGCTCACGGCGCATGACGCTCGATCTCTGATCTGCAGTGGGGAACTGGACATCCTCGGCTTGATCCATCGTTTTTCCGACGCCGGTGACCGCAGCAACCATTATTGGCAGGGTTTCCGGCAACACGCCCTCTGCTTGTGTTTGTTGTCTCACTTTCTGCTTTCCTCGGGCTTCGGCGGGGCTAGCATTCGCCTGATTGAAGTCGCCCAAGGCTTGAGAGAAGGAAAGAGCTGTATTGCCATGACCTTGGCCGAGACGCTGATGGGCTTAGATTCTGTCTATCGCCGGGAGGCGACTAGGTTTGCTGGGAGTCCACTGCTGCTGCAGGTAATGTTTCCCACCCGACCTCACATATATATTTGCTCACATCACTCGACCCTCAGGCTCGGTTTTTCTCACAAAACCCTTGTCTTACTTTTCTCTCATCGTACATCTCTCTGTTCTTTATTCTCTCATTTTCCATCCCTTCCCCAGGTATGGTTAATGGACAAGTTGCAGGTTGTGGACTCTTGCCCGGCCTATTCAGCTCGAGGCTACTTCTTTCAACAGCGCCTAGTCAATGCTCTTGACGAAAGGTGGTGGTTCGATTGGATGTGCAATTTGTCCGCAGACGGCATTGCTTGGCGTTGTCCTTGGCTCAACCTCCCGGCAATGAGCTATAGTATGTCCCGGCTGATTGGGATCCAATTGATTGGTCTAACCCACTGCGTGTTCTATTTTCCGTTCCGGTTCCTGCGTCAGTTTGGTCATGATCAGACCTGCCCACCGGAGGGGATTGAGTACCCAGCCGCTTTCCCGGTCCGGGGTGCACAGCTTGCCCGATATGCCACAGCATGGAGGACTAGAGAGCTCCTGGCCCCTGCTTCCACTTTCAGTTGCACTTTGTCCGATGAGTGCTTGGATTGGCTCAATGAGGAGGCACAGGTTGGGCCTAGCTTGGCATCAGATGCTTCGTCCAGCTCTGGGAGGGGACGCAGAGATACTTGATTCAACTATGCCCCAAATTTATTGCTTATTTAGCATTTTCAAGTTTTCTTTATGAATGTACTAAAAAGCAACCTCGATTGTATGCAAGAGCAGGAGAACTCTATTTTGAAATCAATGAAATTGAAAGTTGCGGTACTGAAAATTTTCCGCTTTGGTCCAAAAATGGTCTTAGTCGTAAAAAGATTAATTTGAACAAAGTCGACTTTTATTAAAACTTTTCAAAACTATTTTCGATGTGGATTAGAACTGGACACGCCGAAGATCTGTCACTGAGATGCACAACCTCAGATCCCTGCAACTGGAAAGTTGCCCCTAGTCTGAAGAACAATGCGGCACTTCATGGCAACGGAAAGTTGCCCCTAGTCTGAGTAACTTTGCACCGTCGCGGCAACGGAAAGTTGCCCCTAGTCTGAACAGCACTGTACCGGAGATCGCGATAAATGCTGATGGATAAAGATGACTGAGATGATCAAAATGGACAGAGTTGATCGGGGAAAAGTTTATGGCTGAACTTCAAGGTGAAGTTGCCTACGTATCCCAAAGATGGGAATCAAGCCTTACGTAGTTCAGGACCAGGTTCACTCGAGTATTTTCACTCTCCTTTTGCGCTCTAACTTTTGCCAAGGCCGCCCTTTGCGGGTTTTCAACCTTGCGAGCTCAGTTTTTATATTTTCTAATTTTTTGTGCTCTGACTTTTGCCTAGGTCGCCCTTTCGGGTTTTCGGCCTAGCGAGCCTCTCAAGGGTAATATTTCTTCAACTTGTCCATATTGATCGGTTGTGAGAACTCCAAGCCATCTAGATCCATCAGAACCACAGCTCCACCTGACCAGATAGCTTTGATGATGTAAGGACCAGTCCAATTGGGTTTGAACTTGCCCCTTGGGTCGTGGATGGGAGCTCGGTTGTCTTTGAGCACCAAATCTCCTTCTTTCAGATTCCTGGACTTAACCTTCTTGTTGAAAGCCCGGGCAATTCTGCGTTGATAGCCTTGGATGTGGTACAGTGCTTTCAGTCTTCTTTCATCAAAGAGCATGAGTTCTTCGAATCTGCTTTGCTGCCAATCTGCTTCGGCTACTTGGCACTCAGCTAATACTCGTAACGACGGAACCTCAATCTCGATGGGTAGAACAGCCTCCATTCCATAGACCAATGAATATGGAGTTGCTCCAGTAGAAGTTCTGATTGAAGTCCTGTAGCTCCACAGAGCAAATGGCAGCTTGTCTGGCCAATCCCGATAGGTTCCCACCATCTTCTGCAGTATATGCTTGATATTCTTGTTGGCGGCCTCAACCGCTCCGTTGGTCTGCGGCCGGTATGTAGATGATTTATGGAAAGCCACATTGTATTTTTCCAACAAGTCTATCACTTCTTTCTTGAAGTGGGAACCATTATCTGAAATTATCTCGTTTGGCACCCCGTAGCGACAGATGATGTTGTTTCTGATGAACTTTGTGACGTGCGACGCCTTCAACACCGCGTATGATTGGGCCTCGACCCACTTTGTGAAATAATCTATCGCTACTAGGATAAACTCATGCCCGTTTGACCCTTTCGGGGTAACAGCTCCGATCACATCAATTCCCCAAACCGAAAAAGGCCATGGTGAAGTCATGTTGTACAGCTTTGACGGCGGGATGTTCATACGGTTTGCATGAATTTGACACTTGTGGCATCGCTGAACAAAACTAATACAATCCTCCTCCATGGTTGACCAGTAGTAGCCCTGTCTGAGGATCTTTCTGGCCAACATTACTCCATTCATGTGTGCACCGCACTCCCCCCCATGGATGGCCTCCATCAGGCGCTTCGACTCTTCAGCTTCTACACAGAGCTTATGCATTCCCAGATGACCCCTTTTGTACAGCTTTCCCCCGCAGATAATGAACTGAGCAGCCATTCTTCTGATGGCCCTCTTATCCTTGGCATTTGCCCCTAGTGGATACGCCTCCTTTTCCAAGAAGTTCCAGATGTCGTAATACCAGGGGTTGTCATCTTGAGCCTCATCTATGGCGAAAATCGACTCGTATGCTGGCGCAAACTTTTGATCAATAATGACTGGACGCATCCGGACTCCGGACGGGGTGTCTATCATAGAAGATAGAGTTGCTAGTGAATCTGCGAATCTGTTGTTCTCTCTTACGAGGTGGGTGAAATTTAGCTTCTCAAACCGAGGAATTAACAAATCCAAGGTTTGGTGGTAAATTATCATCCTTTCCTCCTTGACTTTCCAATCTCCTTTTGCTTGAGACACAACAAGGTTCGAGTCCCCAATAACGTCCAACCGCCTTGCCCCTAGTTCTAGGGCTGCTTCCAGGCCAGCAATACATGCCTCATACTCTGCCTTATTGTTCGAGACTTTGAACTGGAGCTTGAATGCTAAAGGGATACGGGAATCGTCAGGCGCTATCAGCAACACCCCTATCCCATACCCATACTGGTTTGACGCTCCGTCAAAGTACATCGTCCAAGTTTCATCTTCGACGTGCAGAATGGCTTCATCTGGGAATAGATACTCAACCGCTTCATCCCCCTCAACCGGGTGGTCGGCAAGGAACTTCGCTACCGCTCTCCCTTTTACTGACTTGCGCGTTACATACTTCAAATCAAATTCGGAGAGTAACAGCAGCCAACGAGCTAGCCTACCCGTAAGTGCTGGTTTCTCGAAAAGATATTTGATGGGATCCAAACGCGAAACCAACATTACAGAGTGAGCTAACAGGTAGTGCCGCAGCTTCCTGGTTGCCCATACCAAGGCCAAACAAGCCTTCTCCAGCGGTGTATAGCGGGTCTCGTAATCCAGCATCTTTTTGCTCAGATAGTAAATGGCCCTTTCCACTTTGTCTTCTGATTCCTGCGCGAGCATGCAGCCCATGGTAGTCTCAGTGACCGAAAGGTACAATATCAACGGTCTCCCCGGCTCTGGTGGTGACAACACGGGCGGGTTCTGTAGATACTCTTTGATCTGCTCAAAAGCTGCTTGACATCGGCCGTCCCATTGGAATTTCTTTCCTTTCTTCAGGAGACCAAAAAGTGGTTCACAAGTCAAGGTTAATTTAGAAATAAACCGTCTTATGAATTGCACTTTACCCAGAAAGCCTCGCACCTCCTTTTCAGTCCTTGGTGGTGGCATTTCTAAGATGGCCTTGATTTTGGAAGGGTCGACCTCGATGCCCCTTTGTGTAATCAGAAACCCTAGCATCTTCCCTGCTGTAACACCAAACGTGCATTTCTGGGGATTCAGTCGCAGCCGAGACTCTTTGATCCTTTGAAAGAATTTTTGTAAGGCGGTGTAGTGGCCCTCTCTTTCTTTGGACTTGACAATCATGTCGTCCACATACACCTCGACCTCTTTATGGATCATATCATGCAATATTGTAGTTGCTGCCCGTTGATACGTAGCTCCAGCATTTTTCAACCCGAATGGCATCACTCTATAACAATATGTACCCCACGGGGTAGTGAACGCAGTCTTCTCCCGGTCTTCGGGTGCCATTACTATCTGATTATAGCCTGAGAAACCATCCATAAACGAAAGCAAGGCGTGTCCTGCCGTGAAATCCACCAATTCATCAATGTGTGGCAAGGGAAAGTCGTCCTTCGGACTGGCCCTGTTCAAATCTCTGAAGTCTACACAGACCCGAATTCTGCCGTCCTTCTTTGGCACCGGAACAATGTTGGCCAACCAAGTTGGGTATTCAG
This sequence comes from Camellia sinensis, assembly GCF_055761805.1. Taxonomy (NCBI): domain Eukaryota; kingdom Viridiplantae; phylum Streptophyta; class Magnoliopsida; order Ericales; family Theaceae; genus Camellia; species Camellia sinensis. Next base: position 23,569,104 of record NC_138969.1, on the reverse strand, counting down.
ATACCAGCAGGAACCCTGCGTCAATTTGCTTGGTGACCTCTTCCTTAATTTTGAGAGCCCAGTCCGGGCGGATCCTTCTGAGTTTCTGTTTGACAGAGCGGGCCTTGGGATCAAGAGGGATCCGGTGCTGTACAATCTCAAGATCAATTCCAGGCATGTCTTCGTAGGACCACGTGAAAACATCTTTGAAATCTTTTAATAAAGCGACTAAGCGCTCGCGCTCCTCCGAAGACAACGTGGACCCGATCTGGACCAGCCACGGGTCCTTCTCAGTACCAACATTCACAGTAGTGATTTCATCCATTAAAGGTTTAACAAATCTTTCCTGCTCTTGATCAATTAATCGTTGCAAAACTGGAGGAATTTCTTCCTCGTTGTTTTCATCAAAATTTTGAAAATCCTGATTTAAGCAATAAATCAAAGGAATAGAAAAATACTCAGAAACCACATCCACATCATTCTCATTAAATATTTCCAAGCCGTCAGATTCCTCTGTTACAACAGACTCAAAAGAAAATGAAAATGACGACCTAGACAGGACTGTGGCATCCGGGTTATCACCCCCAGGAATACCGGACTCAGACTCAGTCGAGCTGGAATCTGATTCCGACACACAAGATTCGGTGGAATCAGATTCCGGCTCACTACCTGACCCGGAGCTGCTAGATAAAAAGCCTTCTTCATATTGCCAGATGAGAGAAGGTGCGATAGATGCATCCAAGATCGGCGCTGGAAAGCCAGCAACTATTTCATCTCCAATCATAGAAACCGAAGAGTTATCTCCCAAGCACTCTTGGCCGATCGGAGGATCTGATAGTAGACACGCCAGTGCTACCCCCATTTCAAGCTCTGTGCTCTCAGGATCCACTGTTCTACACTGCTCAACCTCAGTTGGTGGGTCTGTTTGCGCTTCGGCAACGTCATCCCCAGATAATTGTATGTCGAAGAAGATTTCAAAACCAGGCACGCGCTTCCCCTCCGCGTTCAGCCATGGCTCCGGGAAGCCGCAGAATGGAAAATCTTCCCTCTCCCGGACGAAGCGTCCGTTTAGGGTACCCCAGATGGGCCTATACATTAACTCAAATGGCTTCCCAGCCTTCTTTGCCCTGGCTCTTCCGGCCATTTCTTTTCCTTTCCTCACCCAGTCCTCTTTGGTGGGTAGATAACCCAGTCCAAAGGTGTGAGGGTTGTGTGGCACTTCGGCCAACACTGAGACGCCCTTCCGGCCGCTTCTCCCTAATCCCATCCCGGGAGTATGTTTCAGCTTGTTCATGAGGTAGATAGATTGAGCACTAACGTACATACCCTCATTCACAGCCATGACATTCTGCACCACTTGAGCCTCGGCCAAAGTGAACCCCGACAAAAACACATCCTCCGTGCCGTGCTAGATCTCCAAGACAGGTGTGGACACTTCCGGCGGTGGATGGATTGATGAATTCCCAAAAATGATCGCTACCCCTTTCCCATGAGGGTACTTTAGCATCTGATGTAGAGTGGAAGAGACTGCTTTGACCTGGTGCAACCACGGTCGCCCCAAAAGTAGGTTAAAGGTTGCAGGAACGTCCAAGATATGAAATTCGATGCTGTGTTGTCCTGGACCAACCTTAGTTTGAATTTTAACAGTCCCCATCACTTCTCTGCTGGTATTGTCGTATGCTCTGATCACTTGAGTAGTTGGGACGAAGTCCACGGGCTTCAACCCGATTGCATATGCCGTTCTGGTTGGGCAGACATTAATCGCAGACCCGGTATCAACAAGTACCACCGGTATCCACTTATCTCTACACTCCACAGAAATATAGAGAGGTTTGTTATGATTTGTGCCCTCAAGCGGTAGTTCCTTGTCCGAAAAGGTTAATGCCGGGGAGCCTCCTCCCGGAAAAACTAGCCCAACCAGCTGTTCAAGCGTGGTGTCTATGGGGAGTTTGGACTTGTCCATGGCAGATAGGACAGCTTCCCTATGTACTCGTGATGCCATTAGCAGTCCCCAGATGGAGATGTCTGCTTGTATCTTTTTTAACTGTTTCAGCACAGCTTCCTCTTCAATCTGCTTCTCCTTCTGTTTCTCCACTTCTCTATCCTTCCCGGATGCCTCGGGTTGGTCCAGGTGTGGGGGTTTGAAGTACCGCCCACTTCTCGTCATATGGTCAACCTCATCGAGGTACCAAGTGTCATCCGGTTGATTATTCCCCCAGTCTTCATCCGTGTGGGCAAGACATAAGTCGTCGCCTTCCCACCACATTCCGTCGGCAGCCAACAGACACCTGTCTGGCTCTGGTTTAGTTGCACTCGCAGTACTCCCTGTCCACATGCTCGCAGCATTCTCTATCTTCGTGCACACAGCACTTTCGGTCCCCTCAGGGCCTTTAGCTTTCCTAATTCTCTCAGCCTCCTCAAACTTTTCTCGTTCCAGCTGCATTAGTACAGCTGTTTGTTCAACAATTCCTATATCCATAATGCCCAAGTCTCGAGCGGAATTCTTAGCACCGGCGCTCTCCGGCGATACAACTTGACTTTCGGCCATTCCGGCCACAGCTGATACCTCCGCCCCTGCCGGGCTCTGTTCTGGTTGGGCTTCCCCCACTTCATCTGGTTGATCCTCAAGCCATCCAGTGGCCTCTGCCGATTCCTCATGGTCGAACCAGTTGATTGACGCATCCCCCGGTTCCTGGTCATCGAAAAATTGCAGGTTGGCAAAGTCCTCCTCTACGGCTGTCAGATCATCTGCCCATAGCCCAGATCCATCCCCCCGGATCATGCATAGCTCTCCTGTCTCTGGCAATTCTATACCTAGCCCAATTCGGCTCGTTGATAGGATGTACTCGCTTGGATCATAGGCTCCCCCAGCAAAACTCTATCCAGTCCCAGATTCAACAATCTCATTCTCTCCCAAAATCTGCCCTGCCCTATCTTCGACGGTCACCACCATCGGTTCTGGTTGGGTTTTGGAGATGTCTACCATGCACAAGAAGTCAGTGCAATCGGGGAGGACCACCTCCGGCTTGGGTAGGTGGGTGGGCGTAATATAGATGCTAGGATCGTAAGATGCGACCCCAGTCTGGATAAAATTGATTCTATTAGGAGGAGGAGCTTGGTTATGTGGTGGAAGAGGGTTGGTCGTAACATTGGGTTTATCAGGAGGCGCGATCACCTGCTTGTCAATAAGATCCTGGATCTCATGACGCAATCTGTAACAACGGTCGGTGTCGTGACCGTGTTGTTGGTGATACGCACAGTACTTTGACGGGTCATGAGAGGGAGGGAGTGGATTTGGTAGTGGCTTTGGCTCCAGGGGTTTCAAATGTTTCTTTCTGATCAATACCCCTAGAGCCTTGGTCAGGGGCATGTATAGTGGGGTAAAGGTTCTTTGGCCTCGTGGTTGGAATCTGTTGGTTTGTGTGTTGCTTCCGGACGCGCCGGAGAAGGGTGTGGCAGCCATGGGCCTTGAAGGGGGAGGGGGAGTGGTGGTGACCATACTGACTTCCGAGGCTCTTGTATTTGCAGCGCCACTCGGGCCCGCATTGTTGTTACGGTTGAAGGTCCTCCTCAGTTGTTCCCTGTCGTGGTCAAACAGACCTTGTTTCATTGCATCTTCGATTTGCACCCCCATCTCGTGTAAATCTGCGAAAGTAGGAAAGGGGACTACAATCATTCTCTGCATCAACTTTGGGTGGAGATTGCGCACAATCATCCGGATTTGATCTTTGTCAGTGGGCCTTAAAGTCATCATTGACGCCTTTGCCCTCCATCGGATCACAAAGTCTGAGAAAGTTTCCTTGGGCTCTTGCCTTGTCGTTTCAAGATCACGGGTTGTGATCTCGATCTGAGTGTTGTACGAATATTGCGCGACAAAGGCCTTAGCCATTTCATCCCAATTCCTTTTCACTTCATCTTGTAACTTTGCGTACCAGTGGGCGGCCACACCCGACAGGGTTCGGCCGAATAGTGAAAGCTTCTGTGGTCGTGTTAGGCCCATTGGCCGCAAAATGTCTGCGAACAGTTGGAGATGGACCATGGGGTCGCCGGACCCGTCAAAGCGGTCGATTTGTGGCATTTTGAACCTATCGGGGAGTGTCACGGCCTCCTCGGTATATCCGTCTTCGATATCCGGCATAGCCTTGACCCCTTGGGATTTCTTGAAGAGTTTCTCAAGTTTGCTCAATTTCAGAGCTGTATGATCAACCTCGAACTCGAAGGGAGAGTCGGGGCGATTGGGTGCATGGACCTTAGACAGTTGTGGTGGAAGCGGGGGCGGAGCTGGCCCCGTTGGAAGATTTGTGTCCTCTTGTAAGTTTTGGACATTCGGCAGGGTATTCTGGGCATTTGGTGGGGCGTTCTGAACAGTAGGTGCCTGCTCAGGGAATGGAGCCCCTGCCGGAGGAGGGACTTGATGTGAAGCAGATACAGCATTCTGCTGTTGCAATCGGGTAATTAGCTTAGCCTGCTGGGTCATAATCTCGGCCTGTTGCTTGGCGAGTTCATCTCGGCGAACGGCATCCTGCTGCATAGCCCGCATGGTTTCTTGCATTTGGCGCACCATCTCCTCAACTCCTGTTGGCGTTGCCATACTGTTTTGATCTATCTGAACTACTGGCAGATCTGTCTCAATGGGGATCTCAATCCGACTGTCCACTGATGGGGGAAACCACTGTTCTGGTGATCTCTGTTCAGATACACTGCGCTTTTTCTGCTTCCTTCTGGTAACAGGGGGTAGAGAATGGAACACTGGCTGTCCGTCGATTAGATCCTCAGATCGATTGAGTCGACGACCTCGTGTCCAAAGTGCTTGGGGAATGCCTGCTGGGTTGGAAGCAATTGTGCTAGAACTGACCTAGCAAAAGATAAATAAAGCGAAAAGGAAATAAATAAACAGATAAACGGACAGCATAACAGCTTAAAATAAAATGCATGACACACAGCCGGGCATAACAACACACAGTTGATAAGCTGAATACACACTGTCCTCAAACACTGATTATTATCCCTGTATCACTGTTCCCTAAAACAGAATCTGATATCCGCAGATAACTAATTCTCAAATACTGGCTGATGCCCGCAGGCCTGATACCCATAACACTGAACTGATGCCCGCAGGCCTGATGCCCAAACTCGTATACTGAACTGATGCCCGCAGGCCTGATGCCCAAACTCATATACTGAACTGATGCCCGCAGGCCTGATGCCCAAACTCATATACTGATACATGCATTCCTGTAGAGACGCACTCTAAAGCACATAACAGATAAGTGAGAGCCAAAAACACCCCTATGTTGGGGTAGGGTTTCCCTGTCCTATTTTGTTAGGAGCTAGGGTTTCACTACGCACAGAGCGGTTTCAAACAACCTATGAACGGGTAAGCAACCTGTCCTAGTTTGGAATGGTCACTATGGATCCGAATATGTACTAGGTCGAATGGTCAAAGAGGGTGCCCCGGTAAAACCGGGGTTTGTGTTCCCATACTGGCAGAGCCCACAACCGGTCAGCCTTATGGTCATGCCTTGACAAGACAAGCCTCCGGCAAACCGTTCAGGAATAGCAGATGGCAAACACGGTGTCCTAGACGCACCAATGCAAATGCAATGCAAAGAATCACACAAGTGTAGTCAAAACCAGATATCATGAGTTCGAGTCAAGTTCTCTAAATCCCCAGCAGAGTCGCCAGAAACTGTAGACGTCCCCGAACGCCCCGGGAGGAACGAGCTCCCGTTCTGTTCATTTTGGGGTCACTACAGCTCAGGACTCTTCAAATTTGTCACGGTTCTAAGTCTGAAACAAAGAGTCCAAATCCGGCAAATCGTTTTGAGAAATAGATTTTTGAAAAGAAGTGCCAAACATGGACTGCTTTGCCAGATACAGAGTCGCCACCTAAATATTTTTTTTTAATGGGAAATTTAGGAAACCCTGACTCGGTGCCAAAGGCCACGTGTCCGTCATCACCAAAGTTGCCTCGGCTCGGGAACTTGGGTACGATTGGGGAAGGTCACTTCGTGAGCACCCCCGCTCGCCCGATCAACGATCGGCCTCTACTAACCATGATATCAATTTTTGAAAACTTTGTGTGTCCTTATTCCGGTTATTAGCCTAGGTTACTATGTGATGCACACAGCATATAAGTATAGACTGAGTTGCCTGAATTGGAACAAAACATTTCATGTTTGTTTATTTGAAAGTGGTTTGATGGTGCTACTCGCAAGTAGGCTAAGACGTGGATTTGCCACCCTCGGGTGGATTTAGAAAACATGATTTTGCCACTATCTAGTGGGCTTAAAACACACATTTGATGAATTATTCCAATCCAAATAACCCAACCTTCACCCACAAGCATTCAGGCAGATATATCATGTAAGCAAATAGCCTCATGGTAAGCATGCTATCATGGCATTCACTCACACGCATGCAAGGATGCTAAAGCATAAAGCTCACCGGGTACTCCAAGCCAAAACAAAAACTACATTAGAAATCATGCATGATCCTAAGTATACAGAAATGCCTAATGCAACACATGCAAAAATGCAAACTATAGCAGGCTCGGCTATTCTAAACATGGCATATGGAATGCTACAGCTAACACGTATTCAACTTTGAAATTGAAATACAATGCAGTTAGTATGATGTGCCGAGCCCGGTGCATGCAAAACAGATGAATGAATGCAAACATACTATCATACTGTATGCTAATTAAAATATGCCCTAATCTAACCATCATAAGCGGGTAAATAAAAGGGAAGAAAGACGTGGGGTTGGAAGACATACATCACACTCACGCACACTAATTACAATTATGCCCTCGCGCAGAGGGTCCGAATAAATAATACAGTCCCAAATGAAAGAATAGTACAGTCCAAATATTACAGTCCGAATATGTACAAATTCCTAATTAATTAACAAATTAACTAAGAAAATAAATAAAACTGGCATGCAAGCCAGGGACTGCCTTGCTTCTGATGGATGATGTACATTTGGGCTGCCTTGCGCGGAAATCCACCGGGATGCCCCAATTAGCCTCTGTTTAGCAGTTATTCTTGAAACGCGTGCCAAGTCCCGAAAAGTTGCTGATTCTTCATTTTGCTGCAACAGAGAGCAGGAAAGGGGCATAGCAATGTATTTTCACAAATATATGCATGCCTCGATCCTCGTGCCACCAATCACGCATACCGAGGCATGATGGCCGAGGAGTCGAATTGCACAACTCAATATAGAATGAATGCACATGAAAACACAACAAGACCTAACTCCATCATGGATGATCCGGAGTGTCGGTGACTGGGGAATTGAGACACATTCCGTCACTCGGAGTACGAAATGCACCTCGTTTCCCGTGCCCGGTCTAACTCTTATTCCGAACACAATGCAATATGCATGACATGTATGAATGCAACTAAGATACAGCCTAGTATGCACAATGCTAAGAAAATGAGATGTCTCGAAATACGTGCACACGGGCACGCAAACCGAGGAAATGCATGAATGCGATCTAAGATACAACCTAGCATGCACTATGCTGTAAAAATGAGATGCCTCGAAATGCGTGCACACGGGCACGCAAACCGAGGCAATGGCATATGCAATATAAATGACATGGAAATGTGATATGGGCTTACACTAATATGAGAGAGCCTCAGCCACACTCACATAAGAGGCCGGTGGATGAAAATGAAGTGCCTCGAAATGCGTGCACACGGGCACGCAAACCGAGGCAATGGCATACGCAATGCAATGGCATGAATGGCATAGAGAATGCAACATGGACTTACTAACATGAGAGAGCCTCAGCCACACTCACATAAGAGGCCGATAGATGAAAATGAAGTGCCTCGAAATGCGTGCACACGGGCACGCAAACCGAGGCAATGGTATATGCAATGCAATGGCATGGAAATGGCATATAGAATGCAACATGGACTTATACTAACATGAGAGAGCCTCAGCCACACTCACATAAGAGGCCGATAGATGAAAATGAAGTGCCTCGAAATGCGTGCACACGGGCACGCAAACCGAGGCAATGGGATATGCAATGCAATGGCATGGAAATGGCATATAGAATGCAACATGGACTTTCAGCAATGAAAAATGGGGTAAAACAGCCCCGAAACGAGGCGAAAATACACCCGATGCACGGAATAGTCCCGAAACACGAATTTTGGCACCCGAAATGGCCTATAGCTATACCAAACATGCAAAATTGGTACATGGAATGTAAAGACAGAAGCAAGGCAGCCACAAAATAAGCATTTTACTAGTACAAAACATGGCCAAACAGCAAGCAAAGATAGGGCGAAATTAGCATGCGAAAATGGCCCTAAACATGAGATTATGAAGCAACTCACATCTGCTGTCCTCAAACAGGTTAGGGTCCTTCAACAAAGTTTAAGAGGGGCCCAAAATATGATGTTTTCCAGAACTGTAAAACCCCCAAAAACAAACACAGGTATGGCTGCACTCCTATGCAAGAAAAAGGGCCAAAAGGTGGCCAAAGAGGCAAGTGGTATATGCAATGTCCAAACTGAAAAATTCCCTTCTACAATATTGAAGAGGGACCAAAAATAAGCATATTTCCAGAACTGTAAAAACCCAAAAACAGTATACAAACATGCTAGAAATGCAATGCAAAATGTGGCTCAAAAGAGGCTATAACACAAAGTATACAAAATATTCCACAAACGGCCAAAGACCCTTAATGAAACATGAAAAATGGGCCAAAATAAGACTATTTTCAGAACTGTAAAATGGCCAAAAACAAAAGCATGATAGGCTAACAAAACATGCAAGAATAGGGACCAAAATAGAGATATAACATGAAGTGGCATATGGAGGTCCCAAACCATGAAAGACCCTAAATGAAACATGAAGAATGGACCAAAATAAGACTATTTTCAGAACTGTAAAATGGCCAAAAACGAAAGCATGATAGGCTGCCAAGGCATGCAAAAAATGGGACCAAAAAAGGAGTATAAAGGCAAGTATAGCATGGAGGTCCCAAACAGTGTTGAGCCCTTATTCAATGTTGAAGAGGGGCTCAAAATAAGCCTATTATCAGTTTACAACATGCTCCAAAACAAATCACACACAAGCTAAAAATATCATGCAAGAAAATGACATTTTAGAGGGATAATGAAGCAAGTGCAAGATGGAGGGCTCAAACAGGGTTGAGCCCTTAATGAGACATGAAAATGAGCTCAAAAGAAGGCCACTTTCAGTTATGGCCGGAGCTCAAATAAAAAAGCATAGATGGCTAAGAAATATTGCAAAGAAAAGCTCAAAAAAAAGGGAAATGGCAACTCACCCTTGGAGACAAGTCTTTTGTTGCTTCTTGGACCAATTTGCAGCACCTTTAGCCTTTGAGAAGCCCTCCTTGTTGCTAGAAATGAAGTGGTGATGGTGGTGCTTGGTGGTGATGAAGAAAACAAGGTGTAGGACTTAAGGATTTTTAGGAAAATGAGGAAGATGGAGGGAGATATGTGTATTGAGGCTTGAAGACAATTTTTTCCAACCCCAAAATGTGATGTTGCCTGCTGGTTATATGGACCAAAAAGGGGGTGTAAAGGTGGGGGAAAAGGAGGCCAACTTTCCCCCACAAAATATCCCCCGGATATTGATATTTTCTGGGGGATAAAGTCATACAGCTGTAAAGTGAACAGTGTGAGGATTACGGCCGGCCAAGTATTTTGGTTGCAGGTGGCCGGCCGGCCACACCCCCTAGCCGGCCGGCTAGGGGTCAAAAGGGTCAAGCTAGTTTAGTGGCCGGCCACCACATGATGGTGTCCTCCCATGTGTGTACAATACAACCCTGTGGTTAAAAGTTCAAGAAAGTGGCTCAAGGGTGTTCAACATTAGCTCGGAATGAGGGGTTCAAAAGGGTCAGGTGGAATTACTGGCCGGTCACCAACTTTTAGGGTCCTCCCATGTGTGTACATCACAAATATGTGGTTCAAAGTTCAAGAATGTGACCCCAAGGTGTTCAACATTAGCCCGGAAGGAGGGGTTCAAAAGGGTCAGGTGGAATTACTAGCCGGCCACCAACTTTTAGGGTCCTCCCAAGTGTGTACATCACAAATATGTGGTTGAAAGTTCAAGAATGTGACCCCAAGGTGTTCAACATTAGCCCGGAAGTGTGAAAAACGGGCGTCGGAGGGCGTCAGAGGATGTATAACTGGTTGCTGCAACAATTACTGGCCTCCCACCCTTCAGTGACCTCCCCGGTGATAAAACAGAGGTACCTGCCAAAAATGAACGAAAACCGTTGCAAAACGAATGTTCGGGGGCCAAAACGCGCAGTTCGTTGTCCCGAAAATGGGCTGTTAAGCACCAAAAGTGGCATTCGGCCACGAAGTGGGTTTCTCAGACCCCAGTGTCCCTCAAAAGGGAGTATAAAGGAAGTATGCCAAGAATCAGAACAAACGGAGATGGTTAGGCGGTCCCGAACAGAGGCACACGGCCAACGATCCCGAAAAAACGGAAACCGGACTCCGAAATGGGCAAAATAGCCTGCGGCCACAAAATGTAGCCCACGGCCACTGAGAGATGGTCTACGGGACCTCTCCCTCCCCTCAGGAAAAGAAACAAAGAAAACCGAGCCTGGTTCGCAAACCGAGGCAAGGTACAAAAGAAGGTTCGGAAGTCCGGAGGCAGGGCTCACGGCCGCAACTCTGAAACTTCTAAACGAGCACATTATACAACATCACCAAGCGCTCAACTGGCGACGTCTGAGTCTTAAGGTCGGTCAAAAATGGGGTGTCTACAGTATGGTTTGTACAGAAGAAACCAAGGTACACGCAGTGAAAGGAAGAACCGAGCTAGGTGGAGCTCGGTCTATTCTACGGCTTTAGCATGGGCATGTTATCTCAATTATATTGGGACCCGACCATGGTAAAACCATCTCACTTGGTTTAAGCAGTGAGGGGGGTGTTGAAGGATAAGCGTTATCATTCAGGAATGTGATTCCTAGGGGGACTCTGCAGGGAGGAGTAAGAGTCCTACTAGGATTCTGCCATACGGAACCTATAAAAGCTCAGAACATCACGTATGGAGAGGTAACATAACTTTGATTCTCGAATACACAGAGCTTTTGTCTATTTGTCTATTTTGCTGACTTAGGCATCGGAGAGGTATCCGGCACACACCCGCTGGCTAGCTCACGTTTGTGTTTTCAGGGAGTAAAGCGACGACGTTTGGAGGAGCGTGGACTTGATCAACAGGATTATACGAGAAGATTATTTCTTGCTCGTACATCAAGGGAGAGGCACTATCGGATCCAAAACCATCAATCAAGTGTTTGGAACGCATGATGGCCAAAGGTCCAATTTTGTACACATTCAATAAATGCAATGCAAACAAGACTCTCAAATACATTACCTCATCATGGATGGTCAAAGGCAATGGAGACCAAGGGGATTGGCTCACTTTCATCACTTTGAGTATGAAGTGGGCTAATCAACCTTGTGTTCAACATAACGTCTGGTTGAACACGATGCAATGCAAACGACATGCTAAGAAAACAACATGCTAATCTATCAATGTTAAAATGGCATGCACAAGACTTTAAAGCATGCTAGCAATGCGTGCTAAGAGCCCAAAAACACTAAGGCTAGTGAAGAGCATCACACAAGAGGCATGCATTATCAATCTCAAATGGCCAAACCAGCCATGAACAGAGCTAAACCATGCCAAAACAGTGGCCTAAACATGTTGGAATTGAAGCTCAAAAGACTAGACAAGCATGCACACATGTTGGCCTATAAGCAAGGCATAATACACAACCCTCAAAAGCAATTAAGATGCATGTTAAGCCTGCAAGGGGGATTGCACTACAAGTACAAAAACCAAGCAAGAGGTGACCCCACCAACTAAAATCAGAGTTAAATAATGGAAAATAATGGCTAAAAACATGCTTGAACTAAGCAAATTCAAGGCACAAAGACATGCTACTTTGCAAGGCTACAAGTATGATTACACTACAAGTACAAGAAGCATGCGAGAGGTTACCAAGACAACCAAAAACAGAGTTATGGAAGGTCTAATAAGTCACAAAAATGAGTCTAAACAAAGCCATAAAGAAGTAGAAACACATGCTCATTTGGTGGGCCATCAAGACAAGCAAACAAGACACAAGAAGAGGGGACCACCCCCTTCTATTTTAGGCCTCAAAACAAGGTTTCCACCACTAAAATTCCTTTGGAATTCAGTGGTTATAGGTCCAAAAAGAGATGGTGTGAAAGGCTTTAAAATAGAGCTCAAAAGGCTTTACAAGCCAAGGAACAAAAGGAAGAGACAACCCCCTAGCCAAACAAGGCTTAAACCACCACTTTTAGGACTGAAAAATAGAGGGTTTTTTAGTTTAACACTACATCAAAAAACAGCCCCAGAGTAGTTGAAAACTATGGCAAAGCTAGTATGCAAAACAAGCTAAAAGAGATGAGTGATTACCTTTGGAGCACAACAGCAAAAACAACCACTTTTCTTGAGTCAAAACCAAATTTTGGGGCTCAAACCAAGTCCCAAGCTACCTCAACCCAATGATCAACAACTCTTGTTAAGGGTTCAAAGGCAAAGGAGAAGTGTATCCACACATATGAGCTCTTATGCACAAGGGTTCTTGAGAGGAAAAATGTAGAGAGAGAGGCTCCCAAATTTTTCACTCCCAAAGTGTTCTCAAATGTTCTAACCCTTCAATATGAGATATAAGGCTCCATTATATAGCAAAAATGGAGCATTTGGTCGAAAATATCTCAAGAGAGACAGTTGGAGCAAGCTAGAGCAAAATATCTGTCCAAAACTGCTTTCTGCCATATGTGGCCAGCACTGTACCATTGTTGGTCGGCACTTGACCATAGATGGCCGGCAAGGGTCACTCTTGGATGGCATGGGGCCGGCATTGGCCATTCATGGCCAACACGCTCCCATAGAGGCCAGCAGCAAAAATCAGTCCTAGTCCCCGACTTGAAGCAAGCCTAACTCCTTCATCTAGACTCATTTTCAGGTCATTCTTGAGCCTAAATTATAGCCCTGGAAGTCTTCTTTCCAATGGTGGCAGTCTCACATCAAAATGCCAAGTTTTATAAGAGATATCTCTCTTTTAGTGAAGACTACTCAGTTTCGGTCCAACCAGATTGATGCCTAACTTCAACCAACCATATCTCCTCCATCCAGACTCGGCTCTAGGAGATTCTTGAGTGTAAAATGAAGTGCCGGAAGACTTCTTTCCAATGGTGGTATCCTCATAGCTGAAATCCAAGTGTACAAATGGATAAGCCCGATTTAGCGAGGGCTGCTCGAGTCTCTCTTAACGATTCATGCCCAACTCCTTCCCCAACTGGGTTTTTTCCCTCTTCTCTTCTTTTCTTCAACTCCAAACCCTTAAACAAGGTGTTTTGAAATATTTTTCAAAGAGTTCATCTCTCTTTCATTCATTTCCACTTTGTCCTTGCTCGGTTTATCGAAAAGTGCGACATTTAACAAAATGCGAGCGTCGGAACATTGCAGAAGAATTTTCAGAAGTATTTTGAAAGAGAGGGTTTCAAGGTCTCAAAATCTTTTGATCAAGATAGTTTTGCTCCAAAAAGGGGTGTGAGGTTAGGATTTCTCTCCTTGCCAAAGAAAGCGAACCCTTGCACTGCACAACTTTCACCACCAAGTAAACCATCAGTAGCGCCCAAGTCTTAAGGACAGTCAAAAATGAGGTGTCTACAACTGATAAAGCAATCTTAATCCAAAAATGATAAAGACACACACACACACACACACAAGATAATTCTTGAGTTCTAGAAATTTTCGCTTTGATAGCCTTCATAAAAATAAAAAAATAAAAAAAAAACTAATTTAGTTATCTACCTATATGACAGGGTGATAGATTCAAAAATCAATCAAATCAGATACTGTTGGCTGTATAAATTGTATAAACCAATCACGATTTAACACGTGGCATGAGAAGGGCAATTTGAAAAGGCAATATAAATCGCCAACCATAGTCAGTCATGTGTCAACCCATACTGGCAATAATGGGTCTGCATAACACTGGAATGATCGAGGGATATAAGGTGATATGGCCTAATGGTTACTCACAAGGTTCAAATTCAAAATCAAGAGGGAAGCCTAACTGCACACATGGCGTAGTGGAGCTAACTGTGAGGAAGCATAATCAACAATCATGGAGGGATGTTTTGATGGTTAGAAGCTCATTTCGACAGTTATCATTGAGAAGTATAAATAGCAGACAAGGCCCCAGAAAGAAGCCCCCAGACTCAGATCCAGAAATTAATTTTTATGTAGTTTATTTTCCTTCCAGTTTTTACATTTCTTGTTCTTTACATTTCTGTACTTCAAATTCTTGTATTGCACTTTATTCATAGGAGTAGTTTTAAGTAGCTTGTTACTGTAAACCTCTACAAGGCCGGATCAGATCATTATAAGTTTTTCATTTTTACTTAATGAATGTTGCAATTGTCCTTCACTTAATTATTGTTTACTAAATTCTCCTAAACAAGCCACCAGTAAAAGTCCTCTTCATTGAGGCTGAAAGAACTGAAACACAATCGTCTGATAATTGGTTGGCAATTAATCTTCTGTAATGACTGATTGATCCTTGTTGGCACACTTAAAATTACAATATTAACCTTCAAAAGCCAAAAAAAGCCAACATATATTTTTTGGCATACCTAGTGGGACTAATTGAAATGGCTAAACGTAGAAAATAAGAAGAAAATGAACGCCTGGAAGAAGGTGTGGAAAGAGATGTAGAGGTACCTGATCCAGAGAATAATGTGATAACACATCCTATGGAAGCACCTATCTCATCATAACCTATGGTCAAACAGACCAGTAATGCAGAACATACACCACGTTTCAAGAATAGTGGACGAGACCATGGAATTGGACCATCCACTGTTCCATCTACTCAGCCAATGAATCTATGGAGAGGCCTAGTAGATGCCATGGGACAATAGTTAATAAATACAATGGAAAGATGGGCAATATCCTTTATGGATCGGATGAATACCCATCAACCAACTAACACAAGGCATGTAGAGGAAATTTCAAATGTCCCTCAGCAAAGATTGGCTGGAGATAAACAGCCTATGCAAAGTAATGGACATACTAATGGTCAAACTAGTAATCAAAATTATGAAAGACCATCACCTCAGTCTTGGTATGAGCCTCTTTCGAGGCCCATGATAAATCAAAATGCCTCATTACTTAACAGTGAAGCCATATAAATTGGTATATCTCGGCCAGCACAAAAAAATAGCATAAGAATGTTTCCAAATCCCATGTTCGAAGCCATACCTGGCACAAGGGGGTTTACTAATCCTTTGTTCGAATTTGTACCAGAGGGGTTGGAAGGGTTTCCTGCAACTGGAAGAGATACAACACCTATTCCAGCACCTTTCGTAGGTCCTTTTGCAGGACAGGCTCAGAGAGGTCAACCATACCCTCAACAGTGGCCAGCACCACTATAACACCCCAAAATAATTCGACATAAACTAACCACATCAACTAGCATTCACTAAATAATGACAATAACCTTTCCATCTTTACATGATTAATAACCAAGCTTATACAAAAGTTTCACATGTAGTTACACATTCAATGGTGTGAAAAACACATGAATCTATAGCATGTGAAGCATCTAGTCCCAAGTAATTAAAATGCCCTTAAGGGCTTACATCTTCCAAGGCAATAGCCTGGTTTCACAAAATGGTCTCTCAGACCCATACATGGTTAGCTCTTGGCTTACAAAAATTACAACAAAATTAAAGAGCAATCTACTCTTCTCAAAATATATCCACGCCCTCAACTCGGTGGGACCACCACATATTTACTTGCACCAAATCCCATAGGGGTAAGCATAAAGCCCAATAGAGAAATCCTTAACAACGTATATACATTTATGTAAGATATCCAATATTAAATGCAAATGCAAATGCAAATGCCATGCAATGCCACATGCCATGCTTTTCTTGAAAATCACCATGTTTTCAATAACATTTTGATATCTCATCAATTTCCAAACTTCTAATTTTAATCAAAAGGGGCGGTAAATACGACTCAGGTAATCTCTACGTTGGTGACTGCAAGTAGGCTCAACAAGCACTACCAATAACCCCACTTTATCAGTTGCTAACCGGAAGGGAAGTGGTACCTCCCCCGCACGTGTTTTCGGTCTTTCACCCCAGACACTCAGGCCAACTTATCAATTCATCTACACCTCCTAACTGGACTTACCAACGTATTTACCCCATCCACAATTCCAAAACTCTTATCCAAAATATAACTTTTACTTGAAGTAATATTTCCAATCAAAATTCACAATGCAAAATAATTTACTACATGTGAGTGTAATGCAATGATCTTCCTTTGCTCGTGGTATTCTCTAATTTCAAGTATCTTGACAACGATATCGAAGCAAATACATTTCCCATTTTCTTTCTTCAACTGTTATTTCGCAAAATAACCATATGCCATCAATACACAACAACAACTTCTCATCAAGCAATTTCTTAGCATTCTAATTATTTCAAGACTATATGAAATTTTCAAACATCAACTTCCAAGATTTCAATTCCCATGATCCATGGGGGTCAACAATTATCATCTCGCAAATTAAACATTTTCATGTATTTAACAATAATTTGAAAGTAAGTCCTCCACTCTCTTATATCAAGATAATTACCATTTTTCTTACCAAATTGTGAACTCCACACTCATTTACTCATTTTAACACAAGAAAAAAAAATTATTCCATGAACTTTCCCATGTTTCCAAAAAAGCCCCAATTTTCTAGGTTTTCACAAAAACCCTAACATTGTTCATCCCTTTTATAAAATCTCATCATATACCACAATCTCAACCCATTTTGTCCAAAATTTCAAGAAAGTCTTTAGAAAGATACAAGATAGAGTCTATTCTATCAAATCATCAATTTCTTGAGTCATAATTCCATTTTTGAAATAACATGGAAAGGCTCACAAACTTTAACCCAAAAACTTACATAGACATATATATAACACAACCCTACCTCAAGCTTGATGAAGATATTAGTGAAGCCCTAGGATCAAGCATGAGAGAGAGCTTTGATTTCCACCACACCAAGTGAAGCTCTAGCATTTGATCTCCAAAGCTTGAGAGGGAGAGATGATGATGATGATGAATCTAGATCCAAGGGATTGCAAAATCAAAGAGTTTTAGTGTTTGAGGAGGTTTTCTATAGAGGAGGAGGAGAAAAATTAGGTTTAGAGTGAAAGGGAAATGCCTAAAATGTGATACACACACGGCCAAAAAGAAAGAAAAAAAAAACAGAGATTCAGATTGCCCAGATTGCCACACGTGCGGAGCGCCCTCCCGGCACGTGAGGTGGTCCTACTGCACCTCAACCCGCACCTGCCTTTTAGGCAATGTGCAACCCTCAGAACCTCACATCTCCCCGCACGTGCGACCTAGGGCCCCGCATGTGCGGCCCTGGCCCAACAGCTCAGAAATTTCTGGTTCGATCCTCGGGCACTCTGGACCTGACCTCGCACTCTCCGGAACAAGCGAAGAATCGACACTGAATAAACAAGAACAAGAAATTATTTGAGAAAGGCTTTCGGACATCGCAAACCCAATGAAAACAAAAAGTGAAGTGACACAAAAACGAAACCGGTCATCATAACCACAAGGACAACCAGTCCCAAATATACCTCCCTATAGACCAAGAGGACCTCAGGCACAAGGTTGTCCTCCAAGTCCTGTGTTTGTTCCTCCAGTGGTGGTTCAACAAGCACAAAATATGATTCCTAGGGACCAAATTACTGATATTATTAGAGAAATGTGTGGACCTATGGCTCGAGGGGTTCAAACTCATGTGTACAGGAAACCATGTCCGTAATGGGTGGATAGGGTACATGAATACCCAAGAGGGTTTAGAATACAAGACTTTGCTCTTTTTTATGGGAATGGAAACTAGTCGAAGGTAGAACATATTGCTAGGTTCGCTGCCCAGTGTGATGAATTTACCAATAATGATTACATGAAGTTAAGACTTTTTCCAAATTCTCTAACTGGGGCAGCTTTTGTATGGTATATTAACCTTACACCTAGCTCTATCCAAACTTGGCAACAAATGGAGAAGGCATTTCATGCCCAATTCTTCCAAACGGAGCCAAAAGTTTCTATGGCAGATTTGGTAAGGTTGAGTCAAAGGCCTGATGAGAAGGCTATTCAATTTATTACCAGATTCAAAAGAGCATGAAACAAGTGTAGGATCATTCTACCAAAGCCTAAATTTGTGAGATTGGCTCAAAATGGTTTAGAGTTTAGGTTTCGAAAGAAGTTTGACTCAACTGAGTTTCGAGATGTAGTGGAATTAACCTATAAGGTGTCTAGATATGAATCATTACTTGCAGAAGAACAAGATCGAAGTAATGCACCATACAAGACGTATTATAGAGATCCTAATTATAAGATTGATGTAGCAGAGACCATAGGAAAAGTGCCTGTGATCTGTGAAACGTTAATTCATTAAGACACTACAATAGATCAGCAGTTTAAAAAGAAAGACATTCATAGGAAATGTTCTTTCGATTTAACAAAGGCATATGATATTTTTGATCATTTGCTTGCAGCCAATTTCCTGAAGTTACCAAAATGAGTCAAAATTCCTTCTCTAGAAGATCTTAAAGGAAAAATGTATTGTAAATGGCACAATTCTTGGTCTCACTCAACTAAAAACTGCATTGTTTTTCGGGACAGGATCCAATAACATATTCGAAAATGAAGTCTAAAATTTCCAGCTAAAGTAGAGAAAGCTATAAAGATTGACACTAATCCATTCCCAGAAATTGGAGAAGTTACAACCAATGTTATTGTGCCAGACTTCTAGAACTTATCCCTGAAGGAATTAGAAGAGGTTAATGTGCAGATGCATGTTGCCAGCCATACTGTTGTCAAGAAAGATGCTAGAAGTTCACCAGCAAATGGGCAGAGCTTTGCAGACCAAAGGGAAGACTCTGATGAGGAGGCACTGGATGATGACTCTTTAGAGGCAGCTGTCATGCAAAGAATGTGTCCCAGATGCAGGTTAAGTTACAAATAGTTGAAAGGGCTCCCGATTGATGGGAAGCAGTATTACAAGGATGTGCAGAGAAGCCCTAAACCAACCAGTGCCTACAACAAAGGGCCATGCCCAACTGGTCCTAGACAGCATCCATTCTTGGCTGCGCCAACAGCCACTAGAATGCACTCCAAGGGCAAGAGACCTCTACATAAGTTCAGACCACCCAACTATTACAAAATGGAGGGCAATTCTAAGAGGAGACCTAAAATGGGCTCAAGTTATGGGATCAGAGCCAGAGATTGGCCTCCTAGACCAGCCTCACACAAGATGAAAAGTAGCCCCCCTCATGGAAAGCCTGAATTAGGCCCAAGACAGGGGGGCAGGGCCAAGTAGTGGTCTCCACAAGCAGCTTCGAAACTGGCTTCGAAGACAAAAAGAGACAATTCAACAACTGAGCTAGTGGGTTCATGGGTACCTGGGGTTCTACATTGGTTTGTCATGCAGAACAAGCCTAAGGAAATTACTACCCAGAGAAGTGTTGTTGGAGACCAAGGTAGGATGGTTAAACCTCCCTTGATGACTCCAAATAATTGGGTGCTACTAAAACATCCAAAAACAAAGGAACCAGGTATGGTCCCAATGATTTCTAGGTCCCAAAGGAGGAAGATCCAGTGAAGGTACACTCAATACCAAAAAAATCTGAAAGAAAGTAGGAAAAGTTCTTCATTGGCCCAGCCAAAAGGCCAAACATAGGGAAGAAAAAGTTCCAAGTTAGATCATAGTCCAAAATTGAGTCCTCAGGACAAAAGGAGTTACAGCAAAGAGCAGTTGGCTAAAGTTCACTCTGAATTGAAAGTCAAAGAAAGATCCAGTTTAGCAAGTCTTGAAAGGGCTTTGATGCAAAGCGACAATGAGGCAGAGAGAGAAGTTGACCTAGACCAAAGGAAAGAGATGGTTGAGAAGGAAATGTTTGAAACCTTCATAGCTAAACAGATATTTTTGGTTGGGAAACCAGCAGGAACAGGCCATTCAAAGGAAGTCACTAGTACTGAAGTTCCAGAATGTAGCATGGATGAAGTTCACTCTGAACAAGTTAGCCTAGGAAAAAAAAAAAAAAAAGAGCAACCTACAATTCAGTTTGGCTCATTTCCTCCAGTGTCAATGAATATGGTGCATATATTGCCACAAGAGTTCCAGGCTAAGGATGGAAACCAAGAAGGTCAGGAGATTGACCCTATTCCAGTTTCTAGTGAAGACTCATAGGTTAGCATGATTCAAGATGAGTCTGAGATAGCCATACCAATGGAAACTGAAATGAGAGTGAGAAAGTAAGTATTAACCTCTCATACCCTTTTGAGTATCCTACAACATCCATGACACAGCATGTCAAACCCTTGTATATTAAGGCCTTCTTCGATGGGATACAGATGAACCGGGTATTGGTGGATAATAGGGCAGCAGTAAACCTGCTTTCGAAATCTTCTTTGAAGAAACTAGGAAAAAAGAACCCAAGATTAATCCCAACCAGCACAACCATTGTTGGTTTTGCGGGAGATAAACAGATGGCTCAGGGTATTTTGCCCATCAGCCTAAGTGTAGTAATCAGAGATTACATAACGGCATTCTTTGTTATTGATAGCAATGCTAAGTATAATGCTCTACTTAGTAGGGATTGGATTCACACTAACAAATGTGTGCCTTCCTCTCTACATTAGAAGATAATAACGGCCTTGTGCAATGGAGAGACAAAGGAGATCAATACAAATCCTCAACCCTTTGTTGCTTGTGCTGATTTTGCAGAGGCCAAGTTATATACTGAATGAGTAACACCACTTAATATACTGAGAAAACCCGATGGTTCAGCCGAAGTGACGGCTGATGAAGAAGTAGAACACCTGAAGCACTTGGTACAGGAGAGTGCTAATGAAGAATTCGTCGTCAAAGATGACAATGATGCCTGGTTGTAGGCAAGAAGGTGAAACCCAAGAAGCCAGATTAAGTTCATAGCATTGGACTTAAAAGCAAGAGTCCAAAAGGTTCAGGAACAAGAGAAGGAAGCTATGATAGTTAGCTGTAAGCATAAACAACAACAGGTTAGACCTTTGACCTTTGATAAATACTGTGCATTAGACATCGAAACAAAAGTCCAAGAAATACAGGATGAAGAAGCCTTATGGACAGACTTTGTCAATGAGAAGAAGGGCAAAGATGCTGAATCAAAGAAACTAGGAGTAAAACAAAGCAAAGAAATTGCTTCGAAGACAGAAGAAATCAAAAAAAAAACATTAGTGAGTTCTCAGATACAAGACCCCTTGGAAGAGGTTAACTTAGGGGAAGGTTCTACACAGCAACCCACCTACATTAGTGCTTGGTTAAGTGCTCTTGACCGGGACCAGTTGTTGGTGGTCTTAAAGAGATATAAAGATTATTTTGCATGGTTTTATAACGTACTGCCAGGATTTGATAGGTCATTAGTAGAACATAAGCTCCCTATAAAGCCTAATTTCAAGCCATACAAGCAAAAACAATAAGGATGAGTCCTAAAGTGATTCAGAAGGTCAAGAAGGAAATTTTTAGGCTTCTTAAGGCAGGTTTTATTAGGACAACCATGTATGTTGAATGGCTATCCAATATTGTGTCTGTAGTTAAGAAGAATGGTAAAATGAGGGTATGCATCGATTTTAGAAACCTGAATTTAGCAACTCCAAAAGATGAGTACCCCATGCCGTAGTAGATTTATTGGTGGATAGTTCAGCAAGGCACAAGATTTTATCAATGATGGATGGGCACTCTGGTTATAACCAAATCTGCATTGCGGAAGAGGATATCCATAAGACAGCATTCAAATGTCCTGGGAACATTGGCACCTTCGAATGGGTTAAAATGACATTTGGCCTAAAGAATGCTGGGACTGCATATCAAAGGGCTATAAACACTATCTTTCATGATCTCATTGGAGAATATTTAGAGTGTTACATTGATGACATTGTAATGAAGTCCCAATCCATGGAGGAACATTTGTTTCACTTGGAAGTAGCTTTTGAAAGAATAAGAAAGTTCAAGTTGAAGCTTAATCCTCTCAAATGTGCTTTTGGCGTATCAGCTGGAAACTTCTTGGGCTATGTAGTACACAAGAAGGGAATACAGATTGATCAAAACAAAGCCAAAGCTATCATTGAAGCCAGGCCTCTATCAAGTAAGAAAAAAGTACAAAAATTCCTTGGACAGGTTAATTTTCTTCGAAGATTTATTTCTAATACTGCAGGGAAAACTAAAGTGTTTTCTTCCTTATTAAGGCTGAGAGATGAAGAGGAGTTTGTGTGGATAGTAGAGCATCAAACTACTTTCGAAGGAATCAAAGCCTACTTGGCCAAGCCTCCAGTGCTGATGTCACTAAAGGGTAATAAGCCCTTGAAGTTGTATATTGCTGCAGCAGAAGATTCACTGGGAGTTTTCTTAGCCCAGGACAATGAAGAAGGCAAAGAGCAAGTAGTTTATTACCTTAGTAGGTTCTTAAATTTTTGTGAATGTGCATATTCAGCTACAGAAAAATTGTGCCTTGCATTGTATTTTGCTGTAATGAAACTAAGATACTATCTTTTGTCTACAACTGTCTTGGTAATTGCAACCACAGATTTGGTTAAATATATGTTGTCTAGACCTATGTTGAGAGGAAGAATTGGCAAATGGATACTAGCTTTATCATAATTTCATCTAGAATATGTCTCCCAAAAAGCAGTAAAAGGACAAGTTTTAGCTAATTTCTTGGCAGATCATCCATGTCAGACAAAAAGCGAAGAGATAATGGATCTTGGTATGATTAGTATTGAACCATGGCAAATGTGGTTCGATGGATCAAAAGTCAACAGTCTAACTGGAATTGGTGTGGTGATTAAGTCACTACAGGGGGTAGAAACCACACATGGTTTCAGAGTGGATGAAATTACTTATTCTAATAATCAAGCTGAATATGAAGCTTTAATATTGGGACTGGAAATACTTATTGGATTACAAGCTCATGCAGTCGATATATTTGGAGATTCTCAATTGGTGGTTAACCAAGTGAAAGGAATTTTCAAATGTTAGAGTGCAAGCATGTTGCCATACTATGTTGTTGTATTACATTTACTTTCTCAATTCCAGATAGCAAATGTGACTTATGTCCCAAGATTCATGAATAACAAAGCTAATGATGTGGCTCAGAAAACTTCGAATTTCAGGAGAATGGATAACACTCAAATGAACATAAGCCAAACAACATATCAAAAAATAATACCACCCTTAACGAAAAGGAATGTGGCGTTAGAAGTCAATCATAATGACTTACAAGAACAAGATTGGAGGCATCCAATAATGCAGTATCTAGCTGGCCCATCTTTGAAAGCCAGCAGAAAAATCAAATTGCAATCTATGTAATACATAATGTATGGTAATGCTCTTTACAAAAGGGGGGCAGACCGGTTATTATTGGAATGTTTAGGGCCAAATAAGGCATTAACAGCCATAGCTGAGGTTCATGAAGGCATCTACGGTGCTCATTAGCCTGGTGTGAAGATGAAATGACTGCTTCGAAGACATTCCTACTATTGGCCAACCATCCTTAAAGATTGCATAGAATATGCTAGAGGTTGCCAGGCATGCCAAAAGCATGGCACGATATGACATGTAACCATAACTGATCTGTATGCGGTTGTAAAGCCCTGACCATTTAAAGGATGGGCTATGGATATGATAGGGAAAATACATCCATCCTTTTCAAAGCATCATTGTTTCATCTTAGTGGCCACATATTACTTCACTAAGTGGGTCGAAGCTAAACCATATAAGGCTATAGACCAGACCGAAGTTATTGGATTCATTAAAGATCTAATCCACATATTTGGCATCCCACAGACCATAACTGTTGATAATGGGACTGTATTTGATGGGAAGATGGTAACGTCTTTTGTGGCAGAATTTGGAATTAGCCTTGTTAATTCTACCCCCTATTATGCACAGGCAAATGGTCAGGTAGAATCATCCAATAAATCCTTGAAAAAAGGAATACAGAGAGTTGTGGAAAACAATCCCAGTGATTGGCATAACTTACTATTGTATGCATTATGAGCTTATAGGACTTCTCCAAGATCAAGTATAGGAGTTACTCCTTATGCCTTAATATATAGACATGATGTAGTATTACCTGTAGAAATTAACATTAAGTCCTTGAGGGTGAGATCTCAGAATCAGTTAGTTCCTGAGCAGTACCATCAAAGTATGTGCTTAGAGTTAGAGAATGTGATGAAACTAGAATTTTAGCATTAAATAGCATTCTTCTCCAAAAGAAGAAAATAGCCAAAAACTATAATAAGAAAGTCAAGCACATTAGTTTTGATGAAGGTGATTTGGTATGGAAGACAATACTCCCAATAGGGATTAAAAGCCATAAGTTTGGCAAATGGTCACCTAATTGGGAAGGGCCATATAATTCATAGAGTTTTGCCTTGGGGAACATATCAGTTGAGAAATTTGAATGGATATGTACATCCTAAGAAAATTAACTGCAGATGTTTGAAGCCTTGTTATCCAACTGTGTAGGAAACGCAAGGAGTACAATAAGTGCTAAACAAAAGGAGCATGAAAACACTCAAATAATAAATAAAGATTTTATTTCATAATGAGTTGAATACATGGAGCCATAAATTGGCCCAAAAGTCAGTACAATGTTTCAGTTGTTCCTTTACAATTGACTCTCTACTCTTAAGAGATGGGAACAACTCAATGGTCGTAGTCATCTCTTGCTTTCGATCAGCCAGTCCTTGGTTGGTAATTTGCAGCTTGGTGGCAGTTCGATCCAAAGCCAGGTTGACTGCTGATAACTCTTCTTTTAGTTGAGCTTTCTTCTCCAACAGTTGAGCTTGAAATTGGGAGATAGAAGAATGTTGTTCTTTCAATTCAGACACTTCAGCATGTATCTGGGAAATAAATTTCAGGTCTCTCAACAATTTCTCCTCTACAACTTTGGCAACATGACAGATGTTGATATAAAAGTCAATGGTAGCTACTACCTGAGATAAATGACTTGAAATAGTCATGCTTGATTGCTCAACAACCTTGCAGCACTAAAGGAAACCATTCTTGATAATAGGCCTTTGCAAGGCATCGAAGGGGATCCTCGAAAAGAGTGTCAGTAACTCCAAACAGCTGTCCAAATCTAATAAAGGCAAGGAAGTCCTACAGGTGGATGAAGAGCTCTCAAAAATTTCTAAGAGAGAATCAGCCAGAACTAATGGCTCAGTTTCATTGCTAGCTGTTGGAATGGTAGAAGGCATGTCAAAAAGGCTAGCTAGTCTAGTCTCAAAAGTGTCCACCTCTTTCGTTGACATGGTTGGTGCAGAAAGGGCTCTGGTAGAACGAAGAGATGGTTGCATAGGGATAGGAGAGGAAGATGAAGCATCCCTAGCAGTTTCCATAGTCTTGGCTACCAGTAAGTCAAGAGAAGAAGGACTGGAGCTAGATAGGGATAGTAGACAAGGAACTGGTAAGCTACCAGTGTTTTCTCTAAGGGAATCAGCTACCACTGGAGATGAAGTAATAACTGGAATTTCCTCAGGAGGGAAAGGAGCAGCAAGGCTTGAAGGGAGAATAAATTTGGCAGAGTTAAAGGATAGAAGGGGAAAGTATGGAGTTAAACCAAAGGATAGGGATGCAGGAACTTTGCCTCAAGAAAGGTAAGAAAAGTGTAGAACCAGGAAGTGGAAGTATTGCTTGAATAGGCTCCACATTTCGAGGTCTTTCAACTTCAGATGAAACTGAAGGAGTCCTTATTGAAGCAGAAGGTAGAGTAGTTGTTGCTGCAAAAGAAGAAATACAAAGTAATGTTAGGTTTCAGTATCAAGAACTTAATAAAGGAAATTACTGGTTTCAGAAGTGGTAGCAATAGTTGGAGAGCTACGAAGGGTATAATGTTCAGCAGTTTGTTGTTTCCTTGCAGCTTCTCTTTGGAGTTTGTTAGTAGTAGCAGCTTTATCCCTAAGCATTTGTTGTTGCCTCCTCTTCTCAGCCCTTTAGAACACAATGATTTCTTTAGAATGTTCCGCTTCTATTACTTTAATAGATGCTTCGTAAATGGGGTCCCCAGTGAAATCAGAGAGAGAGACTATCATTTTCTTTTTCCTCTTTAAAGGAGCCTCTTGCTCTTTTTCTGCTTCCTCTTCCTCTACGTGAGCCTCAGGTACCTTTTCCTTAGGATCAAGCAAAAGTTTCCTTTTCCTTTGTTGTTTCTGCTTGCTCTTAAGTAGATTTAAAGCTTGAGCTCTTTGAGGAGAGTCTCCCTATGAGTCACTTACGCCACCTACACCAAAGAAGGAACTATAAGTAAAAGGCAAAGGTGTTATAAAAGGAGAAAAGAAAAGAAGCAGCATTGCATACTTTTCTTCGAAGTAGCTCGAGTAACTCTAGGAGGAGTTGAGGCAATAGAAGCAGACTTTGTAGTAGCCAGGGTAGGAATTGGGATGGCATGGGCAGTGGAGAAAGTAACTGTCACGACCCAAACCCGCCCCTAAAAGTTTGGTCCATGACCAGCCTGATTAGGCCTTAAAACAAAATTTCATAATAATGTTTACTCAAATACGGGGCCTTAAGTGGAAGCAAATACCAACATAGATAAAATGCCCATTGAGCTTGTGCATACATGATGATTTAAATAGATTAAGCATTTAAATACACTTTCATATTACATAAACAATCATAGAATCTATATAGATCTTACACACACTTACATAAGACTCAATAAATTACATAGTTCCCAATACAAATTTAAGGCCTCAACGTAAAGGCGTACCCCAAGCAGTTTGGCAGATAGGTGGACCTCAATACAATTCTAATGTTGATCTCCGATGGCTCACCTACATATATAAAATAAAAAAGGTGAGCTAACTCCCAGTGAGTAATATTAAAGTAAAGAGGTTAATGAATGATGTCCTTAACATTAGGATAACATACTTCACAATTTAGAAACGTATCATAAATCGTTTCAAAACAGCTATCTATCGTATCATAAACCATACCCTTTCAAGGGGAATACATAATGGAACTATTACAAAACATTATAAGCACATTTTAAAATAGGACACCTATTCATTCAGATAAAGTAACACATCATAACATGAGTCATATAACGATGTCAAAACCTTTGTATTCATATCATATGTTCTGAACGACCATAGGTCCATGTATAACAAACGGCCTCCGGCCCAATCATATATCAAAACGACCTTAGGTCCAAACGTATCATATCGTATCATGGGGTAGGTGGAACATCGACATGTCCCCACCTCTCCTTGGGCCCAATTCATGCATGTATGGTCACAAGAGGTGTCTCGTACGGACTCTAGAGATGACTCACACTGTAGCACTTAGTTTCGTACAACACTTTGTTCCATACCAAAATAATTAGGTCTTAAAGACCGAATAATTCATACCACGCAATAGCATAAGCGGAACAGATAAATAGAACGGCCTCGGGCCTACCATATGATATGATAAACAATTCACAGTTCTTATTCATGACTCATTCTACTTTTCTTGGAAACTTGTGTATTTTAATAGAATAAAACATTGAGAGAATCATGTACACATTATCAAAATATGATATTTAGAGAATCCAGCCACGCATTAATCAAAATAGATAATGAAAAATATATCTTTACCATACTATTACTCACAGTGCTGGGCTTTTGGTAACAATGGGATGATGTCCTCATTGACCTACAAACACAATGCACATAGCATACTATGAGAATATAACCAATCTCCTTTTTCCTCTTTAATTAATTAGTCTTGGTGGTTCTAAACTCATTAGTCCTCAATAGGTCATAATCCGTGTCTAAAAAAATAGGAGGAATCGAAAGGAAAATGGTTTAGAAGAAGAAATGGTATAAAACCGGTAGACAGAAAGTGAACAATCATTACTAATTTGGACATATCTATTTTTATAATTAGAATTTGGGAGTGGGACCACCACCATTAGAAACTAGACTTCCGGGGCTTGAATTTAGGCTCAAGAATCACTCAAAACGGAGTCCACATGTAAGAGATATGCGTATTTAAAGTTGGCTGAATAGAGTTGTCGCGCACGTGCGGGAAACCTAGCCGCACGTGCGGGACCACGTGCTTTTTTAGCAGAATCAAATTTGGGGCTATAAATGGACTTCCGAACGTGCGGAAAGACCCGTCGCACGTGCGGCTCTAGGCAAAAACCAGTTTGAAAATGCCTCTTGGATTTGGAACCTCTCATTTTCAAAATTAAACTTCAATTTCATGCAACTCAAAGCCTGAAACTCTTTAATACATGATAAATTTCACATTCTTAGCTTCTATCAAAAATCATAACCCCAAAATACTACTCAATTTCCCAATCACAAGAACAAGATTAAGAATTTAGAACACAAAAGTTTAAAGTAGCCATGGTTTGGGGTTCAAGTCTCACTTACATGGTGGAATCCTCTTTAGCCTCTTTAAAAACCATAAAACTCCTACAAGAAATTAAGTTGTAACATAAATTCATGCTATATACAAGGATTCAACATCTTCTTGCTTGAAGAAATAAAACCCACACATACAAACATAGATAACCCAAGAACTCACTCTTTAACTTATGATCTTCAAGTATTGAGAGGGAGAATCTTACCTTAAGCCTTTTCCATCACTTGTTCTTGCAGAACCATGGTGAATTTAAGCCAAATCTTTGATGTCCTCTTTCATTTATACTCTTTCCCCCTTCTTCTCTTTGAGTTCTCTCTGGAACTCTCTCTTCCCCTCTCTCTTTCACGTGTCTTCCCTTCTCCTCTAGATATTTTTGAGTTCCAAAAGATGAGTTCAACTCATATATCTCATATACATCTATACCTTTACTTATATATAAGTTTATCACAATTTGGGAGAACCAAACGCACTCTTACGAATCGTACAAAATATAATTTCAATTAAACTTCCCAGATGACTCTAAAAATTATACTGATCATGAATATGTACTCTATTCTGGTTTCTAAAGCCTCTAAGGCCTTCAATTTGCAGTGCAAAGTTAACCACTCAAACATACCTTAACGAATCTGATGAAATAAATTTCTAATTAATTTTCCCAAATAGCTCTAAAAATTCCCATTAACATATCTATGTACTCAATTCCAATTTCTGAACCCATAAAGATCGTCAATTCTAGTTTTAAAATTGTAACTCAACAGATAATTCTTTAATTTGAATAGATATAATAAAATTACAGCACATTAACCCATAGGTAAATAATGATAATTCCTTATACGCATTTTGGGTCGTTACAGTAACCACTCCAGTGCCTTCAGACTTGGCTTGAGGCACGTCTAGTATCGTTAATAGATCTTAAGGAGGAATGGCCAAGTGCACCTCCATATTGGCCATTCACCAGCTCTGGCACCTTTTTAGTATATTGCTTTGAGGTAAGAACGGTAGGTACTCAAAGTCAATCAGATCTTGGATAAATTTTGAAGTTGCTTATTCCAATTTGGATCTTCAAATCTCTGTTAGTAAGGCTTAAATTGGACTGATTGCAGAGAAAGATAAGGACCCCTTGTGAGAGTCCAAATTGCCTAGTAAATTGGGCAGGACAATAGGGCTTAGAGATGCACTTATAAGCTCTGGGGTTCATAATACCAATAAATAGTTCGCTGGATATCAGAATAGAGGCCCACATGTTTTTGTGATGGGGCGTAGAACAGGACCTATCACTCAAAAAGGTCCTCAGCCAGATTGGACCAATATTGGTAGCTTTGAAGGGGCGGAAGGTGTGAAAAGAAGGGGAAGCGGGGAGTTGGTAAAAGAAAGAAAAGTAGAAGGCAAAGTTTGAAGGATAAAGTGAAACATTGGCTAATTTCATACCATGGGTGGTAGGGTTTGGCTCCAATAACTTTAAGCATTTAGACTGCAAATCAGTGAAATATGCAAAAAGCCAAAGTTGGAGTATCCAAAATGGGCCTCCTTGATTGGCATCCATGGGTTTTTCACAAAAAATGGGAACAAACTCTATAAACATGACCCAAAATGTACGGAGCTAAGGCCATTTTTCTTTATAAAACAAGGGCTTTGGCAAGAGGGGCAAACTCAGGCAAGATCCTTTGAGAAAAGATACAGAAAAGGAATTTGCAAAACCAATACAATAAAAAAGAGAAAAATTCTCTATCAGTCACAAGTCCTTCTCTTTTGTTCTCAACCTTGACAAAGTCACTATAGGATGAGTTTAGAGGGGGGAGAGAAAAAAGGGTTTTGAGGTCAGGATAGTCTGGACCAATGAGGGTACCAATAAGGGATAATCCTAACAGATGATAGATGTCAAGGACAGTAGGAGCCATTATCCCACATCTAAACTGAAAGAAATTGAAAGCAAAATTCCAAAAATAAAGAGCAGCAGGTATTAAAAATGGGTTCTCTAAAATGGTGAACCTGGACAACTGAAGGGCGTCGGAAAGGCAAAGCTCCTGAAGATCCAGTGTCCTATCAGGGACGACCTGATCATACCATTCCTCCCACTCTGGTCTTATTGTGAGCCAGCAATGATGGGGTCGGTTCATCCTCCAGCTTTCCCAATCAAGACCACCTTCATAAAGGTGGCAATGATCTTCCAGACGTAGATACAGAGCTGGAAGCTTAGTGGGAATCTCCTTAAAAATGGGCCCAAGCACGTATTCTTGTTGTTCATAGCAACGGGGAATGAAGATGCACTCGTCAATAGTACTTTTCTCACCAACTTTGTATTTCTCACACTCTTCGTCAATGATCCTTTTTAAGGCTACGGACGGACTCACATGTTCCACAACCGGTATTTTCAAGGAGGAAGAAGCCATTGACAGGAGTTTTTTCAGAAGACGAAGTTAAGAAAGAGAGTAAGGGAAAGGAGAAGTCAGAAGAGATGAAGGATTTATGTGTTAGGAAAACAAATGAATTGGAAGCACAAAATAAAGGGTTTTTAACCTTTCTGTCTGAAAAGAAAATACCTAATCGTTTTAAGTGGGTAGAATTCATAAAGAAGTACTAAAGGTACGGACGCGAAAAGTTTCTCTCAATAGTGATAATTTGGGAGGGAAACATATCTCAAATACTAATATTGGCTTCGAAATCAAATGTTTGGCTTCGAAGCCAAGTTTTGGCGCCAAAACCAGGTGACAAGCAGTCAGCTAGAGCTTCAAAAACAAGGAATTGACTTCGAAGCACATTTCACACCTAAGAGTACAGGAGTGTCCAGGTATCTGTTTATTTCAAGAAGATTAAAGACCTGCTTTTAGGTTTCTTGTTGAAAGTAAAATCCTTCGAAGTAAAGTTTGAATTACTCTGTGGTTAGAATTTGGTTGTTCTAGACTTCTAAGTGACGTAAAACCAACATTTGGTTAAGTAGTGAAGGATGCAAAGGAAGTCACTTTTTTAGAATAAAACAATGCAATCCTTAAAGGAAGTTTCCATACTTCGAAAAAATGTAGACTGTTTGTTCGAAGCAAAAATAGTTTATTCGAAACTGTTGATTGTGTTGACCATATGATTGGTAAAAGAAGACCTAAGGTAGATGTTGTCAATTACACTCCATATGCTAGGGAAGTTCAAATCAGGTTTCTCGTATTCCATTAGATATGTTTAAATCAGGTTTCAAAAGACAAAATTGGTGAATTCGAAGCTCTGATTTTGTTCATTTTGGATAAATAAAACGAAATCAAACCATGTCGAATAAAGAAAGGAAAGCCTAGCTTTATTAAGGTGAAAGTAATTACATCAGAAGGCCTTTTTGGCTACATATTCAATTTCATAAAAATAAGGAATAGAGAAAATGACAAGATTATGGAACTTGTTCTAACAATGGTCGATTCTGTTCCTTTTATATTCTATCTTCTATCTTCTCCAAGCTAGGCTGCTGAAGCTGGTATGCTCTTATTTGATGAAAAAGTTATTCGATTTGTATTTCGAACTCTATCTCCTTCAATCTTTATTCTATCTCGTCCATATCCAAGTCATCCCAGTATGCAAAGTCTTTATTCTTGAAGTCATTATATTCATCGATAAGGTTCTCTACTTCATACTGGGTGTGAATTCGACGGGTTGAGATGTTGTCCAAAGATTGAGTGGTGGCCACAGAAGTTTGGTGCCAATGAAGAAGCAATGGGAGTTGATCCAAAAACATCTGAAGCTCTTCTTGGGTAATAGGATTAAGAACATGACTTCGAGTCATAACGTCACAAGCCCATCGAAGGTTCTTAAGAGGAACATCACCCTCAAGAACATTGAAGGGCAAGTGAGAAGGCCGCAAGCAAAAGCTGAGCTTGATATCGCTCAAATATAGTGGGGGAAGTTAGAGGTTAATAGGAAGGAAGAAACTGATTCTCAAAGAGAGTAAGTCTCAGTTCTTCCACCCAATGAGGGTTTTGCGGAAGAGGAGGTGCAGGAAGATCCATCTCGAAAGAAGGAGGGAACTGGGGGTTGTTTACGCAGTCAAGCTAGTTAGAAGAGCAAAATTTTGCCCTCTGGGCTAAGAATGATGGGTTATACCCTTGTGCTTCCTCTCGACAATGAGTGGCTTGCACAATCTTCGTAGGCATGAAGGACGTGTACCATGCTATGAGTAAATTGTCTTCCAAACTGCGTCGGTGATCGATTGGTACATATGAATAAACCACCGAGCTCTGAACGAAAGGAGGGAAAGATGGAAGATCAGTGAATTCGACGAAGTGATGATTAATACGCTCTCTCAGCTTGGATTCCTCAAGTTCTAGCCACCCTCCCTAGCCAGACGTCTTAGAAGAAGAAGAAGAAGAAGATGCAGCCTCATCCCACGTAGAAGGTTTTTGGTCAGAAGAAGAGCTTCCAATATCCATGTTTGCAAAGTTTTGGGCTAGAGAATTATAAACAATAGGTTTGTAATCCAAAGGTCGATAGTTTGCAAAAGCTTCCATGACTTGAATATAGGAAGGTGGATAGGAGTGGCTAATAAATGCATAAAAATTCTTTCGAGGGCAAACATTATTATCTAGCAACTCCTTGTATGCTCGATCAGTTTGTTTAGCCATGCGAACTGTATCAGTCCTTTCAAATGCTTAGATAATGGGAAATGTTCAAGGTATGGAAAAGAATTTAATGCAGGCGGTTGCAGTTCTAAGAATATATGAAATCCATGCATGTCCTAGGACGTAAGTGAAGTGTTTTGACCACTAATATCACTAAGTATTGGGTATGTTAGTGCGGGGGGTAATGTTGGCTGTATAAATTGTATAAGCCAATCACGATTCAAAACGTGGCATGAGAAGGACAATTTGGAAAGGCAATATAAATCGCCAACCATAGTCAGACACGTGTCAACCCATACTGGCGATAATGGGTCTGCATAACACTGGAATGATCAAGGGATAAAAGGTGATATGGCCTAACGATTACTCACAAGGTTCAAATTCAAAATCAGGAGGGAAGCCTAACTGCAGATATGGCGTAGTGGAGCTAACTGTGAGGAAGCATGATCAGTGATCATGAAGGAATGTTTCGACGGTTAGAAGCTCATTTCGACAGTTATCATTGAGAAGTATAAACAGCAGAGAAGGCCCCAGAAAGAAGGCCTCAGACTCAGATCCAGAAACTACTTTTTATCTACTTTATTTTTCTTCCAGTTTTTACATTTCTTGTTCTTTACATTTCTGTACTTCAAATTCTTGTATTGCACTTTATTCATAAGAGTAGTTTCAAGTAGCTTGTTGCTGTAAACCTCTACGAGGCTGGATCAGATCGTTGTAAGTTTTTCATTTTTACTTAATGAAATGCTGCAATTGTCCTTCATTTAATTATTGTTTACTAAATTCTCCTAAACAAGCCACTAGTAAAAGTCCTCTTCATTGAGGCTGAAAGAACTGAAACATAATCGTCTGATAATTGGTTGGCAATTAATCTTCTGTAAGGATTGATTGATCCTTGCTGGCACGCTTAAAATTACAATATTAACCTTCGAAAGCCAAAAAAAGCCAACAGATACATATGTGACAGAGTTACAGATTCAGAAAACAGAGTATAGATTCCAATGAAAGAACAATCAAGAACTTAATTCACCCAAAAACAATCAAGAACTTGGAATGAGTACTAGACCTTTCACAGAGAATCAAAATGATTACCATTTAT
The DNA here is from genome assembly GCF_055761805.1 of Camellia sinensis. Classification (NCBI taxonomy): domain Eukaryota; kingdom Viridiplantae; phylum Streptophyta; class Magnoliopsida; order Ericales; family Theaceae; genus Camellia; species Camellia sinensis. The sequence goes on along the minus strand of NC_138969.1, from coordinate 23,534,918 downwards.
TATTCGAAGGATAAACTGTGCTAGCCAACAATGGGATGCGATCTCCTTCCATGTAGCGGTGATTGTCCTACGAAGATCTTATAGATCCAACAGAGATGATCAGAGTTGCCATTAGCAAAACCAACACACTTAGTGCAATAGTAACTCAAGTCATTCTTCACAGAGAGTGTTTCAAGAGCTTGAAAATGGAGAGAGAGAGAGAGAGAGAGAGAGAGAGAGAGTATTTGAAGAGCTGGGAATGGAGGGAAATAGGGAGAGACACTACTATGTTTTCTTTGTTGTGGGCCAGGTCATGATTAAATCAGTTACCGTTGAAATACATGATGTTGTGATTTGAGATTGAGTAGTAGTACATAAATGGACGGTGATAGATTTACTCCCAAGTTGTGGATGATGTGTATGGTACGGATAGTAGTGAGACGATTATAGTTAGTTAGTTATTGTATTGGATGTACCATAACAACATCCAGATTCTGGTTGATTTAAAGCATCTACAACTTCGAAAGAAACTTGCAAATCGTTCACCTTGGTCACACAAAATCATCCATGGCTAGGACAGGGCTCAGGGTGATGCCTTGGACCAACCCAACTAACCAAGAAACATGCAAATAACGAAAAAGAAACACATCAAATTCCAAATGGACCCACATCTTGGTCATCCAATGAAACACCTCCACGTGGACCAATCACCATACTTTCAAAGAGTAAGGATTCTCTCCTTTCTTTCTCTACTTCACTCCCTCCTTGCAATGGTCAAGATTCAACTTAAGAAAATTTAATGATTTAGATCATTTCAAAAAAATTAATTTTTAATTTTTTTTAATCAAGTGATATGAGCCGTTAGATTATTTTTAAATGAATCTTAACCATTGCAAGGAGGGAGTTAAGTAGAGAAGCCAATGAGAGAATCCTTGCTCACTTTCAAAAGCCAATCACTTTGCTTCCCTTGGATGCTTCCATAGACTGTTGGCAACCCTTTCCTTAATTATAGCATGTCATTGGAGAAGCCAAGATTGCCCAAGCTACTATATTATGGCTTTGGCAGCTGATATAACCATCCATTGGAGATGCTCTTAGCTGTCATTACAAAAACAACAGCTGACAAAGTCTCCCTCACACGTTGGCTATCTCTCATTAGTGAAAACCCAAAATTTCAATCTCTTTTCTAATAATGTGTTTTAAACTCTAAAAAAATAATAATTAATGTCAAATTATTATTGGTATAAAAAGACAACAACATAATAACATAACAAAAGTTATTTATTATCATCTTTATATTACAAACTGGATTGATTTGGTGTGCCTCTTTAATTATATTTATAATTAATATGATGATATCACATCACACAACAAAATATACAGTACTTTAAATAATTAGAAAAAATTATATTTTGAAGTTAATTTTAATTTAGTTATTTCATTTAATTGGACGTTAAAATTAATAATTTTAAAGTGTCGTGCGTAAATATTGAAGGTAATTTGGACAGAAGAATCAAATTGGTACTAAACTTAAAGGGTAAGAACTTATAAATTATTCAAATTAAAATAATATGAATTAAAGTAAAATTTAAATCAAGATATAAAGATAAAAATGTAATTTACAAATATAATTACTAACGTGTAAGGACCAACCCTTATAGAATCATTAACATATTGTTTAATATAGGCAATTAGTTTAATAACAATTATAAAACTCTAATGTTTATCTAAATTTAAAATGTAATTATTTTTCATAAGCTTTATAAGTTGTCTAATTAAACAAATTCTAAGAAATCTAGACAAGAGATAAATATAAATTTTTAGTAAAATTTAACTAATTTTTGTAAAAGTTTTTAATATTAGTTTTTATTTTACAAATTGATGTAATGTGAGTTATATAATCTGAACAATGTGTTTGGTCTCAATTTTTTGAACTCCAATTTTTAAAAATTGAGTTTTTTATTTTCCGTATTTTTTTTTTATTTTTAGTGAATATTTTTAAAATTTTAATCAATTTTTTTACTTTTTTAGATGCACATTACTTAGATGTATCTAAATAGTAAAATGTTTGTAAAAATATATTTTAAAAAATTAATAAATACACAAAAATATGAAAAATGTATTGAATTTTCATATTTTTATTATATTTTTTTGATATTTAGTGTATTTTTTAAAGATTTTTTTCATAAATATTATATTTTTTAAGTGTATTTATGTTAAGTGTGCCTAAAAATTCAAAAAAAAAAATGATTCAAATATTAAAAAAATCATTGAAAACATTAAAATATGAAAAATAGAAAAGTAGAGTTTTCTGAAAATTGTTTTCTGAAAATCAAAACCAAAGAAAATTTTTTTTTTTTCTAGGAAATAGAATAAGAAAACAATGATAAAATTTTAACTCCACTTCACACTTTGCAAAACGAGTGTCTTTGGAAATTAATTTTCTTTTGTTTTTTTTAAGTTTTAAAATACAGATAATATATTGACTTTTTGTAGTAACTTTTTGACTTTTTGATTTTTTAATTTTTATTTTGCTAAAACTAGCCTTCACAAATGAGTTCATTTGAAAATTGATTTAATGATTTTTTTTATGAAAAACGTGCAAAAAAAAAAAAAATAGAGATATTAAAGCCCTATTTGGCATACTTGATATAAGTGCACTTATTTAGGTTACATCACATCTCTACTTTTTCTGTACATCTTTTCGTAAAATATCAAAAAACATACTTATTTAGATCATCATAAATACTTTTTGGTAACAATTTTTGAACTTTTAATTAAAATTTTCAACTTCTCAAATAAGGGCTAAATCAATCTTTTAGTCTTTTTATGGGGGATTTGGTGATAGGCCCCTTAGTGTCTAACTTGTCCTTTAAAAGGACAAGAATTATATAGATACTTTCAAATCTCTTAGTATTTTAAAATTTATTTCTTTGGCTATAATACCATCATATATGTATGTGTGTGTGTGTGTATCAGATTACAATCACTCTCTCTCATCTCAATCTCTTTCCTCTTTGTTTCGCTCTTCTTACTGTTGCTCTCCATTAGCACCATCGTCGCTCACCATGGAACTCTTTCTCTACTGTCTTCATCACCATCATCACTTGTCATATCCACAACTTTAGATCTGAGATCATTCACAGTCATTGTTGCCGGAAAATGACGATTTGCGATGGTTCGCAAACCTCAAATCTGAGATCATTCTCTCTCTCTTTCTCTCTCTCTCTCACACGCGCGCGCGCGCGCACACACACACATTCTTCTTCTTATTCTCTTGATTCTCTGTTTTCGAAATCTGTCTCTTTATCTCTTTTTCTTCTTCTCATGATGCTCTGTGCTTCCAAGTAAAAATTTACTCTGGTTCATGACGCAACACTCTCTTGTAAAGCCATCATCGTAGCTTGTTTTAGAGTAAAATTTTATTTTGAATCATAATAAACTTTACTATGATTCAGAGCAAAAAGTTTACTCTGTAATTTAAAAATTAAAAAAAAAATAAAAAGGAGAGAGAGTGAGTAAACTTTTATTCTGAATCAGAGTAAAATTTACTACGATTCAAAGTAAAATTTTACTGTCATTGAGCAGATCAGCATGTTGTTAACCAAAGTAAAATTTTACTATTATACTAAATGAACGAACCAGAGTCAAATTTTACTTTTAGATTTATGAGCAAACAAACAAACAAGCAAACAAAAACCCTTTTGATTTTTCATTGCAATATCTTGATTTCTCATTTTTCTGTCAAATCTAAGTTTTTTTTTTATTTTTTTTATTTTAATCTCAAATCTAAAGTTATTGATATCAAATATGAGTTCGTAGGTATTAAATCTGAGATGGTGGTGGTTTGACAGTAAAAATGGTGGTTGCCGGCCGACAGCGAGGATGAGTGATGTTGAAGATGATGAAGACGATGAAGATGATGAACAACCATCGAGTTAGTGAAGAGAGAGAGAGAGCTGTAAAAGAAAGCGAAGAAAGAGAGTGTATAATGGTCAAATAAAATATTAAAATAACAAATTTTCTCCTTCATACATGAATTTATAATTAGGAAGGGGTTTTGAAAGTACTAAATATATATATATATATATATTTATTTTATTTTATTTTTAACAAGAACGGGAAGCTAGGTGGGGTTTATGGCCAAATTTTCCTCTTTTTTTTGGTTAACATGTAAACTCTCCAAGCTTGTCCTCCACCAATTTCAAAATCAACTACCTAATGTTGGTTTAACCGGAGTAGGACAAAAGGCAAATCTTGAGTGTGTGCACCGACTCCACAACACACACACCATTTAAGTTAAAGAATGTAGCTGTCAAGATTCGACTCCATACCCAAGCCCTAGATACGGTTTGTTCAGTACTTAGAGGGCTGTCCTAAAACCACTACACCAAATCGCTATAGTTGACCCTATGGAATGTAGAACCTGAGATCTCAGAACTTATGTCTCAAAATCTTACTAAAGTGCCACAACTCTTTGCATTTTCTATATTTTACTTTCTTTATTTCATCTTTAGTCTTTATTGAGAATAACAAAAGAATATCATATAACAAACTCTATTCGATGGAATTTTTAGTTTGATTTGATTTAACAAAAGAATATCATATCAAATCAATTAATAAAGTAAATTAAAATTAAAAATAAAAAAAATATATATATATATATATACATATATAAAAACCTCACGTATGTGTGTGACCATATTATGTGCCATTTTGGGAACATAGTAAAAAGTCACATTTTTGGACAAAATGTCCAAAAACGCAAGTGCCAAAAATGCCAGAAAATTGATTTGGCAAGTGCTAAAAATGCAGGTGTAAAATTATAAATTAGGGCCTATGAAAAAAAAAAACAAAAAAATAATTTCTTATGTTGGGTAAGGGTATTTTGGTCATTTTAATTTGACTTGACACCATAAATAAATATTAAACTAAAAAGTAAAAAGTCAGCTTTTTACCAACTTCCCAAATCACTTTCCAAAAAGCTAAAAAGCTTGGTAAAAAGCCAAAAGCTAGTTTTTTACTAACTTCCCAAAATATCTATGATCTTTATACACCCTCATTTGAGAATTTGATTATTTTAGTTGATATTTTAATTATTTAATTATTTTATAAGATAAAAAAAACTATGTTTTAAATGATTTATAAATTTTTTTATAATTAAATAGATAATTATAAAAGAAAAAATAATTAATAAATATATAAAATGTGATATTTTATCATTTTAATCTTCTTATTTTCATTGATTATTTTAGCCAAAATAGAGCCTCCCAGACCCATGGACATGTATATAGCATCCCCACAAACACGACTTATATAACCAACACGGCACCAACTGTTTGTGTCGGCAGAGCAATGGGTACATAATTATTGAATATATTTCTCAAATATTTTGTAAATTCTTCAACATTCATCAGTTTAGATGCACATTTTCTCGCTGTTTCCATCAAATATTTTGTAAATTCGTCAACATTCATCAGTTTAGATGCACATTTTCTCGGTGTTTCCAAGTCATTTTCCTGGAAAATATAGGAACTGAAGATGATTAAGAGAAGATTGAATTTCAACCGTCGATCAGGCCCGTCCTGAGATTTTCGGGGTCCAAAGCCGATAATCAACTACTAAATTTTTGGGGCCCTTCACATTTTTTTTATTGAATGAAAAAAAATTAAGGTAAAGGACAAAATATTTGTATTAAAATCACAAAAAATATTACGATTTTTTTTTAAATTAATTGAATAGAAAAAGAAAAATTTACGTGTGTTTGCTGTGCTGAGATCAAAATATTTTTTTAAATCAAAATTCAAAACAAGAGTACCACCACTTGACAAAACACAAAACTTTTAAATTATGTGATGTGAACTATTAAATTTAAATAAATTCTTCTTAATGATGTAAATACCAATATTATAATAGCAATTAATTGTGCAAAAGGCAAGATAAATATTTAATTAATTGAATAGAAAAAAATAAATAAATAAAAAATTTACTTGTTTGCTGCTGCTCTGTCCCTATGCTGCTGGTGTGTGCTATATCAAACAAATGTAGGGAATGTTGAATTAATAGAAGATAGGGTTAGGAATTAGAAAAAATGGGCCTTTCAAATGGTTGGACTGGGCTTTAACTAGTGGCCTTTTAATGGGTCAAAAAAATTAAGTTAGTTTGGGCCTTTTTAAAAAAAAATTTGGACTTAAAACATACCCAATATATAATACTAATTTATAATAGAAGGGAGCTCTTATTTTGGGCTTATTTTGAGAGGTCCTAAGCCATGGCCTTGTGGGCCTATGGCCAGGGCCAAGCCTGCCGTCGATTGAGCGAAAGCTAGGAGACGACGACGACGATGACATCGAGAGAAGAAGAGATTGAGTGGGAAATGAGACCCGGTGGAATGTTGGTGCAGAAACGAACCGACAATTCGGATCCTCAAGCTCCAAATTTGCGTATTCGGGTCGCTCACGGTACTATCCGATACGAGATATCCGTGAGTTCTCAATCAACATTTGGTAAGTTTTGCAGATCTACTTCTTTTCTTTTCTTTTTTTTTCTTCTGTTTGGGTGCTGAGAAAATGTAGAAAAATGAAATGGTTGTTGGCTTGCGTTTACTTTTTCAATGGGAAAATAAAACAAGTTTTTATGTCAAAACTAAAATGGTTTGCTTTTTTTTTGAGAAACAAAATGGTTTGCTAATGTTTAATAGGACGTCAAAATTAAAATGTAGGAAAATGAATTTTTTTTTTTTTAAAGAAAAACGAAAACCTATTGAAATTACTTATCAAAAACAGCGATAAAATTATGTAATTATAATTGTTAAATTAATTTAATTATTTCTATAATAATTTATACACGAGCTTTTAAAAATAAATTGAATTATTCAAATAACTCATAATTAATCTAGGGAAAATAACCAAAAAAATAATAGAGTTAGAGCATTATAACAAAATAAACTTTTATTTTTTTAATTTTATTAATTTAAATTCTAAAATTTTAATTTATTTTCAATTTAAACAATTTATATTTTTCTCTTTTCAGACTTCCATGAAGCTATACGTTTTTTAAAGCTCAAATAAATTTTGCCAAATGGTCTGCAAGCCTAGATTGTCTAGCTTAGCTACTATCGCAATTAATATTTAATTAAAAAATATATAAAAAAAAAATTTTTGTAGTCGGATCAAGTTCTTAATGAGTGATATCTTCGTGATTTCATTAACAAGTAGCATAAATTTACTAAAGCCTCGTTTGAGAATTTTTTTTTTTTAGTAAAAAAGTTAAAAAATTATTAAGGTCAAGTTTGGGTACTTCTGAAAAAGTTAAAAAGTCAAAAAGTTACTCAAAAAGTTAAAAAGTTAACACTATTCACCAAAAGTCAACAATTACGGCTGCACAACTCCCAATTCAAATTTTTCCTTACAAATCAATTTTCACAATTTTTTATTACACATTTTTCAATAAAAAGTCAAAAAATTAACCCAAACATCCATATTTTTAACCTCAATTTTTTAGTCCAAAAAGACAAAAAGTGTACTTTTTTAGTCTTCCCAAACTTGGCCTAAATTAATCAAAAAATCAACAACTCATACTAAAAAGTCAAAGATTCTATTCTCTCTCTACTTTTTGCACATATTTTCGTAAAAAATTAAAAAGTCATCCTAAACATATTAGTTTTTTTTAGTTAATATTTTAGCCAAATAGTCAAAAAATTACTAAATTAATATGTTCCCAAACGAGACCTAGGGCTTCATTTGGGAAGTGGGTTATCTTTTTGGTTTTTTGGCTTTTATGGCTATTTTAGTCTGGACTAAAAAGTTAGGTTTGGGAAGGACTTTTGACTTTTGTAACTTTTTTTGTAAGAAAATAGTGTAATGATTATGAGTTGAATGTAATGTTTTGTTTGTTGTGACTAAAATAGTTTATTTTATTTTTTGTGATTAAAATAACTAAAAAAGCCACAAACTCATATTCCCAAACGGTGCCTAATATGGTTTAAAAAATTAATAATCCTCGTGCATGTTAGATTACGAGTTCATCACCCAATTACTCTCATTTTATGTGAATTTTCTATGTTTTTCCACAGGTTTCGGCAATTGAAAAGTCAATAGCAAATGATATAATAAGGTACCAAAAAAAAAAAAAACAAAAGGAAGAAGAAGAAGATAATTCAGCATAAAAAAACACTAATATCCTTGAAAGAATTAATAAGCAAAAAAATGAAATGTTAAAGTATTGGATTTAAAGATTATCTTAATTTATCATGAAAAATATATGAAAAAAAAATATTTATCAAATAGAGTCTATATAAAATAGGAAAAGTTTGGTATTCCCTTTAGAAATGACCCTCCACCCAAAGTGATCCTAACTCTCCATGTATGTGTGTAGTTCACATCATAATTGATTCAGATTTGTGGAGGTCTTGTGGGGGTGGGGTCTCAATCATTACTCTGATATGGATCCCGTCCTTACAAATCTAGACTAATTACGATATGAACCTCACACACATATGAATGAATTCCACACATACGTTTGAAGGGCTCGGATCACTTGTGGGTCATACCCAAAGCGTCCTTTTTAATAAATAAATAAAAAATCAAGAGATGTCAAGTTCTTTGTCAGATTCTTTGTTGGCTACGGGCTGGAACTGTCCCGAATAGTTCCTTAAATCATTTACCATCTTAAGAGGAAGTACCTTCGAGTAATGACCTGTTTGGGCTTTAGACCAACACCATGGAAGCAATTTCCTCCGCCCATTACAGGAAATTACACTTTTGACTATCAAATTTGGCAATTAAAAAAATTTTAGTCACCAAAAGTTATGGAATTGACGACCAAAAATTATATTAGTTGGTAAAAATACAAAATTTAGTAACAAATTTTTTTTAGTCGGGATATATTGATCATTGGTGATTAAAAAAAATTTAGTCGTTAAAAAGAACGCAATTGGCGACTAAAAAAATTTTTAGTCCCTAAAAATGGAACAATTGGCGATAAAAATTTTTTTTAGTTGCTATTCAGTTAGGTTTGGCTACTAAAATTATTTAGTTGCCGAATAAAAAAAGAATTTATACTTTATCTTTGGCGACCAAACTTTTGGTCACTGTAGCGCTAGTTTTGGCTACTAAAATTATTTAGTCGCCGAATAAAAAAGAAAAAAAAATTATGTTTTATCTTTGGCGACCAAACTTTTGGTCGCCAAACATTCATTTTCAATGATAATTTTTTTTTATTCGCTATAGAGTTTAGTTTTTGTTACTAAAATTATTTAGTCGTCGAATAAAAAACAAAAATTGATATTTTATATTTGGCGACCAAACTTTTGGTCACCAAAAATTTATTTTCAATGATAAAAAAAAAAATTTAGTCGCTGTAGAATTAGTTTTGGCTACTAAAATTATTTAGTTGCCAAATGAAAAACAAAAATTTACTTTCTTTCTTTCTTTCTCTCTCTCTCTCTCTCTCCCTTCTCTTACCATCGCGGATCTAGGGTTTAATTTTATTTTTGATGTTATAGGATTTTGATAAAATCATTTTAGGGTTTTACTCTTTTTCTAACTTTGAAGCATGTATAAGCTCCAAGTTCTGTTTAACTCCACAATTTTGTTGCTCCAAGTGGTAAATTCGATCATTGTCTACATTTGATGAAAGAGAAGAGCAATAGGAGCTGTAACTCAAGAAGCAATTGATCAATTCAAATCATTGATGGACCAAGTGTGTTCCTTTTGCCATTGTTATTGTTCTCTATCAAGAATTTCTGATTTTACCTATTTCCATATGTTTGGTTGTTGAGAAATTGATAAAAAAAATAAAATAAAATAAAAAAGGAAGAAAAAAATATTTGTGTTAAGAATATTTCTTCTACGTATTTGGTTGCGGAGCTTCGGTTTTCTCTAACCCTAAATAGTGAAATTTATCTATGATTCACAATGTGAGTTCTTTTCTTTTTACTCGATTTTCTCAGTAATTGTGATACATGTATTATGTCCGAGTCCTGTGAATTCGTCATGAAGGTTTCCCACCTTGACAATTTTTTTTTGAAAATTATTGTACACAAATAGCTTGTTTGGTTGCAAAGCTTTTCTAAAATAACTCGGGGTCCTTCAAGTTATAATGATTCAATGGAATTGTGGTAGTTAATATTCACTTTGGGCTCTATTTTTATCAAGGGAAAGTAACGTTGTATCTGTCTCTTTTGCACTAGAAAATACTCCATGGAAAATATGTTTATACTTTATAACATCTTAAAAAAGGAGGAAAATATTTTGGTTGCAAAAAATATTTTGGTCAACTAAAAATACACATTTGTCAACCACTTTTGTCGACTAAAAATATTTTGGTAGCAAAAAACTGACATTTGCCGACCAAAAAAATTTTTGTAGCTAAAACTCGATACTATTACAAACTAAAAATATTTTGTTGCCAAAAAGTGATTTTTAGCTACCAATTTGCTATTTTAGTAGCAAAAAATTTTCATTTGGTGACTAAATAAAAATTTGGTCGGCAAAGGTTTGAAGTTTTGCCGACTAATATTTTTTAGTTGCCAAAATATAATTTTCTATGACCAAAATTGAAATTTGGTCGGCAAAAATCGAAGACGGAAGACAAAAAAAAGTGGAAATGAAAAAACTTTTAGCGACTAAAATATTTTGATCGCAAATAATAAAACTGCGTCGTTTTGATAGTATTAAACTAAATTTTGGCAAATATCGACTAAGGTTTGGTCGGCGTTAATTTAGTGACTACAAGGAATTTTACACTTTACACTTTTGGCGACCAAATTTAGTGACTAAAAGGAATTTAGTAACTAAAAATATCGCTTTTGACAACTAAAAAGTATATTAGTCAGCCTTGGTTTAGGGAATAACTACTAAAATTTTGGTCGGGAAATATTAAGTTTTGGTGATTAAAAAAAATTAGTCATAGTATATTCATTTTTTCCAACCAAAAAAAAAGTTAGTTGCCAAATTAATACTTTTGCCGACTAATATTTTAGTTGCCGCTGATTAAGCTTTAGCTACAAAAAAATTTTAATTGCCTATTATTAACATTTGCCGACCAAAAACCAATTTGTTGCCAAAGGTGTGAAAATTTTAGAGGGAAACGAATTTTGCCCCCGCCTGTTCTCTATTTAAACCAATCAGATTGTCCTCTCTCGCACACAGATTCTTCTTCAACACCAAACCTCACCCCACCTCACCTCACCGCACTGTCGCTTACGGTACGTCGCACACCGCCACCACCGCTGCCACTGCCACTGCCACCGCAGCAGATCACAGGTGCTCTCTCTCTCTCTTGCGCGCTCGTGCTTGCTTGCCCTCTCACTCTCGATCTGTCTGTCGGTCTGTCACTCTCTCTCGCTAGCTCGAGCCCTCTCTCTCTCTCTCTCTCTCTCCCTTCCTCTACTCCCCCCTTTCTAACTGTTGCTCTAGGGTTTTATATGCTTGATTCAGTTTAATTTCATGTTAATTTGTGAATTTGGTTTGGTTGTTGTGGTTTGATTTCTAAAGTTCTATGGGTTTCATGTCCTAAATATGTGTTTGATCTTAGTCGTTTGATACATTTCCCCCTCTTTTCCCTTTCTCTTCCATTAGTTTCAAAGCCCTAATCCATTGATTGTGTATGTACAGGTGCTATGGTCTCCATCTGCTCTCATTCCTCTCTTCTTCTTCTTCTTCTTCTTCTTCTCCTCTCTCTCTCTCTCCTTGTAATCTCTCTCATGAATTTGTTTTCAGGCACTAAAAGCTTCACCAGAACTCTGAATGATCTACCAATTCGTCATTCTTCTTCTTCTTCTTCTCTCTCTCTCTCTCTCCTTGTAATCTCTCTCATGAATTTGTTTTCAGGCACTAAAAGCTTCACCAGAACTCTGAATGATCTACCAATTCGTCAAAATTTCAGTTCCTTCACTGACCTCCTTCTCTCTTTTATACCATTGAGTTTTGTCTGGGTATGTACATTTATATTTTTTTTGTTCACTTTTTTTTTACTCCCTTGAATTTTCATGGATTTCTCACTTATATCTGTTTGACTGCTCAGAAAATTGAGTTAAAGAAGAAGAAAATTTGAAAGAATAAATGAGTTTTTGTTACATTTTGTGCTTTTGCAGACACTTGTTCGAACTGATATGGATTTTTATTTTTTATTTTTTTGTAATTGAGGTTTTATCTGTGAATACTGTGAGGTTTTTGTAACTGAGGTTTAATCTTTGTAGACAAAATTTTAATGTACTCATACAAACAAGAACTTAGAACAGTTGTTCATAGGCAATGACAAAGCTGGTAAGTTTATACATAAGAAAACTTTGCATTGTTATATTCTAAACCCCCTCTTCAGCCTAAATTTTTTCTGATTCTTTCATATGAATTTGATTTCCTTCAAACAAGATAAGTCTTAATTATTACATATCGAGTTTTCCTTCATTAAATGGTATATTTTTTTGTGAAATTATTTAATATTAGAGATATGGATAATGCAATTTGACTTTGTTTGAACTGTAATCTCTTCAAAATTTGTCTGAGAAGATTGCTCAAACTCAATAACTTTGAACTGGCTATCACTGACCTGGATTAAAACTTCAGTCAGGTATGGAAGTGGGATGAATTCATGAAAATTTGTGGAATTTTCAACCAAAAGTAATACTAGGGGTAGAATAATAAAATTCAGATTTCCACTCCTTTAGAAAAACAAGTAATCAAGTAGCATTGAGAAGAGATGATGAAACCATGTTTTAGGACTAAATGTTTACTGTTTAGGTAGGTCTAGTGTTGAATATTGAGTAGTATTTTTATTTGAACAAAAGTGTGATGACAAGATGTTGTTCACATACCCTTTTGCAAAAGATCAGTTCAGAAATATGTTTTTTAAAACGAAAAAAATGGAAGGAAGCCAAAGTGAAAATATATTGAAGGGACAATTAATGGAGTCATGTGTTTTGGATTATGTAAGGTTTTGAGAGTTAAAACTAGGTTTTGAGAAAGCACTTTGGAATGAGTTTTCGAGTACACATTTTTAGGAAGTGGCTTTGAAAAAGATGCTCACATATAGTTGAAGGTTTTCTTGGAAAATTCTCATGGTTTTTTAGGAATCTAGAACAGGGCTTAACTTAAAAAGAAAACATAGTCTACTCTGGAGAAAATACTCTTGATTGAATTAGTCTGAAACTGGAATGCCATAGTTGGTGCAACTCGGAGATAGTTCTAAAATTACTGTTTCTGTGCAAGGACACGGATTTTCTACCTGAGCACTGGCATTTGCTAAAGATTTGAAATTAAAAAAGAGGTTGTTGAACCTTTCTATAAAGAGGTAACCTCCTGCGGGAGGATCACAATTTTGCTGGATATATCGTACAATAACCTTGTAAGTATATATTTTTAGAGTTCTAATATTGCACCACTAAATGGAAAAAGTAAAATGCATATCATGTGAGGGAGAGCAAAATCTATGCTTGAAGGATCAATAAGTGTTCCCCTATAGAGAACTTGATCATTGCCAATAGTTCTTAATTTTCAGTTATCACTTTCATCTATAGAGCACTAGTTATCAAGACTTGAGCTACTAAAAAAAACAAAAAAAAGGGAAAAGAGTGAACCTAGTTCACTAATTCTCTCAAAAAATTTCTTCACAAACTCATTTTCAGGTACTGTTTTTTAATTGGTAAATGAACTGCAGTGTTTCTAGAATACATACTGGAGTTTGTACAATGGCTTTAGATTTATTGTGATCCAAGTTTTTTTGTTGATCTAGTTGTGCATATATTTCAATAATAACGCATTGAGATTATCTTTACTTCCTCTTTGATTGTGTGATGGTCAATTAGGAATAAGTCTTAGATCATTCTAACTTCTCATATGCACGTTCTTCCTTAGAAAATTTAAGCATCTGAAATGTTAAAGGTAAAAGAGGCACGTGGATCAATTGTTTAATTACCTTTGAGCGAAGGATCATGAAGATGGTCATTGAGGGATCCATTCTGGAAACACTCATATACTACATAGAGGTGGTTGTCCCCACTTGCGTATCCCAGCAGTTCCACCTGAAAAGTAGGTTTGACCACCGGAGTTGTTAACACATTTTATCACAATTTTTAATTACTTGTTAGTGTCAATTACTTACAACATTTATATGATGAATCTTGCATAAAACCTTCAGCTCCACAAGAAATTCCTTTGACTTGCTAGATTTCATCTTCTTTATTGCAACTTCCTGTTGGTTATATAAGCAATCCAAGGTTCTAGACTTTTGAGTGTTCAAAGCGAAATAACCAAATTGTTTAAGAAATGTTTACACAACTTTAGAAACAATTAGACCTATCATATACCCTTTTTCCTATGATGCCAAAGTATACACTTCCACATCCACCCTTTCCTATTTTCCTGGTTTCATCAAAGTTAATTGCAGCTTCGGCAATCTCGTCCAGACTAAATTTAACTGGCTTCTCGGACTTGATTCTTGTAACATCTGTTCCAAGCAGTTGGGCCTAATAATATTAATCAATTGCTTCCAAATGATAATTAATTTGACTCGTTGAAATTCTTGTCAATTTATATCTCAAAAAGTAGTTGAGACGATTTGGGTACAAAAAAAAAGACTTGCGGGTCAGGAATTCAGAAAAATTATGGATATGCCTTTGTTTCTGGAAACATTTTCAGTACTTATATACAAACAGACAGTCCATATAACAAATTTTATAGCAGAATTGCCGCTATTATACCATTGTTACTAATGGTCAATTGTCCATTCAGTATGTACAGGATTCTAGTTGAGACTGTTTGCGAAGCATTTTTGAAATTCTTTAATTGGACCTAGTTGTTTTAAAGTTAGTAGTACAAATTGGTCTGACCTTCAGTATCTTTTATTTCAAATTGGTTCTGCAAGGTAAATCTCTTGGCACATGGCCTTTTGATGATTGCATTTGGTTCTTCTTCGCTCTTTCCCTGGATTTTCTTTCTTCTAAGGAGGAATAAGATCAACATGGCCGCTGAAATTAGAGTCACGCCTGACAATATGTAGATGATTGTTGTCCAGTTTTTCCTGGTATGAATTACAACACAAGTAAGTTTTACTTGAATGTTGGAAGGATTGTCTTAAGGAAACTTTCAAGATGAAGAAATTCACTCACTTTGCCCGGAGACTTGAGTTCCTCTCTTCTCCCTTGATACAAACGACACCCTGAAGACATCTATGTAACTTGGATCTTGGGTTAGTCTTTGATTCAAGTTCTCAATTGTGCTCACTTTCGCAGATAGAATCTCTGCAATCCCTTATAATGTATCATCCTTTTGAACTGTGTACGAGTTTTATTTTTTATCCATCAAACTAATTTTCAAAATTTTCAGAAAAGAGATTTTGAGAACTCAACCTGTCTCATACACTTATAACTGCAGGTGAGGGATAATCACTTTTTTTTTTTTTTTGGAGACGGATGATTGCTGCCTGTGTGGTGAAACGCAATTAGAAACTGTTTGAACTTTGAATCACAAGCACATGGCAGGGTAATCACTGTAATGAAACACAGACAGGTCCTCAAGTATTTAAACCAAATTAATGGGTTATAGAGACCTGGTTTATTTTAGATGCCAGTAAATGTTAATTTGGGTTTTCATGTCCCTTTTATTTTCTAACCTTGTTGTCTTTCTGATGGTCTGTCTACAGAGAATATGGAACACTGGTGTGGTGGGCTTGGGAACACAAGACAAGACATATCTTTGATTTTATTTGAATCAAAAGCTGAGGGTTCATTTTGTCCCGTTGGCCTCATTTGTTCTGCTTGTTTCACTTGAAGTACTGACTCTTTGGCTTCAACTTAATTGACTGGAGAAGTTTGGTGATGAAATCAATTACTTTGAACTCACCCAGTAGTTTTGTTTTTGGTTTTGGTATTAAGTGTAAGATTTAGATGACTTTTGGTAAGTTAAAATCAAAATAATTAGAGACCATCCACTCATAAAAATAATTTTATTTTTGAGTTTGGTGTTGAGTGTTAGATTTACATTGTGTTTGGTTGGGAATGTGAGCATGGTAGTTAAAATCGCGATCCGGATTGTAGGATCGTACGATCTTACGATCCTACTTTGCCAAAACGATCCAGATCGTTGTAGGATCAATGTTATAACAGGATCGCAAGTAGGATCGTGTAGGATCGCATGGGATCGTGTAGGATCGCAAGTAGGATCGTAGATTTTATGATTTTTCACCTTATTTTTAATATGTATCATTTTAATTTTAATTTTTATCTTTTTTTTTAATAAAAAGTAGGATCTTACGATCCTCGATCCGATCCTACGATCCGATTCACTAGACCCTCTCACCGATCTTAATTAGGATCCCGATTTTAACAACCTTGAATGTGAGAATAGATTTGGAAAAAAAAAGAGGAAATGTGTATGAAATTAGGTTTAGGCCAGGTTATGTTTCTTGTTTTTGTTTTTGTTTGTAATAATTCTCCCTAGGCTGAGCTTCAGCAATATAAGTGCCAAAAGGTTCAGTAGTGCCAGACCAGGATACCCTCTCAGTTCTCTTTTCTAAGGCATGCTGTTAGGATGATATAATTTTCTTCTACTCTTTTTTATGAAAACTTGTAATAGTTGATGACTTTTATTAAACAGGTTCAGGATTGGATGATTTATATATTTCGTTGAATGTTCATGATTCAGATACTTTGTTGGTATGAATGATTCTTTTTAATTACAGATTATATTGAATTGATTGAATGAAATATTTGTCTTCAATTACAGGTTTATTTTGTTGGATGTTGGCGACCAAATTGTAGTTTTGCCGACCAAAATGTTGGTAGGCAAAATGGTACATTTGGCGACTAAATAATTAGTTGGTAAAATTGTTAATTTTGGCAACCAAAGAGTTTGGTCGCGAATAGGTCTATTGCCAATTAAATTTTTAGTCACGCAAACATTACTTTTGGCGACTAACATGTTTGGTCGTGGAATGTGACAATTGGCAACTAACATGTTTGGTTGGGAATATGTCACTTTTTGCGACTAAATGGATTAGTCGCAGTAATGATATATTTAGCGACTAAAAATTTAGTTGGTAAATCTAATTTTTTCCCGACTAACAAAAGTTTTGGTTGCTAATTACTTTTGCCAACCTTCAATTGGCGACCAAAAAAATTAGTTGTAAATAATTTTTGTCAACTAAAAATGGACTTTTGCCGACTAATTTTTTAGTTGGCGAAAGTGCGATTTCCTGTAGGTACCTTCCACCGCCGCATATTGGCGGCGCACCGCCCCGGCACCACCACCAACCAACTTCCCAAAATCCATGCCCATCATCAACTAACGATTGACACTCAGCCCAATCCCAAGACTTTGAACTGGTCGATTTGCCTAGCTGAATCTCTCTCAAACCTCCTCCACGTCCATATTGAACCACTTACCCAAAACCATCTTCACAATTTGGAACATCCATTTTGACCATGAGGAGAGGCACAACACTCCGGCTATGTCTCCAAAGGAAGACATATCTGATTGTGGCATGAAATACAAGGTTATTGTAATTGGGATAATCTTTTAAACCCACTTCACCCTAGTTACAATGAGAGATTGTCAAGTATGGTGAATTTACACAAGCGACTTAAGATGCCTTTGACTTAACAAAATCTTTGACAATTTACTATGAGAAGTTAACCAAAATTTGATCTCAAAAATGATAGTGGGGTGTAAATTTTAAAGTTAGTATGTTATGGGTCATCTCTATAATAAATTTTGCTCAAATTTAATTTTGGATAAAATTTAAGTAATTTTTCTAGATATGTTACACAACTGATATAGAATTGATATTTTTTTTTTTGGACAAAATATATGTATGGGTAATGCTATACAGACATAATTTTTGTATAAAAATTTTATACAGAATGCCATGATCTTTTATGATCCTTTCATTTTAAGACAAAATATCAATCATTATAGCTTATAATTATAATAATATCATTGTCATATGATTCTATATGTGTTTTATATATAGATTTTCTTTTTTATAAATCATTTATATATACGGTTAATTATGTTATGGTTCCAATATACAAGAATCTTTAGCAAAATGCACAGAAATGCAACTATATAGTTCATGGATTCACAAAGTCAAGTTTAATGGTTAATCTAACATATAGTTCAAAACTAAATTAACTACGATTATCATCTCAATAAAGCAAGCCCAATAATTTGATTAAAGATTTAGGACTCTATATATATAAGTAACATTGAAGTTCAATCAACATCCAAGGATGCCCTTATTAATTTTGAAAATCACAAACATAATAATGTGGAAGAGATGCTTTCCTCATAAGTTTATTTACAATTTTCAACATACCGAAGTGTAATCTTCTTGATTGCTACTAGAACATCCTTCATGATCATCCTCTCCTCAGGTGAGTCTGCAAGCAATTCAAAGCTAATTGCATAAGAGATGGCACACATTGCACCCTTGCATTGTTGTATTCAATGTCTTGCCTGAGCAAGTTGGCATCTAGAACTTGAACTATTGCATTAGGCACTGCATTAGCCACTCAACACGTCAAACTCAAATCTCCATCAAATCTCGCATCAATGGGCTTTGATCTTATAAATGTTTCCATCAACATGATGCCATAATTGTAAACATCAGATTTTGTCGAGACTAATCCTTCTAGTCCATACTCTACATTACATTCATGAGAAATAGCATGGTGAGAAAAGTAAAACAATTTATCATAAGCTTTAATTGAAACTTAATCCTCCGCTTGTGTTGACTGAAAACATTTTACACATTTTTGGCATTTGGTATGACAGAACACAAAAGGCAATACAAATGTTTCCTAGTCAACAAAGAAACAAGGTTATTTGGGCAAAAAACGTTTTGCAAACTAAAGTTTTATCAGTAGCACCACACTTCCACTACCATTGCTACCACCATATCACCCTACTACCTCCACCAACACCATCATTATTGTTGGTATTTTTTTATAATAATATTATAAAATTATATAAAATTAAATTAAATAGAAATGACAATAATTTTTATTATTATTAAATAATGAAATACAGAATAAACTACAAAACTAAAAATATAAGATTGAAATAGATCACATCATGAAACATATTACAAGATAAATTCACATGGACATACAAAATAATATACAAGAGATAGTTTAAGTTTAAAACCTTGAAGAACAAAATATAAGAGATGCAAACCGAAGCCTGTAATATACACAGCTTCCTTAAAATAGATTCGTTGTCTCGTCTAAGAGTGTTGGAGGTATGCCCGTATTTGTCTCCCAAGATACGACGGTTGAAACTAGTTAGAGTAGAAGCACCTTCTGAATAGTTTCGATAAACTTGACAATAGCAACAGTCTTTCTCTAACAAGAACCAAAGAAGGGGCTAACAAAAAAGATAGGAAAATTTTTCTCTGAAATAAAAACTATCTCCAACTTTATTATCTCAAAACAACATCTCATTTTCCATCTAAAAAATCTCTCCAAAATCATCCTACTAAGTTGGAAGGGAAAAGGACTCTATTTATACAAGTATACGAGTTCTTAGCCATGAAGGTTATCATCGTGAGGGCCATCAAATGCCATTAACCAAGGCCATCAACTCTAGTCATTAGAGTTGGAGTTATAAAGGTTAAAAACTCATGGCTACTAATATGGTCATCAACTCCATCATCAAAAGATGAGAGTTACAAAAGTCTAACCTTCCATGTGCTTAATATATATAAAAATAAATATGTATATAATGATATTTGAATAAACCAACTAGATGAGTCGCAAAACGGGTATGGATGCTGGGTCACAACCCGATCCAAGCCCAATTTCAAACACATGCACAAGCTAAGCCCAACACAGCATAGTTCAATCCAAGCTCAAGACTAAACAAGTCTAAGTCCAAGATCAAGACCAAACCCAACACACGCATATGCACAAGCACAAGCTTAGGCTCAGTCCAAACCAAGACTAAGTCTAAATCTAAGGCCAACTTTTATTGATACCCTCTTTATGAGACAATTCTCATTCATAACATTAGGTTTCGGTTCATTATTTTTGTATTGTAACCTTCTCACTTAAAAGAATACAACCTGTAGACACCCTATTTTTGACCGACCTTAAGACTCAGACGTCATCGATTGAGCGCTCGGTGATGGTGCATGTTGTGCTCGTTCTGAGATTTCAGAGTTTTGGCTGAGAGCCTTGCCCTCGGACCTTGGGACCCTTTTGTGCTTTGCTTCGGTTTGCGAACCAGGTCTTGTTTTCTCTTCCCGAAGGAAGGGAGAGGTCTCGTAGACCATCTCTCAGTGGCTGTAGGCTACTTTTCGTGGTCGTAGGCCACTTTTCTCGTTTGGAGACCTGTTTTCAATTTTCGGAGCCGTCGGCCGTGCGCCTCGGTTTGGGATCGCTTAACTTTCTTCATTTGGCACGGTTTTTGACACACACCTTGTTTCCTCTATCTAGATGGACACTGTGGTCCAGGAAACCACTTTTGTGGCCGTACGCCACTTATGGTGCTCAACAACCAGTTTTCGGGGCACCCGGCTGCGCGTTTTGACCCCCGAACCCTCGTTTTGCTTCCGTCTTGGTTCATTTTTGGCATGGACCTTGTTTTCATTGTTTAGGAGGTGGTACAAGGGTGGGAGACCATCTTTTCTCCTTGGAGACCACTTTTCTCCCGCCAGTCGGTTTTCTTGTTAGGAAGCTGGTCTCCTTGGTTTTTGAGCCATATTTCCTGGTCTCCCACCATACCACTAGCTTGCATTCAGTTGGGAGACCATCAAATGGGCTGGCCGACCACCTTTCATTGGGTTGAACCTTCTGAACTGGTCGGCCGACCAGGGAAAGTGGTTGGCCGACCACCTAAACTAGTCGGCCTGCCTCCCCCAGTCTTGTCTTTGTGAGTGTGTGCCAGCTGTGCCAGCTGGAAGGCACAGACTGTACGTGTATGGAGGATCTTGAGCCTTGATTTTTAGCTTATTGAAGAAGCTTTGGCCTTGTTTATCTATAAGGGAGGCTCTTCTCTTCCTTGGGACAGGTTCTGAAATTGGTCTAAGGCAAAACATATATCCCTCTCTATATCTCACCATTTTGGCTCAAAAAATGCATAGTTCTTGACCGTTCTACACTACACCTCATAGCCATACACTTCCACCATTGCTTTGAGGTTCTTGGAGGTCATTTTCAGAGGTTAAAGGTCTGGTTTTTGGGTCCAGAAGTTGCTGGTTTTGCTGAGCTACAAGGGTAACTCCTTTTTCCCTCTTTTAAGCTTTATTTTGATCCATCTCTTAGCCTTATTTGCATGCATATTTGAGCTTTGTTGTCAACTGAAAAAAGTCTTGTTTTGAGGTCCTTTTGATGTTTGTTTAAGGTCATTTTGTTGTTGGGGGTCATCTACCCTCTTGCATGCTTCATTTTGCCTTGTTTTGAGCCATGCCCTAAGGCCTTTGTGTTAACCTTTGCCTGGCCTTTTAACCACTGAAATCTAGCGGATTTTCAGTGGTTGGTATGTGGTTTTGAGGGCCAAAATCAGAGAGGGGTGACCCTCTCCCTCCTTGTCTTGTTCACTAGCATTTTTGGCCTTACAAAGGAGCCTTCATTTGCACACCTCCAAGCCTTGTTGCCCTTTTTAGTGACTTTTAGGGCCTTCCTAGGCTCTTTCTAGAGTTGGTTTTGTCACCTTGGGTGTGTCTCTTGCATATGTAGAATAACCCCTCTTGTAGCCTATTAAAGGAGCATGTCATTTTTGCATGCATTGATCATGTTTCAGTGAGTTTTGAGATTTATTTGGCATGTCATGTCTCTAAAATTTTCTTGTTTAGTGGCCTCTTGAATGCTTCATATGCTTGTAGTGTAATCCATGTTCACTAGCTCACATTGCATGTTGTTTTGGCCCTTGATTCTAGCATATTTTAGCCATGTTCTAAACTGATTTTATTCTTGATTTGGGCTTCCTTAACTCTATTTTGAGGTCCCATGGTCGAATGATGCTTGCCATGCATGCTTGTAGTGTAATACCCTTGCCTACCTTCGAGTTTTGAAGCCTCTTGCATGCTTAGCTTGAGTTGTTTTCATGCTTTGACATCATTGAACATGTTATTTCAGAGCTTATACTTGTGCCATATTCCCATTTTTTCCACTCTTTAAATGAGTTTGAGAGTTATGCTTGTATGCCTCATTTTTGGGCTATTGCAAGAGCTTCATTTTTGTGCATTGCAAGCCATCATTTTAGTCCATTTTGCCACTGTTTTGGGTCTGCATAGGGACTATTTGGGGTTGGTTTGGTCATTTGGGCATCGCTTTGCATACCTCTAGTGTAATGCCCTTCACTAGTTTCGGTATTTGTGCCATCCAACATGCATCGGGTGAGTTGTTTGCATGATTCGGGACCATCTTGTATGTCATTTCAGAGCTAGAACATGTGTCATTGTATGCCATATTTCATCCTTGTCATGCTTTGGTAGAGTTGCACTTTATTTCTTAGGTTTGGTCCCTTGCATTTGTGCATGCTTGTATGTGTGTCATTGCCTTGTTTTCATTATGTTTGGCCACTGATTTGGGTGTGGCCGAGGCCCATCCATCTTGGTTTAAGTCCATCTTGCATTGTATATGCCTTATAGTCTGTGTTATCGCATGTTTGATCATTGCATTGCGTATGCCTCGTTCATAACATTGCGTATGTTAGTGCATTATGTATGCATACCATATAATCCATGTGCATTGAGTATGTCATTGATTAGTTCATAGCATTGTGTATGCCATTTACATGCTTGCATATCATTCCGTGCATCTTCGCATCACTTAGTTGCATTGCATTTAGATCGCATGCTAAAGTTGCATTTGTCCATACATTGTTTGTTGCATTGTGTTTGGAGTAAGGTTTAGTCCAAACACGGGAAACGAGGGACGTCTCGTACTCAAAGTGACGAAACGTGCCTCGATTCCCGATCGCTAACACCCTTGACTACCCATGATGGAGTTGTTGGCTTTAGGTGTTAATATGTGCATTCATTTTACATTGAGTTGTGCAATTCAACTCCTTGGCCATCATGCATTAGAATGCGTGATTGGTGGCACGAGGATCGAGGACTACACTCCCTAGAGCCTATGCAATGACGAGGGGAGTGGTCATGCACACATATGTTGAAAATACCTTGTCTTCTCTCTCTCTTTCCTTTGTTGCAGAAAAACCAGAAACTAGGGGCAGAAACTGGTCGGCTGACCAGCTTTTCTGGCAAGCTGACCCTTTTGGGTTTCTCCCACAAAAGGTGGTTGGTAGGTGGTCTCCAAGGCCATGAGCTGGTCGGCAGCCTTCCCATGGGTTCCGAGGGTGTAGTTTCAGCCTTCCGGAGCTTTGTGCAAGTTTTTGAGATCAATTGCAAACAAAGGCGAGTTGAGACATCGCGATGGATTTCCCAACAAGGCGACTCGAGCATGCATGCATCCTTTATCATTCAGAACAGAGCTGAGGCAGTCCATTTCATGTAGCTTGCATGCTAATTTATTTGCTTCCTTAGTTTAATTTGTTAATTAATTAATGTTGTGTAATATTTGGCTTTAATTCGTTATTCATTTCGGTTGTGTAATAATTAGTTTAATTAGCTTAGATTAGCTAGTTGGTTTTGTATTATTTATTCGGACCTTCCGAGGAGGCAATGTTGTAATAAGTGTGCGTGTGTGTGATGCATATCTTCCAACCTCACGTCTTTCTCCCTTTTATTTACCAGCTTATGATGGTTAGTTTTAGGGCACGTTTCAATTAGCATCCTTATGCTCGCATGTTTGCATTCATTCTTTTGTCTCGCATGCACCGGGCTCGGCGCATCATGCTAACTGTAGACACCCCATTTTTGACCGACCTTAAGACTCAGACGTCACCGATTGAGTGCTTGGTGATGTTGCATAATGTGCTTGTTCAGAAGTTTCAGAGTTGCGGCCGTGAGCCCTGCCTCCGGACTCCCGAACCCTCTTTCGTACCTTGCCTCGGTTTGCGAACCAGACTCGGTTTTCTTTGTTTCTTTTCCTGAGGGAAGGGAGAGGTCCCGTAGGCCATCTCTCAATGTCCGTAGGCTACATTTGGTGGCCGTAGGCCATTTTTCCTATTTCGGAGTCCGGTTTCCGGTTTTCGGAGCCGTCAGGCCGTGTGCCTCGGTTCGGGACCGCTTAATCATCTCCTATTGCTCTGATTTTTGGCATACATCTTATTTTCTCCCTTTTGAGGGACACTGGGGTCTGAGAAACCCACTTCGTGGTCGAATGCCACTTTCGGTGCTTAACAGCCCATTTTCGGGACCCCGAACTGCGTGTTTTGGTCCCCGAGCATTCGTTTTGCAACGGTTTTCGTTCATTTTTGGCAGGTACCTCTGTTTTATCACTGGAGAGGTCACTGAAGGGTGGGAGGCCAGCAATTGTTGCAGCAACCAGTTATACATCCTCCGACGCCCTCCGGCGCCCGTTTTTCGCACTTCCGGGCTAATGTTGAACACCTTGGGCCCATTTTCTCGAACTTTGAACCACATAATTGTGATGTACACACATGAGAGGACCCTAAAAGTTCATGGCCGGCCATTAATTCAACTTGACCCTTTTGACCCCTTCCTTCCGGGCTAATGTTGAACCCCTTGGACCCTTTTTCTTGAACTTTGAACCACATATTTGTGATGTACACACATGAGAGGACCCTAAAAAGAGGTGGCCGGCCAGTAATTCAAATTGACCCTTTTGAACCCCTCTTTCCGAGCTAATGTTGAACCCCTTGGACCCACTTTCTTGGACTTTTAACCACATGGTTGTGTTGTACACACACAGGAGTACCCCACCAGTTGGTGGCCGGCCAGAAAATATGATTGAACCTTTTGACCCCTAGCCGGCCGGCTAGGGGGTGTGGCCGGCCGGCCACCTAGAGCAAAAGTAATAGGCCGGCCGTGTTCCTTGCACTATGCACTTTACAGCTGTGGGGCAATATCCCCCAGAAAAGATATTTATCCGGGGGATATTTTGTGGGGGAATTTTGCTCTCCTTTTCCCCCACCTTTACACCCCCTTGTTGGCCTATATAGCAAGCAAGCCTTGTAGTATTTTGGGGTTGGAAAAATTCTCCTTCAAGCATCCATACACAACTCCATCTTCATCCTTCTCAATTCTTTGAAAAACCCTAAGTCCCTAACCATCATTCCTTCTACACCACCAAGCTCTACCACCACCACCTCATTTCCAGCAACAAGGAAGGTTTCTCAAAGGCTAAAGAAGCTACAAATTCATCCAAGAAGCAACAAAAGTTTGAGTCTTCAAGGGTAAATGATACTTTTACCCTTTTGACCCTTTTTCTTGATCTATTTGTAAGCCCCACTTGCTTTTTGTTTCAAGCTCCGGCCCTAACTGAAAAGGACCCTCTTTTGAGCTCATCTTCACTTTTCATTAAGGGCTCAACCCTGTTTGAGCCCTCCATAATACACTTGTTTCATTGATCCTCTTATATGTCATGATTTTGCATGCTATTTTTGGCCCATGAGAAATTTATTTTCGAGCATGTTGTAAACTGACATTAGGCTTATTTTGAGCCCCTCTTCAACATTGGACAAGGGCTCAACATTGTTTGGTACCTCCATGTGTCACTTGTAGTTATATCCCTTATTTGGCCCCATTTTTGCATAAATTGGCAGCCCCCTTTGCTTCTGTTTTTGGACCTTGGTCCGAACTGAAAGTGGCCTCATTTTGGCCTATACTTCATGTTTCATTAACACTTTTTTTCTGTTTGGTGATTATTTTGTATACTTCATGTTATAGCACCTTTTGAGCCTCATTTTGCATCACATTTTTAGCATGTTTGTATACTGATTTTGAGGCTGCCATATACTGTAAATATTCATATTTTTGGTCCCTCTTCAGTGTTGTAGAAGGAAATTTTTCAGTTTGGGTTTTTCTTATATCACTTGCTTCATTACCCCTCTTTTGGCCCCTATTCTTGCATGCCATTTTTGCCATACCTATGCTTGCTGTTTGGCCATGTTTATAACTGTGAAAGTGCCTTTTTTGGGACTGTCTAGCTTCTGTCTTTGCATTGCATGTCCATGTTGTGCATATTTGGCATAGCTATAGGCCATTTCGGGTGCCTAAATTCGCATTTCGGGACAATTCCTTGCATTTCATGTCATTTCGCCTCATTTCGGGACTGTTTTCCCCTATATTTTACTGCTGAAATTCCATTAGAATGATTGCTATCATTTCCATATCATTTCATTGCATTCCGCCATCGCCTCGGTTTGCGTGCCCGTGTGCACGCATTTCGAGGCACTCCATTTTTATCCGCCGGCATCCTATGTGAGTGTGGCTGAGGCTCACTCATGTTGGTATAAGCCCATATCATGTTTCCATGTCATTTCATTACATTCCGCCATCGCCTCGGTTTGCGTGCCTGTGTGCACGCATTTCGAGGCACTCCATTTTTATCCGCCGGCATCCTATGTGAGTGTGGCTGAGGCTCACTCATGTTGGTATAAGCCCATATCATGTTTCCATGTCATTTCATTACATATACCATCGCCTCGGTTTGCGTGCCCGTGTGCACGCATTTCGAGGCACCTCATTTTCATAGCATTTTACCATTGCCTCGGTTTGCGTGCCCGTGTGCACGCATTTCGAGGCACCTCATTTTCATAGCATTTTACCATTGCCTCGGTTTGCGTACCCGTGTGCACGTATTTCGAGGCACCTCATTTTCATAGCATTTTACCATTGCCTCGGTTTGCATGCCCGTGTGCACGCATTTCGAGGCACCTCATTTCATTGCATTCTGCCATTTTCTCGGTTTGCGTGCCCGTGTGCACGCATTTCGAGGCATATCATTTTCATAGCATTATGTGTACTAGGTTGTATCTTAGATTGCATTCTGCCATTTTCTCGGTTTGCGTGCCTGCATGCACGTATTTCGAGGCATGTCATTCCATAGCATTGAGTATGTTAGGATTATATCTTAGTTGTATTTCATGCATACCATGCATATTGCATCATGTCCGGAATAGGAGTTAGCCCGGGCACGGGAAACGAGGTACATTTCGTACTCCGAGTGACGGAATGTCTCTCAATTCCCCAGTCACCGACACTCCGGATTATCCATGATGGAGTTAGGTTTTAGCTGTAGTTTCATGTGCATTCATCCTATATTGAGTTGTGCATTTCGACTCCTCGGCCATCATGCCTCAGTATGCGTGATTGGTGGCACGAGGATCGAGACATGCATATATTTGTGCAAATACATTGCTATGCCCCTTTCCTGCTCTCTGTTGCAGCAAAATCAGGAATCAGCAACTTTTTGGGACTTGGCACGCATTTCAAGGACAGGTGTAAACAGAGGCTAATTGGGGCATTCTGGTGGATTTCCGTGCAAGACAATCCGGACATGCATCATCTATCAGAAGCAAGGCAGTCCCTGGCTTGCATGCCAGTTTACTTGTTTTCTTAGTTAATTTGTTAATTAATTAGGATTTTGTAATATTTTGGACTGTAATATTCTTTTATTCGGGACTGTAATATTTGGACTGTATATTTATTCGGACCCTCTGCGCGAGGGCACAACTGTAATAAGTGTGGGTGAGTGTGATGTATGTCTTCCAACCCCACGTCTTTCTTCCCTTTTATTTACTAGCTTATGATGGTTAGATTAGGGCATATTTAAATTAGCATACAGTATGATAGCATGTTTGCATCATTCATCTATATTACATGCACCGGGCTCGGCGCATCATACTAACTGCATTGTATTTTCGATTTCAAAGTTGAATACATGATAGTTGTAGCATTTCATATGCCATGTGTAGAATAGCCGAGCCTGTTATAGTTGCATTTTGCATGTGTTGCATTAAGCATTTTTGTATTCTTAGGATCATGCATGATTTCTAATATAGTTTCTATTTTGGCTTGGAGTACTCGGTAAGTTCTATGCTTTAGCATCCTTGCATGCGTGTGAGTGACTGCCATGAATAGCATGCTTACCATGAGGCTATATGCTTACATGATATATCTGCCTGAATGCCTGTGGGTGAAGGTTGGGTTACTTAAATTGGAATAAATCATCAAATGTTTTAAAGCCTACCTGCGGGTAGCAAATCACTTTCAAAAACAAGCATGAAATGTTTCGTTCCAATTCAGGCAACCCGGTCTATATTTGCATGCTGTGCGCATCACATAGTAACCTAGGCTAATAAACCGGAATAAGAACTCACAATATTTTCAAAACTAGATATCATGGTTAGTAGAGGCCGGTCTATGACCGGGCGAGCGGGGGTGCTCACGAAGTGACCTTCCCCAATCGTACCCAAGTTTCCGAGCCGAGGCAACTTTGGTGATGACGGACACGTGGCCTCTTGGCACCGAGTCAGGGTTTCCTAAATTTCCCAAAATAAAATATTTAGGTGACGACTCTGTATCTGGCAAAGCAGTCCATATTTGGCACTACTTTTTCAAAAAAATCAGTTTCTCAAAACGATTTACCGGATTTGGACTCTTTGGTTCAGATTAGGAACCGTGACATTTTAAGAGTCCGAGCTGTAGTGACCCCAAATGAACAGAACGGGACTTAACCCTCCCGGGGCGTTCGGGGACGTCTACAGTTTCTGGCGACTCTGCTGGGGATTTAGAGAACTTGACTCGAACTCATGATATCTGTTTTTGACTACACTTGTGTGTTTCTTTGCATTGCATTTGCATTGGTGCGCCTAGGACACCGTGTTTGCCATCTGCTATTCCTGAACGGTTTGCCGGAGGCTTGTCTTGTCAAGGCATGACCATAAGGCTGACCGGTTGTGGGCTCTGCCAGTATGGGAACACAAACCCCGGTTTTACCGGGGCACCCTCTTTGACCATTCGACCTAGTGCATATTCGGATCCATAGTGACCATTCCAAATTAGGACAGGTTGCCTACCCGTTTATAGGTTGTTTGAAACCGCTGCGTGCGTAATGAAACCCTAGCTCCTGACATAATAGGACAGGGAAACCCTACCTCAACATAGGGGTGTTTTGGCTCTCACTTATCTGTTATGTGCTTTAGAGTGCGTCTCTACAGGAATGCATGTATCAGTATATGAGTTTGGGCATCAAGCCTGCGGGCTTCAGTTCAGTATTGTCAGCATTAAGCCTGCGGGCTTCAGTTCAGTATTGACAGTATCAAGCCTGCGGGCATCAGATCAGTATATGAGTTTGAATATCAAGCCTGCGGGCATCAGTTCGGTATTGTCAGCATCAGGCCTGCGGGCATCAGTTCAGTATTATGGGTATCAGGCCTGCGGGCATCAACCGGTATTTGAGAACGAGTTATCTGCGGATATCAGATTCTGTTTTAGGGAACAGTGATACAGAGATAATAATCAGTGTTTGAGGACAGTGTGTTATTCAGCTTATTGACTGTGTGTTGATTATGCCCGACTGTGTGTCATGCATTTTATTTTAAGCTGTTGTGCTGTCCGTTTATCTGTTTATTTATTTCCTTTTCGCTTTATTTATCTTTTGCTAGGTCAGTTTTAGCACGATTGCTTCCAACCCAGCAGGCATTCCCCAAGCACTTTGGACACGAGGTCGTCGACTCCATCGATCTGAGGATCTAATCGACGGACAGCCGGTGTTCCATTCTCTACCCCCTGTTACCAGAAGGAAGCCAAAAAGGCGCAGTGTGTCAGAACAGAGGTTGTCAGAGCAGTGGGTTACTTCATCAGAGGACTATAGGACTGAGGTCTCAGTTACTGCTGCAGAAATAGACATACCAGTTAGACAGATGGATCAGCAAAATACGTCAGGGATGGAGGCTCTAATGCGCCAGATGCAGGAGAGCATGAGACAGATGCATGATGATGCCACCCGTCAAACGGAGTTTTCCAAACAGCAGGCCGCGATCATGGCCCAACAGGCCGAACTAATCACCAGGCTGCAACAACAGAATACAGCGTCTGCTTCACAACAAATTCCTCCTCCGGCAGGGGCTCCGTTACCTGAGCAGGCACCCACTGTTTAGAACGCCCCACCAAATGCCCAGAATACCCTGCCGCATGTCCAAAATGTACAAGAGGACACGAATCTTCCAACGGGGCCAGCTCCGCCCCCGCTTCCACCACAACTGTCCAAGGTCCATACATCCAATCACCCGGACTCTCCATTCGAGGTCAAGGTTGATCACACAGCTCTGAAGTTGAGCAAACTGGAGAAGCTTTTCAAGAAATCCCAAGGGGTCAAGGCTATGCCAGATATCGAAGATGGATATACCGAGGAGGCCGTAACACTCCCCGATAGGTTCAAAATGCCACAAATCGACCGTTTTGATGGGTCCGGCGACCCCATGGTCCATATCCGACTGTTTGCAGACGTCTTGCGGCCAATGGGCCTAACACGACCACAGAAGCTCTCATTATTCGGCCGAACCCTGTCGGGTGTGGCCTCACATTGGTATGCAAAGTTACAAGACGAAGTGAAGAGGAACTGGGATGAAATGGCTGAGGCCTTTGTCACACAATATTCATACAACACTCAGATCGAGTTCACAACTCGTGATCTCGAAACGACAAGGCAAGAGCCTAAAGAAACTTTCTCGGACTTCGTGATCCGATGGAGGGCAAAGGCGTCAATGATGACTTTAAGGCCCATGGACAAAGATCAAATCCGGATGATTGTGCGCAATCTCCACCCAAAACTGATGCAGAGAATGATTGTAGTCCCCTTCCCTACTTTCGCAGATTTACATGAGATGGGGGTGCAAATCGAAGACGCAATGAAACAAGGTGACCATGACAGGGAACAACCGAGGAGGACGTTTAACCGTAACAACAATGCGGGCCCGAGTGGCGCTGCAAATACGAAAGCCTCGGAAGTTAGTATGGTCACCACCACTCCCCCTCCCCCTCCAAGGCCCATGACTGCCACACCCTTCTCCGGCGCGTCCGGAAGCAACACACAAGCCAACAGATTCCAACCGCGAGGTCAAAGAACCTTTACCCCACTATATATGCCTCTGACCAAAGTTCTGGGAATATTGATCAGAAAAAATCATTTAAAACCCCTGGAACCAAAGCCATTACCGAATCCACTCCCCCCCTCTTACGACCCGTCAAAATACTGTGCGTATCACCAACAACACGGTCATGACACCGACCGTTGTTACAGATTGCGTCATGAGATCCAAGATCTTATTGACAAACAAGTGATCGCACCTCCTGATAAACCCAATGTCACAACCAACCCTCTCCCACCACATAACCAAGCTCCTCCTCCCAAAAGAATTAACTTTATCCAGACTGGGGTCGCATCTTACGATCCTAGCATCTATATTACACCCACCCACCTACCCAAGCCGGAGGTGCTCCTCCCCGATTGCACTGATTTCTTGTGCATGGTGGACATCTCCAAAACCCAACCAGAACCGATGGTGGTGACCGTCGAAGATAGGGCAGGGCAGATTTTGGGAGAGAATGAGATTGCTGAATCAGGGACTGGGCAGAATTTTGCTGAGGGAGCCTATGATCCAAGCAAGTACATCCTATCAACGAGCCGAATTGGGCTAAGTGTAGAATTGCCAGAGACAGGAGAGCTATGCATGATCCGGGGGGATGGATCTGGGCTATGGGCAGATGATTTGACAGCCGCAGGGGAGGACTTTGCCAACCTGCAACTTCTTGATGACCAGGAACTGGGGGAGGCGTCAATTAATTGGTACGATTATGAGGGAACAGAGGAGGCCACCGGATGGCTCAAAGATCAACCGGATGCAGTGGGGGAAGCCCAATCAGAACAGAGCCCGGCAGGGGCAGAAATATCAGTTGTGGCCGGAACGGCCGAAAGTCAAGCTGTACCGCCGGAGAGCGCCGGTGTTAAGAATTCCGCTCGGGATATGGGCATTATGGATGTAGGAACTGTTGAACAAACAGCTGTACTAACACAGCTGGAACAAGGAAAGTTTGAGGAGGCTGAGAGAATTAGAAAAGCTAAAGGCCCTGAGGGGATCGAAAGTGCTGCGTGCACGAAAATGGAGAATGCTGCGAGCATATGGACAGAGAATACTGCGAGCGCAACTAAACCGGAGCCAGACAGGTGTCTGTTGGCTGCCAGCGGAATGTGGTGGGAAGATGACGATTTGTGTCTTGCCCACACCGATGAAGACTGGGGGAATAACCAGCCGGATGATACTTGGTACCTCAATGAGGTTGACCATATGACAAGAAGTGGGCGGTACTTCAAACCCCCACACCTGGACCAACTCGAGGCGTCCGGGAAGGATAGAGAAGTGGAGAGACAGAAGGAGAAGCAGATTGAAGATGAAGCTGTGCTGAAACAGTTAAAGAAAATACAAGCGGACATCTCCATCTGGGGACTGCTAATAGCATCACGAGTACACAGAGAGGCTGTTCTATCTGCTATGGACAAGTCCAAACTCTCCATAGACACCACGCCTGAACAGCTGGTTGGGCTGGTTTTTCCGGGAGGAGGTTCCCCGGCATTAACCTTTTCGGACAAGGAGCTACCGCCTGAGGGCACAAGTCATAACAAACCTCTCTATATTTCTGTGGAATGTAGAGATAAGTGGATACCGGTGGTACTTGTTGATACCGGGTCTGCGATTAATGTCTGCCCGACCAGAATGGCGTATGCAATCGGGTTGAAACCCGTGGACTTCGTCCCAACTACCCAAGTGATCAGAGCATACGACAATACCAGCAGAGAAGTGATGGGGACTGTTAAAATTCAAACCAAGGTTGGTCCAGGACAACACAGTGTCGAATTTCATATCTTGGACGTTCCCGCAACCTTTAACTTACTTTTGGGGCGACCATGGTTGCACCAGGTCAAAGCAGTCTCCTCCACTCTACATCAAATGCTAAAGTACCCTCACGGGAAAGGGGTAGCGATCGTTTTTGAAAATTCATCAATCCATCCCCCGCCGGAAGTGTCCACACCTGTCTTGGAGATCGAGCACGGCACGGAGGATGTGTTTTTGTCGGGGTTCACTTTGGCCGAGGCTCAAATGGTGCAGAATGTCATGGCTGTGAATGAGGGCATGTACGTTAGTGCTCAATCTATATACCTCATAAACAAGCTAAAACATATCCCCGGGATGGGATTAGGGAGAAGCAACCGGAAGGGCGTCCCAGTGTTGGCCGAAGTGCCACACAACCCTCACGCCTTTGGACTGGGTTATCTGCCCACCAAAGAGGATTGGGTGAGGAAAGGAAAAGAAATGGCCGGAAGGGCCAGGGCAAAGAAGGCCGGGAAGCCATTTGAGTTAATGCACAGGCCCATCTGGGGTACCTTAAACAGACGTTTCGTCCGGGAGGGGGAAGATTTTCCATTCTGCGGTTTCCCGGAGCCATGGCTAAACGCGGAGGGGACGCGCGTGCCTGGTTTTGAAATCTTCTTCGACATATAATTATCTGGGGATGACGTTGCCGAAGCGCAGACAGACCCACCAACTGAGGTTGAGCAATGTGAAACAGTGGATCCTGAGAGCACAGAGCTTGAAATGGGGGTAGCACTGGCGAGTCTACTATCAGATCCTCCGATCGGCCAAGAGTGCTTGGGGGATAACTCTTCGGTTTCTGTGATTGGAGATGAAATAGCTGCGGGCTTTCCAGCGCCGATCTTGGATGCATCTATCGCACCTTCTCTCATCTGGCAATATGAAGAAGGCTTTTTATCTAGCAGTTCTGGGTCAGGTAGTGAGCCGGAATCTGATTCTACCGAATCTTGTGCGTCAGAATCAGATTCCAGCTCGACTGAGTCTGAGTCCGGTATTCCTGGGGGTGATAACCCGAATACCACAGTCCTGTCTAGGTCGTCTTTTTCATTTTCTTTTGAGTCTGTTGTAACAGAGGAATCTGACGGCTTGGAAATATTTAATGAGAATGATGTGGATGTGGTTTCCGAGTATTTTTCTGTGCCTTTGATTTATTGCTTAAATCAGGATTTTCAAAATTTTGATGAAAACAGCGAGGAAGAAATTCCCCCAGTTTTGCAACGATTAATTGATCAAGAGCAGGAAAGATTTGTTAAACCTTTAATGGATGAAATCACTACTGTGAATGTTGGTACTGAGAAGGACCCGCGGCTGGTCCAGATCGGGTCCACGTTGTCTTCAGAGGAGCGCGAGCGCTTAGTCGCTTTATTAAAAGATTTCAAAGATGTTTTCGCGTGGTCCTATGAAGACATGCCTGGAATCGATCCTGAGATTGTACAGCACCGGATCCCTCTTGATCCCGAGGCCCGCCCTGTCAAACAGAAACTCAGAAGGATTCGCCCGGACTGGGCCCTCAAGATTAAGGAAGAGGTCACCAAGCAAATTGACGCAGGGTTCCTGCTGGTATCTGAATATCCAACTTGGTTGGCCAACATAGTTCCGGTGCCAAAGAAGGACGGCAGGATTCGGATCTGTGTAGACTTCAGAGATTTGAACAGGGCCAGTCCGAAGGACGACTTTCCCTTGCCACACATTGATGAATTGGTGGATTTCACGGCAGGACACGCCTTGCTTTCGTTTATGGATGGTTTCTCAGGCTATAATCATATAGTAATGGCACCCGAAGACCGGGAGAAGACTGCGTTCACTACCTCGTGGGGTACATATTGTTATAGAGTGATGCCATTCGGGTTGAAAAATGCTGGAGCTACGTATCAACGGGCAGCAACTACAATATTGCATGATATGATCCATAAAGAGGTCGAGGTGTATGTGGACGACATGATTGTCAAGTCCAAAGATAGAGAGGGCCACTACACCGCCTTACAAAAATTCTTTCAAAGGATCAAAGAGTTTCGGCTGCGACTGAATCCCCAGAAATGCACGTTTGGTGTTACAGCAGGGAAGATGCTAGGGTTTCTGATCACACAAAGGGGCATCGAGGTCGACCCTTCCAAAATCAAGGCCATCTTAGAAATGCCACCACCAAGGACTGAAAAAGAGGTGCGAGGCTTTCTAGGTAAAGTGCAATTCATAAGACGGTTTATCTCTAAATTAACCTTGACTTGTGAACCACTTTTTGGTCTCCTGAAGAAAGGAAAGAAATTCCAGTGGGACGGCCGATGTCAAGCAGCTTTTGAGCAGATCAAAGAGTATCTACAGAACCCACC
Source organism: Camellia sinensis (assembly GCF_055761805.1). Lineage (NCBI taxonomy): Eukaryota > Viridiplantae > Streptophyta > Magnoliopsida > Ericales > Theaceae > Camellia > Camellia sinensis. The sequence goes on along the minus strand of NC_138969.1, from coordinate 23,499,871 downwards.
CGTGTTGTCGCCACCAGAGCCGGGGAGACCGTTGATATTGTACCTTTCGGTAACTGAGACTACCATGGGCTGCATGCTCGCGCAGGAGTCAGAAGACAAAGTGGAAAGAGCCATATACTATCTGAGCAAAAAGATGCTGGATTACGAGACCCGCTATACACAGCTGGAGAAGGCTTGTTTGGCCTTGGTATGGGCAACCAGGAAGCTGCGGCACTACCTGTTAGCCCACTCTGTAATGTTGGTTTCGCGTTTGGATCCCATCAAATATCTTTTCGAGAAACCAACACTTACGGGTAGGCTAGCTCGTTGGCTGCTGTTGCTCTCCGAATTTGATTTGAAGTATGTAACGCGCAAGTCAGTAAAAGGGAGAGCGGTAGCGGAGTTCCTTGCCGACCACCCGGTTGAGGGGGATGAAGCGGTTGAGTATCTATTCCCAGATGAAGCCATTCTGCACGTCGAAGATGAAACCTGGACAATGTACTTTGACGGAGCGTCAAACCAGTATGGGTATGGGATAGGGGTGTTGCTGATAGCGCCTGACGATTCCCGTATCCCTCTAGCATTCAAGCTCCGATTCAAAGTTTCCAACAATGAAGCAGAGTATGAAGCGTGTATTGCTGGCCTGGAAGCAGCCCTGGAACTAGGGGCAAGACGGTTGGACGTCATTGGGGACTCGAACCTTGTTGTGTCTCAAGCAAAAGGAGATTGGAAAGTCAAGGAGGAAAGGATGATAATCTACCACCAGACCTTGGATTTGTTAATTCCTCGGTTTGAGAAGATAAATTTCACCCACCTCGTAAGAGAGAACAACAGGTTTGCAGATTCATTAGCAACTCTATCTTCTATGATAGACATCCCGTCCGGAGTCCGGATGCGTCCAGTCATTATTGATCAGAAGTTCGTGCCGGCATACGAGTCGATTTCCGCCATAGATAAGGTTCAAGACGGCAACCCCTGGTATTACAACATCTGGAACTTCTTGGAAAAGGAGACATATCCACTAGGGGCAAATGCCAAAGATAAGAGGGCTGTCAGGAGAATGGCTGCTCAGTTTATCATCTGCGGGGGTAAGCTGTACAAAAGGGGTCATCTGGGAATGCATAAGCTCTGTGTAGAAGCTGAAGAATCAAAACGCCTGATGGAAGCCATCCATGGGGGAGAGTGTGGTGCACACATGAATGGAGTGATGCTCGCCAGAAAGATCCTTAGACAGGGCTACTACTGGTCAACCATGGAGGAGGATTGCATTAGTTTTGTTCGGCGATGCCACAAGTGTCAAATTCATGCAAACCGCATGAACATCCCGCCGTCAAAGCTGTACAACATGACTTCGCCATGGCCTTTTTCAGTCTGGGGAATTGATGTGATCGGAGCTGTTACCCCGAAGGGGTCAAACGGGCATGAGTTTATCCTAGTAGCGATAGATTATTTCACGAAGTGGGTCGAGGCCCAATCATACGCGGTGTTAAAGGCGTCGCATGTCGCAAAGTTCATCAGGAACAACATCATCTGTCGCTACGGGGTGCCAAACGAAATAATTTCAGATAATGGTTCCCACTTCAAGAAAGAAGTGGTAGACTTGTTGGAGAAATACAATGTGGCTTTCCATAAGTCATCTACATACCGGCCGCAGACCAACGGAGCGGTTGAGGCCGCCAACAAGAATATCAAGCATATACTACAGAAGATGGTGGGAACCTATCGGGATTGGCCAGAGAAGCTGCCATTTGCTCTGTGGGGCTACAGGACTTCAATCAGAACTTCTACTGGAGCAACTCCATATTCATTGGTCTATGGAATGGAGGCTGTTCTACCCATTGAGATTGAGGTTCCGTCATTACGAGTATTGGCTGAATGCCAGATAGCCGAAGCAGATTGGCAGCAAAGCAGATTCGAAGAACTCATGCTCTTTGATGAAAGAAGACTGAAAGCACTGTACCACATCCAAGGCTATCAACGCAGAATTGCCCGGGCTTTCAACAAGAAGGTTAAGTCCAGGAATTTGAAAGAAGGAGATTTGGTGCTCAAAGACAACCGAGCTCCCATCCACGACCCAAGGGGCAAGTTCAAACCAAATTGGACTGGTCCTTACATCATCAAAGTTATCTGGTCAGGTGGGGCTGTGGTTCTGATGGATCTAGATGGCTTGGAGTTCTCACAACCGATCAATATGGACAAGTTGAAGAAATACTATCCTTGAGAGGCTCGCTAGGCCGAAAACTCGAAAGGGCGACCTAGGCAAAATTCAGAGCACAAAAAATTAGAAAATATAAAAACTGAGCTCGCAAGGTTGAAAACTCGCAAAGGGCGGCCTTGGCAAAAGTTAGAGCGCAAAAGGAGAGTGAAAATACTCGAGTGAACCTCAGCCTGAACTACGTAAGGCTTGATTCCCATCTTTGGGATACGTAGGCAACTTCACCTTGAAGTTCAGCCATAAACTTTTCCCCGATCAACTCTGTCCATTTTTGATCATCTCAGTCATCTTTATCCATCAGCATTTATCGTGATCTCCGGTACAGTGCTGTTCAAACTAGGGGCAACTTTCCGTTGCCGCGACGGTACAAAGTTACTCAGACTAGGGGCAACTTTCCGTTGCTATGAAGTGCCGCATTGTTCTTTAGACTAGGGGCAACTTTCCAGTTGCGGGGATCTGGGGTTGTGCATCTCAGTGACAGATTTTCGGCGTGTCCAATTCTGATCCACATCGAAAATAGTTTTGAAAAGTTTTAATAAAAGTTGACTTTGTTCAAATCAATCTTTTTACGACTAAGACCATCTTTGGACCAAAAGCGGAAAATTTTCGGTACCACAACTTTCAATTTCATCGATTTCAAAATAGAGTTTTCCTGCTCTTGCATTACAATCGAGGTTGCTTTTTTTTTTAGTACATTCGTAAAGAAAACTTGAAAATGCTAAATAAGCAATAAATTTGGGGCATAGTTGAATCAAGTATCTCTGCGTCCCCTCCCAGAGCTAGACGAAGCATCTGATGCCAAGCTGGGCCCAACTTGTGCCTCCTCATTGAGCCAATCCACGCACTCATCGGACAAGGTGCAACTGAAAGTAGAAGCAGGGGCCAGGAGCTCTCTAGTCCTCCATGCCGTGGCATATCGGGCAAGCTGTGCACCCCAGATCGGGAAAGCGGCTGGATACTCAATCCCCTCCGGTGGGCAGGTCTGATCATGGCCAAACTGACGCAGGAACCGGAACGGAAAATAGAATACGCAGTGGGTTAGACCAATCAATTGGATCCCAATCAGCCGGGACATACTATAGCTCATTGCTGGGAGGTTGAGCCAAGGGCAACGCCAAGCAATGCTGTCTGCGGGCAAATTGCACATCCAATCGAACCACCACCTTTCGTCAAGAGCATTGACAAGGCGCTGCCGAAAGAAGTAGCCTCGAGCTGAATAAGCTGGGCAAGAGTCCACAACCTGCAACTTGTCCATTAACCATACCTAGGGGAGGGATGGAAAATGAGAGAATAAAGAACAGAGAGATGTACGATGAGAGAAAAGTAAGACAAGGGTTTTGTGAGAAAAAAACGAGCCTGAGGGTCGAGTGATGTGAGCAAACATATATGTAAGATCGGGTGGGAAACATTACCTGCAGCAGCAGTGGACTCCCAGCAAACCTAGTCGCCTCCCGGCGATAGACAGAATCTAAGCCCATCAATGTCTCGGCCAAGGTCATGGCAATACAGCTCTTTCCTTCTCTCAAACCTTGGGCGACTTCAATCAGGCGAATGCTAGCCCCGCCGAAGCCCGAGGAAAGCAGAAAGTGAGACAACAAACATAAGCAGAGGGCGTGTTGCCGGAAACCCTGCCAATAATGGTTGCTGCGGTCACCGGCGTCGGAAAAACGATGGATCAAGCCGAGGATGTCCAGTTCCCCACTGCAGATCAGAGATCGAGCATCATGCGCCGTGAGCCCACACATCCGCCCTAAAGCCTGAGCGTGACCAAAACGGAGCTGGGGCAAGATCACTTCAGAGCATTCAGACTCCATCAAAACCTGAAAATCTTCGAAAGTGGGACACATCTCTTGGCCGCCGAAGCTAAAAACATGCGTCACTGGATTCCAGAACCTTGCCGCGGCATGGAGAAAAGGAAGCTGTAGCGGAGTACGGCTCAGCGTGAATAGTGCATTCAAGCCGAAACCCCGGAAATTCAGCTTTTCCGAGCCATCTAGAGAAGAGATCCAAGATGTGACATTTTCTGCGAGAAACGCCTCCATCTTTGTCTAAAACTAAGATGAAATGAATGTTCCCAAAGTTGAGGCTTTTATAGAAGGAAAAACACTATTCACGGGGACACGTGTCAAAAATCTGGAGGCTGCAGGACTGAATGGCCGGCCAGCCACCTTTTCTGGCTGGCCAGCCATTTACTTTTTGCAGAAATGGCCGGCCAGCTGTCTCTCTCCACAAAAATGGCCGGCCGGCTCCCAAGGATGGTCGGCAATGCTGCAGTGTATCTCCTTGGCCCTGTTTTACTCTTCGAGGGAAAGTTCCAAACATTTCCATGCAACGGGGGAGTCAAAGGCCTTCATCTCCCTCCGTTTCGGATGTGTTCCGGTGCCCAGATCGTCAGAAGTATACTTTGTTGTTGTTGAGTTTTGTTTATCGAGTTGTCGTTTTGCTTATCGAGTTGTTTGTCGAGCGGACGTGTTTCGTGTTTTTGAGTCATTGCTCTCTGTTTAAGCAATTTTTGTTAAAGTCTAGTTTATTTGCGTTGTTGCATTTTGTTTATCGAGTTGTAAACTTGCTAAAGATTCTGTTATATCTTAGTAAGTTGAGTTGCTTAGTTTGTTGCGTCGGTTCACTACCTGACTTGGTGATTACACAATGCGCATTACCATTCAATTTCATTTTTGTGCGAAATAAATTGATGCGATACGATGCTAAAAGTTTAAAATACAAACACTTTTTCAAAAGCTATTTCATTTCATCATGCTTTACAACAAACAAAGGTACAAGTTTTACAAAAATAAAACTGCCTAACAATGTGCAAAGTGCTACAAACTACTAGCAAAAAGAAAAATAAAGCAAGAAATAATAACGTCAAAGTCCTCGGGAGCAGGAACGAGAAGCACGCCTCATCCTCTTCTGCGGGACAATCTCCGCACCATCATCATCATCTGAGTCAGAGCCGTCATCCTCAGGATCCCCCTCAGCCTCGCCTCTATTCCCCGAGCCAAAACCGGAGCCTCCCTCCTCAGCAGATGTCTCTGACTGACGATCGGTGGCCTTCTCCTCCTCCTCCTCATCAGGCTCCACCTCCACAACGTGAGCCCTGCGTCTGCGGACAGGCCCTCCTCGAGCTCCTCGAAAAGGCCTAGATGGCCCGGCTCCTCGGGAAGGCCGAGATGACCCCGCCCCCTGAAAAGGCCCAGATGGCCCAGCCCCCCAATGAGGCCCAGGTGGCCTGGCCTGCGGCTGACCGGACCATGAAGGCATCTGAAAACAAAGAGTTCAATTCAAATACATCAGTCCAAATGTATACATCAGACGCAGATACAAGCAAAGGCTACATGAAGTGGGTGCATGTAAATACAGTGTACAAGCGGGGTGTGTGTCAGATGTGCTCTACACAAGTGGTCTATTGATGCAGTAGAAATCAGCATGTCATCAGAAGTATGATAAATGCCAAAAAACTGAAGGGTACCTGAATGCCCGCGACAGACAACTGTGCCTCCCTGCGTAGGACCATGCCCTCGAGTGTGGCCACCAGTCCAACCACCTCCTCCATGTACCCTCGCGATGGCTGCAAAAATGAGCTCATAATCATTAGTGAACAGAAGAGTGTCTAAACATCTGAATGATGAATGAAAACAAGTGGAGCATACCGGCGGTGAGTCCGGATCAATGGCGTATCGATCACTGGGCATCGGAGGCTCTAGCGGGATCGGGGTCGGAGAAATAGCCCCATACTGCCACGCCATCAACTCAGTCGGCATATCTGGCCATCCGGGATGAGGATGAACCGACGGAGCCAGAGGAACCGGTCTACTCCCACCTCTAGATGTACCAGCCCTGCTAGTAGAAGGGGCGTCTGCAGCCCGAGCCCGAGCCTGGCCCGAGGATGACATACCGGCAGGCCTCATCATCGGGATATGAGCTCCCGTCAATGGAGGCATCAAATATATGTGACGGTAAGTGGCGTAGTCCCCCTCCTCAACATATAGTAAAGCATCACTGCCCAGCATGGCGCCGACTACCTCCGAGTAAGAGAGCCTGTCAGCAGTCCGCATACTGGCTGGAGGTACTGCGGGAGGATCCTGAGAAAGATACCCCCATACCTGGCGCAGAAAGCGTTCCCCCAGGAACCATGCCCTGCCAACCGGCCCTTCAAGCAGGACCCTATATTGGGAGATGTCCGACGCTCCGGTGTACTGAAGTCGGAGACCATCACCCAAACACACCCAGGGCTGCCATGTGATCTGCGGATGACAAATGCATAAATCGATCAGAAATCGAGAATATACAGAGCAAATCAAAGATGAAAATGAAAAGAACTGAAAGTTCTGAAGTACCTCTGAATGTCGCACCGTGTCAAAATACTGTCGCAGGCGAAGGAGGGTCTCTCGAGGTCTCGGCCGATGCGGGCCCTCGAACATCAATGAATATGGGGTCATGGGAATCCCTACCACCTCCAGCTCTGGGGCTAATGATGGGAAGTATACATAGACCCATAGCTGAGAAAAACAGTGCAGAATGTAAGTACGAAATGCTGAGAACAAAGTACAGACTGTAAAAGTGCGCTGTGCGTGCAATGTACAAATGATGAAAAGCAGAAATGTAAATCAAGGGGACAGAAAAGTACCTCCCAGGCTCTCCAGTAGCCGCCAAGTAAATCTCCCCGCCCGCGGGAGGTCGCGCTCATATAAAAGTAAAGGGTAGCCAGGCCGGCGCCACCCCAGTCATATCGATGGACCTGTGATAGGTCGACTAGAGCGCTCAGCAAATATAGCCCAACTGTGTTCCCTCTGTCGGCGAACAGGGTAGTCCCGAAGAGGAACATCAGGAAACCACGGGCATACTGCTCCGTCTCCTCGGGACTCTCAGGCACCATCTCCGCCCGCCGGAAATGGGAAGAGAACCAAGTGTATCGGATTCTCCCTGAAACCCTATCAATAGGCAGGTGAGCCCCCAATAAATACATCCAGGCGGCCTCCCACTCGCCCATATCCTCATCGTAAGGGATGGACCAACCTCCGATGTCTAAACCGGTCAATACAGCGAAGTCAAAAGGGGTCATGGTCATATCCCCGGTAGCAGAGAAATGAAAGGAGTTGGTGGTGTCCCACCATCTCTCTACCAAGGCTGCCATCAGCGTCCTCCTGGCAGGACAACGTGATAACCCGACGCAGAAGGGTCCGAATCCTGCCAAATCTACCAAATCTCGGACGGCCTCCGGGAGCTCGGCATACCAATCCCGCGCGATGGTAGAACCATATCCCCGCACACTGCGGGAACCAACCTGCATTCAGAATGAATACATGTGTCAATAATGAAATAAATGGGCTGTGTGCCAATGAGATGAAATGGGCTGTGTGCCAATGAAATGAATGGGCTGTGTGCCAATGAGATGAAATGGGCTGTATGCCGATGAAGTGGAATAAGCTACATGCAAATTCAGTTAAATTGTGGGCTGCGTGTTCACTATCTACCTGGGCTGCGTGTTCAGAAAATTTGAAGTTTGGGCTGCGTGTTCAACTTTCAGTTAAATTGTGGGCTGCGTGTTCACTATCTACCTGGGCTGCGTGTTCAGAAAATTTGAAATTTGGGCTGCGTGTTCAACTTTCAGTTAAATTGTGGGCTGCGTGTTCACTATCTACCTGGGCTGCGTGTTCAGAAAATTTGAAATTTGGGCTGCGTGTTCAACTTTCAGTTAAATTGTGGGCTGCGTGTTCACTATCTACCTGGGCTGCGTGTTCAGAAAATTTGAAGTTTGGGCTGCGTGTTCAACTTTCAGTTAAATTGTGGGCTGCGTGTTCACTATCTACCTGGGCTGCGTGTTCAGAAAATTTGAAATTTGGGCTGCGTGTTCAACTTTCAATTAAATTGTGGGCTGCGTGTTCACTATCTACCTGGGCTGCGTGTTCAGAAAATTTGAAATTTGGGCTGCGTGTTCAACTTTCAGTTAAATTGTGGGCTGCGTGTTCACTATCTACCTGGGCTGCGTGTTCAGAAAATTTGAAATTTTGGCTGCGTGTTCAACTTTCAGTTAAATTGTGGGCTGCGTGTTCACTATCTACTTGGGCTGCGTGTTCAGAAAATTTGAAATTTGGGCTGCGTGTTCAACTTTCAGTTAAATTGTGCGCTGCGTGTTCACTATCTACCTGGGCTGCGTGTTCAGAAAATTTGAAGTTTGGGCTGCGTGTTCAACTTTCAGTTAAATTGTGGGCTGCGTGTTCACTATCTATCTGGGCTGCGTGTTCAGAAAATTTAAAGTGTGGGCTGTGTGTTCACTTTCGAATTCGGGCTGTGTGTTCGACAAATCAGTGTTTGAGCCGTGTGTTCTAATGTGGGCTGTGTGTTCGCAATTAATTAATGAGCCGAGTGTTCAGAAATTCGAATGTTGAAATTACATATTCAGGATGTAAGCAAAGTACTATGTCATAAGCTAAACTGCATGTTCAAGCATGGCAAAGGTGCGAAATGTAAAATACAGAAGATGAGGTAAATACCTCTCGGGCCTCGTGAAAGAGATGCTGCTCCGGCTCTCTGAGAAGCAGATCCCCGGGTGCTCGCTCGTCAAAGCTGGTAAAGTGACGGAAGACAGCACGAGGGAGGACGTGTGCTGGCGGACGGTACCTCCCGGGAATAAAAGGTCGGGTCCTCGGAGGTAGAGTCATGGGATCGAAATCATCGCCGACACCTGGAAAACCTCCGCCGTGGGGAGAATTACCCGCCATTTTCAAAGGATCTGCAAAAATGAGCAAAATGAGCCAAAATCGGAAAAAGTCAACAAAAGTCAACTCTCGGGAAATAAAAAGTCAACAAAAGTCAACTCCCAAAAAAATATTCCAAATATTGAGACAAACTTACCTCGAGTGGCGAAAATGCAAAAAGAAGCTCCGAAGCCGGAATTTAATCGCTTCAAAGTGCTTGAAACTGAGTGTTTTTGCAGAAACAATTTGCGCGGGGCGTTGGAAAACGCGCGTGAAACTCAGATCTGGAGAGGAAAGTGTTGTAGAAGGCAAGAAAAGGAAGGGGTCTCGGCTGCCTTTTATAGGCCTCAAGCCTTGGTTGAAGAAGCATGCAAAAAGGAGGGAAAAAGACCAAAATACCCCCGGATTAAAGCACATGGCCGGCCGGCCCCTTTTTCTAGCCGGCTAGCTATCTGCTTTTTGCAGAAATGGCCGGCCAGCCATTAGCTTTATGGGAAACCGGTTGGCCACCTCCCCTTGGGAAGATGAACGGCCGGCCATGTCCCCCACATGCCCACCTAGCTCTCTGCAAATTTTGAGGAAGATCGGAGTTCCCGGGACCTGAAAAAGTTCAAGAGAAGTACATTTCCGGTCGCGAAATAGCTCCGTCGGGACTTCGGCTTCAAGTTCTGACATATGTCTCATCATCACTCATCGAAATCAAAGTGTATCCTTTTTGAATGAGTTGTAACCTTTCAGGGAAGCGGATCGGAGGCCGTGATTGAGTTACCTTCGCCGAAACACGCATTTCCGTACTCGTTGTTTCATGACAAATGAACACCTTGATTTATGCTCGTTTTGTACTATCGTGCGCATAACTTGCATTCTCATGAGCATACCTGCATCAACGTGCACATTTCTTGATATTGGCATACCTCCATGTTTGAGCATGCGTTGTCACGCATGTTCCACTCTTGCATTGCGATACATTCACTCACCGGCATTGCGTGTGTCGAACTTTCGAAATTACATTAAATATATGTTGTTAGCATGTTGTGCTCGTTGAGTTTCTCTATTTTGCAGGCACAATATTGTATGTACGGTTCAATTGAAGCTGGTGCGACCAGACGAATCGCGCAGGTATCGTATCTTCTCCGTGTGAGACGTGGCGGGGATTGAATAATCCTCCGCATTCTTAACTGCATGAAATATAGTTATTGCTTTGCATTCTTGCTTAAAACTGTTGCATCTATTTGCGAATACTTGCTTCATTACAGCTTGCTGCATTCGCATGATCATGAGTGATAACCGGCTTCGCGTAGCGTATAAGTCCAACTTTCAAAACCGACTTCGCGCAGCGTATAAGTCCAATCTTCAAAATCTTCTTGCATTTTCATATGCACTTTGCCCCCTGCCTGCGGGCATGCCTGCGGGCACATCTCTGTTTATCCTGTATGTTTGTCTAAGTCTTCGGCCTTGTCAAAAATGGGTCGTCTCTGGGCTTTGACATTCACTCCCGTCACTTGTGACTTCCGAGTTCTGTCAAAGAGGGGCAACTGTAGACACCCCATTTTTGACCGACCTTAAGACTCAGACGTCACCGATTGAGCGCTTGGTGATGTTGCATAATGTGCTTGTTCAGAAGTTTCAGAGTTGCGGCCGTGAGCCCTGCCTCCGGACTCCCGAACCCTCTTTCGTACCTTGCCTCGGTTTGCGAACCAGACTCGGTTTTCTTTGTTTCTTTTCCTGAGGGAAGGGAGAGGTCCTGTAGGCCATCTCTCAATGTCCGTAGGCTACATTTGGTGGCCGTAGGCCATTTTTCCTATTTCGGAGTCCGGTTTCCGGTTTTCGGAGCCGTCAGGCCGTGTGCCTCGGTTCGGGACCGCTTAACCATCTCCTATTGCTCTGATTTTTGGCATACATCTTATTTTCTCCCTTTTGAGGGACACTGGGGTCTGAGAAACCCACTTCGTGGTCGAATGCCACTTTCGGTGCTTAACAGCCCATTTTCGGGACCCCGAACTGCGTGTTTTGGTCCCCGAGCATTCGTTTTGCAACGGTTTTCGTTCATTTTTGGCAGGTACCTCTGTTTTATCACTGGAGAGGTCACTGAAGGGTGGGAGGCCAGCAATTGTTGCAGCAACCAGTTATACATCCTCCGACGCCCTCCGGCGCCCGTTTTTCGCACTTCCGGGCTAATGTTGAACACCTTGGGTACATTTTCTCGAACTTTGAACCACATATTTGTGATGTACACACATGAGAGGACCCTAAAAGTTCATGGCCGGCCATTAATTCAACTTGACCCTTTTGACCCCCTCCTTCCGGGCTAATGTTGAACCCCTTGGACCCTTTTTCTTGAACTTTGAACCACATATTTGTGATGTACACACATGAGAGGACCCTAAAAAGAGGTGGCCGGCCAGTAATTCAAATTGACCCTTTTGAACCCCTCTTTCCGAGCTAATGTTGAACCCCTTGGACCCACTTTCTTGGACTTTTAACCACATGGTTGTGTTGTACACACACAGGAGTACCCCACCAGTTGGTGGCCGGCCAGAAAATATGATTGAACCTTTTGACCCCTAGCCGGCCGGCTAGGGGGTGTGGCCGGCCGGCCACCTGGAGCAAAAGTAATAGGCCGGCCGTGTTCCTTGCACTGTGCACTTTACAGCTGTGGGGCAATATCCCCCAGAAAAGATATTTATCCGAGGGATATTTTGTGGGGGAATTTTGCTCTCCTTTTCCCCCACCTTTACACCCCCTTGTTGGCCTATATAGCAAGCAAGCCTTGTAGTATTTTGGGGTTAGAAAAATTCTCCTTCAAGCATCCATACACAACTCCATCTTCATCCTTCTCAATTCTTTGAAAAACCCTAAGTCCCTAACCATCATTCCTTCTACACCACCAAGCTCTACCACCACCACCTCATTTCCAGCAACAAGGAAGGTTTCTCAAAGGCTAAAGAAGCTGCAAATTCATCCAAGAAGCAACAAAAGTTTGAGTCTTCAAGGGTAAGTGATACTTTTACCCTTTTGACCCTTTTTCTTGATCTATTTGTAAGCCCCACTTGCTTTTTGTTTCAAGCTCCGGCCCTAACTGAAAAGGACCCTCTTTTGAGCTCATCTTCACTTTTCATTAAGGGCTCAACCCTGTTTGAGCCCTCCATAATACACTTGCTTCATTGATCCTCTTATATGTCATGATTTTGCATGCTATTTTTGGCCCATGAGCAATTTATTTTCGAGCATGTTGTAAACTGACATTAGGCTTATTTTGAGCCCCTCTTCAACATTGGAGAAGGGCTCAACATTGTTTGGTACCTCCATGTGTCACTTGTAGTTATATCCCTTATTTGGCCCCATTTTTGCATAAATTGGCAGCCCCCTTTGCTTCTGTTTTTGGACCTTGGTCCGAACTGAAAGTGGCCTCATTTTGGCCTATACTTCATGTTTCATTAACACTTTTTTTCTGTTTGGTGATTATTTTGTATACTTCATGTTATAGCACCTTTTGAGCCTCATTTTGCATCACATTTTTAGCATGTTTGTATACTGATTTTGAGGCTTCCATATACTGTAAATATTCATATTTTTGGTCCCTCTTCAGTGTTGTAGAAGGAAATTTTTCAGTTTGGGTTTTGCTTATATCACTTGCTTCATTACCCCTCTTTTGGCCCCTATTCTTGCATGCCATTTTTGCCATACCTATGCTTGCTGTTTGGCCATGTTTATAACTGTGAAAGTGCCTTTTTTGGGACTGTCTAGCTTCTGTCTTTGCATTGCATGTCCATGTTGTGCATATTTGGCATAGCTATAGGCCATTTCGGGTGCCTAAATTCGCATTTCGGGACAATTCCTTGCATTTCATGTCATTTCGCCTCATTTCGGGACTGTTTTCCCCTATATTTTACTGCTGAAATTCCATTAGAATGATTGCTATCATTTCCATATCATTTCATTGCATTCCGCCATCGCCTCGGTTTGCGTGCCCGTGTGCACGCATTTCGAGGCACTCCATTTTTATCCGCCGGCATCCTATGTGAGTGTGGCTGAGGCTCACTCATGTTGGTATAAGCCCATATCATGTTTCCATGTCATTTCATTGCATTCCGCCATCGCCTCGGTTTGCGTGCCCGTGTGCACGCATTTCGAGGCACTCCATTTTTGTTCGCCGGCATCCTATGTGAGTGTGGCTGAGGCTCACTCATGTTGGTATAAGCCCATATCATGTTTCCATGTCATTTCATTACATATACCATCGCCTCGGTTTGCGTGCCCGTGTGCACGCATTTCGAGGCACCTCATTTTCATAGCATTTTACCATTGCCTCGGTTTGCGTGCCCGTGTGCACGCATTTCGAGGCACCTCATTTTCATAGCATTTTACCATTGCCTCAGTTTGCGTGCCCATGTGCACGCATTTCGAGGCACCTCATTTTCATTGCATTCTGTCATTTTCTCGGTTTGCGTGCCCGTGTGCACGCATTTCGAGGCATATCATTTTCATAGCATTATGTGTACTAGGTTGTATCTTAGATTGCATTCTGCCATTTTCTCGGTTTGCGTGCCTGCATGCACGTATTTCGAGGCATGTCATTCCATAGCATTGAGTATGTTAGGATTATATCTTAGTTGCATTTCATGCATACCATGCATATTGCATCATGTCCGGAATAGGAGTTAGCCCGGGCACGGGAAACGAGGTACATTTCGTACTCCGAGTGACGGAATGTCTCTCAATTCCCCAGTCACCGACACTCCGGATTATCCATGATGGAGTTAGGTTTTAGCTGTAGTTTCATGTGCATTCATCCTATATTAAGTTGTGCATTTCGACTCCTCGGCCATCATGCCTCAGTATGCGTGATTGGTGGCACGAGGATCGAGACATGTATATATTTGTGCAAATACATTGCTATGCCCCTTTCCTGCTCTCTGTTGCAGCAAAATCAGGAATCAGCAACTTTTTGGGACTTGGCCCGCATTTGAAGGACAGGTGTAAACAGAGGCTAATTGGGGCATTCCGGTGGATTTCCGCGCAAGACAATCCGAACATGCATCATCTATCAGAAGCAAGGCAGTCCCTGGCTTGCATGCCAGTTTACTTGTTTTCTTAGTTAATTTGTTAATTAATTAGGATTTTGTAATATTTTGGACTGTAATATTCTTTTATTCGGGACTGTAATATTTGGACTGTATATTTATTCGGACCCTCTGCGCGAGGGCACAACTGTAATAAGTGTGGGTGAGTGTGATGTATGTCTTCCAACCCCACGTTTTTCTTCCCTTTTATTTACTAGCTTATGATGGTTAGATTAGGGCATATTTAAATTAGCATACAGTATGATAGCATGTTTGCATCATTCATCTGTATTACATGCACCGGGCTCGGCGCATCATACTAACTGCATTGTATTTTCGATTTCAAAGTTGAATACATGATAGTTGTAGCATTTCATATGCCATGTGTAGAATAGCCGAGCCTGTTATAGTTGCATTTTGCATGTGTTGCATTAAGCATTTTTGTATTCTTAGGATCATGCATGATTTCTAATATAGTTTCTATTTTGGCTTGGAGTACTCGGTAAGTTCTATGCTTTAGCATCCTTGCATGCGTGTGAGTGACTGCCATGAATAGCATGCTTACCATGAGGCTATATGCTTACATGATATATCTGCCTGAATGCCTGTGGGTGAAGGTTGGGTTACTTAAATTGGAATAAATCATCAAATGTTTTAAAGCCTACCTGCGGGTAGCAAATCACTTTCAAAAACAAGCATGAAATGTTTCGTTCCAATTCAGGCAACCCGGTCTATATTTGCATGCTGTGCGCATCACATAATAACCTAGGCTAATAAACCGGAATAAGAACTCACAATATTTTCAAAACTAGATATCATGGTTAGTAGAGGCCGGTCTATGACCGGGCGAGCGGGGGTGCTCACGAAGTGACCTTCCCCAATCGTACCCAAGTTCCCGAGCCGAGGCAACTTTGGTGATGACGGACACGTGGCCTCTTGGCACCGAGTCAGGGTTTCCTAAATTTCCCAAAATAAAATATTTAGGTGGCGACTCTGTATCTGGCAAAGCAGTCCATATTTGGCACTACTTTTTCAAAAAAATCAGTTTCTCAAAACGATTTGCCGGATTTGGACTCTTTGGTTCAGATTAGGAACCGTGACATTTTAAGAGTCTGAGCTGTAGTGACCCCAAATGAACAGAACGGGACTTAACCCTCCCGGGGCGTTCGGGGACGTCTACACTAACTGCATTGTATTTCAATTCCAAGTTGAATACATGTATCGATTGTCGCATCTCATATGCCATCTTAGAATAGCTGAGCCTATTGTAGTTGCATTTTTGCATGTGTTGCATTAGGCATTCTTAGCATAGTTAGGATTCATGCACGATTTCTAATTAGCTTCTTTCTTTGGCTCGGAGTACTCGATAAGTGTTTATGCTTTAGCATCCTTGCATGTGTATGAGTGACTGCCATGATAGCATGCTTACCATGAGGCTATGTGCTTATGTGATATAACTGCCTGAATGCCTGTGGGTGAAGGTGGCGTTGCTTGAATTGGAATAATTTGTCGAAACCCGTGTTTTAGCCTACTTGCGAGTAGCAAACTTCAATCCATTTTCAAAACAAACGGATACGCGATGCTTTGTTCCAACTTAGGCAATCTAGTCTATACTTGTATGTTGTGCGCATCACATAATAATTCTAGGCTAATAAACTAGAATAAGGGCATATGTGTTTTCAAAAACTCGATATCATGCTTAGTAGTGGCCAATCTTCGATCGGGCAAGTGGGGGTGCTCATGAAATGACCTTCCCCAATCGTACTCAAGTTCCCGAGCTGAGGCAACTTTGGTGATGACGGACACGTGGCCTTAGGCACGAGTTAGGGTTTCTTAAATTCCCCCAAAACCAAATATTTAGGTGGCGACTTTGTATCTGGCAAAGCAGTCCATGTTTGACACTTCTTTCTAAAAATCTGTTTTTCAAGATGATTTGCCGGATTTGGACTCTTTGGTGATTTATCGGTCTCGCATTGCACTTTGCAGGATTAGATTCAGAACCGTGACATTTGAGTCCGAACTATAGTAAGCCCAATGAACAAAACGGGATTTTTCTCGAGACGTTCAGGGACGTCTACAGTTTCTGGCGACTCTGCTGGGGATTTAGAGAACTTGACTCGAACTCATGATATCTTGTTTTGATTACACTTATGTGTTTCTTTGCATTGTATTTGCATTGGTGCGCCTAGGACACCGTGTTTTCCATCTGCTATTCCTGAACGGTTTGCCGGAGGCTTACTTTGAGAAATGTGCCATAAGGTTGATCGGTTACGGGCTCTGCCACCATGGGAACACAAACCCCGATTTTACCGAGGCACCCTTTTTGACTATTCGACCTAGTGCATATTTGGAATCCATAGTGACCATTCCAAGCTAGGACAAGTTGCTTACCCGATTGTAGGTTGTGTGAAACCGCTGCGTGCGTAGTGAAACCCTAGCTCCTGACAAAATAGGACAGGGAAACCCTACCCCTCCATAGGGGTGTTTTGGCTCTCACTTGTTTGCTATGTGCTTTTAGAGTGTGTCTCTACAGGAATGCAGGTATCAGTTTGCAAGTTTAGGCATCAGGCCTGCAGGCACCAGTGTTTTGAGAATCAGTATATTCACGGGTATCAGATTCAGATTTGGAGCAGTAATTTGGGAAATAGTGATCAGTGGTCGAATACAGTTTTTCAGCTATGTCCATATCTGTATTGATTAGGCTGAGATGCTGCCTGTTTTCTCTTTCAGTTCAGAGACTCAGTTCAGAGCAACCAGCATTCTCCTCTGCTGAGGCAAAGCAGGAAAAAACTCACCGATTCATCAGATCCGTCAGTCACCAGTTACACCACCTCTGTCCAATTCAGTGGACTTATGACGACCCAGAATTCAAAGGAAATTATGGTTATGGCAGTCGCACTAAACCAAGGAATCATCTTGTAGGATGAGACCGATGTTAAAGTACCACACCTGCCCAGGTCACCTGTCGCATATCCGATCTGGGAACCCCAGTTATTTCAAACCCGTGAGCCCACCACCTTTGAGCTGATGGGAATGGTTGGCGACCTTTAAAGATCTGTGGCTGATCTAGCCTATGAAATGTCAGCCCCGCCACCAACTGTATCGTATGCTGGGAATTTTATGCCATAGGAGCCCCTGCTACTGGGGCGAATTATAATTGAGCTCAGCCAACCTGAAGTTGTCTTAAGCTCCGGCAATGACATGTCGACGACAATGGGGCTTCGCACTGAAGTAGCAACCCAAACCATCCACCAAGCTGAGGCTAGTGGAAAGAATAAGGTGAAGGTGGACACTGATCCCTATGAACAACTCCAGCAGGCTGTTGAGGCTCTGAAAGCCGGAGGGTTAAATAAGCAGCAAGTACTCGCAGTTGTGGCTAAGACTGTGGATGATACTTTCCCCACTCAAATCGAGGGTTGTTCAAGTCAAGGGGAAAATCAAGAGAAAGGTCATCATACCAGAACCGTTCCCTCCAACCCTAATTCTGCACGTAGGAAAAATTAGCAAGCCAAGCCTATACCTGCCGATCCCTTTGCTAGTGCGCCCAGGAAAAATCCACAAACCTCGATGTCACGACCCAGAACCCGCCCCTATGGGTTAAGGCCATAACCGGCCAGTAATCACGAGATTACCTACGACCTCAAACCAAATAAGACAAAACTCATCAGAGTAAAGGGGCCAAACGGAAGCAAATTTAAAACTTTGTCCATAGAGCCGTGCTTATATGCACATCATAACATTCCATACATACATATGTTAATAACTCACAACAGAAAGTATAGTAACATAAAGTTCTATACAGACAGGATCATTCAAAACTAAGTCAGCCAAAACAAAACTATATACAGACGTACACCAAAGTTCTCGCCAACATGACAAAATAACATAGAATGGCAGAAGGGCGAAGACGTGTCTCGTGCGTGAGATGCAAGGGCTGACTCTTTAAAACCTTAGTTGTTCCATATAGACTTCACTAGGGCTGGGTTTGGACTTCTCTTGGCTCACCTATAAACACATGAATGAGCGTGAGCAAAAGCCCAGTGAACAATATCAAATAAAGAATATACATTGAAACAATATACACCAAACGGCATTGGGCCCAATTTATATTTCTACTAATACATACATACATAGACATATGTAAGTTAAGTAATTGCGGTTCCAAACACATCATACGGCCTTGAGCCCAATTCATTAGTGTCAAACTGTTATTCGTGTCAAACTGGCCTTTGGCCTTTTTAAACTTCCATATCAAACTGGCCTTTAGGCCTTTCAAACTTTCATTCATGTCAATCTGGCCTCTGGCCCATTCATGTATGTCAAACTGGCCTCTGGCCCATTCATGCATGTCAAACTTTCATTTGTGTCAAAACGGCCTTTGGCCCAACCATTTATGTCAATCGGCCTTCGGCCCAATCATTCATGTCAATCGGGCTTCGGCCCAATCATTTATTCTTGCCAAAATGGCCTTCGGCTCATTTATTCATGTCAAAACGGCCTTCGGCCCATTCATTCATGTCAAAACGGCCTTCGGCCCGTTCATTCAGTGTAACAACCCTTGTCCACCAAATGAATCAATGAACTTATAAAACTTACATAGAAGTAAGCAATTTGGACAACAACATATTTCAGATATAAGATATTACTCACAGTGATCGGCTCGTGGATTTCCCCTGGAGCTTGACCCTACACATCATATAACACATATGGGTCACAAACGATTCAATCCGTTCTTTAATTCACACATTCCTCTTTAGGCTTCATTCTTATCTCTTTAACTCAATTACAATGCTTAATGCATGCCTAAGAGTGCTTGCAAGTGAAAGAGAATGGAAAACGAAACACAGAACGATCACACAAAATTTTCAGAAACAGGGTCCCCGCTCGAGCGTGGACTTACCTGCTCGAGCAGACCCATGAGGTCTACAAAAGTACTAGTTATGTCATTTTTACGCTTGAGCGTGGAACTTGGACACTCGAGCGGAAGTCCATCTTACATAGCTCCCCGCTCGAGCGTGGACTTCCCCGATCAAGCGGATATCATGGTCTGCAGAAAATACTGGGAGCACGAAATTCACGCTTGAGCGGCGGTTTCCCCGCTCGAGCAGACATCAAATTTCTGGGTTGCCTAGATTGTGTTCTTGAGCTCAAATTCGATATTCCAACCACATTCCTTGCATATTATGGCTCCAATTTCACATATACTTGTATTAACATGGTACCAACACTAAAACACATCAACATGGAGCTCAATTTCATGACTCAAACACATGCATGGCTTATTTTCCACCAAACTCATTACCAATATAACAATTTCATGCATTCAACACTTACACCCTTGTAATTTGCACATGCATGTGGTATATTATTCTCATTCTCAACTTATATGATGAAAAGGTGGTCAAGAACATAATCTTCAACTAAAAACTCACATAGATCATGCATTTGGTGCTCAAATACGTAAATTCAAAGCAACTACATACATGCATGCAACATTGACCTTCAATTCAACATGATCAACTCAATTTCATTTCAATTCTTGTTCTTGACCATTAATCAACTTTGAACACACAAGATTACACATTACACTCATGAATTCAAGAATCAATTGCTTACCTAGTGGCTCAATTTTTCCAATCAATAGCAAATTCTTGAATAATCTTCAAGATCACCAAGCTTTGAGCTAAATTGCACAATTCTCTCCCTTTCTCTTTCTCTACAGCCGACTGTCCCTCCCTCTCTTGGAGCCAAAATCAGCCAAATGATAAGAAGGAGGGAATTTGAGTGTATAGTGCCTTTTTACAGCACTCTCCACTAATTTCATTATAATAATAATAACAATTGGGCACTAATTCATTAATTTAATCAACTTAATTTGGCCTGAATCAATTTTTCAATTAAACTTCACCGTAGGCTCTAAAAATTATGCCAATCATAATGACGTAATCAATTTCAGGTTCTATGGCCGATAAGGCCTTCAATTTAATTCCCAAAGCAGATAAGCAAACAGATATTCCTACGGTGAACATATAGAAATTCAAAATCACACATTTTCACATAATGGCACACAAAATCATATTAAACATATAATCAAACTCATAATAAGGACCAATTAGCTAATTACGGAATAGGGTTATCACACTCGAAGTATCAACCCCGAGGTCGCAGGGTCTTCCATGCCCTCTATATGCCTTTGTCCAAGGCTCTTCAAATCCTTGCTGAAAAGGGGCATCTTAAACCCCTCGAGCCTCAGCCTCTCCCTGCTCGTCTCCCACCCGGCCATGATACTACCCAATATTGTGCGTACCATCAACAAACCGGTCATAGCACCGACAATTGCTTCCGTCTTCGCCACGAAGTACAAGATTTGTTTGACAACGGGGCCGTCCTCCCACCAAGCTCTGTGAAGTCTATCGTCACTGGATCAGTGAACTTGGAGGATAGTATGAGTATGTGATCGGGGGATGAACCACCTGCGGGCGGCGCTTAGTTTACTCTAGATATGGCGTATGGCACGCACTGTTTTGAGCATTTGCGAATGCTAGTTTTTTACTTTCTGACTCGGGTATTAGGGACAGTCTTGTTGTGTTATCTGTAGTCAGTCTTTTTGTACTGAGTCAGCCGGGTCTATCTTGTTGTATCGAGTCAGTCCTGTTTTGTTAGAGTCGGGTGATTTCGGGGGTGTTACCTCGGATATCACTTGCTTGTTTTGTGTTTGTCTTTTCACTTTCTCTTGAGTCTGTTTCTGCCATGGAGCCAGTTGTGCCAACAGATATGAATGAAACAGCAGTAATTTCACACTCTTGTGTTTGCTTCTGCCTTACACCAGTTGTGCCAGAAGTTTGAATGAAACGGCAGTGCTTTTCACCTGCTTTTCTGCGCCTTTAAATCATTGCATTGACCTAAGCTTTTCAAAACCTTTTGAACATTGTGACGAAAACGAAGAGGAAGGAATTTCTCGGGATTTGCAAAATTTGATCAATTGAGAGAAAGAGAGGCATGCTGTAGACACCCCATTTTTGACCGACCTTGAGACTCAGACATCACCAGTTGAGCGCTCGGTGATATTGCATATTGTGCTCGTTCAGAAGTTTCAGAGTCTCGGCTGCGAGCCTTGCCTCCGGACTTCCGGACTCTTTTGTGCTTTGCCTCGGTTTGCGAACCAGGCTCCATTTTTCCTGTTTTCTCTTCCCGAAGGGAGGAAGAGGTCTCGTAGATCATCTCTCAGTGGCCGTAGGCTACGTTTCGTGGTTGTAGGCCGTTTTGCCCGTTTGGAGTCCGGTTTCCGATTTTTCGGAGCCGTTGGTCGTGTGCCTCGGTTCGGGACCGCTTAACCACCTCCGTTTGCTCCAGTTTTTGGTATGCATCTTATTTACCCCCTTTTGAGGGACACGGCGGTCCGAGAGACCAACTTCGTGGTCGGACACCACTTCCGGTGCCTAACAGCCCACTTTCGGGGCCCCGAACTGCGTGTTTTGGCTCCTGAACCTTCATTCTGCATTTTTGGGCTCTGACCCGAACTTGAGTTAGTCCTATTTTGAGGTCCTTTTCATGTCTGATCAAGGACCTTTTGCTGTTTGAGATCTCCTACTGCCACTTGCTTCTTTACCCCTCTTTTAGGCCTTTTCTTGCATGATAGCTTAGGCCTACTTGTATTTATTTTTGTGGCTTGTCATAAACTAAAAAGTGTCTTATTTTGAGCCCCTCTTAAACTTTGTTGAAGGGCTCTCTTCAGTTTGAGATCTCCTACTATCACTTGCCCCTTTATCTCCCTTTTAGGCCAATTTTGGGGGGAAATTTGAATTTCATTTCCCCTCCATTTTTGCCCCTCTTTTCCACCCTCTTGTGTCTATATAACAGACCCCCCAGCCGTGTTTTAGGGGTTAAAATTTTTTGGTTTGGAGCTCTCACATTAAATCTCTCTCTAAGCCTTAAAAAAACCCTTTGATCCTTACACCATTTCCTCACCATCACCTAGCACCACACCACCACTCCATTCCAAAAGCTTGGAGGGTCTTCTCAGAGCTTAGGAAGCAGCATTTCTTGGTCCAAAAGGCTGTCAAAGATTAGTCTTCAAGGGTAAGTCCTCTTCTCCCTTTTTTGACCCTTTTCTTGGTTCACATCTTAGCTCTTTGTGCTTGCATGTTGGGGCTCCGACCCCAACTGAAAATAGCATTTTTTTGAGCTCTATTTTATGTTTGTTTAAGGGCCTCTCACTGTTTGAGACTTCCTTGTGGCACTTGCTTCTTTACCTTTCTTTTATGCCATCTCCTTGCATAGTATTTTAGGCCTATGTATAAACTGTTTTGAGCTCTGTCATAAACTGTAAAGTGGCTTATTTTGAGCCCTTCTTCAACATTGTTGAAGGGCTCATCACTGTTTGAGGCTTCCATTTTCCACTTTCCTTTGTATCTCTCTTTTGGCTCCATTTTTGCATGATTTGTTAGCCTCTTATGCTTCTGTTTTTGGGCTCTGGTATAAACTATAAATGACCTTATTTTGACCCCCTCTTCATGTTTTATTAAGGGTCTTTTACTATTTGAGGCATCCTTTTTGTACTTTGTGTTATAGCTCTCTTTTTGGCCTTGTTTTGCATAGTATTTTGAGCATGCTTGTGCACTGTTTTGGGTTTGATCATAAACTATAAAATGCCATGTTTTGGGTCCCTCTTCAACATTGTTGAAGGGCTCTCTCTTGTTTTGGGTCAGAAGCTGTGACTTGCTTCTTTATCTCACATTTAGGGCCATTTTCGCATGCTAGCTTAGCCCCATTTGTGTTCATTTTTTGGCCTTGCCTAAAACTCTAAACATGCTCATTTTGGGGCTTCCTTGAATCTATCTTCACATTTCATGATCAAATAGTGCATGTTTTGTATAGCTATAGGCCATTGCGCATGCCTAGTTTTGCATTTCGGGTCCCATTCCATGCATCGGGTGCCATGTTTCCATGATTCGGGGATTTTTGGGGTCATATTTTAGCTCTGAAATTTGCATGCTAGTATGCCATATTCCATGCCTTGCCATGTCTTGTTAGAGTGGTATTCGTGCCTTAGGTTCGGTCCTCGGTTTGCGTGCATGTGTGCACGCATTCCGAGTTGTCTCATTTTCATCTCATGGCCTCTTATGTGAGTGTGGCTAAGGTCCACTCATGTTGGTGTAAGCCCATATTGCATTGTGTATGCCATTTCATTTCATAGCATTGTGTATGCTAGGTTGCATGTTAGCGCATTGTGTATGCCATGTTACTTCGTGCATCGTGTATGCCATTCCATAGCATTGTGCATGCTAGGTTGTATATTAGTTGTATTCATGCATGTCATGCATATTGCATCGTGCTTGGGATAGGAGTTAGCCCGAGCACGGGAAACGAGGGACGTTTCGTACTTCGAGTGACGGAACGTGTCTCAATTCCCAATCACCGACACTCCGAATTATCCATGATGGAGTTTAGGTTTTGTTGTGTTTATATGTGCATTCATTTCATATTAAATCGTGCAAATCGACTCCTCGGCCATCATGCATCGAGATGCGTGATTGGTGGCACGAGGATCGAGGCATGCATACATTTGTAAAAATACATTGCTATGCCCCTTTCCTGCTCTCTGTTGTAGCAAATCAAGAATTAGCAACCTTCCGAAGCTTGGCGCGCTTTCCAAGAATAATTGTAAAACAGAGGCTAATTGGGGCATCCCAGTGGATTTCCGCGCAAGACAGCCCAAACATACATCATTCATCAGAGTCGAGGCAGTCCTTGGCTTGCATGCCAATTTATAGCTTTCTTTGATTAATTTGTAAATTAAATAAGATTTTTGTATTTATTCGAGACTGTATTATTTATTCATTCGGGACTGTATTATTCTTTCGGACCCTCTGCGCGAGGGCAATGTTGTAATAAGTGTGCGTGTGTGTGATGTATGTCTTCCAACCCCACGTCTTTCTCCCTTTTATTTACCCGCTTATAATGGTTAGATTAGGGCATGTTTCAATTAGCATACAATATGACAACATGTTTGCATCATGCATCTGTTTTGCATGCACCGGGCTCGGCGCATCATACTAACTGCATTTGTATTTCAATTTCATAGTTGAATACTTGTTAGCTGTTGCATCTCATATGCCATGTTTAGAATAGCCGAGCCTGCTATAGTTGCATTTTGCATGTGTTGCATTAGGCATTTCTGTATAATTAGGATCATGCATGGATTTCTAATTAGCTTCTGTTTTAGCTTGAAGTACTCGGTAAGTTTTATGCTTTAGCATCCTTGCATGCGTGTGAATGACTGCCATGAATAGCATGCTTACCATGAGGCTAATTGCTTATGTGATATAACTGCCTGAATGCCTGTGGGTGAAGGTTGGGTTATCTGGATTGGAACAATTCATCAAATGTATGTTTTAAGCCCACTAGATAGTGGCAAAATCATATTTTCTAAGCCCACCCGAGGGTGGCAAATCCACGTCTTAGCCTACTTGCGGGTAGCACCATCAAACCATTTTCAAACAAACAAACATGAAATGTTTTGTTCCAATTTAGGCGATCCAGTCTATACTTGTATGTTGTGCGCATCACATAGTAAATCTAGGCTAATAACCGGAATAAGAACACGTAATGTTTTCAAAAATAGATATCATGGTTAGTAGAGGCCGATCTTTGATCGGGCAAGCGGGGGTGCTCACGAAGTGACCTTCCCCAATCGTACCCAAGTTCCCGAGCCGAGGCAACTTTGGTGATGACGGACACGTGGCCTTAGGCAAACGAGTCAGGGTTTCCTAAATTTTCCCAAAATAAAATATTTAGGTGGCGACTCTGTATCTGGCAAAGCAGTCCATGTTTGGCACTTCTTTCAAAAAAATATGTTTTCTCAAAACGATTTGTCGGATTTGGACTCTTTAGTTCAGACTTAGAACCGTGACAATTTGAGAGTCCGAACTGTAGTGGGCCCAATATCGAACGGAACGGGGGGGACTCGTTTCTCTCCCAGGGCGTTCGGGGGACGTCTACACATGCTAAGCCCTTAATGATTGAGATCATGTTTGTTAACGTGAGCATTGAGAAGGATCCTGGCCTGATCTAGATTGGTTCTATACTATCTTCAACGCGAGCGATTTGTTGCTTTCTTAAAAGTTTTCAAAAAATATTTTGTGTGGTCCTGCGAAGACCTGTATGGAATCGCCCTTGAGATTGTGCAGCTTAGGATCGCTCTCAGCCTCGAGACTCGACCCCTTTTTGCTTTCGAACCTTGAACTTAGATTCAGAATGTTCAACGGTCAACCACAATATAAGGCCTGTGTGACCGAATCAGAAGCAGCCCTTGAACTAGGGCAAAGAAAATTAGATCAAGAAGATCAGGTGTTGTCATTGCTCAAGATAATGAAGATCGACAAGAATGCCAAATCCCAGAAGAGAAGAAAGAAGAAAGTATTGCTAAAGGATAACCGAGTTCCTATCCACAACACTAGGGGCAAATTCAGCCCCCCATGGGATGGACTCCTGCATCGTTAGCGAACAACAGCCATTCTCCTGGATTCAGATGACTTTAGGATCTCAAAACCATTTGACATGGACAAAGCTACACTTTTACCCTTGAGAAGCTCGCTGGGCCAAAAACCCGAAAGGGTGACCCAGGCAAAAGTTAGAGCAAGAAAAAGAAGAAAAAGAATAAAAAAAAAGAAAAATGCAAAGAATGAAAAAAAGAAAAGGAGAAAAATGAAGAAAATGAAAAGAAAAAATGAAAAAGAAAAAAGAAGAAAAGAAATGAAAAGAATTGAAAAGAAAGAAGAACAAAGCTTGCAAGGTTGAAAACCCGGAAGGGCGGCCTTTAGAGTGCAAAAGGAGAGGTTAATACCAGAGTGTACCTTAACCCCAAACTACGTAAGGCTTGATTCCCATGTTTGGGATACGTAGGCAACTTCATTTTGAAGTCCAGCCACAAACACTTCTGTAGACGTCCCCCGAACGCCGCGGGAGGGTTAAGCTCCCGTTCTGTTCATTTGGGGTCACTACAGCTCGGACTCTTAAAAATGTCACGGTTCCTAATCTGAACCAAAGAGTCCAAATCCGGCAAATCGTTTTGAGAAACAGATTTTTGAAAAAGTAGTGCCAAACATGGACTGCTTTGCCAGATACAGAGTCGCCACCTAAATATTTTATTTTGGGAAATTTAGGAAACCCTGACTCGGTGCCAAAAGGCCACGTGTCCGTCATCACCAAAGTTGCCTCGGCTCGGGAACTTGGGTACGATTGGGGAAGGTCACTTCGTGAGCACCCCCGCTCGCCCGGTCATAGACCGGCCTCTACTAACCATGATATCAATTTTTGAAAACTTTGTATGTCCTTAAACCGGTTATTAGCCTAGGTTACTATGTGATGCTCACAACATATAAGTATAGACCGGGTCGCCCAAATTGGAACAAAACATTTCATGCTTGTTTTTGAAAATGGTTTGCTACCCGCAGGTAGGCTTGAAACAATTGATGATTTATTCCAATTCAGATAACCCAACCTTCACCCACAGGCATTCAGGCAGTTATATCACATAAGCACATAGCCTCATGGTAAGCATGCTATTCATGGCAGTCACTCACACGCATGCAAGGATGCTAAAGCATAAAGCTTACCGAGTACTCCAAGCCAAAATAGGAATTTATTAGAAATCATGCATGATCCTAACTATACAGAAATGCCTAATGCAACACATGCAAAATGCAATTATAGCAGGCTCGGCTATTCTAAGATGATATATGAAATGCTAC
The DNA here is from genome assembly GCF_055761805.1 of Camellia sinensis. Lineage (NCBI taxonomy): Eukaryota > Viridiplantae > Streptophyta > Magnoliopsida > Ericales > Theaceae > Camellia > Camellia sinensis. The sequence continues at coordinate 23,473,164 of NC_138969.1, read as the reverse complement.
AACTATCATGTTATTCAATTTAGAATTGAAAGTACAATGCAGTTAGTATGGTGCGCCGAGCCCGGTGCATGCGATACAGATGAATGATGCAAACATGCTGTCGTACTGTATGCTAATTTAAACATGCCCTAATCTAATCATCAAAAGCGGATAAATAAAAGGGAGAAAGACGTGGGGTTGGAAGACATACATCACACTCACACACACTTATTACAGTTGTGCCCTCACTCGGAGGGTCCGAATAAATAATACAGTCCCAATATTACAGTCCCGAATAAAAGAATATTACAGTCCAAAATATTACAAAATCCTAATTAATTAATGAATTAACTGAGAAAGCAAATAAAACTGGCATGCAAGCCAGGGACTGCCTTGCATCTGATGGATGATGCATGTCCGGGTTGTCTTGCGCGGAAATCCACCGGAATGCCCCAATTAGCCTCTGTTTACACCTGTTCTTGAAATGCGTGCCAAGCCCCAAAAGGTTGCTGATTCTTCATTTTGCTGCAACAGAGAGCAGGAAAGGGGCATAGCAATGTATTTGCACAGATATATGCATGTCTCGATCCTCGTGCCACCAATCACGCATATCGAGGCATGATGGCCGAGGAGTCGAAATGCACAACTCAATATAGGATGAATGCACATGAAACTACAGCTAAAACCTAACTCCATCATGGATAATCCGGAGTGTCGGCGACTGGGGAATTGAGACACATTCCGTCACTCGGAGTACGAAATGTACCTCGTTTCCCGTGTCTGGGCTAACTCCTATTCCGAACACGATGCAATATGCATGATATGCATGAAATGCAACTAAGATATAATCCTAACATACTCAATGTTATGGAAATGAAATGCCTCGAAATGCGTGCACGCAGGCACGCAAACCGAGAAAATGCATGAATGCAATGAAAATGATATGCCTCGAAATGCGTGCACACGAGTACGCAAATCGAGAAAATGGAAGAATGCTATGAAAACAATGTGCCTCGAAATGCGTGCACACGGGCACGCAAACCGAGGAAATGACATGTCTCGAAATGCGTGCATGCGGGCACGCAAACCGAAGCGATGATATGTGTCTCGAAATACGTACACGCGGGCACGCAAACCGAGGCGATGACATGTTTCTCGAAATGCGTGCACACGGGCACGCAAACCGAGGCGATGATAAAATGTTATGTAATGAAAATGAGGTGCCTCAAAATGCGTGCACACGGGCACGCAAACCGAGGCAATAGTAAAATGCTATGAAAATGAGGTGTCTCGAAATGCGTGCACACGGGCACGCAAATCAAGGCAATAGTAAAATGCTAATGACATGGAAAATACAACATGGACTTATACTAACATGAGAGAGCCTCAGCCACTCTCACATAAGGAGCCGGCGGATAAAAATGAAGTGCCTCGAAATGCGTGCACACGGGCACGCAAACCGAGACGGTGACAGAATGTGATGAAATGATATGGAGACATGATAAATGGACTTATACCAACATGAGTGAGCCTCAGCCACACTCACATAGGATGCCGTCGGATAAAAATGAGGTGCCTCGAAATGCGTGCACACGGGCACGCAAACCGAGGCGGTGGCAAAATGCGATGAAATGACATAGAAACGCATGCAATCATTCTAATGGAATTTCAGCAGTCAAATATGGGGGAAAACAGTCCCGAAATGAGGCGAAATGACATGAAATGCATGGAATTGTCCCGAAATGTGAATTTAGGCACCCGAAATGACCTATAGCTATGCTAAATATGCACAATATGGACATGCAATGCAAATACAGAAGCTAGACAGTCCCACAAAATGCACTTTCACAGTTATAAACATGGCCAAACAGCAAGCATAGGTAGGGGGAAAATAGCATGCAAGAATAGGGGCCAAAAGAGGGGTAATGAAGCAAGTGGTATAAGAAAAACCCAAACTGAAAAATTTCCTTCTACAACACTGAAGAAGGACCAAAAATATGAATATTTACAGTATATGGCAGCCTCAAAATCAGTATACAAACATGCTAAAAATGTGATGCAAAATGAGGCTCAAAAGGTGCTATAACATGAAGTATATAAAATAATCACCAAACAGAAAAAAAGTGTTAATGAAACATGAAGTATAGGCCAAAATAAGGCCACTTTCAGTTCGGACCAAGGTCCAAAAACAGAAGCAAAGGGGGCTGCCAATTTATGCAAAAATGGGGCCAAATAAGGGATATAACTACAAGTGACACATGGAGGCACCAAACAATGTTGAGCCCTTCTCCAATGTTGAAGAGGGGCTCAAAATAAGCCTAATGTCAATTTACAACATGCTCGAAAATAAATTGCTCATGGGCCAAAAATAGCATGCAAGATTGTGACATATAAGAGGATCAATGAAGCAAGTGTGTCATGGGGGGCTCAAACAGGGTTGAGCCCTTAATGAAAAGTGAATATGAGTTCAAAAGAGGGCCCTTTTCAGTTAGGGCCGGAGCTTGAAACAAAAAGAAAGTGGGGCTTACAAATAAATCAAGAAAAAGGGTCAAAAGGGTAAAGGTATTACTTACCCTTGAAGACTCAAACTTTTGTTGCTTCTTGGATGAATTTGCAGCTTCTTTAGCCTTTGAGAAACCTGCCTTGTTGCTGGAAATGAGGTGGTGGTGGTAGAGCTTGGTGGTGTAGAAGGAATGATGGTTAGGGACTTAGGGTTTTTCAAAGAATTGAGAGCTATGGAGATGGAGTTGTGTATGGAGACTTGAAGAACAATTTTTCTAACCCTTGTAAGTGAAGCCGCCAGCTGGTTATAAGGGTTTAAAAGGGGGTGTAAAGGTGGGGGAAAAGGAGAGCAAAATTCCCCCACAAAATATCCCCCGGATAAATATCTTTTCTGGGGGATGTTGCCCCACAGCTGTAAAGTGCACAGTGCAAGGAACACGGCCGGCCTATTACTTTTGCTCCAGGTGGCCGGCCGGCCACACCCCCTAGCCGGCCGGCTAGGGGTCAAAAGGTTCAATCACATTTTCTGGCCGGCCAACAACTGGTGAGGTACTCCTATGTGTGTACAACACAACCATGTGGTTAAAAGTCCAAGAAAGTGGGTCCAAGGGGTTCAACATTAGCTCGGAAAGAGGGGTTCAAAAGGGTCAATTTGAATTACTGGCCGGCCATGAACTTTTAGGGTCCTCTCATGTGTGTACATCACAAATATGTGGTTCAAAGTTCAAGAAAAAGGGTCCAAGGGGTTCAACATTAGCCCGGAAGGAGGGGGTCAAAAGGGTCAAGTTGAATTACTGGCCGGCCATGAACTTTTAGGGTCCTCTCATGTGTGTACATCACAAATATGTGGTTCAAAGTTCAAGAAAAAGGGTCCAAGGTGTTCAACATTAGCCCGGAAAGAGGGGGTCAAAAGGGTCAAGTTGAATTAATGGCCGGCCATGAACTTTTAGGGTCCTCTCATGTGTGTACATCACAAGTATGTGATTCAAAGTTCAAGAAAATGGGCCCAAGGTGTTCAACATTAGCCCGGAAGTGCGAAAAACGGGCGCCGGAGGGCGTCGGAGGATGTATAACTGGCTGCTGCAACAATTGCTGGCCTCCCACCCTTCAGTGACCTCCCCGGTGATAAAACAGAGGTACCTGCCAAAAATGAACGAAAACCGTTGCAAAACGAACGCTCGGGGACCAAAACGCGCAGTTCGAGGTCCCGAAAATGGGCTGTTAAGCACCAAAAGTGGCATTCGGCCACGAAGTGGGTTTCTCAGACCCCAGTGTCCCTCAAAAGGGATTAAAAAGGATGTATGCCAAAAATTAGAGCAATAGGAGATGATTAAGCGGTCCCGAACTGAGGCACACGGCCTGACGGCTCCGAAAACCGGAAACCGGACTCCTAAATGGGAAAAATGGCCTACGGCCACCAAATGTAGCCTACGGCCACTGAGAGATGGTCTACAGGACCTCTCCCTTCCCTCAGGAAAAGAAACAAAGAAAACCGAGTCTGGTTCGCAAACCGAGGCAAGGTACAGAAGAGGGTTCGGAAGTCCGGAGGCAGGGCTCACGGCCGCAACTCTGAAACTTCTGAACAAGCACATTATGCAACATCACCAAGCGCTCAATCGGTGACGTCTGAGTCTTAAAGTCGGTCAAAAATGGGGTGTCTACAGTTGCCCCTCTTTGACAGAACTCGGAAGTCACAAGTGACGGGAGTGAATGTCAAAGCCCAGAGACGACCCATTTTTGACAAGGCCGAAGACTTAGACAAACATACAGGATAAACAGAGCTGTGCCCGCAGGCATGCCCGCAGGCAGGGGGGCAAAATGCAATTGAAAATGCAAGAAGATTTTGAAGATTGGACTTATACGCTGCGCGAAGCCGGTTTTGAAAGTTGGACTTATACGCTACGCGAAGCCGGTTATCACTCATGATCATGCGAATGCAGCAAGCTGTAATGAAGCAAGTATTCGCAAATAGATGCAACAGTTTTAAGCAAGAATGCAAAGCAACAACTATATTTCATGCAGTTAAGAATGCGGAGGATTATTCAATCCCCGCCACGTCTCACACGGAGAAGCTACGATACCTGCGCGATTCGTCTGGTCGCACCAGCTTCAATTGAACCGTACATACAATATCGTGCCTGCAAAATAGAGAAACTCAACGAGCACAACATGCTAACAACATATATTTAATGTAATTTCGAAAGTTCGACACACGCAGTGCGGGTGAGTGAATGTATCGCAATGCAAGAGTGGAACATGCGTGACAACGCATGCTCAAACATGGAGGTATGCCAATATCAAGAAATGTGCACGTTGATGCAGGTATGCTCATGAGAATGCAAGTTATGCGCACGATAGTACAAAACGAGCATAAATCGAGGTGTTCATTTGTCATGAAACAACGAGTACGGAAATGCGTGTTTCGGCGAAGGTAACTCAATCACGGCCTTCGATCCGCTTCCCTGAAAGGTTACAACTCATTCAAAAAGGATACACTTTGATTTCGATGAGTGATGATGAGACATATGTCAGAACTTGAAGCCGAAGTCCCGACGGAGCTATTTCGCGACCGGAAGTGTACTTTTCTTGAACTTTTTCAGGTCCCGGGAACTCCGATCTTCCTCAAAATTTGCAGAGAGCTAGGTGAGCATGTGGGGGACATGGCCGGCCGTTCATCTTTCCAAAGCGGGGTGGCCAACCGGTTTCCCATAAAGCTAATGGCTGGCCGGCCATTTCTGCAAAAAGCAGATAGCTGGCCGGCTAGAAATAGGGGCCGGCCGGCCATGTGCTTTAATCCGGGGGTATTTTGGTCTTTTTCCCTCCTTTTTGCATGCTTCCTCAACCAAGGCTTGAGGCCTATAAAAGGCAGCCGAGGCCCCTTCCTTTTCTTGCCTTCTACAACACTTTCCTCTCCAGATCTGAGTTTCACGCACGTTTTCCAACGCCCCGCGCAAATTGTTTCCGCAAAAACACTCAGTTTCAAACACTTTGAAGCGATTAAATTCCGGCTTCGGAGCTTCTTTTTGCATTTTCGCCACTTGAGATAAGTTTGTCTCAATATTTGGAATATTTTCTCGGGAGTTGACTTTTGTTGACTTTTCATTTCTTGAGAGTTGACTTTTGTTGACTTTTTCCAATTTTGGCCCATTTTGCTCATTTCTGCTCCCTTTTACAGATTCTTTGAAAATGGCGGGCAATTCTCCCCACGGCGGAGGTTTTCCAGGTGCCGGAGATGATTTCGATCCCATGACTCTACCCCCGAGGACCCGACCTTTTATTCCCGGGAGGTACTGTCCGCCAGCACACGTCCTCCCTCGTGCTGTCTTCCGTCACTTTACCAGTTTTGACGAGCGAGCACCCGGGGATCTGCTTCTCAGAGAGCCGGAGCAGCATCTCTCTCACGAGGCCCGAGAGGTATTTACCTCATCTTCTGTATTTTACATTTCGCACCTTTGCCATGCTTGAACATGCAGTTTAGCTTATGACATAGTACTTTGCTTACATCCTGAATATGTAATTTCAACATTCGAATTTCTGAACACTCGGCTCATTAATTAATTGCGAACACACAACCCACATTAGAACACACGGCTCAAACATTGATTTGTCGAACACACAGCCCGAATTTGAAAGTGAACACACAACCCACACTTTAAATTTTCTGAACACGCAGCCCAGATAGATAGTGAACACGCAGCCCACAATTTAACTGAAAGTTGAACACGCAGCCCAAACTTCGAATTTTCTGAACACGCAGCCCAGATAGATAGTGAACACGCAGCCCACAATTTAACTGAAAGTTGAACACGCAGCCCAGATTTCAAATTTTTCTGAACACGCAGCCCAGGTAGATAGTGAACACGCAGCCCACAATTTAACTTTTCTGAACACGCAGCCCAGGTAGATAGTGAACACGCAGCCCACAATTTAACTGAAAGTTGAACACGCAGCCCAAATTTCAAATTTTCTGAACACGCAGCCCAGGTAGATAGTGAACACGCAGCCCACAATTTAACTGAAAGTTGAACACGCAGCCCAAATTTCAAATTTTCTGAACACGCAGCCCAGGTAGATAGTGAACACGCAGCCCACAATTTAACTGAAAGTTGAACACGCAGCCTAAATTTTGAATTTTCTGAACACGCAGCCCAGATAGATAGTGAACACGCAGCCCACAATTTAACTGAAAGTTGAACACGCAGCCCAAATTTCAAATTTTCTGAACACGCAGCCCAGATAGATGGTGAACACGCAGCCCACAATTTAACTGAAAGTTGAACACGCAGCCCAAATTTCAAATTTTCTGAACACGCAGCCCAGATAGATAGTGAACACGCAGCCCACAATTTAACTGAAAGTTGAACACGCAGCCCAAATTTCAAATTTTCTGAACACGCAGCCCAGGTAGATAGTGAACACGCAGCCCACAATTTAACTGAAAGTTGAACACGCAGCCCAAATTTCAAATTTTCTGAACACGCAGCCCAGGTAGATAGTGAACACGCAGCCCACAATTTAACTGAAAGTTGAACACGCAGCCCAAACTTCAAATTTTCTGAACACGCAGCCCAGATAGATAGTGAACACGCAGCCCACAATTTAACTGAAAGTTGAACACGCAGCCCAAATTTTAAATTTTTTGAACACGCAGCCCACATAGATAGTGAACACGCAGCCCACAATTTAACTGAATTTGCATGTAGCTTATTCCACTTCATCGGCATACAAGCCCATTTCATCTCATTGGCACATAGCCCATTCATTTCATTGGCACATAGCCCATTTCATCTCATTGGCACACAGCCCATTTCATCTCATTGGCACACAGCCCATTTATTTCATTATTGACACATGTATTCATTCTAAATGCAGGTTGGTTCCCGCAGTGTGCGGGGATATGGTTCCACCATTGCGCGGGACTGGTATGCCGAGCTCCCGGAGGGTGTTCGAGACTTAGTCGACTTGGCAGGGTTCGGGCCCTTCTGCGTCGGGTTGTCACGTTGTCCTGCCAGGAGGGCCCTGATGGCAGCCTTGGTAGAGAGATGGTGGGACACCACCAACTCCTTTCATTTCTCTGCTACCGGGGATATGACCATGACCCCTTTTGACTTCGCTGTATTGACCGGTTTAGACGTCGGAGGTTGGTCCATCCCTTACGATGAGGATATGGGCGAGTGGGAGGCCGCCTGGATGTATCTATTGGGGGCTCACCCACCTGTTGACAGGGTCTCTGGAAGAGTCCGATACACTTGGTTCTCTTCTCATTTCCGGCGGGCGGAGATGGTGCCTGAGAGTCCCGAGGAGACGGAGCAGTATGCCCGTGGTTTCCTGATGTTCCTCTTCGGGACTACCCTGTTCGCCGACAGAGGGAACACAGTTGGGCTATACCTGCTGAGCACTCTAGTCGACCTATCACAGGTCCATCGATATGACTGGGGTGGCGCCGGCCTGGCTACCCTTTACTTTTATATGAGCGCGACCTCCCGCGGGCGGGGCGATTTGCTTGGCGGCTACTGGAGAGCCTGGGAGGTACTTTTCTGTCCCCTTGATTTACATTTCTGCTTTTCAACATTTGTACATTGCACGCACAGCGCACTTTTACAGTCTGTATTTTGCTCTCAGCATTTCGTACTTACATTCTGCACTGTTTTTCTCAGCTATGGGTCTATGTATACTTCCCATCATTAGCCCCAGAGCTGGAGGTGGTAGGGATTCCCATGACCCCATATTCATTGATGTTCGAGGGCCCGCACCGGCCGAGACCTCGAGAGACCCTCCTTCGCCTGCGACAGTATTTCGACACGGTGCGACATTCAGAGGTACTTCAGAACTTTCAGTTCTTTTCATTTTCATCTTTGATTTGCTCTGTATATTCTCGATTTCTGATCGGTTTACGCACTTGTCATCCGCAGATTACATGGCAGCCCTGGGTGTCCCTGGGTGATGGTCTCCGACTTCAGTATACTGGGGCATCGGACATCTCCCAGTACAGGGTCTTGCTTGAAGGGCCGGTTGGCAGGGCATGGTTCCTGAGGGAACGCTTTCTGCGCCAGGTATGGGGGTATCTTTCTCAAGATATTCCCGCAGTACCCCCAGCCAGTATGCGGACTGCTGACAGGCTCTCTTATTCGGAGGTAGTCGGCGCCATGCTGGGCAGTAATGCTTTATTATATGTTGAGGAGGGGGACTACGCCACTTACCGTCACATATATTTGATGCCTCCATTGACGGAAGCTCGTATCCCGATGATGAGGCCTGCCGGTATGTCATCCTCGGGCCAGGCTCGGGCTCGGGCTGCAGACGCCCCTTCCACTAGCAGGGCTGGTACATCTAGAGGTGGGAGTAGACCGGTTCCTCCGGCTCCGTCGGTTCATCCTCATCCCGGATGGCCAGATATGCCTACTGAGTTGATGGCGTGGCAGTATGGGGCTAGCTTTCCGACTCCGATTCCACTAGAGCCTCCGATGCCCAGTGATCGATACGCCATTGATCCGGACTCACCGCCGGTATGCTTCACTTTTTTTATTCATCATTCAGATGTTTAGACACTCTTCTGTTCACTGATGATTATGAGCTCATTTTTGCAGCCATCGCGGGGGTACATGGAGGAGGTGGTTGGACTGGTGGCCACACTCGAGGGCATGGTCCTGCGGAGGGAGGCACAGTTGTCTGTCGCGGGCATTCAGGTACCCTTCAGTTTTCTGGCATTTATCATACTTCTGATGACATGCTGATTTCTACTGCATCGATAGACTACTTGTGTAGAGCACATCTGACACACACCCCACTTGGACACTGTATTTATATGCACCCACTTCATGTAGCCTTTGCTTGTATCTGCATCTGATGTATATATTTGGACTGATGCATTTGAATTGAACTCTTTGTTTTTCAGATGCCTTCATGGTCCGGCCAGCCGCAGACCAGGCCACCTGGGCCTCCTTGGGGAGCTGGGCCATCTGGGCCTTTTCAGGGGGCGGGGCCATCTCGGCCTTCCCGAGGAGCCGGGCCTTCTAGGCCTTTTCGAGGAGCTCGAGGAGGGCCTGTCCGCAGACGCAGGGCTCACGTTGTGGAGGTGGAGCCTGATAAGGAGGAGGAGGATGCTGAGGAGGAGGAGGAGGCTACCGATCGTCAGTCAGAGACATCTGCTGAGGAGGGGGGCTCTGGTTTTGGCTCGGGGAATAGAGGTGAGGCTGAGGGGGATCCTGAGGATGACAGCTCCGACTCAGATGATGGTGCGGAGATTGTCCCGCAGAAGAGGATGAGGAGTGCTTCTCGTTCCCGCTCCCGAGGACTTTGATGTTGTTATTTCCTGCTTTATTTTTCTTTTTGCTAGTAGTTTGTAGCACTTTGCACATTGTTAGGCAGTTTTACTTTTTGTAAAACTTGTACCTTTGTTTGTTGTAAAGCATGATGAAATGGAATAGCTTTTGAAAAGGTGTTTGTATTTTAAACTTTTAGCATCGTATCGCATCAATTTATTTCGCACAAAAATGAAATTGAATGGTAATGCGCATTGTGTAATCACCAAGTCAGGTAGTGAACCGACGCAACAAACTAAGCAACTCAACTTACTAAGATATAACAGAATCTTTAGCAAGTTTACAACTCGATAAACAAAATGCAACAACGCAAATAAACTAGTCTTTAACAAAAATTGCTTAAACAGAGAGCAATGACTCAAAAACACAAAACACGTCCGCTCGACAAACAACTCGATAAGCAAAACAACAACTCGATAAACAAGACGACAACAGAGTGTACTTCTGACGATCTGGGCATTGGAACGCATCCGAAACAGAGGGAAATGAAGGCCTTTGACTCTCCCGTTGCATGAGAATGCTTGGAATTCTCCCTCGAAGGGTAAAACAGGGCCAAGGAGATACACTGCAGCATTGCCAACCATCCCTGGGAGCCAGCCAGCCATTTTTTGTAGAGAGAGATAGCTGGCCGGCCAGTTCTGAAAAAGTAGATGGCTGGCCAGCCAGAAAAGGTGGCTGGCCGGCCATTCAGTCCTGCAGCCTCCAGATTTTTGACACGTGTCCCCGTAAATAGTGTTTTTCCTTCTATAAAAGCCTCAACTTCGGGAACATTCATTTCATCTTAGTTTTAGACAAAGATGGAGGCGTTTCTCGCAGAAAATGTCACATCTTGGATCTCTTCTCTAGATGGCTCGGAAAAGCTGAATTTCCGGGGTTTCGGCTTGAATGCACTATTCACGCTGAGCCGTACTCCGCTACAGCTTCCTTTTCTCCATGCCGCGGCAAGGTTCTGGAATCCAGTGACGCATGTTTTTAGCTTCGGCGGCCAAGAGATGTGCCCCACTTTCGAAGATTTTCAGGTTTTGATGGAGTCTGAATGCTCTGAAGTGATCTTACCCCAGCTCCGTTTTGGCCATGCTCAGGCTTTAGGGCGGATGTGTGGGCTCACGGCGCATGACGCTCGATCTCTGATCTGCAGTGGGGAGCTGGACATTCTCGGCTTGATCCATCGTTTTTCCGACGCCGGTGACCGCAGTAACCATTATTGGCAGGGTTTCCGGCAACACGCCCTCTGCTTATGTTTGTTGTCTCACTTTCTGCTTTCCTCGGGCTTCGGCGGGGCTAGCATTCGCCTGATTGAAGTCGCCCAAGGTTTGAGAGAAGGAAAGAGTTGTATTGCCATGACCTTGGCCGAGACACTGATGGGCTTAGATTCTGTCTATCGCCGGGAGGCGACTAGGTTTGCTGGGAGTCCACTGCTGCTGCAGGTAATGTTTCCCACCCGACCTTACATATATATTTGCTCACATCACTCGACCCTCAGGCTCGGTTTTTCTTACAAAACCCTTGTCTCACTTTTCTCTCATCGTACATCTCTCTATTCTTTACTCTCTCATTTTCCATCCCTCCCCTAGGTATGGTTAATGGACAAGTTGCAGGTTGTGGACTCTTGCCCAGCTTATTCAGCTCGAGGCTACTTCTTTCGACAGCGCCTAGTCAATGCTCTCGACGAAAGGTGGTGGTTCGATTGGATGTGCAATTTGTCCGCAGACGGCATTGCTTGGCGTTGTCCTTGGCTCAACCTCCCGGCAATGAGCTATAGTATGTCCCTGCTGATTGGGATCCAATTGATTGGTCTAACCCACTGCGTATTTTATTTTCCGTTCCGGTTCCTGCGTCAGTTTGGTCATGATCAGACCTGTCCACCGGAGGGGATTGAGTACCCAGCCGCTTTCCCGATCCGGGGTGCACAGCTTGCCCGATATGCCATAGCATGGAGGACTAGAGAGCTCCTGGCCCCTGCTTCAACTTTCAGTTGCACTTTGTCCGATGAGTGCCTGGATTGGCTCAATGAGGAGGCACAGGTTGGGCCTAGCTTGGCATCAGATGCTTCGTTCAGCTCTGGGAGGGGACGCAGAGATACTTGATTCAACTATGCCCCAAATTTATTGCTTATTTAGCATTTTCAAGTTTTCTTTATGAATGTACCAAAAAGGCAACCTCGATTGTAATGCAAGAGCAGGAGAACTCTATTTTGAAATCAACGAAATTGAAAGTTGTGGTACTGAAAATTTTCCGCTTTTGGTCCAAAAATGGTCTTAGTCGTAAAGAGATTGATTTGAACAACGTCAACTTTTATTAAAACTTTTCAAAACTATTTTCGATGTGGATCAGAACTGGACACGCCGAAAATCTGTCACTGAGATACACAACCCCAGATCCCTGCAACTGGAAAGTTGCCCCTAGTCTGAAGAACAATGCGGCATTGCAAAGCAACGGAAAGTTGCCCCTAGTCTGAGTAACTTTGCACTGTTGCGGCAACGGAAAGTTGCCCCTAGTCTGAACAGCACTGTACCGGAGATTACGATAAATGCTGATGGATAAAGATGACTGAGATGATCAAAAATGGACAGAGTTGATCGGGGAAAAGTTTATGGCTGAACTTCAAGGTGAAGTTGCCTACGTATCCCAAAGATGGGAATCAAGCCTTACGTAGTTCAGGCTGAGGTTCACTCGAGTATTTTCACTCTCCTTTTGCGCTCTAACTTTTGCCAAGGCCGCCCTTTGCGAGTTTTCAACCTTGCGAGCTCAGTTTTTATATTTTCTAATTTTTTATGCTCTGACTTTTGCCTAGGTCGCCCTTTCGGGTTTTCGGCCTAGCGAGCCTCTCAAGGATAGTATTTCTTCAACTTGTCCATATTGATCGGTTGTGAGAACTCCAAGCCATCTAGATCCATCAGAACCACAGCCCCACCTGACCAGATAGCTTTGATGATGTAAGGACCAGTCCAATTGGGTTTGAACTTGCCCCTTGGGTCGTGGATGGGAGCTCGGTTGTCTTTGAGCACCAAATCTCCTTCTTTCAGATTCCTGGACTTAACCTTCTTGTTGAAAGCCCGGGCAATTCTGCGTTGATAGCCTTGGATGTGGTACAGTGCTTTCAGTCTTCTTTCATCAAAGAGCATGAGTTCTTCAAATCTGCTTTGCTGCCAATCTGCTTCGGCTATCTGGCATTCAGCCAATACTGTTAACGACGGAACCTCAATCTCAATGGGTAGAACAGCCTCCATTCCATAGACCAATGAATATGGAGTTGCTCCAGTAGAAGTTCTGATTGAAGTCCTGTAGCCCCACAGAGCAAATGGCAGCTTGTCTGGCCAATCTCGATAGGTTTCCACCATCTTCTGTAGTATATGCTTGATATTCTTGTTGGCGGCCTCAACCGCTCCGTTGGTCTGCGGCCGGTATGTAGATGACTTATGGAAAGCCACATTGTATTTCTCCAACAAGTCTATCACTTCTTTCTTGAAGTGGGAACCATTATCTGAAATTATCTCGTTTGGCACGCCGTAGCGACAGATGATGTTGTTCCTGATGAACTTTGCGACATGCGACGCCTTCAACACCGCGTATGATTGGGCCTCGACCCACTTTGTGAAATAATCTATTGCTACTAGGATAAACTCATGCCCGTTTGACCCCTTCGGGGTAACAGCTCCGATCACATCAATTCCCCAGACTGAAAAAGGCCATGGAGAAGTCATGTTGTACAGTTTTGACGGCGGGATGTTCATGCGGTTTGCATGAACTTGACACTTGTGGCATCGCCGAACAAAACTAATACAATCCTCCTCCATGGTTGACCAGTAGTAGCCCTGTCTGAGGATCTTTCTGGCCAGCATTACTCCATTCATATGTGCACCGCACTCCCCACCATGGATGGCTTCCATCAAGCGTTTTGACTCTTCAGCTTCTACACAGAGCTTATGTATTCCCAGATGACCCCTTTTGTACAGCTTACCCCCGCAGATGATAAACTGAGCAGCCATTCTCCTGACAGCCCTCTTATCTTTGGCATTTGCCCCTAGTGGATACGTCTCCTTTTCCAAGAAGTTCCAGATGTCGTAATACCAGGGGTTGCCGTCTTGAACCTCATCTATGGCGGAAATTGACTCGTATGCTGGCGCAAACTTTTGATCAATAATGACTGGACGCATCCGGACTCCGGACGGGATGTCTATCATAGAAGATAGAGTTGCTAATGAATCTGCAAACCTGTTGTTCTCTCTTATGAGGTGGGTGAAATTCAGCTTCTCAAACCGAGGAATTAGCAGATCCAAGGTTTGGTGGTAAATTATCATCCTTTCCTCCTTAACTTTCCAATCTCCTTTTGCTTGAGACACAACAAGGTTCGAGTCCCCAATGACGTCCAACCGCCTTGCCCCTAGTTCCAGGGCTGCTTCCAGGCCAGCAATACATGCTTCATACTCTGCCTCATTGTTGGAAACCTTGAACCGGAGCTTGAATGCTAAAGGGATACGGGAATCATCAGGCGCTATCAGCAACACCCCTATCCCATACCCATACTGGTTTGACGCTCCGTCAAAGTACATCGTCCAAGTTTCATCTTCGACGTGTAGAATGGCTTCATCTGGGAATAGATACTCAACCGCTTCATCCCCCTCAACCGGGTGGTCGGCAAGGAACTCCGCTACCGCTCTACCTTTTACCGACTTGCGCGTTATATACTTCAAATCAAATTCGGAGAGCAACAGCAGCCAACGAGCTAGCCTACCCGTAAGTGCTGGTTTCTCGAAGAGATATTTGATGGGATCCAAACGCGAAACCAACATTACAGAATGGGCTAACAGGTAGTGCCGCAGCTTCCTGGTTGCCCATACCAAGGCCAAACAAGCCTTCTCCAGCGGTGTATAGCGGGTCTCGTAATCCAGCATCTTTTTGCTCAGATAGTATATGGCTCTTTCCACTTTGTCTTCTGACTCCTGCGCGAGCATGCAGCCCATGGTAGTCTCAGTTACCGAAAGGAACAATATCAACGGTCTCCCCGGCTCTGGTGGTGACAACACGGGCGGGTTCTGTAGATATTCTTTGATCTGTTCAAAAGCTGCTTGACATCGGCCATCCCATTGGAATTTCTTTCCTTTCTTCAGGAGACCAAAAAGTGGTTCACAAGTCAAGGTTAATTTAGAAATAAACCGTCTTATGAATTGCACTTTACCCAGAAAGCCTCTCACCTCCTTTTCAGTCCTTGGTGGTGGCATTTCTAAGATGGCCTTGATTTTGGAAGGGTCGACCTCGATGCCCCTTTGTGTAATCAGAAACCCTAACATCTTCCCTGCTGTAACACCAAACGTGCATTTCTGGGGATTCAGTCGCAGCCGAAACTCTTTGATCCTTTGAAAGAATTTTTGTAAGGCGGTGTAGTGGCCTTCTCTATCTTTGGACTTGACAATCATGTCGTCCACATACACCTCGACCTCCTTATGGATCATATCATGCAATATTGTAGTTGCTGCCCGTTGATACGTAGCTCCAGCATTTTTCAGTCCGAATGGCATCACTCGATAACAATATGTACCCCACGGGGTAGTAAACGCAGTCTTCTCCCGGTCTTCGGGTGCCATCACTATCTGATTATAGCCTGAGAAACCATCCATAAATGAAAGCAAGGCGTGTCCTGCCGTGAAATCTACCAATTCATCAATGTGTGGCAAGGGAAAGTCGTCCTTCGGACTGGCCCTATTCAAATCTCTGAAGTCTACACAGACCCGAATTCTGCCATCCTTCTTTGGCACCGGAACTATGTTGGCCAACCAAGTTGGATATTCAGATACCAGCAGGAACCCTGCGTCAATTTGCTTGGTGACCACTTCCTTAATCTTGAGGGCCCAGTCCGGGCGAATCCTTCTAAGTTTCTATTTGACAGGGCGGGCCTCGGGATCAAGAGGGATCCGGTGCTGTACAATCTCAGGATCGATTCCAGGTATGTCTTCATAGGACCACGCGAAAACATCTTTGAAATCTTTTAATAAAGCGACTAAGCACTCGCGCTCCTCCGAAGACAACGTGGACCCGATCTGGACCAGCCGCGGGTCCTTCTCAGTACCAACATTCACAGTAGTGATTTCATCCATTAAAGGTTTAACAAATCTTTCCTGCTCTTGATCAATTAATCGTTGCAAAACTGGGGGAATTTCTTCCTCGCTGTTTTCATCAAAATTTTGAAAATCCTGATTTAAGCAATAAATCAAAGGCACAGAAAAATACTCGGAAACCACATCCATATCATTCTCATTAAATATTTCTAAGCCGTCAGATTCCTCTGTTACAACAGACTCAAAAGAAAATGAAAAAGACGACCTAGACAGGACTGTGGTATCCGGGTTATCACCCCCAGGAATACCGGACTCAGACTCAGTCGAGCTGGAATCTGATTCCGACGCACAAGATTCGGTAGAATCAGATTCCGGCTCACTACCTGACCCGGAACTGCTAGATAAAAAGCCTTCTTCATATTGCCAGATGAGAGAAGGTGCGATAGATGCATCCAAGATCGGCGCTGGAAAGCCCGCAGCTATTTCATCTCCAATCACAGAAACCGAAGAGTTATCCCCCAAGCACTCTTGGCCGATCGGAGGATCTGATAGTAGACTCGCCAGTGCTACCCCCATTTCAAGCTCTGTGCTCTCAGGATCTACTGCTTCACATTGCTCAACCTCAGTTGGTGGGTCTGTCTGCGCTTCGGCAACGTCATCCCCAGATAATTGTATGTCGAAGAAGATTTCAAAACCAGGCACGCGCGTCCCCTCCGCGTTTAGCCATGGCTCCGGGAAGCCGCAGAATGGAAAATCTTCCCCCTCCCGGACGAAGCGTCCGTTTAGGGTACCCCAGATGGGCCTGTGCATTAACTCAAATGGCTTCCCGGCCTTCTTTGCTCTGGCCCTTCCGGCCATTTCTTTCCCTTTTCTCACCCAGTCCTCCTTGGTGGGCAGATAACCCAGTCCAAAGGCGTGAGGGTTGTGTGGCACTTCGGCCAACACTGAGACGCCCTTCCGGCCACTTCTCCCTAATCCCATCCCGGGGGTATGTTTTAGCTTGTTCATGAGGTAGATAGATTGTGCACTAACATACATGCCCTCATTCACAGCCATGACATTCTGAACCACTTGAGCCTCGGCCAAAGTGAACCCTGATAAAAACACATCCTCCGTGCCGTGCTCAATTTCCAAGACAGGTGTAGACACTTCCGGCGGCGGATGGATTGATGAATTCCCAAAAACGATCGCTACCCCTTTCCCGTGAGGGTACTTTAGCATTTGATGTAGAGTGGAAGAGACTGCTTTGACCTGGTGCAACCACGGTCGCCCCAAAAGTAGGTTAAAGGTTGCGGGAACGTCCAAGATATGAAATTCGATGTTGTGTTGTCCTGGACCAACCTTGGTTTGAATTTTAACAGTCCCCATCACTTCTCTGCTGGTATTGTCGTATGCTCTGATCACTTGGGTAGTTGGGACGAAGTCCACGGGTTTCAACCCGATTGCATATGCCGTTCTGGTTGGGCAGACATTAATCGCAGACCCGGTATCAACAAGTACCACCGGTATCCGCTTATCTCTACATTCCACAGAAATATAGAGAGGTTTGTTATGACTTGTGCCCTCAGGCGGTAGCTCCTTGTCCGAAAAGGTTAATGCCGGGGAACCTCCTCCCGGAAAAACCAGCCCAACCAGCTGTTCAGGCGTGGTGTCTATGGAGAGTTTGGACTTGTCCATAGCAGATAGAACAGCCTCTCTGTGTACTCGTGATGCCATTAGCAGTCCCCAGATGGAGATGTCCGCTTGTATTTTCTTTAACTGTTTCAGCACAGCCTCATCTTCAATCTGCTTCTCCTTCTGTCTCTCCGCTTCTCTATCCTTCCCGGATGCCTCGGGTTGGTCCAGGTGTGGGGGCTTGAAGTACCGCCCACTTCTTGTCATATGGTCAACCTCATCGAGGTACCAAGTATCATCCGGCTGGCCACTTCCCCAGTCTTCATCGGTGTGGGCAAGACACAAGTCGTCATCTTCCCACCACATTCCGCTGGCAGCCAACAGACACCTGTCTGGCTCCGGTCCGTTCGCACTCTCAGTGCTCTCTGTCCATATGCTCGCAGCATTGTCTGTCTTCGTGCACGCAGCACTTTCGGTCCCCTCAGGGCCTTTAGCTTTTCTAATTCTCTCAGCCTCCTCAAACTTTCCTTGTTCCAGCTGCGTCAGTACAGCTGTTTGTTCAACAGTTCCTACATCCATAATGCCCATATCCAGAGCGGAATTCTTAACACCGGCGCTCTCCGGCGGTACAGCTTGACTTTCGGCCGTTCCGGCCACAACTGATATTTCTACCCCTGCCGGGCTCTGTTCTGATTGGGCTTCCCCCACTGCATCAGGTTGATCTTCGAGCCATCCGGTGGCCTCCTCTGATCCCTCATAATCGTACCAATTAATTGACGCCTCCCCCAGTTCCTGGTCATCAAGAAGTTGCAGGTTGGCAAAGTCCTCCCCTGCGGCTGTCAAATCATCTGCCCATAGCCCAGGTCCATCCCCCCGGATCATGCATAGCTCTCCTGTCTCTGGCAATTCTACACTTAGCCCAATTCAGCTCGTTGATAGGATGTACTTGCTTGGATCATAGGCTCCCTCAACAAAATTCTGCCCAGTCCCTGATTCAGCAATCTCATTCTCTCCCAAAATCTGCCCTGCCCTATCTTCGACGGTCACCACCATCGGTTCTGGTTGGGTTTTGGAGATGTCCACCATGCACAAGAAATCAGTGCAATCGGGGAGGAGCACCTCCGGCTTGGGTAGGTGGGTGGGTGTAATATAGATTCTAGGATCGTAAGATGCGACCCCAGTCTGGATAAAATTAATTCTTTTGGGAGGAGGAGCTTGGTTATGTGGTGGGAGAGGGTTGGTTGTGACATTGGGTTTATCAGGAGGTGCGATCACTTGTTTGTCAATAAGATCTTGGATCTCATGACGCAATCTGTAACAACGGTCGGTGTCATGACCGTGTTGTTGGTGATACGCACAGTATTTTGACGGGTCGTAAGAGGGGGGGAGTGGATTCGGTAATGGCTTTGGCTCCAGGGGTTTTAAATGATTTTTTCTGATCAATATTCCCAGAACTTTGGTCAGAGGCATATATAGTGGGGTAAAGGTTCTTTGGCCTCGCGGTTGGAATCTGTTGGCTTGTGTGTTGCTTCCGGACGCGCCGGAGAAGGGTGTGGCAGTCATGGGCCTTGGAGGGGGAGGGGGAGTGGTGGTAACCATACTAACTTCCGAGGCTCTCGTATTTGCAGCGCCGCTCGGGCCCGCATTGTTGTTACGGTTAAACGTCCTCCTCGGTTGTTCTCTGTCATGGTCAAACAGACCTTGTTTCATTGCGTCTTCGATTTGCACCCCCATATCATGTAAATCTGCGAAAGTAGGGAAAGGGACTACAATCATCCTCTGCATTAGCTTTGGGTGGAGATTGCGTACAATCATCCGGATTTGATCTTTGTCCGTGGGCCTTAAAGTCATCATTGACGCCTTCGCCCTCCATCGGATCACAAAGTCCGAAAAAGATTCCTTGGGCTCTTGCCTTGTCGTTTCGAGATCACGAGTTGTGATCTCGATCTGAGTGTTGTATGAATATTGTGCGACAAAGGCCTCAGCCATTTCATCCCAGTTCCTTTTCACTTCATCTTGTAATCTTGCGTACCAATGAGAGGCTACACCCGACAAGGTTCGGCCGAATAATGAGAGCTTCTGTGGTCGTGTTAGGCCCATTGGCCGCAAGACGTCTGCAAACAGTCGGATATGGACCATGGGGTCGCCGGACCCATCAAAACGGTCAATTTGTGGCATTTTGAACCTATCGGGGAGTGTTACGGCCTCCTCGGTATATCCATCTTCGATATCCGGCATAGCCTTGACCCCTTGAGATTTCTTGAAAAGCTTCTCCAGTTTGCTCAACTTCAGAGCTGTGTGATCAACCTCGACCTCGAATGGAAAGTCCGGGTGATTGGATGTATGGACCTTGGACAGTTGTGGTGGAAGCGGGGGTGGAGCTGGCCCCGTTTGAAGATTCGTGTCCTCTTGTACATTTTGGACATGCGGCAGGGTATTCTGGGCATTTGGTGGGGCGTTCTGAACAGTGGGTGCCTGTTCAGGTAACGGAGCCCCTGCCGGAGGAGGAATTTGGTGTGAAGCAGATGCCGCGTTCTGCTGTTGCAATCTGGTGATTAGTTCGGCCTGTTGGGCCATGATCGCGGCCTGCTGTTTGGAGAACTCTGTTTGACGGGTGGCATCATCATGCATCTGTCTCATGCTCTCCTGCATCTGGAGCATTAGAGCCTCCATCCCTGACGTATTTTGTTGATCCATCTGTCTAACTGGTATGTCTATTTCTGCAGCAGTAATTGAGACCTCAGTCCTATAGTCCTCTGATGAAGTAACCCACTGCTCTGACAACCTCTGTTCTGACACACTGCGCCTTTTCGGCTTCCTTCTGGTAACAGGGGGTAGAGAATGGAACACTGGCTGTCCGTCGACTAGATCCTCAGATCGATGGAGTCGACGACCTCGTGTCCAAAGTGCTTGGGGAATGCTTGCTGGGTTGGAAGCAATTGCGCTAAAACTGACCTAGCAAAAGATAAATAAAGCGAAAAGGAAATAAATAAACAGATAAACGGACAGCATAACAGCTTAAAATAAAATGCAAGACACACAGTCGGGCATAATCAACACACAGTCAATAAGATGAATAACACACTGTCCTCAAACACTGATTACTATCCCTGTATCACTGTTCCCTAAAATAGAATCTGATATCCGCAGATAACTCGTTCTCAAATACTGGTTGATGCCCGCAGGCCTGATACCCATAATACTGAACTGATGCCCGCAGGCCTGATGCTGACAATACTGAACTGATGCCCGCAGGCTTGATACTGAACTGATGCCCGCAGGCTTGATACCCAAACTCATATACTGATACATGCATTCCTGTAGAGACGCACTCTAAAGCACATAACAGATAAGTGAGAGCCAAAACACCCCTATGTTGGGGTAGGGTTTCCCTGTCCTATTGTGTCAGGAGCTAGGGTTTCATTACGCACACAGCGGTTTCAAACAACCTACAAACGGGTAAGCAACCTGTCCTAGTTTGGAATGGTCACTATGGATCCGAATATGCACTAGGTCGAATGGTCAAAGAGGGTGCCCTGGTAAAACCGGGGTTTGTGTTCCCATACTGGCAGAGCCCACAACCGGTCAGCCTTATGGTCATGCCTTGACAAGACAAGCCTCCGGCAAACCGTTCAGGAATAGCAGATGGCAAACACGGTGTCCTAGGCGCACCAATGCAAATGCAATGCAAAGAAACACACAAGTGTAGTCAAAAACAGATATCATGAGTTCAAGTCAAGTTCTCTAACTCCCCAGCAGAGTGGCCAGAAACTGTAGACGTCCCTCGAACGCCCCAGGAGGGTTAAGCTCCCGTTCTGTTCATTTGGGGTCACTACAGCTCGGACTCTTAAAAATGTCACGGTTCCTAATCTGAACCAAAGAGTCCAAATCCGGCAAATCGTTTTGAGAAACAGATTTTTGAAAAAGTAGTGCCAAACATGGACTGCTTTGCCAGATACAGAGTCGCCACCTAAATATTTTATTTTGGGAAATTTAGGAAACCCTGACTCGGTGCCAAAAGGCCACGTGTCCGTCATCACCAAAGTTGCCTCGGCTCGGGAACTTGGGTACGATTGGGGAAGGTCACTTCGTGAGCACCCCCGCTCGCCCGGTCATAGACCGGCCTCTACTAACCATGATATCAATTTTTGAAAACTTTGTATGTCCTTAAACCGGTTATTAGCCTAGGTTACTATGTGATGCTCACAACATATAAGTATAGACCGGGTCGCCCAAATTGGAACAAAACATTTCATGCTTGTTTTTGAAAATGGTTTGCTACCCGTAGGTAGGCTTGAAACAATTGATGATTTATTCCAATTCAGATAACCCAACCTTCACCCACAGGCATTCAGACAGTTATATCACATAAGCACATAGCCTTATGGTAAGCATGCTATTCATGGCAGTCACTCACACGCATGCAAGGATGCTAAAGCATAAAGCTTACCGAGTACTCCAAGCCAAAATAGGAATTTATTAGAAATCATGCATGATCCTAACTATACAGAAATGCCTAATGCAACACATGCAAAATGCAATTATAGCAGGCTCGGCTATTCTAAGATGATATATGAAATGCTACAACTATCATGTTATTCAATTTAGAATTGAAAGTACAATGCAGTTAGTATGGTGCGCCGAGCCCGGTGCATGCGATACAGATGAATGATGCAAACATGCTGTCGTACTGTATGCTAATTTAAACATGCCCTAATCTAACCATCAAAAGCGGATAAATAAAAGGGAGAAAGACGTGGGGTTGGAAGACATACATCACACTCACACACACTTATTACAGTTGTGCCCTCACTCGGAGGGTCCGAATAAATAATACAGTCCCAATATTACAGTCCCGAATAAAAGAATATTACAGTCCAAAATATTACAAAATCCTAATTAATTAATGAATTAACTGAGAAAGCAAATAAAACAGGCATGCAAGCCAGGGACTGCCTTGCTTCTGATGGATGATGCATGTCCGGGTTGTCTTGCGCGGAAATCCACCGGAATGCCCCAATTAGCCTCTGTTTACACCTGTTCTTGAAATGCGTGCCAAGCCCCAAAAGGTTGCTGATTCTTCATTTTGCTGCAACAGAGAGCAGGAAAGGGGCATAGCAATGTATTTGCACAGATATATGTATGTCTCGATCCTCGTGCCACCAATCACGCATATCGAGGCATGATGGCCGAGGAGTCGAAATGCACAACTCAATATAGGATGAATGCACATGAAACTACAGCTAAAACCTAACTCCATCATGGATAATCCGGAGTGTCAGCGACTGGGGAATTGAGACACATTCCGTCACTCGGAGTACGAAATGTACCTCGTTTCCCGTGTCCGGGCTAACTCCTATTCCGAACACGATGCAATATGCATGATATGCATGAAATGCAACTAAGATATAATCCTAACATACTCAATGTTATGGAAATGAAATGCCTCGAAATGCGTGCACGCAGGCACGTAAACCGAGAAAATGCATGAATGCAATGAAAATGATATGCCTCGAAATGCGTGCACACGGGTACGCAAATCAAGAAAATTACAGAATACTATGAAAATAATGTGCCTCGAAATGCGTGCACACGGGCACGCAAACTGAAGAAATGACATGTCTCAAAATGCGTGCACGCGGGCACGCAAACTGAGGCGATGATATGTGTCTCTAAATACGTGCACGCGGGCACGCAAACCGAGGCGATGATATGTGTCTCGAAATACGTGCACGCGGGCACGCAAACTGAGGCGATGATACGTGTCTCGAAATGCGTGCACACGGGCACGCAAACCGAGGCGATGATAAAATGTTATGTAATGAAAATGAGGTGCCTCGAAATGCGTGCACACAGGCACGCAAACTGAGGCAATAGTAAAATGCTAATGACATGGAAAATGCAACATGGACTTATACTAACATGAGAGAGCCTCAGCCACTCTCACATAAGAAGTCGGCGGATAAAAATGAAGTGTCTCGAAATGCGCGCACACGGGCACGCAAACCGAGGCGGTGACAGAATGTGATGAAATGATATGGAGACATGATAAATGGACTTATACCAACATGAGTGAGCCTCATCCACACTCACATAGGATGCCGTCGGATAAAAATGAGGTGCCTCGAAATGCGTGCACACGGGCACGCAAACCGAGGCGGTGGCAAAATGCGATGAAATGACATAGAAACGCATGCAATCATTCTAATGGAATTTCAGCAGTCAAATATGGGGGAAAACAGTCCCGAAATGAGGCGAAATGACATGAAATGCATGGAATTGTCCCGAAATGTGAATTTAGGCACCCGAAATGACCTATAGCTATGCTAAATATGCACAATATGGACATGCAATGCAAAGACAGAAGCTAGACAGTCCCACAAAATGCACTTTCACAGTTATAAACATGGCCAAACAGCAAGCATAGGTAGGGGAAAAATAGCATGCAAGAATAGGGGCCAAAAGAGGGGTAATGAAGCAAGTGGTATAAGCAAAACCCAAACTGAAAAATTTCCTTCTAAAACACTGAAGAGGGACCAACAATATGAATATTTACAGTATATGGCAGCCTCAAAATCAGTATACAAACATGCTAAAAATGTGATGCAAAATGAGGCTCAAAAGGTGCTATAACATGAAGTATATAAAATAATCACCAAACAGAAAAAAAGTGTTAATGAAACATGAAGTATAGGCCAAAATAAGGCCACTTTCAGTTCGGACCAAGGTCCAAAAACAGAAGCAAAGGGGGCTGCCAATTTATGCAAAAATGGGGCCAAATAAGGGATATAACTACAAGTGACACATGGAGGCACCAAACAATGTTGAGCCTTTCTCCAATGTTGAAGAGGGGCTCAAAATAAGCCTAATGTCAGTTTACAACATGCTCGAAAATAAATTGCTCATGGGCCAAAAATAGCATGCAAGATTGTGACATATAAGAGGATCAATGAAGCAAGTGTGTCATGGGGGGCTCAAACAGGGTTGAGCCCTTAATGAAAAGTGAAGATGAGCTCAAAAGAGGGCCCTTTTCAGTTGGGGCCGGAGCTTGAAACAAAAAGAAAGTGGGGCTTACAAATAAATCAAGAAAAAGGGTCAAAAGGGTAAAGGTATTACTTACCCTTGAAGACTCAAACTTTTGTTGCTTCTTGGATGAATTTGCAGCTTCTTTAGCCTTTGAGAAACCTTCCTTGTTGCTGGAAATGAGGTGGTGGTGGTAGAGCTTGGTGGTGTAGAAGGAATGATGGTTAGGGACTTAGGGTTTTTCAAAGAATTGAGAGCTATGGAGATGGAGTTGTGTATGGAGACTTGAAGAACAATTTTTCTAACCCTTGTAAGTGAAGCCACCAGCTGGTTATAAGGATTCAAAAGGGGGTGTAAAGGTGGGGGAAAAGGAGAGCAAAATTCCCCCACAAAATATCCCCCGGATAAATATCTTTTCTGGGCGATGTTGCCCCACAGCTGTAAAGTGCACAGTGCAAGGAACACGGCCGGCCTATCACTTTTGCTCCAGGTGGCCGGCCGGCCACACCCCCTAGCCGGCCGGCTAGGGGTCAAAAGGTTCAATCACATTTTCTGGCCGGCCAGCAACTGGTGAGGTACTCCTATGTGTGTACAACACAACCATGTGGTTAAAAGTCCAAGAAAGTGAGTCCAAGGGGTTCAACATTAGCTCGGAAAGAGGGGTTCAAAAGGGTCAATTTGAATTACTGGCCGGCCATGAACTTTTAGGGTCCTCTCATGTGTGTACATCACAAATATGTGGTTCAAAGTTCAAGAAAAAGGGTCCAAGGGGTTCAACATTAGCCCGGAAGGAGGGGGTCAAAAGGGTCAAGTTGAATTACTGGCCGGCCATGAACTTTTAGGGTCCTCTCATGTGTGTACATCACAAATATGTGGTTCAAAGTTCAAGAAAAAGGGTCCAAGGTGTTCAACATTAGCCCGGAAGGAGGGGGTCAAAAGGGTCAAGTTGAATTAATGGCCGGCCATGAACTTTTAGGGTCCTCTCATGTGTGTACATCACAAGTATGTGGTTCAAAGTTCAAGAAAATGGGCCCAAGGTGTTCAACATTAGCCCGGAACTGCGAAAAACGGGCGCCGGAGGGCGTCGGAGGATGTATAACTGGCTGCTGCAACAATTGCTGGCCTCCCACCCTTCAGTGACCTCCCCGGTGATAAAACAGAGGTACCTGCCAAAAATGAACGAAAACCGTTGCAAAACGAACGCTCGGGGACCAAAACGCGCAGTTCGAGGTCCCGAAAATGGGCTGTTAAGCACCAAAAGTGGCATTCGGCCACGAAGTGGGTTTCTCAGACCCCAGTGTCCCTCAAAAGGGATTAAAAAGGATGTATGCCAAAAATTAGAGCAATAGGAGATGATTAAGCGGTCCCGAACCGAGGCACACGGCCTGACGGCTCTGAAAACCGGAAACCGGACTCCGAAATGGGAAAAATGGCCTACGGCCACCAAATGTAGCCTACGGCCACTGAGAGATGGTCTACAGGACCTCTCCCTTCCCTCAGGAAAAGAAACAAAGAAAACCGAGTCTGGTTCGCAAACCGAGGCAAGGTACAGAAGAGGGTTCGGAAGTCCGGAGGCAGGGCTCACGGCCGCAACTCTGAAACTTCTGAACAAGCACATTATGCAACATCACCAAGCGCTCAATCGGTGACGTCTGAGTCTTAAAGTCGGTCAAAAATGGGGTGTCTACAACTTCCAAATTGATTATGTCCATGTAATGGTTCTGATCATCGTTGTCTTCTCTGTATCTGAGAGTTTGGTTGTGATTGTCACCTTGAGAATTGGTTACAGTGTGCGCAACGCTATCCAAACAAGGGGCAACTTTCCGTTGCCATACAGTGCTGCAGTGCTATTCAAACAAGGGGCAACTTTTCGTTGCCACGCAGTAGCCTTCAGCCAAGGGGCAATTTTCCATTGTTTTGGATCTGAGGTTGTGCATCTCAAGAGTAAATTCTGCATTGGTCGAGTAGTGGCCATTTACAAAAATAGTTTTTGAGAATTTTTAATGATGTTGACTAATTCTCTCAAAAATTATTCCTTTTTTCTAAAACTGGACCATTTCTTGGACCCAAAAAGGAAAATTTTCAGTGCTCATAACCTAACTTGCATGATTTTAAATCAGAAAATCGAACAAGCATGTTAATCTAACTCTCGTGTCGATCAAAATTGTTTTAGTAGAAAACCAAAACAAAAAATGGTCAAAATAATGAACTAGGAGCACAGTTGAGTCAGGTGTTTTGTCTTTTCCCCGTTGTCAACATACTTGCCAGAAAAGGGCACTCTACCTGCCAGAAAAAGGCATAACTGAAGCTAACAATGAAGGGCTGAAAGCTCTCAACATCCTCCAAGCAATAACGTATCAAGCCAAGTGCGAAGCATGAACTGGAATGGATCAAGATATTCCACTCCCTTGTCTGGACACATTTGATCACGTCCAAACTCCCCAGTAGAGCATCGTCAACTAATGTCAATTGCAGATCTGCTGCACATCCAGTCGCATCACAACCCCTCTGTGGGGAGAGTTCACTGTTGTGAGCAGAAGAAAGAGAATCTAGTAGAGTGCTAGAGGCAAGAGCCCGCAACTTCCTGTTTATCCATCAACCACCCTGGGGAGGGATGAAAAATGAGAGATTAAAGAATAGAGAGATGTGCGCTGAGAGGAAAAGCGAGAAAAGGGTTTTGAGAGAAAAACCGAGCTTGAGGGCCGAGTGATATGAGAATCACAAATAAGAAAGGGTGGGGAACAATACCCGGAGAAACTGGCTCCTCGTGCACTGAGAGGTCTCTTGCCATTGGAACACGTCTATGTGTCGTGTCAGTCGTTTTGTTTGTCTCGATTCTTGTTTTGAGTCATTTCGGGTGTCTATAGATGTGTTTAGGTTGTCTTACCTTGTCTTTCTCTTTGTTGATTGAGTCGTGGTGTGTTGTGTTCAGTCGTAGGCTCAATACCCAGTTGAGAACTTATTCTCACTCTCAATTTCAAAAAAATCATTTTCTGCTCAGAGTGTCGTGTCGTTCTCTATATTTGTGCAAAATAAGATTTTGTTCTTTCAAAAAACGCAGGGTTCAACCCGGGTCATGTGGGAACAGTAAAACCAGGACCTATCTGAAGCTATATAGGTTCCAGACTTCGAAGCAAAAGAAAAAAGGAAAAATGTCGGGCATCTGAGTTTGTTTCAACTTCTGCAAGTTCCATTATCGCATCCTGTATGTTCAGAATGAGATGTGTGTTCAAAATTAAAAGAATACTGTGTTATGAGCCATGAGTTCAGATCGAGCAGTGTTATGTTGTGAGCTGTGTGTTCAAAATTGAAATGTGTGAGCTGCGTGTTCAGAAGTGGAAGGTGTGAGCTACGTGTTCAAAATGAAGTGGATGAGATGTGTGTTCAGAAATGAAAATTTATGAGCTGCGTGTTCAAAATTAAGAATGAGCTGTGTGCAAGTCAAAATGTATGAGCTGAGTGTTCAGAATTAAAAATGAGCTGCGTGCCCGAAAATGAGCTGCGTGCCCAAAGATGAGCTGTGTGCCCGAAAAATGAGCCGTGTGTCCGAAAAATGAGCTATGTACCCAAAATGAGCTGCGTGCCCAAAATGAACTGTGTGGCCCAAAATGTGTTGTGTGCCCGAAATGAATTGTGTGTTCAGAATAAGCCGTGTGCCCCAAACGAGCCGTGTGCCCGAAATGAGCTGTGTGTTCGAAAAATGAGCCGTGTGCCCGAAAAATGAGCTGTGTGCCTGAAATGAGCTGTGTGCCCAAAATAAGCTGTGCGCCCGAAAATGAGCTGTGTGCTTGAAATAAACTGTGTTCAGAATAAGCCGTGTGCCCCAAATGAGATGTGTGCCCGAAAAATGAGCCGTGTGCCCGAAATGAGCTGTGTGTTCAGAATGTGCTGTGTGCCCGAAATGAACTGTGTGTTCAGAATGTGCTGTGTGCCCCAAAATGTACTGTGTGCCCGAAATGAACTGTGTGTTCAGAATAAGCCGTGTGCCCCAAATAAGCTGTGTGCCCGAAAAACGAGACGTATGCCCGAAATGAGCTGTGTGCTCGAAAAATGAGCCGTGTGCCCGAAATGAGCTACGTGCCCGAAAAATGAGCTGCGTGCCCGAATGAGCTGCGTGCCCAAAAGAGTTGTGTGTCCAGGTAAACAGAGTGCTGTGTTTTCGACCTGCGTGCCGAATGAACAGAGTATTGTGTTGTGAGCCATGTGCCAAACAAACAAAGTATTGTGTTGTGAGCTGTGTGCCAAATGAATGGAATGCTATGTCGTAAGCTGTGTGCCAAGTCT
Organism: Camellia sinensis; assembly: GCF_055761805.1. Lineage (NCBI taxonomy): Eukaryota > Viridiplantae > Streptophyta > Magnoliopsida > Ericales > Theaceae > Camellia > Camellia sinensis. The sequence goes on along the minus strand of NC_138969.1, from coordinate 23,444,384 downwards.
TGCATAGTGCATACATTTTATAGCGCTTTCTTGCACATCGCACTGTTCTGTGCAGTTTACACTCGCGCTCTCTTGTGCATCGCACTGTTTTATGCAGTTTACATTCGTGCTTTCTTGCGTATCGTACTGTTTTGTGCAATTTTTCATCGCGCTTTCTTGCGCATCACACTGCTTTGTGCAGTTTTTCATCGCCCTTTCTTGCGCATCGCACTGTTTTGTGCAGTTTACACTCGCGCTCTCTTGCGCATCGCACTGTTTTGTGCAGTTTACACTCGCGCTCTCTTGCGCATCGCATTGTTTTGTGCAGTTTACACTCACGCTCTCTTGCGCATCGCACTGTTTTGTGCAGTTTACATTCGCGCTCTCTTGCGCATCGCACTGTTTTGTGCAGTTTACACTCGCGCTTTCTTGCATATCGCACTGTTTTGTGCAGCTCTACACTCACGCTTTCTTGCGCATAACATTGTTTTGCGCATTCACTCTTGCTCATGCTGTCTTGCACATCCTTTGTCTTAGCACTGTCTTGTGCACACACTTACATCGTACTATCTTGTGCATTCACCCTGCATCGCACTGTCCTGTGCACCTCTATAGCACCGTTTTGTGCATTCCCTCTGCATCGCACTGTCTTGTGCACTCTCTGGTCTAGGAGACCTTAAATCCTCTAAAGGTACAATTCCTTTGGTTGTCGTGCCCAAACGACTTCCAGTGGTCTGGTATAGCCACCTGCCAGTGTTTGCTGTGAGTTCCGAGGAGACCAACTGAGACTGTGGAAACTAGAGTTCGAATGGCTCATGCCTAGAACACAAAGGTTCGGGATTTCGGAGACTAAAGTCTGGTTTAAATACCCAGGGGTATATCCTCGGCTTGAAATCTGTATGGCAGCCCCATAGATTGAGATAGCATGTGTATGCGCCTCAATTCTGGATACTGAACCAACCTAGTCTGTCACCCTGTTGGAGAATAGGGAAAGCTGCGACCATAGTCAGGGAGAAAAGTAGTACCTGCGGTTCAACCGAGAAGAAAGGGAAGGTCCCAGCAACATGAGGTAGGTCATTGCCAATTGCCCCTGTAAAGTACCTTCACTTCCTTATTACTACATCATCTAGTATGTCTATTGCGTTGTACATAGAATATATTACATGCATTTACTGTATATCCATTATATCACTTGCACCTTTCCATGTTAAGCTTAGTCTGGCATACGCCCATACTTTTCGCATTAAAGCATGGTTATGTGATTATGTGTACGCGCCTATTCTACTAAGGGAATTGTGGTTTGAGGGTGACGGCACCATTTCTGTGTTAGACGTGGTTTGTTTGTGTCCATGCCTTTTCTAGGCAAAATGTGGTTTGGCTGCACACTTTATTCAATTCATCCATCACATCCATTTCATCATATTTTAGTTTGTTACATTCAGCATTTAGGATCACGATCTTTCCTTAGCAGATCATTCCCCACTTATATCATGCCACTCAATTACTTGTACTTTGCGGTCTCTCTGCGAAACACATAATTTTGCATGTGCTCGCACCCCTTTCACGTTGAAACACGGTTTTGTTATGTGTAAGCATCCATGCTGAGTTGTGGCCAGTACTAGGATGTAGGCACTTAGCTTGTGTTAGGCATCGTTCTGCTCGTGCCCACTGCCTTTTCTGTGTTAAAAGAAGCTTGATTTTGCATCTCCATCCCTTTATGATATTTGTGTGATTTTGTACTGCTTGTGGTTTGCTCATCTCACATACATTGCATATCATTTGCATTGTTTCGTTATATTGTATATTAATACATTGTTTTCTAATATTGCATATCATTCGCGCTATTTTGCGCATCACGCTATCTTATGCATCGCACTGTCTTGTGCATTGCATATCATTCGCGCTATTTTGCTCATCGCGCTATCTTGCGCATCGCACTGTTTTGTGCACTGCATCATTTGCGCTATCTTGCGCACCTCATCTGCACTTGTTAGTGCATTGCATTGTTTTGCATCCCTACCGCATTTTTATGCGTTACACTTATGTTGCATTGTCGTGCACCCCTTCCTGCATTGTTATGCATCACACTTAGGTTGCATTGTCATGCACCCACACTTCGCTTGCGTCGTCACACACTTCTCATTTGCATTGCCGTGCATATCTCTAACGAATATTGTACCTGTTGAGTTTCTCTCTTTTACAGGCACGATATTGTATGTACAGTTCATTCGAGGCTGGTGCGACCAGACGATATTGTATGTACGGTTCATTTAAAGCTGGTGCGACCAGACGAACCAGATGGTATTGTATTCTCCGTGTGAGACATAACAAGAGTTGTATAATTCTCCTACATCATAACTACATGAAATGTAGTTTGATTTGCCTTCTTGCTTAAAACTGTCGCATTTATTGTGAATATTTGCTTCATTACAGCTTTCTTTGCATGATTCTTACTACCTGAAATGTAGTTTGATTTGCATGGCATTCTTGCTTAGACCTATTGCATTTATGGTGAATATTTGCTTCATTACAGCTCGCTTTGCATAAATCATGAGTTATGTTCGGCTTTGTGCATATCGTTTTGCATTTTGCCCCTGCCTGCGGGCACATCTCTTGCTTATCCCGCATGTTTGTCTAAGTCTTCGGCCTTGTCAAAAATGGGTCGTCTCTGGGTTTTGACATTCACTCCCGTCACGTATGACTTTCGAGTTCTGTCAAAGAGGGGAAACTGTAGACACCCCATTTTTGACCGACCTTAAGACTCAGACATCATAGATTGAGAGCTCGGTGATGGTGCATGTTGTGCTCGTTCTAAGGTTTCGGAGTTTCGGTTGAGAGCCTTACCCCCGGACCTCGGGACCCTTTTGTGCTTTGCCTAGGTTTGCGAACTAGGTCTGGTTTTCTCTTTCCGAAGGGAGGGAGAGGTCTCGTAGACCATCTCTCAGTGGCTACAGGCTACTTTTCGTGGTCGTAGGCCACTTTTCCCGTTTGGAGACCTGCTTTCGGTTTTTAGAGCCGTCGGTCGTGCGCCTCGGTTCGGGACCGCTTAACTTTCTCCGTTTGGCACGATTTTTGACACACACCTTGTTTTCTCTGTCTAGAGGGACACTGTGGTCCAGGAGACCACTTTTGTGGCCGTACGCCACTTTTGGTGCTCAACAGCCAGTTGTTGGGGCACCCAGCAGCGCGTTTTGACCCCCGAACCCTCGTTTTGCATTCGTCTTGGTTCATTTTTGGCATGGACCTTGTTTTCATTTTTTGGGAGGTGGTACAAGAGTGGGTGACCACCTTTTCTCCTTGGAGACCACTTTTCTCCCGCCAGCCGGTTTTCTTGTCAAGAAGCTGGTCTCCTTAGTTTTTGAGCCACATTTGCTGGTCTCCCACCATACCACTAGTTTGCATTCAGTTGGGAGACCATCAAATGGGCTGGCCGACCACCTTTCATTAGGTTGAACCTTTTGAACTGGTCGGCCGACCACCTGAACTGGTCGGCCTACCTCCCACAGTCTTGTCTCTGTGAGTGTGTGCCAGCTGGAAGGCACAAACTGTATCCTCCATACACGTCTTGAGCCTTGGTTTTTAGCTTATTGAAGAAGCTTTGGCCTTGTTTATCTATAAGGGAGGCTCTCCTCTTCCTTAGGATAGGTTCTGAAATTGGTATACGGCAAAACATATATCCCTCTCTATATCTCACCATTTTGGCTCAAAAAATGCATAGTTCTTAACCCTTCTACACTACACCTCATAGCCATACACTTCCACCATTGCTTTAAGGTCCTCGAAGGTCATTTTCAGAGGTTAAAGGTCTTGTTTTTGGGTCCAAAAGTTGCTGGTTTTGCTGAGCTACAAGGGTAACTCCTTTTTCCCTCTTTTAAGCTTTATTTTGATCCATCTCTTAGCCTTATTTGCATGCATATTTGAGCTTTGTTGTCAACTGAAAAAAGTCTTGTTTTGAGGTCCTTTTGATGTTTGTTTAAGGTCAGTTTGTTGTTGGGGGTCATCTACCCCCTTGCATGCTTCATTTTGCCTTATTTTGAGCCATGCCCTAAGGCCTTTGTGTTGACCTTTGCTTGGCCTTTTAACCACTGAAATCCAGCGGATTTTCAGTGGTTGGTATGTGGTTTTGAGGGCCAAAATCAGAGAGGGGTGACCTTCTCACTCCTTGTCTTGTTCACTAGCATTTTTGGTCTTACAAAGAAGCCTTCATTTGCACACCTCCAAGCCTTGTTTCAGGCCCCTTTTTAGTGACTTTTAGGGCCTGCCTAGGCTCTTTCCAGAGTTGGTTTTGTCACCTTGGGTGTGTCTCTTGCATGTGTAGAATAACCCCTCTTGTAGCCTATTAAAGGAGCATGTCATTCTTGCATGCATTGATCATGTTTCAGTGAGTTTTTGGGCTTTATTTGGCATGTCATGTCTCTGAATTTTGCTGGTTTAGTGGCCTCTTGAATGCTTCATATGCTTGTAGTGTAATCCATGTTCACTAGCTCACATTGCATGTTGTTTTGGCCCTTGATTCTAGCATATTTTGGCCATGTTCTAAACTAATTTTATTCATGATTTGGGCTGCCTTAGCTCTGTTTTGAGGTCCCATGGTCGAATGATGCTTGCCATGCATGCTTGTAGTGTAATACCCTTGCCTAGCTTCGAGTTTTGAAGCCTCTTGCATGCTTAGCTTGAGTTGTTTTCATGCTTTGGCATCATTGAACATGTTATTTTAGAGTTTATACTTGTGCCATATTCCCATGTTTTCCATTCTTTAAATGAGTTTGAGAGTTGTGCTTGTATGCCTCATTTTTGGGCTATTGCATGAGCTTCATTTTTGTGCATTGCAAGCCATCATTTTAGTCCATTTTGCCACTGTTTTGGGTCTTCATAGGACTATTTGGGGTTGGTTTGGTCATTTGGGCATCGCTTTGCATACCTCTAGTGTAATGCCCTTCACTAGTTTCGGTATTTGTGCCATCTAACATGCATCGGGTGAGTTGTTTTCTTGATTCGGGACCATCTTGTATGTCATTTCAGAGCTAGAACATGTGTCATCGTATGCCATATTTCATCATTGTCATGCTTTGGTAGAGTTGCACTTTATTTCTTAGGTTTGGTCTCTTGCATTTGTGCATGCTTGTAAGTGTGTCATTGCCTTGTTTTCATCATGTTTGGCCACTGATTTGGTTGTGGCCGAGGCCCATCCATCTTGATTTAAGTCCATCTTGCATTGTGTATGCCTTATAGTCTGTGTTATCGCATGTTTGATCATTGCATTGCGTATGCCTCGTTCATAACATTGCGTATGTTAGTGCATTGTGTATGCATACCATATAATCCATATGCACTGAGTATGCCATTGATTAGTTCATAGCATTGTGTATGCCATTTGCATGCTTTCATATCATTCCGCGCATCTTCGCATCACTTAGTTGCATTGCATTTAGATCGCATACTAGAGTTACATTTGTCCATACATTGTTTGTTGCATTGTGTTTGGAGTAGGGTTTAATCCAAACACGGGAAACGAGGGACGTTTCGTACTCAAAGTGATGAAACGTGCCTCGATTCCCGGTTGCCGACACCCTTGACTACCCATGATGGAGTTGTTGGCTTTAGGTGTTAATATGTGCATTCATTTCACATTGGGTCGTGCAATTCGGCCCCTCGGCCATCATACATCGGAATGCGTGATTGGTGGCACGAGGATCGAGGACTACACTCCCTAGAGCTTATGCAATGACGAGGGGAGTGGTCATGCACGCATATGTTGAAAATACCTTTCCTTCTCTCTCTCTTGCCTTTGTTGCAGAAAAACCAGAAACTAGGGGCAGAAACTGGTCGGCTAACCAGCTTTTTTGGTAGGCTAACCCTTTTGGGTTTCTCCCACAAAAGGTGGTTGGTAGGTGGTCTCCAAGGCCATAAGTTGGTCGGCAGCCTTCCCATGGGTTCCCAGGGTGTAGTTTCAGCCTTCTGGAGCTTTGTGCAAGTTTCTGAGATCAATTGCAAACAAAGGCGAGTTGAGACATCGCGATGGATTTCCCGACAAGGTGACTCGAGCATGCATGCATCCTTTATCATTCGGAACAGAGCTGAGACAGTCCATTTCATGTAGCTTGCATGCTAATTTATTTTCTTCCTTAGTTTAATTTGTTAATTAATTAATGTTGTGTAATATTTAGCTTTAATTCGTTTTTCATTTCGGTTGTGTAATAATTAGTTTAATTAGCTTAGATTAGCTAGTTGGTTTTGTATTATTTATTCGGACCTTCCGAGGAGGGCAATGTTGTAATAAGTGTGCGTGTGTGTGATGCATGTCTTCCAACCCCACATCTTTCTCCCTTTTATTTCCCAGCTTATGATGGTTAGTTTTAGGGCACGTTTCAATTAGCATCCTTATGCTCGTATGTTTGCATTCATTCATCTGTTTCGCATGCACCGGGCTCGGCACATCATGCTAACTGCGTTGTATTTCAATTTCAAGTTGAATACATGTATCGATTGTCGCATCTCATATGCCATCTTAGAATAGTCGAGCCTATTGTAGTTGCATTTTTGCATGTGTTGCATTAGGCATTCTTAGCATAGTTAGGATTCATGCACGATTTCTAATTAGCTTCTTTCTTTGGCTCGGAGTACTCGGTAAGTATTTATGCTTTAGCATCCTTGCATGTGTATGAGTGACTGCCATGATAGCATGCTTACTATGAGGCTATGTGCTTATGTGATATAACTGTCTGAATGCCTCTGGGTGAAGGTGGGGTTGCTTGAATTGGAATAATTCGTCGAAACCCGTGTTTTAGCCTACTTGCGAGTAGCAAACTTCAATCCATTTTCAAAACAAATGGATATGCGATGCTTTGTTCCAACTTAGGCAATCTAGTCTATACTTGTATGCTGTGCGCATCACATAGTAATTCTAGGCTAATAAACTGGAATAAGAGCACATGTGTTTTCAAAAAGTCGATATCATACTTAGTAGTGGCCGATCTTCGATCGGGCGAGCGGGGGTGCTCATGAAATGACCTTCCCCAATCGTACCCAAGTTCCCGAGCCGAGGTAACTTTGGTGATGACGGACACGTGGCCTTAGGCACGAGTCAGGGTTTCCTAAATTTCTCCAAAACAAAATATTTCGGTGGCGACTCTGTATTTGGCAAAGCAGTCGATGTTTGGCACTTCTTTCTAAAAATCTATTTTTCAAGACGATTTGCCAGATTTGGACTCTTTGGTGATTTATTGGTCTCGCATTGCACTTTGCGGGATTAGATTTAGAATCGTGACATTTGAGTCCGAACTGTAGTAAGCCCAATGAACAAAACGAGATTTTTCCCGGGACGTTCGGGAACGTCTACACAGCCCTACTTAGATCCACCTCAACTGGAGGATGGGTCCCATTTTAATTTTGAATTAAAGTTGTTAAAAAACCATTATTTTCTAACAACTAACACATTAGTTTCAAGGTCACAACCAAACACAAGAAAGCATTTTCTATCGGGAAAAAAATGTATATTTTTTGTTGAAAAAAACAAATGAATTAAAAATAAAAAAAGCATAGACATGAAAAGGAATTGTAAGATAGAAGCATCACCTGGTGCAATATATCCAAATGTTGCTATTGTCCTTGTTTGTGCAATGCTCTCCCCTACACGTAGCAACTTTGCAATGCCGAAATTACTCTCATGTGCGACCATATAATCATCTAGTAACACATTGCTTGGTTTCAATTCACAATGAGCCACAAAGCACTGAATAGCCATGGTGAAGATACTTAAGGCACAAGCCACATCTATAATTATGTCCATCCTCTGCAGCATATCTAAGAAATAGTTGTGAGAATACAACCAATTTTCTAGAGTGCCATTAGGCATGTACTCAAGTACGAGGGCTTTAATATCAAGGGTTGAGCAACTACTAATGACTCTGGTGAGATTTCGGAGACGAATGTTGCACAATATTTCACATTCTATTTCAAAACTTTTAAACGCACCATCTAGTTCCAATTTGAGCACCTTCGCGCAAAAATCATCTTGCCAGGAAACATTTCTTTATAATTAGAACTGAAACTCCCTGTGCCAAGCAAGTTGCTTTCACTATCGGTCGCTCGTGAAAGTTCATGGTATGTAATTCTTCCATGTCTTATTTTTGCAAGTAGCAAATCAGTTTGAATTGGATTTTGGTTTCTTCTTTGGCGGTGTCTTATAAACGCAAATACAAAGGTCATGGCAAGCAATATGGATGCAATCAGCAAAAAAATGTATACAATTAGCAGCTTTTGTTTTGTCCTTGATTGAAGATGAGAGTCGGCATGGCATGGTGGGACTTGCAACTGAGGAGCACCACACAATGCTTCATTCAACATGAAAGATTGATATGTGAAATTTGCGAAAGACCCTCTACTTGGAATTTCTCCTCTTAATCTATTGAAAGATATATTGAAGTACCTTAGCTGTAAAAGTTTCTCCAACGACTTGGGAATTACACCAAATAGTTATAAGATAGATCACAAAATTCCAAGTCTACCAAACTACAAATTGACTGAGGAATTGATCCCTATAATCTGTTATGTGCCAAAGCAAGATTAATCACCTTGTAGACCTCCAATGGTGCTTGGGATTTGTCCTGAGAATTGGTTCATCGATAGATCAATGCTAATTGCAACCTTTAAATTGCCAAGTTCTAGTGGTAAATATCCACTTAAATAATTCGAGGATAAGTTAAGTTCCAATAGATCCTTGAGGCTCCACAAACTTGTGGATATGCTAGAAATTAATTTGTTTGAATCTAGATCTAGATATCTTAGGGAAGTAATATTTCATAGGCATGCCAGTATCAGTCCAGAAAGGTTATTTTTTCCCAAGTGTAATGCACCCAGATTTTTTACATAGCATTGATTAACTAGTATGAATCCTTGTATTCAGTTGTCAAAAAGAGTTAGTATTTGAAGCTTGCTTAAATTGTTGATTGTGATTGAACCTTGTTTGGCATGCAACACTTTTAGCCTAAAAGCCAAAAAGTTACTAAAAAAAATCAAAAAGCCTATAGCCTATACCAAAAAGTCAAAGATTCCATTTTCTCTTTACTTTTTGCACATTTTTTCTTAAAAAACTAAAAAGTTATTCCAAACATATTAGTTTTTTTACCTCATATTTTAGCCAAAAAGTTAAAAAGTTACTAAAATAGCATGTTCCCAAGCAAGGCCGGTCAACTCATTGCCATCTATATTTAAGAAAGCTAAATTGCTTAAGTTGGAAATTTCACTGGGAATACTGCCTCTGATTCCACAATAACTAGCATCAATATTGTCCAAAGAATTAGAGAGATTCCCAATAGAAGCTGGAAGGATGCCGTTTAGAAAATCACTACTGATCACCAATTTTCTTAATTGTCTGCAACTTGACAAGGAAGTAAGGAAGTTCAATTCAGAAGAGGAAGAATATTCACAAGTGAAGTTGTTTCCTAATAGGTAGAGATAGTTTAGGAGTCTTAAGTTGCCAAGTGAGCTTGGAATTGAGCCATTAAACCTGCTACTGGAAAGAACTAATATAACGAGTTTAGAAGCATTCGAGATAGAATCGGGGAACAATTCCATTGAGGTCATTTTCTCCAAGATAAAGTCCTTCAAGGTTGGGTAGCGAAACACATATACTTGATAGAAGTTTACTTGAAAATTGATTCTGTGTAAATGCAGTAATTTGTAATGTTGAGATATTGAAGATTGTTGTAGAAATGGGGCCCATTAAGGTATTGTACTGGAGATATAGTCCTTCCATTTTTGGAAGCTTACCAATCTCCTCTGGTATTGAACTTGACAAAATTTTAAACAACAATTAAACTTGTAGAAAATGTCATTATGAATACATTGGAAAAACTAATCAAGTGTGTTGTTGGTGTTTTTCTTTAAAATTTGCAAAAATATTGTATTTAGGATGTGGATGCGTAACTAGATTTGTTGGATTTAATATAATTCTCATAAATATAGTGAAGGGATTATAGCAATCCTGATTTAGATCCGACCCATTTATTGCTTTTGAATCCAAGAAACCATATCCGTAGTGGTCGTTATTCTCTCTTTTCATGTTTGCTTTTGGCTTCAAGGGTCGACACCATTCTTGGTGGTGCCGACACTAACTTCCTTTTGTTGTTTTGTTCTGCTCCTAGGGTCGAGACTCGTCTTGGTGGTATCGACACTTGTCCTGCTGATTAGCCTCTGGGGTCGACACTAGTCTGGGTGGTGTCAACACTGCCTTGCTGCTCAATCTTGGAAATCGCTACTGAAATATAGGGTCAACACCATGAGTTCCTAGGGTCAACCCTTGTCTGCTGTAAACATTTGTGCCTCAACATTTTCTTCTTGAGGGTTGACACCCCTGTCTTGAGGGTCAACCCCTATGTTTCATTTCCAGATTTTTGGGTCGTTTTAAACCCTACTTTTTGGGGATTTTGACTTGTTCTTTTCATTTGACTTTGGAGCTATTATTCTATTAATACTTAGTCTCTATAAATAGACCCAAAAGCACTTTTCTCTCATTAACTACTTCCCGTTTTCCCTCTTTACTCGTGACATCTCTCTCTTTCTCTCAAAAGTCAAGTTTTCTCACTTAGATCTTCAGATTTACTCACCTAGAGGTACCTTCTCATTGTGGTCCTTTAAAATAGGTTATAGATCGTCTCAAGGGCCTTGTTTTGATCCAAGAGGTTTGTGGTTTCTTCAACATTGAGTTTTTTCGAGTTCTTCTCTTCCACCTTTCTAAGCTTGAGGTAGGGATTTCTCCGCACTTTTCTTATGATTTTTAACTTAGTTATTTGTTTTTATAAAACAACATTATGAAAAAGTAGATTTTTGGAACTACTTCGGGTTTTGGCTTGATAACAAAAAGAGGGGTTTTCAAATGATTTATTGGAAATGGTTGTGGATAAATATTTAGAGTTGAGATATGATGAAATGATGGATTTTTATCCTTGGAAATGATTTATAAAGAAAAGAGGGTTTTGCCCTAGAAATCTCAAATGTGATTTTATATTGATAAATGGAGTTGATATTGAAATGGTGAAATCGAGTTATTATAGATGAGGATGGTGGAGTTAGATATGTATTATCACTCACATCTTGAAATTTGAAAACTTTATCTTTATGGAATTTATTAATCTGTTTAGAGATATTTGTTTAGGCTATTGATGGAGGATAGCTATGATTGCTGTAGACATTGCATGAGAACTAAGAGAATTGAAACTATTTTCTCATCCATTTACATTGGGCATTGTTGCATGTTATCACATTGAAAATGTATATTGCTTTGAGAAAATGGATGAATACTTGGTGAATCTGGGTAGAGGGTGTGGTTACAATGTTAAGTTAGCTTGTGTGTCCTTGGTGAAAGACCAAAAATATGTACGGATAGGTGTCGAGTCTTCCAATTAATACCGGTAAAAATGACAAATTGGTAGTACTTGTATAGTCTACTTGTAAACACATATCTAGAGATTCATGGACTTGTATTCACAGCCCAATTTTCTATTGGAAGAGAAATGTTTTACGAATTGTGATATAAACCTGGCATTGCATGGTTTTGAAAGGGATGTAAAATGTTTTGGCATGAGCATTGCATATGCATTCACCTTATAACTCTGTTAAGATTCATATACTGTGTTGGATTATTTCTACTGGGCTTTGGCTCACCCTATGTAGAAAAAACCATTTCAAGTGCTGATGATATGCCTCCGCCAAGGAGCTAGAGCTTCATTTGTTCATTTGTGTATTTATTTTTGTACAAGCCTAGGGCTTTATTTGTATTGAGTTTAAACTCACTTTTGTTGTAGCCAAGTATTATCTTGGAAAGCTATAAGGCTTAAGGCATTTGTGAATTGTTTAACTTGTATTTCATATCTTTAACATGTAACACATGTTATAGATTCAGGGTTAGGGCTTATGAATTACATATTAAAGATTCAGGGTTAGGGCTTATGAATGTATAACTGCATGTGTTATCTTTTCTATCATGAGATCATATGGAATGGAAGTACGTGGGAAGTTATTCTTATCATAATGGGTTTATCTCGCTGGATAGAGATAATTGTGTGTATGGTATGCTATGTGACAACATGTCTATGTTGCTAAATGGGTATGGAATTTAATTTCTAAGATATTGATTGGGTCTATAGGTTTCTAGAAGTCCTGTTAGAAGAGTACTTGATCACTGCTATTTCTAACTGGAACTCTGGCAGCGCCGCGAGACAATCATTATCTAGAAAGGAAGTTCGTATGTGTTTACGTGATTATGTGCTTATGTGGAGTGAATTATCTGTTGTCCACTGCATTAGGATGCGAGTGAGTTAGCTTCGACACATTTGTAAATGTACTAATCTCTTGAGTTACCTTCATTAGGATGTTAGGACGTGGACGTGGTGGTAGTAGGTGTGGCAGGCCTAGGCGACATAAGGTGCCATTACTAGATGAAATTATGGCATAGGAGTAAGGGGTTGGTCAGGCCAATGTGGCCGAACCAGTTGGTTAGCAGGCCATGGTGCACACCTTTGATGTCTATACTTCCTGGGTTTTTTCTGCTAGACCTGGTAAACATGCTGCAGATGTCTTACCCTCTGAGTCTTCTCTCGGACTTCGTTCTCATTGACCTTTAAGTGAATCACATTGATTACCCGAGGTCTATCTGCCTGCTGTGGTGGTGGTGGCTGTGGTGCTACTAGTGCCTAGGTAGCTTTGCCTGCTCTTCTCTTATCTTCGCCTCATCAACCAAGTCTCTCAAGTGTCCCTATCTGACCAAATCCTCCAGGTGTGACTTCAGAGCCCGACATCCCTGAGTTATATGTATATCCTTGTCATGGTAGGCACAATACTTCCTAGTGCACCTGCCCATGTATTCACTCGGGACCTTCTTTGGTGCTCTGTAGTATGGTTGGCTCCTGATCCTCTCCAAAATCTTATAGATGAGAATCCTGAACACTGTGCTGACTGCTTACATAGCCCTCAGTCTTGTTTCTGGCCTGTCTATGGTTATATTTCCTCGGCTAAGCGTCGGCGAGCTGTTTCTTTTTTCCTGCTTTGTTGCATGTGGCTTTTTGGCCTTTTTGTCCTCCTCAATCCTAGCATACTTCTCAATCCATGCCATAATCTCTTCTATGCTCCTCGGTAGGGTTTTTGCAAGGGATTGCCGGAGTGGGCAATCATCATCCAGGACGTTCTTGAAAGAAACGACCGCAAGCTCCTGGTTACAAATCGGGATCTGGTTGTAAACCTCATAGTATCTCTTGGCGTAGGCCCTAAGGCCCTCACCATCAGTAATCTTTAGAGCCAGTAGGGAGTCTACCCTTAATGGCTCCGACTTGTTTGTAACAAACCTAGCCACAAATATCTCGGCCAGGCCTTTCCAGCTCTTTGCACTTCCTTTCGGCAGTTTATGGAACCAATCCGATGTTATCTCTTCAAAAGATGATGGGAATGCACAATAGCTGCTCATTCCCGCTCCGTAAAGTCATTGAATTTAAATTTAAACCAACATGAAAGTTTGGATCGGACTTACCGTCATAGATCTAAAACCTCGGCATGTTGAATCTTTTCGGCGCCCTAAATGCATCCAATTCCACTGAGAACGGTATCTTTGGCTGGACGTTGGACGCGAGCTCTGCATTGTGTCTCTTCCGCTGGAGGTAATCTCTTAGATCTTCCTTCGTCTATCCAAGAGCTCGATTGTCAGTTGACTTTAGCCTTTTCGGTGTACTGCTCCCTTTATTAGGATGTGTCCTTTTAGATTTTTCCATGTTTCCCACATCGTCAAAACATAGGCCCTATCCTTGGATCTACAGAGATCCTCTGACATAGGTCCCCTTGGTTCTTAGTGTCCTTTGTGACTCGCCTCGTATTGACTCTGTCCGCCAGACATCCCATGATGGCCGACATGAATTTCCCTATCACTTGCCATGTTGGAGATGGATGGGACTACCTTCTGTCCTTGTTTCTTGGCTTTGGCTTTAGCAACTGGTGCCGGCGTGTCCTGCAAGGGAAACATCAGTTGCATCACGTTGTTCTACATCATGAAGTTGACCACTGTCTGTAAGTCCGTCAACTTGTTCGCCATGTCCTTCAATTCTTCATCTCTTCTTAGGTATGTGTCCTTCCACACCTGCAGTTCGCCCTCATGGTAATACTCATCTTGGCCTCCCTTCTTCGGGCCATTCCGGCCCTTGGAAGCATCGTTTGCCCCAGGATTCACTTCCTACACTTCTTCATTGTTGTTCTCTCCCCCAATGTTAGGATCCATGTGTTCCTCCTCTTCCCTGTGGATGTCCTCCCAAATTCTCACTTCCTGTTCGTTGTTGGCCATCTATTCTTACTAAGTTCCCACAGACAGTGTCAAATTGTAGATGTTGATTTTTGACCACACAACTAAATAGGGAACATAGCTGAAGAGTACCGACAGAATAGATTGAACTAACCACCTACTAACAAGAAGATGAGAATACAATGGTGATTCGTCCACCCGGGGACACTGCGACGGTCAAGTCAGTCAACTTATCTCACAAGATATTATCACCTCAAATCAAGAGCTCACATAATAAATCACATACATTAGACTCATGAGAGTGCCTTATTTTATAATGATCAGTATCCAACTTCCCCTAGAAGTCTCGTTTCATAAGACTTTAGCATAATACCCATCTCGGACTCTCAGCAAAATAGGGATAGACTCATCAAGAGCCTTATCCTTATCCAGCCTAAGTGTCCTTTCTTATTTAGGACTCTTATCCTCTTTCCAAATATCTTGGGATTCTGGCATTACCACAGAACATCTTGACAATGGCATGATCACCTTGGCAAACACAACCAGTCCATGTGACACCTCAGCTGGCATCTTAGCCGCGTGGTGTCTTTCACAAAATACTTCTCCACAATAAGATTTACTAAATCTTGTTATTCTTTTTGTTGTTGTTGTTATTATTATTATTATTATTATTATTATTTTTGGGTCAAGGAAAGAAAGTAAAAAATGAGACACTATACTCGCAACAACTATAAAATTCAAAGTTAGCCTTCACACTTTGTGAAAGAGCGTATCAACAATTTAGTCTTTATGTTTTAATATATATATATATATATATATTGATTTCATCCTTGTTGAAATTGAATAATAAGAAAAATCATACCACATGAATCTTTAGCTCATTTCCAAATTTTTTATTTTTTAAATATCTGTAATGATCATAAAATGTGCTTAAATAGCCCTTGCGGGAGTACTTCACGTCCACATTTTTAGTGGTAAGTGGTAGGATTACCAAATTAAAGCACAAGTTAAAGGTAGCAAAATCTCACATGGAAGACGGATTATCAATTTTTTTTTTTTTTTTTTTTTTATATTCGAGTGTCTAGGGCCACTTACATGTACCTTAATTAATTCTGGAACTCGGAAGTTAATGGTTAGATAAACTTCCAGTAGATTATCAATTTAGTAAATCAAAGGATCACGCAACGGTCCACAAGAAAGAAACATGAATCCACAACACGAACCTTGAATATAAAAAGGAAGAGAAGAAATTCTCACATGAGAAATTTGAAAATTATTGATGAAAAATTGTATTGCTCTAAAGTCATTATTTATAATAAGAAAATGTTATTCAACTAGGAAATAACTAATTAAACTAATTTTTTGGTAGACAAGAGCATAATTTTAAAAAAATATTTTAAAATTGTCAAATTTGAGTTAAGTCCAAATTTAAATATAAAAACATTCAAGAAACATGAAAAAATAAAAACTGGAGAGAGCTTTAAAGATTAGTTTTTTTAAATGGTTTTTCAAAAGATATAAATAAATTAATTAATTAATGTAATTGGAAAGCTATTAAAAAAAATTATAAGTAAAAAATGTTTTATTGCTTTTTTTTTTTTAAAAAAAAAAAACTGATGACATAGACTTTTTGATTTTTTAAATCTCAAGATTTGACTCTAATAGCAAATCAAATCTTAATTTTTTAATTATTTCAATTTAAATTCCAAACTTTTTAATTGTATTAATTTAATATATTTTTTTTCCTTATTACAGTTGACAATCATTTCTCACTGTTACCGTCATCTATCACCACCCATCCTCTTCCCCAATTCAGTACTATTACTCCGTCCTTTTTCCTCTTTCCACCGTTATTCATCCTCTTTCCTAACTCATTGCCACCCATCTTCTTCCTTTTCCAGCTCATAGCTAATGTCGCCATCCAGAACCACTGACCAAAAGTGTATAATAATAACGGATAGATAGAATTGATACTATTTTAAAAGTTGAGAGTAGAAATCAAACAATACCTGAAAACGGATATATTTTTGTTGTTTAAACTAACCCCACGCATGGAGCAACGAAGTATTTGTGTAATTTTGTCGGGATGGTTGTTGTGGTTTTTTTATTCTACTTTATTGATTTTTTCCAAGTTTTCCTAAGGCCTTCGCCCCAAAAGAGGGCAAGGAACAAAAGAAAGTAAAGGAAACACACAAAAAATGTAGAGAATTCCCACAATAATCAACATTTCATACTGTGAAAGGCACTCAAAGGTTGAGTTGATGTATTATTGCTCATTTATTTTATGTACTTTTCATACATCCTGTACGGGAAAGAAATAAATCTTCTCGTATAATCCTGTTGATCAAGTCTGCGCTCCTCTGTACGACGTCGCTTTACTCTCTGAAAACACAAACGTGAGCTAGCCGGCAGGTGTGTGCCGGAAACCTCTCCGATGCCGAAGTCAGCAAAACAGACAAGTAGACAAAAGCTCTGTGTATTCAGAAAACAAAGATGTGTTATCTCTCCAAAGGTGATGTTGTAAGCTTTTATAGGTTTCGTGTGGCACAATCCTAGTAGGACTTCTACTCCTCCATGCAGAGTCCTCCTAGGATTCATACTCCTGAAAGATAATGCTTATCCTTCAACACCCCCTCACTGCTTAAACCAAGTGAGATGGTTTTATCATGGCCGAACTCCAATATGACAGAAGTAAATATGTCTATGCATAGCCGAAGAGTAAGCCGAACTAACTCTTCCTTTTAATGCTCTTACGTCGGCTTCTCATGCACAACCCATAGCATGGTCAGACCGAACTAACATGTCGAGACCGGTGTAACTCCAAGACCGGTCTAACTCCGAAGTACCGTTAGACCGATCTAACTTCGATCTTCTGTTGGACCGGACTAGCTTCACGGCCTTAGGACCGGACTAACTTCAAAATATCCACACGACCGGAGTAACTTTACATGGCCATTTTACTCGGCCCTTTGTACTGCGACTCATAGCGGCCCATTAGCCAGCTCGGCCCAATTTTCACATAAATTACCCTCTCAATTGCCCCTTAATTCCATCTGCCTAGCATGATTGGGATTATCTGTCAACCAGCCGAGCTATAATCTCTCAGCCTTTCCAACCGGGCTATAGATTTTCAGCCTATCCGGCCGGGCTACTTTCACACCGAGCTCTAGCTGTCCGGTAGTAACGTCTCTTCAATCACAGAGACTAAAACGCTTCTCATTCTAATGGCACGTGGCATGCTATGATTGACTGAGGACGGTTGTCACGCCGTTCTTCATACTTCGTGAAATTTGAACAGTCCCGCATTTTTCCCTTTACCTAAAACGAATCTCTTCATCTTGACACACTTTACAACTTCTCTCTCTTTGAGCCTCCATTGCTTCTTCATTTTCTGAACTCGTGTTCTCCATAGCTGTTATTCTCCCTCCAGCTCTTGCCTCTTCATCAGGTAAGCACTGTACATCTACTTTGTTTTCGTATTTTGTTTTCTGTGTTTTTGCAAAACATAGTTTTCCATTTTGCTTTGCTCTGTACTTTTCTGGAAAAAACTTTAGCAATAGAACATATGAGTATATGTAATATCCTGTAGAAAACTGGCTTTCGACCCAAAATCATGATGCAACCGAACTAGGACACAGTTAAAGCTAGGTAAAAGTCTAGTCAGCTTACAACCGGACTAATACTTCATGTTTACACCAGTAGCTTTGAATAAGTCAAACCACTTCTTGATAGACCTTAGCCGAGGTAACAAACCGAACTAAGTTTTCACTTTAGCATACTGAGATACCTGAACTCCAACCGATCTAGGCCTTTGGGGCTAAAAGAGCTTTCTTAGTTTTTTAGACGGAACGCAGAAAGCTGCCCCTAGACGATCAACCGGTCAAACAGAACCGTTTCCACAACTGAGATAACGAGATGCTTGCCAAGCCCGAATTAATAAAAGTCCTGTTCAAACCGAGCTACCAATCACCTTGCAGAAACCGAGACAAAACCTGTAGCATCCCATACAGTCGAAGTAGGACTTCTTTTTATCTTGCTTTTAATTTGTAGCACAGCCCAATGATCTGTGCTTAACACCTTTGTTCTTCACTTTACAGACTTAGGTTGCCCAGGCACTCCTCTGCGCGCTCAATCGAGCTACTGAGCACAATTTTTGGACCGAACTAACTTATTCATAAATTATACAATAAATGGGAAAGTATAGGTTTCTAGTAAATACTCCGGGCGGTCTAGCCGAATTCTAAAAAGATTACAATATACCCGACGAAGTCCACCTAATCTTAGCCGAAAAAGATGTCATACCTTGAGGAAATGAAGGCTTTGTCCCATTCACCCTCTTATCCATAATTGAAACCGAACTACGATTTCCAGTCCAACCCTTAATTTGTGAGTTTCTTAGGCAAACTAGACTATGCCCAACCCAACTATCCACCAATTCATACCGTATAATAATGGGAATAGCCGAGCTAAACCGCCAAGCCAGTCTCAACCTCGGTCTGGCCGAAATCTTTCACCAATACTCCATTGGTTTGAAGGAAGACGGCTGGGTGTATTATCTTAGAATACGCCGTCGTCGTGAGAAAATAATAAAAAACACACCGGATAAGGACTTAAATGACGACGATTTTTTCTGGGTGTCTGGGAACTTTGAGGATCACCGAGCCCAGATTCCTGGCCGAAGCATCAATTGGAAAAAAGGAACACCTGGTATAATTACTTCGGTTTTCTTGCATGCTTTACTATATTTCGGTTTTAAATTTTCTGCCGAGCTAACAGTTCTCTTCTTTTGTAGATTCTACCCACCTCCATTCTCTATACAGCTACCCAAATCTAGCGACCTTGCGCACCGCACTACGGTATCCAGAACGTAGTTGGGCCAAGCTGCTAAAGTTCGAACCAACCTATAGATACAGCGACTGGCGAAAAGCGAGAGTAACCGACTTTCTGCTAGAAGAGGCCCCAGAACCGGACCCAACCTTGCCAGAAATAAGACTAATCCCACTGACCGCTGAAGAAGAAATGGCCAAAAGAAATAGAGTCAGGGCACTATTGACCGAAACAAACAGGCCCGAAGTACCTTCACCAGGCCAAACCCAACCTGCCGTTGTGGCCCTTCCTTCTCAACAGCCTTCCTCATCACGCCCATCTAAGCGCGCCCGATCTACCCTGACCGAGCAGCGTCTTGTGGATGACGACGAATCTATCCCTCCACCAATTCCATAGCCGGAGCCTTCTAACCGGGCTGGCTCTTCCAGGTGGGCGCCGAAGCTGAAATTTCAGAACTGCCTTATTCAAGATACCGATTCGGTGGTTGCTGAGAAAGATCACTTGATGGCCTTCAATCTTGCCAAAAGTGTGTGCCTTCCAGCAGACATGGAACACCACCAAAATTTGACCGAGTTAAAGGCCATTCGATCGGCCACCAAGTCCATGATCCTGGTATGTTGCCCCTTATCTCTAAAAAAAAAAATTTCAAACTTTCAGTTCAGTTTCCTCATTGATTTCTTTCCATTCATTTCAGTCTCTTCAGAAGAGCCAAATTCCCCACCAAAAAGTATTGAAGCTCAGGAAAACGACTAGGCAAGCCTTGGCAAAGGTTGAAGAAAAAACAACTGAGCTGAAGAAGTTCCAACAAAAAATGGCCGAGCTAGAGACTGAGGTAGCTCGTCTAACCGGACTAGTTACCTCGGCCGAGGCTGACAAACAGAAGGCGTTGATCGTAATGAAAGACAAGTACCTTCCTGAGCTAGTCAAGCTCGAAGGGAAAAAGGACGCCGAAATAGCCGATCTAAAGAAGAAGGTCGGTAATGCCAACGCCGAAGGTTTCAAAGAGGCGGAGGGCCTCTACATTCCGCAATGCGAGGGGGCGAAGGATTTATTCTTTAAGTGTGGTTGGAGAAGTGCTGTGGAACAGCTCGGCTGTGGGCCCGAAACCGAGGTCTACAATGCTCCGCAGTACTTCATTCCGGCCTCACTAGCGGAATATGCTGCTTCTGTCCAACAACAATTTTTGCAAGGTTCAGATGATGAAGATGAAGAAAACGAACCAACTGTTACTCCGGTAGTCAACGAGCAAGGCAACGATCAATTAGCTCGGTTGGAGGCAACGGTTGAAGACCTAACTGTTGAGCCGTCGACTGACATCGTTCTGCCAGTTGCTACTGAGATTAATCTTCCATCTGCAACCGGTGTTCAAGTTGATATCGACGCCGACCTTGAAGACCTTTTTACTTGATCCTGCACTTTCTTTTTGTTGTTTACTTTTTTCTTTTGTAACTGGGCTATGGCCCCCCCTTTGTAGTTGTTTTTTGATGAATGAAGAATTTTTCTTGTTTTGAACTCTTACTTCGGTTGATCTATATGTTTGTTCTTGTAATGACTTTTCCATGATCTTTTCACTTCCAACTTTTATCTCGGTTTGAATTTCTGTTTGAGCTTGCCTTCTTAATAGTATTGTGGCCGAGGTACGTTAATCTGGTCTTAGCTGAGTAATCTAACTGTGCTACTCAGCCAACCACTCTTTAGCCGATGTCCTTACTTCGGCTAAAGAGTACTAAAAGATGGTTTAATCCAGCCAACCACTCTTTAGCTGATGTCCTTACTTCGGCTAAAGAGTACTGAAAGTTGGTTTAATCCAGCCAACCACTCTTTTTAGCCGATGTCCTTACTTCGGCTAAAGAGTACTGAAAGTTGGTTTAGTGCAGCCAACCACTCTTTTAGCCGATGTCCTTACTTCGGCTAAAGAGTACTGAAAGTTGGTTTAGTGCTACCAACCACCCTTTTAGCCGATGTCCTTACTTCGGCTAAAGAGTACTGAAAGTTGGTTTAATCTAGCCAACCACTCTTTAGCCGATGTCCTTACTTCGGCTAAAGAGTACTGAAAGTTGGTTTAATCCAGCTAACCACTCTTTTAGCCGATGTCCTTACTTCGGCTAAAGAGTTCTAAGGGTTGGTTTAATCTAACCAACCTCTAAGTTAGTTTTTCCAGCCAACTGAGAATAAAATGTTTAGTTATTCCGACAAAACGTCCTGCAGCCTGGATCCTTATCCTGGGCTTAGGAAGGGTGTTGGTTTAATCCAGCCAACCTCTAAGTCAGTTTTTCCAGCCAACTTAGAATAGAATGTTTGGTTATTCCGACCAAACGTCCTGCAGCCTGGATCCTTATCCTGGGCTTAGGAAGGGTGTTGGTTTAATCCAGTCAACCTCTAAGTTAGTTTTTCCAGCCAACTTAGAATAGTATGTTTGGTTATTTCGACCAAACGTCCTGCAGCCTGGATCCTTATCTTGGGCTTAGGAAGGGTGCTGGTTTAATCTAGCCAACCTCTAAGTTAGTTTTTCCAGCCAACTTAGAATAGAATGTTTGCAATGTACCTAACTTTACTAAAGCTAACTTTTACAGAGAACAACTTATGTTGAAAAGAATTGATTGGTTTATTGAGGAAAGAAAAAAAATTACACATGTTTGAAAGAGAAAAGTTAAAAATAGAATAACTTGAGATTGGCGGTGTTCCATGGCCTAAGGATCGCTTTGTCGTCCTTGTCTTCTAGGTGGTATGCCCCTATGCCTGCTAACCCAGCCACTTTGTAAGGACCTTCCCAATTAGGCCCTAGCTTGCCATCTCCTGGTATCAAGGTGTTTCCCATCACTTTGCGCAGTACCCAATCTCCGATCTTGAATTGTCTTGGATGCACCGTTTTGTTGTATTTCCTGGATAACTCTTGTTGGTATGAGGCAATGTGAACTAGTGCTCTTTCTCTTCTTTCTTCCGCAAGGTCGCGCTCCAATGTTATGGCTTCTCCGTTCAAGTCGGGATCAAAATTTTCGCTTCGAATTGTGGGGAGGCCAACTTCCAGTGGGATTACTACTTCCATTCCGTAGGCTAAGGAGAATGGTGTTTCTCCTGTTGATCGTCGAGGTGTGGTGCGGTAAGCCCACAAAACATAAGGAAGCTCTTCCACCCATTTGCCTTTGGCTTTCTCCAACCTTTTCTTCAACCCATCCAAGACGACCTTGTTTGAGGCTTCTGCCTGTCCATTTGCTTGGGGATATGCCGGTGTAGAATTATAGAACTCTATCTTGTACTCTTCACAAAAGCCTCTGAAGATTCTGCCGTCGAACTGAGTGCTATTGTCTGAGATTATGGCTTTTGGTATGCCAAACCACGTGATAATGTTTTGCCAGACGAACTTCTTCACATCTTTCTCCTTGATTGATGCCAATGCTTCTGCTTCCACCCACTTTGTGAAGTAGTCTGTCGCTGCGAGAAAGAACTTCCTGTTTCCGGGTGCTGTTGGAAGTGGTCCTACGATGTCCAAGCCCCACATTGCAAAGGGCCATGGGCTAGTCAATGGTAAGAGTTCTCTAGCTGGTTGATGTATTTGGTGTGCGAATTTTTGGCATTTCTCACACTTTTTCACATATTTCTCTGAGTCTGCCTGCATGTATGGCCACCAGTATCCTTGCGAAATGGCCTTGTAAGCTAGTGATCTTCCTCCTTGATGGCTTCCGCACACCCCTTCGTATATCTCATACAAGAATGCTTCCACTTTGCTGGGGTGGACACACTTTAAATAGGGTCCTGAGAATGACTTTTTGTATAATGCCAGAGATGGGGAGAGCCAAAATCGCTGCGATTTTGCTCTAATTTTGTTAGCTTCTTTCTTTCCTTCTGGTAGGATGCCATCTTTCAAGAATAGTATGATGGGATCCATCCATGAAGGGCCTAGATCGGCGCAGTATACTTCTTCTACTTCGGGGTCTTCGATGCTTGGTCTTGGTAAGTAATCGATGAGCAATGGATGAGGGATGAATGTATCTGCCATTGAGGTGAAGCCGGCCAGTTCGTCTGCTCTGCCGTTCTCTTCCCTGCTTATCTGTTCTATCCTCACTACTTCAAATTTCTTGATTTCTGTTCTGACCAATTCTTAGTACTTGGCCATCCTATCATCCTTTGCTTCATAGTCGCCAGAAATTTGGTTTACCACCAACTGTGAGTCGCTGTAGACCATTAATTCGGTGGCCTTCATGTAGTATGCTGATTTGAGTCCTGCTAGGAGTGCTTCATATTCCGCTTCGTTGTTTGATGCTGGGAAGCCAAGGTTGATTGCTTGCTCTATAACCAGGCCATCTGGTGAGATGAGGACTATGCCAAGTCCTGCACCATGCCGGTTGGATGCTCCATCCACAAAGAGCTTCCACATCTCACCAACGAACAACTTCCAGCAAGTGGAGGGGTCGGATGATGTCGTGGGGTCAAGAATGTTGCTGGTGTTTTCTTCAAGGTTCATGCTTGCTGTCTACCCCTCGCTATCTGATTGAACCAAGTCTTTATTTGTTGGTGAGTCTTGGTTTGGTGTAGCTTGGTTTGCTTCTTCCTTGCTGTCTTTAGCCTGGTCTGCCTTGGAGTCTGACTGAGTACCATCTGCTAGGGGTTGCGCTATTCCGGCGTCAACTTCCATCCCTAGTTCGGTTGTGTCAGTTAGATCGATTGGGCAGATATGATGACCTCCAGGAGTAAACTCTGCGACGAAGTCTGCCAAAGATTGGGCTTTTACTGCGGTTCTGGGTTGGAACTTGATGTCGAATTATCCCAACTCTACTGCCCACTTCAAGATTCGCCCAGAAAAGTTCGCCCTCTCAAACAAAGCTTTTAGTGGGAAAGCTGTGAGGACGACTATGGTGTGGGCGTGAAAGTAGTGTGCCAATTTCCTAGAGGCCATCATCAAGGCTAATGCCAGTTTTTCCAGTGGCAAATACCTTGTTTCGGTTCCCAGCAATATCTTGCTGACATAATAGATGGGCAGATGTTAAATTCCTTCCGCACAGACCAACACTGCGCTAATTGCGTGCTGAGAGACTGCCAGGTACAGGAAGAGTTCTTCTCTTGGTATTGGGGTGACCAGCAATGGTGGAGAGGACATGTATTCTTTCAAGCTTTCCAGAGCTTGGTCGCATTCTTCGTCCCATTCGAACTTGGCTTTTAAAGCTTGAAAGAATGGTCGTAGTCTGTCTGACGATCAACTTATGAACCGATTGAGTGCGGCTGCCATGCCAGTGAGATGTTGCACTTCTTTTTCTGAGTTTGGTCTTTCCAAATCCTGAATTGCTTTGATCTGGGAGGGGTCCGCTTCTATACCCCGGTTGGTCACAAGGAAGCCCAGGAATTTGCCAGATCCTACACCGAATGCACACTTAGATGCATTGAGGCGTAACTTGTGCTTCTTCAGGATTTCAAACATCTCTCCTAGGTCCTTGAGATGGTCATTCTCATCCTTGCTTTTGACCACCATGTCATCGATGTAAGCCTCCATCGTTCTTCCTAACAATGGGTTCAAACATCTTGGTAACCATTCGTTGGAATGTTGCCCCTGCGTTCTTCAAGCCAAAGGGCATGACCTTGTAACAGTATAGTCCTCTTTGGTGTTGTAAAGGATGTGACCTCCTGGTCTGGCTCATGCATGGTGATTTGGTGGTAACCTCTGTATGCATCTAGAAAGTTGAGTCGGTTGTGCCCCGCCGTTAGGTCTACCAGTTGATCTATCCGTGGTAGAGGAAAGCTGTCTTTTGGGCACGCCTTGTTGACTGTTTTGTAGTCAATGCAGACACGCCATTTGCCATTCTTCTTTGGCACTACAACCGTATTGGAGATCCATTTTGGGTAGTGCACCTCTCTAATTGCTCCTGCCTCTAGCAGGTTACCTACTTCTTCTGCCACTATTTCAGCATGGTAAAGTGCCGATCTGCGAGTGCACTGAATGACTGGTCTGGCGGATGGGTGGACATTGAGTTGGTGACAGATGAAGTTTGGATCAATGCCTGGCATGTCGTAGGGTGTCCAGGCGAACACTTCGATGTTAGAGATTAGGAATTCCAAGACCTCTAATCTCTCAGGGCTGGACAACGACGAACCGAGCAAAAAGAACTTATCCGGGTTCTTTTCATCTATTTTTACTTCTACCAAGTCCTCCACTGCTTTCTGATCCGCCGCTTTGACGACATCTGCGAATAGCTCATTACTCTCAGGTTCTTCCACCGAATGAACATATCCCTTGGTAGCGCGGCTGCCATTCACCGTGACGAAGCATTGCTTCGACATGATCTGATCTCCATAGACTTCTTCAATTACCCCAGTATCGTTGGGGAACCGCATTACTTGGTGGTAGGATGACGCCACCGATCGCATGGCATGCAGCCATGTTCTGCCCAAGATGATGTTGTAAGTGGAGGGGACCTTCAATACCCAGAACTCCACTTGTTTCGTCACGCTTCCTGCTCTGACTGGAAGAATTATTTTGTCGACGGGCCATTCTGGCATGGAGTTGAATCCAATTAGGGGAGATACAACAGGCGCCAAGTCTTTGTCTTGCAGCTTCAATTGTTTAAATGTTTCGCAGTACATGATTTCACATGAACTACCCTGGTCAATCAGAATCCGCTTGACGTCAAAATCCATGACTCGGAGAGTGACGACCAGGGCATCATTATGAGGGCAATATATCCGTTCTAAGTCTTTATCCGAAAAAGACATGACGTTTATTGCCTCTGTCTTCCCCTTCTTGATGGCAGGTTGGGCACTCAACACCTCTCTAAAGTGCTCAGCCTTTTTGATTGATCCCCTGAGCTCGCATACACGCTCAGGTTCAAAGACTCCATGTATCACATTGATAATGCCTTGAGGTGGGGCGTCGACTGGCATCCCGTTGGAGTTATTATGGTCCTGGGGGACTGGTTGCGTCCCTCCTTCAATGTATTTATCCAGGTGACCGGCTGCCACCAGCTCCTCCAAATGCTGTTTCAATGGTGTACAATTTTCAGTGCGGTGCCCCTTTTCTTTGTGGAAGGTGCATCGTGATCTTTCGTCATAGTCTTTCTGTGCTTATCCTAGCTTAGCTGGCCACTTGACGAAAGGCTCATCGCGTATTTCGCTCAGAACCCGATAGATCGGTTTCTTGAATACTGTGGTTATGGCCGTGCGGACCCTCAGCCATCTTTTATCCTGGTCCTCTCCGTTGTCTCGCCTGCCACGTCCGTTTCTGTTAGGTCGATCTACCGTGTTGACCTTTGCTGAGGTCTTCTTTTCCGGTGCTGTGGTCGCACCAAATTTTGCTTTGGCACGTGCGCCATCCTTTTCCACCCTGATGTGCTGATGCACTCTTTCCATCAAGGTTTCCATGGTAAGGGGAGGCGTCATGGTGATCGAGTCCCTTAGTCTGTTCCCGACTGGAAGGCCTCTTTTATACTGCGCAATGGCAAGATTGGTGGGGCAGTCCCCAATCTGGTTGAATGTCTTCCAGTAGCGACTATTGTAGGATCTTAGGGTCTCTTTGTCGTCCATGTCGATGGAGAGTAACTGGTCAATCTCCACCGGAGTTTTAGTGTTTGTTCTGAATCTTGTGACAAATGCTTCTGCCAATTGCGCCCAAGAGGCTATGCTGCCTTCTGGAAGTTTTTCAAACCAAGTCAAGCCTAAATCGCCAAGGCTTGACAGGAAGAGGATGCACATTAGAGCCTCGTTTCGCCGATATACCGCCATAACCTGGCGGAAGTGGCTTAGGTGAATGTAGGGGTCCGTCTTCCCCTCGTACATAGTGAATTTGGGCTGAAGGAAGCCTGTAGGTAGGGGCACATTTTCGATTGCCGGAACGAACGGCGAGGTTTACAGCCTCGCTAATGCTTTGTCTGTCGGTTCGTAGGCAGGGCGTGGTAATGGCATTCCAACCTCGACGCTTCCATGCGATCGAGGAGCCAATCGTTGAAGGGCGGAAACTCTACGAGGGTCGCGCGCCCTGGTGTCCTCCTTCCATCGTGCCTTTTCTTCCAGCATGATCCGCAAATCGGATGATTTGGGCAACTCCGTCTGTTTGGATGATGTTTGGTCCGAGTGTGAGGGTCGGTAGGTACTCCCTTCTGTGTAAGACCTCAATGATCTCGTTCTCTCAGACCTGGAGTAACGAGTTCTGGAGGTTCCAGACTGAGTATCGACTGTCTTAAGGCTTCTACTTTCTGCTTGTGACGGCGTTGGATGTCTTCCATGGTCTTTTGAGCGGCGAGGGGGCATCTTGTTTTTGTGCCCCTCTCTTGTCGCCACTCTTTTTTCCTTCATCTGGCGTTTCAAGGCTTCCATGTTGACCGCCATCTTCCTTATTAATTTGTCTTGCTCCTTCACGCGGTCCTCCAGAACTTGAGGATCAATCATCCGCCTTTGCTTGTCAGGACTTTGTGAACCAGAGTGACGAGGGCTGTGAGTCCGCCTCCCCCTAGTATCTCTCCTGACGTTGTGTCGTTGGGGCACCAAGTCCGTCATGGGAGGGATAGAAGGTAATCCCTCACGCCTGGCCCCCCCATCTGGTGTTTGCCCGTCGATGGTGAACTGTGGTAAATCTTCAATGTGTGCCATTGTTCCTAAAGAGGTAAAGCTTGATCAAGAGGTTTTGTCCTGTCTGATCTTCCCACAGCTGGCGCCAATTGTACGGGAAAGAAATAAAAATTCTCGTATAATCCTGTTGATCAAGTCTGCGCTCCTCTGTACGACGTCGCTTTACTCCCTGAAAACACAAACGTGAGCTAGCCGGCAGGTGCATGCCGGAAACCTCTCCGATGCCTAAGTCAGCAAAACAGACAAGTAGACAAAAGCTCTTTGTATTCAGAAAACAAAGATGTGTTACCTCTCCAAAGGTGATGTTGTAAGCTTTTATAGGTTTCGTGTGGCACAATCCTAGTAGGACTTCTACTCCTCCATGCAGAGTCCTCCTATGATTCATACTCCTGAAAGATAATGCTTATCCTTCAACACCCCCCTCACTGCTTAAACCAAGTGAGATGGTTTTATCATGGCCGAACTCTAATATGACAGAAGTAAATATGTCTCTGCATAGCCGAAGAGTAAGCCGAACTAACTCTTCCTTTTAATGCTCTTACGTCGGCTTCTCATGCACAACCCATAGCGTGGTCAGACCGAAGTAACATGTCGAGACCGGTGTAACTCCAAGACCGGTCTAACTCCGAAGTACCGTTAGACCGATCTAACTTCGATCTTCTGTTGGACCGGACTAGCTTCACGGCCTTAGGACCGGACTAACTTCAAAATATCCACACGACCGGAGTAACTTTACATGGCCATTTTACTCGGCCCTTTGTACTGCGGCTCATAGCGGCCCATTAGCCAACTCGGCCCAATTTTCACATAAATTATCCTCTCACATCTAATTAAAAAAGATTCGCTTTTTCAAAAAAAAATCAAAAAGCTGAGTTGAAGTTTTTGAAAGAAAAGAAAACGTGATTCTCGATTAGAGGAATTTTATAATACGTAATTCATTTTCTATGTTCTAGATACAACATTCATGGTCTTTGTTATGATTGAAAAAAGGTGTTTGATTCTACTTTATGTGAGATTTGATTATTAATTATTTTTTTAATTATGATTAAAAATAATTTAATTATGATACAATAAATGTGATAATTTACTTATGATATATTTCTCAAACAGAGTGTGCAGTATGACTTTGTTAAAACATCTAATTAAATAGTGGAGGGCATCTCAATTGTATCGACAAAATTTAAATCACTTAAAAAATGATATGGGACAAATATAAGAAAATTTTTAATTCTTAAAATTGGGATTTTTATTGATAAATCTCATTTAGAAATGTTTTAACCTAAAAAGTCCATAAAGAAATTTATTAACCCATTTAGTCCCATGTATGTATAGTTTTATTCCATAAAGTCTTTTTTCTTGATTTATACTCTTTTTTTAGATTCTTATGCCCTTATATTTAATTTTGATGCCCTTACAAATATTTTTTGAACGGTTAGCTATTTTATGATGTAAATATTCATATTTTAACATTCACATTGGTAAGAATGTAAAATTTGCTCGTGGCCCGCGGGCGGTCCAAAGATCGCCCCTGGGTCAGGGCAGGCCCGGTCCGTTGACAATGTGAATATTCACATTAACATGTCAACATTCACATTGATAGAAGTGTAAAATTGGCCCGTGCCCCGTGGGCGGCCCGAAACTCACCCGTGGCCCGTAGGCTGCCTGGGGCGGGCCCGACCCAGCCTGTTGACGATGTGAATATTCACATTAACATATTAACATTCACGTTGATAGGAGTGTAAAATTGACTTGCAGCTCGTAGGTGGCCCGAAACTCGTCCGCGGGCCCAGCCCGGCCCGTTTACAATGTGAATATTCACATTGACATGTTAATATTCACATTAATAGGAATGTAAAATTGGCCCGCGGCCCGAAGCCCGCCCGTTGCCTAGGGCGGGACGGGCTGTAAATATTCATATTTTAACATTCACATTGGTAAGAATGTAAAATTGGCCCGTGGGCCGTGGGCGGTCCAAAGCTCGCTCCCGAGCTGGGGCGGGCCCGGTCCGTTGACAATGTGAATATTCACATTGACATGTTAACATTCACATTGATAGAAGTGTAAAATTGGCCCGCGGCCTGTGGGCTACCCGGGGCGGGCCCGGCCCGGCCCATTGACAATGTGAATATTCACATTAACATATTAACATTCACGTTGATAAGAGTGTAAAATTGACCCACAGCCCGAAACCCGCCCGCCGACCTGGGCCAGCCCGGGCCGGCCCGTTTACAATGTGAATATTCACATTGACATGTTAACATTAACATTGAAAGAAGTGTAAAATTGGCCCGCGGCCTGGAGCGGGTTTGACCTGTTGACAATGTGAATATTCACATTGACATGTTAATATTCACATTGATAGGAGTGTAAAATTGGCCTGCGGCCCGTGGGCCACCCGAAGCCCTTCCGCGGCCCGAGGCAAGCTCGTTTGAGCCCGGGCCCGAGCCCAGCCCGAGAACTTGGGCTAGGACCTGGGCCATCACTTTGAAACTAGGCCCGCATCAGGCCCATTTAAGGCCCAGCCCGAGGCCCGACCCGCCAAAGGCCCAGTGTTTTTTTTGTGGAAAATAATAAAATTTTGGGAGAAAAAATTAAAAAGAATTAAAAAAAATGGCGAGGCTCACCCAAGCTCGACCCAAGCCCAAATCTAGGCCCAAGCCCCTTGGCTCGACCCACCGGGGCACCCAAGGCCTGAATACCTTTGTGCCAGGGCTAGGGCCTAGGCCTAATTTTTTGGCCCGTAGGCCGGTCCGACCCGACCCGAATTTTGGCAAGCACCCACAAGGCTTTACATGGGTTGGCCCCGGCTCGGGCTGGGCCAAGCCCCTACATATTAATGAATGAGCATTCACATTGACGATGTGAACATTTACATTGACGATGTGAATATTCACATTAGGGGTATTTTGGTAATTATGTCACCCATAGGATGTGAACATTCACATTAGAGGTATTTTGGTAATTATGTCACCCATAGGACTTATTGAAACATAAGTAGATGAAAATAGTATTTTGGTCTTTTTACCTCAACTAGGAACATTCACGTTGTCGGTGTGAACATTCACATTGACGGTGTGAACATTTACATTGACGGTGTTAACATTCACATTGACGATGTGAACATTCATATTAGGGGTATTTTGGTAATTATGTCACCCATAGGATGTGAACATTCACATTAGGGGTATTTTGGTAATTAAGTCACCTATAGGACTTATTGAAACATAAGAAGATAATGTGGACTAAATGGAACATAAGTAGATGAAAAGGGTATTTTGGTCTTCTTACCTCAAATAGGAACATTCACATTGACGGTGTGAACATTTACGTTGACAGTGTGAACATTCACATTGACGATGTGAACATTTACATTAGGGGTATTTTGGTAATTATGTCACCCATAGGATGTGAACATTCACATTAGGGGTATTTTGGTAATTATGTCACTCATAGGACTTATTGAAACATAAGAAAATAATGTGAATTAAATGGAACATAAGTAGATGCAAAGGTATTTTGCTCTTCTTACCTCAAATAGGAACATTCACATTGACGGTGTGAATATTCACATTGAAGATGTGAACATTCACATTAGGGGTATTTTGGTAATTATGTTACCCATAGGACTTATTGAAACATAAGAAAATAATGTGGACTAAATGGAACATAAGTAGATGAAAATGATATTTTGATTTTCTTACCTCAAATAGGACCTAATGAAATAATAAAAAAGAATATGGGTTGGATTGAATAAAGTTCTTAGAAAAAAGATTTATCAAAAAAACTCCCTTTAAAATTCTATTATTATATATTAAAATAACATAAATTGCATATTTTAAGCATTAAAAAAAGTGTAATTTTTTTAATTAAATTTTCACACGTATCTTGACATTAAGAGCATAAATTTGGGGTGTAGATTTTTTTTTTAGTTCACAGTGTAGAGAGAGAAAGAATTAGTCTTGAGAGAGAAATTAGAACAGTGATTGAATGGAGATATAAATATGACATTTAAATCATGTAAACGGGGTTGGGAGGCCAAACTGTAAAAATGGCAGATTCATATACAGTAATTCCATGCATGACAATTTTTTTTATCAGAAAAAAAAAAAGAAAAAAAGAAAGTAGACAAATTATACTAGTAGTTCACTTTGTTCCTTATATCATTTTAGTTTCTACAATTTTAATTGGACCAATTTTGATTTTGAATTTTTTACTTTGTTTTAATTTGATCCAATTAATTACAATTGTGAATATTATTTTATGAAAAATACATACATCAACGACATGTGTCATGTTTTTACGGGTAAAATTATAAACTTAATCAATTTAATGAGTTAACCTCAACTAACTCACTGTTTGTAAAAAAAAAAAAAAAAAAAAAAAAAACTCTAATGGCATTGTCAATTGGATTAAATTGACACAAATTGAAAAAATTAAGGGTCAAAATATAACCAATTAAAAGTACAGAGATCAAAATAGCACAAGAGGCAAAACATAAGGACTAGTAGTCTAATTTATCATTATATGATCCAAAACTAATTAATCACAATTTACTCCGAATTGGAGTGTGTGGTTGATATTGAATTTTGTAATGTGAGGTTTATGTGTAAAATAAATTTAAACCACAGTACAATAATTTTAGATAATTTCTTAGTAAGATTTCTGACTTAGGTTAATTACACTTAGTATCTCTATACTTTTTTCAAAATCTCACTTTAGTCATTTTACTTTCAATTGTAACAGTCAACTTTCTATACTTTAAGTCAAGCTGCAATCTCATTCTTCTATCTGTCTACTGTTAACAAAGTTGACAGAACTTGTCATTTAAAGTATATATGATATTTTTGTTGTCTCATTAGCACACTTATATATTTATTAAAATCACACTTTAATCCTTACACTTTTATCAAAATCTCATTTTTCAATCCATCACTTTAGATGGATAAAAGATTAGATTGGAACTTGATTCAAACTATAAGAAATTAATTGTTGCAATTGAAAGTGAAGAAATCAAAATAAAATTTAATAAAAATATAGAGATACTAAGTGTGATATACTTTTATGAATTTTTAGCATTACTTGCGGCCGCATGGAACGGCAGCAATATTGCCCAGGATTAACGGCTTCCTAAAAAAAATTATACTATTTATTAATTTATATAAGATTGTATTATTAATATATTTAAATTCAAATCAAAAGTCATTCATAAAATTTTAGTTACAAATATGCACAGCTTTTGAGGTGTGTGCGGCAACATTTTTAATATTTGCACACTAACAATGCTATTAATACATAGATTAAATATAAAATGAGACATAAATATTTCATAAAAAAATTGTAATTCATAGGGTGTAGGACCCAGATATGGAACCCACTTCCCATATTTCATTCCATGTTTGGTCCTGTGCATCTAAAGTTACTATTTATGCACACTAGATTGAGTTCATCATTTAAAGGCAGTTCTCTCTTGCTTCCCATATTATTCCATATCAAACATTCAAGCCTTAATGGAGAAAACTCGGTTCCTCTGCTTAACTGCAATGTCCTTGGCACACTGTTTCTTAGCCTGCCTGGCTATGAATGTTCCCAACTCCACCACTGATCAATCTGCTCTTTTAGCTTTCAAATTCTATCACTTTTGACCATCCTCACCACATATTGGCAACTAACTGGTCCTCAGCCACCTCAGTTTGTGACTGGATTGGTGTCTCTTGCGGCAAGCGCCACTACAGAGTGGTGGCCTTGAATCTCCCAAACATGGGTATTGGAGGCACCATCCCACCCCACATTGGAAACCTCTCATTTCTATCCTACTTCAACATCACCAGCAACACTTTCCATGGTCGTCTTCCCAATGAGTTGGCTCGATTGCATCGCCTAAATGTTGTCGACTTTGGTGTCAACAATTTCGGTGGAGGTGTTCCATCATGGTTTGGAAACTTACCCAAGCTTCAATACTTGCGTCTTGCAAACAACAGTTTCACTGGTTCAGTTCCACCTTCCATTGGCAACATATCAACATTAGAGTCTCTCAATTTAATGTCCAATTTTTTGGAGGGAAGAGTTCCCGAAGAGATCAGTTATCTTCCTAAACTGAAGTGGTTACGCATGCGATGTAATAATTTGTCGGGGTCTATACCGCCAACCATCTTCAACATGTCATCACTTCAATGGATTGATTTCACATATAATATGATGTCTGGTAGTCTTCCGAAGGATTTGTGTGTTTTTCTTCCTAAACTTGAAATTCTCTCTCTTTCCAAGAATGAGTTTGATGGCCAAATTCCATCAACTCTAGGTGAATGCAGAGAGCTCAAATTCTTATCATTGTCTTACAATAAATTCACTGGTTTCATTCCAAAGGCAATTGGGAATTTGACTTTACTTCAGATTTTATATCTAGGGGTGAGCATGGTCCGGATTGGATCGGATTGGGATAAAACCAGGACCAATCTGTTATCTACGGTTCCTAAAAAATTGGAACCAATCCAATCTGTTTAAATCATGGAACCAATCCGAACCAATCCATTTAAATACGGATTGGATCGGTTTAGGACTACAGATTCACATAATTAAATAACAAAAATATATTTATAGCACTTTAATTTTATAAAAATATAAACATAGCGCTATATTAGTTCCACAATAGCAACATATTTTTCTATAATAGCGACATACTGTTCTAAAATTTAAACAACCATAAGAAAATTTGGTTTCACTATAAGTATTTAAACCATTACAAATTAAAACTAAAAACTAACAAACAAGAGTAATAAAAGAAAATATTATACAGTTTTATGTTTGAGTTTAGATTTTATATAGAATTAAGAGAAGATACTATGGGGGAGGATGTATAATAAAAATATAGACTATTTGTATATGGTTCGGATCGGTTCCAATCCGGAACCGTAGGGTTCAATCCGGAACCAATCCGTAGACTACGGATTTTTAATTCTTCAATCCGGAACCGAACCGCGAATTCAAAAAATCAATCCAAACCTATCGGATTTAACTGAACTGGATCGGATTACTGATTTCACGGATCACTTGCTCAGCCCTATTTATATCTGGGTGGTATCAATTTTAAAGGTATGATTCATTCTCACTTGTTAATGTTATTCAGTTTGTTCACATTTGATATATATTCAAAGTAAGAAGATTTGGAAAATTTTATAATATAAATCCTCTTTTTTTTTTTTTTTTTTTTTTTTGGTGTATACCATTTTTTTTTTTTTTAGGTCTATCACGGTATCCCCAGGTTTTTTGGACCTAGGACTAATCCACCGAGGAAGCTGCTGGGCGCATATGCGGGGTCCTCTCGCAAGGGGGTTTGTTGCATCCACAAAGGCTCAAACTCGAGACCTTTGCTTAAGCGACCCAAGTCCCTTTCCCCTTGGACCAACCCCTATTGGTGTGTATACCATATTCACAATCATGATCTTTGTCTTATTACGATATTGGTTATATTTTAGTTATAATTTATTATTGTATTAATTATGATCCTTTATAATTTTGTTTTGTTAATGACCAAAGGGATTTTAATTATGTTCCACGTAGTATTTGATTATAATGCTTGCTTATTTGATTTATTATCATTATTATTTTAGTTATGATGGATAAAATCTTAGTTATGTCTGGTTTGATTATAAGTTGCTGCATTTTTTTAAAAATAATAATAATTGTTGGATTACTAGGGGTGAAACTATAAAGGTAGGGAAGGGACCCCTCCAAAATTTTGAAATTATTTATCAATATTCATAACATGAATATTTATAAAAAAGTTTTGACTTTTTATTATCCCTTATGTTAGTTAATACTATCAATTTACCAAGTTAATTTTATTAAATATAACTAGCACATATCACTTCATTTGTTAATTTTAAAATTCAAATGCCTTGTCAGCTTTTTAATTAGTATGTTTTACTAACTAATAAAATGCTTAAAACAATAATTTAATCGATTATATTCTGAGATTTACTTAATAATTTAAAACTTTGAATTATAAAATAAATAAATAAATAAAGACTTGTTAGATTTTTATTTTTTCCCTTCATGAAATACGTCTCCCAAAATGCTTATTATATGCTAAGAATTAGTTAATAATTCAAAACGTTTATATGTTGAACCACCTACCTCTTCTTCATTGCATGTATCTTAGAGTTGCTTCAATAACTTTTTCTTTCACAACGCTTATCTAAAAAAGGATAATTCTAAGCACTCCAGAAATTAGGTTGGGCACCCATTACTTAGAATACCCCAATTTAAAATTTAAATATTTATTTATTTGTTTATACACCCCAAATAATACCTATTATAACCCTTAAAATAAAAAAATAAAAAAAATTTACTTTAGAAATTCTACCTTCTACACCTCAAGTCTAATACCTACTATATGTCCGGAAACTTAATTCCAAAACTATGAAGTTTATTCGGATATTTAGTGCCGAACAAATGAAATATGTTCGTATATTCAGTTTCGAAAAATAAAAAATTGGTTGTACCATTTTCGTCTTGATACTCAGTGCTGAACAAATTATATATATATATGTGTATATATATCCAGATACTTAATTTCGAATCTATGAAATTTCTTCAGATGCTCAATGCCGAACATAATACCGGATAGTTTTTTTTTTTTTTGAAATTGAAGTGTGAAAAGGTTAGAAAATTAAATGTTCAAAAAAACAGAGCTATAAATATGATTATCATAGAATTATTGATTTGGAAAACAATATAGTATATTTGAATATTAAATTTCTGAAGAGATTAATGGATGAAAAAGAAATGGAAGAGAAAACGGATTAAACAAAAGTACTAATTTTTTTTTTACAAATCCCTTCTCCCGATTCTTATTACAATTTTTAATTGATCTAAACAGTGGACTCTAAAATTTTATGTGGCATCAATTCAATATAATTAAATTTCTTTCTACCATTTCGTTGCCTTAGAAAAATAAAAAGGAAATGGATTTTTTTGGGCGGGTTTGGTTATCCATAAAAATTGAAGAAGTGTAAGTAATTGTTTTTCTTTATTTTAACAAATTCAACATTCAAAAATAGTATTAAAAAAGAACTACTAAAATTTGATATATACATCATTTGCCTATCCGAAAGTGCAATTTACATGTTTGCCTACCCATTTGAAAAGCAGCTTTATTTTAATATGTGTATGTTGATACTACACAACCTCTTGGTAGCTAGGTACAATTCGTAAATTACTTATTATTTTGCAGGCGAAATTCCACAAGAACTAGATGGTCTACATAGTTTGGAGAGTTTAGGTATCGAATCTGCCAACGTCACTAGTCTCATACCATCTTCTATTTTTAACATCTCTTCATTGGAAGTGCTTGTGCTGCATACCAATAATTTATGAAAAATGTTTGGGAGTATTAATTAGTGCTCCCACTAATTAGGTGGCAGTGGGTCCCGTCATTAATGATGTGATATTTTAATCTTGGAGTTGTATTTTTTTTTTTTTTAATTTTTTTAATGCATTAATACTATTAGTGGTGATATTTTTAATGGGATGAATCATTGTTGATAATTTATTTGGTAGTCTGCCAAGAGCAATCGGCAACTGTACCTTGCTCTCAATATTTAATATTAACGAGAACAACTTGACAGGTATCCCATCCATCTTTCAAACTTTAGTTGCTGACTTTGGGTAGGGATTAGGAACACTACTTGCCTTTTTTTTGTACGTTGTATCTGGAATCATACATTTAGATAAAAAAAAATATTTAACTTATACTCCATTCATGTTGTCTTCATCTTTCCATTTTTTATTTTTCAAATTCTTATCTCAATTCATAATTCAAACACTGTGTGGGTGAAAATCTGACCACACTGCCTGCTTAGTAACCAGCTGAAGAGCACAGGCAGAATAGATGGCTTCAGTAACCTGTAACAGAAAGAAAAGGCTCCGGCGGTGGTTCTTCCACCCGGGGGCACTCCGACGATCAAGTCAGTATATCTCTCAAAGATAATCAAGTGCCAAACTTAATACTCAAAACATAAATTGCATACCTTAGACCTACAGGGGTGCCTCTCTTTTATAATATACTCAATCCAAGTCCTACTTAATACTCAAAACATAAATTGCATACCTTAGACCTACGGGGGTGCCTCTCTTTTATAATATACTCAATCCAAGTCCTACTAGAAGTATGACTTCTATGAACTCCAATTTAGTGCTTACTTTGGACTCTTTAAGAGATAAAAATAAACTTCCTAAGAGCTTTATTCTTATCTTGGTTAAGTCCCCTCTTCGTCTTAGGACTCTTGTCCATTATTCGTTTATCTCGGATTCCGATATCTTCGGAGTTAACCTCGGCCTCGCCGAGATCATCTCGGCGTCACGACCAGGACACGTGGCACCTCGGCTGACACGTCGGCGTCACCATGCCACGTGTTGGTATTCAGAAAATATATCCCCACAACTGCCCCCTAGGTTCTATTACCTCGGCATTCTGAGGTGATAGAACCTATATCGATATTTCGACGTTTCTTTTCTGAGTAATGGCTAAAAAAACCGTTTAGCCGAGATAATCCACTTCGAGCCGATGTATTCTCTTCGGAGAACAAGGTTTCGAACGTACTCTCCCACGCACATAAGCTGTCATGCATATCTAACCGTTCTTTTCACGTGTATTGTCTTCATTGGAGCGTGTCTGTGACGCGCCTGAAAGCCGTCTGTCATTTGTCTGTGCCGTCTGACACGTGCGTTGCTCTAGGCGTAATAAATGCCCTATTTTTGCCGCCGTTTCACGTTTTGTCAAAACTTTTCCTTGCCTCTTTCTTTCTTCACTTTTTCATTCTGATTTCTTGCTCTTTCTCTCTGAAGAAGCTCTTTCGAATCTGTCATTGTTCTAACTCGAAGTTCTGCGATTTTTTGTCCCTTCACCTTAGCAAAGTTTCCTTCGTTTCGTTGTGCCTGCAATCGTTACTATTTCTCGGCGTCGTTCTTTCCGACTTCATTTGTTCTGGTAAGGCCTTGTTTCCTTTACTCCCAATTTTTTATGTGTTTTTACCATTACTGCTTTGTTGCTCGATTTCTCTTATATTTTGAACATTTGCACTGTTTCAACACTTTTCTTGCCACTGTTTTTGATTTTCTTCACTTCTGTATTTCTTTTGTTTCTGAGAACTATACCTCTGGTCTTGAATCTGAAACTCCGTCTTTGTTTTCTGTTTTTCGTATCTGTCCCAGATCTGTGCCTTCGATCTTGATCTTTACAGTTCTTAGGCTTGGGATTTGTGTGTAGAACCTTCAAGTTCTTAGGCAAAACTTAAACAAGTCTTATCAGTCCTTGCCTAGGCCTTTGTCGAGGTTTTTGCAATCCTTCTAAAACGCCCATCTTCTGAAACACACTCCTTTTTGTTTAGACCGACGTAATGGGTATGTGGAGGCATAGGGTAAATACCCCAACCAAACTTGAATACTTTAGGCAGGAATTCTCTATCCCAGCCGATGTTCACCTTAAGCTAGCTGGGGACGATGATACCATCATGCCCACAGACCATACGATGCCCTTTCTTATAGTTGCCTTTACTGAATGTGGACTTCGGCTTCCACTTGATCCCTTGTTTCGTGATGTTCTTTATTTCTACAAGCTGAACCCCATGCAACTTACCATCAACTCCTATAGGGTGATTAACGGTATTATAGCTTTAGCTAGGCAGGAGAATCTTAGGATCACCCTGGCCGACCTTCAATACTGTTATACAATGTGCCCCCTCAACCTGAAGGAAAGGGGCTTTGTTTATTACCTTAAGCCGAGGTCTACCAAGTACAAAATTGTAGCCGACCTCCCAGACTCCAACAAGGGAGCTGGGGATGACTTTGTTATCGCTTCAGGAAATTGGGAATTTGGCCCAAATGAAGATGTCCACCTCTACCCTCTTCCTCGAACAGGAAAAGAGGGCAAGGGTAAGAGCCCTGAGCCAACACTTAGTTGTTTTTATTTAAGTCTTTAATACTTTCTGTTTCTGACGTCTGTTTCTTTGTCCTGCAGATCTTCATCAGCCACCGAAAAACTTCCGTCAATCCTTCTTCCCAAGAACAGATCTGAAAAAACTCCTTGACCTTCCAGTCCATAAACGAAAAGCCCCACTGTTACTAAACTTCATCCCTACATATAAATCCACTTTACCCGACATCCCAAAAAGGAAGAAAAAGAGTCTCTCTCCACCTACTGCTACAACTGTAACCGCTTCTTCATCCTGAACAGATCAAGGATCCACCTCTGACCCAGCCGATCTTCCATCCACTTCGGCCCCCTACTTAATACCAATTCCAGAACGTAAACGTCGACGAAGACTTGTGAAGACTGCCGAGATGGTTCGTCCGAGGCCTGTCGCTCAAGATCTGCTTGCCGACCTTCCAACCGACGCCGATGTTGCGCCAACGCATGCGATGCCCCCACCAAAACCGAAGAGAGTAAAAAAGGCTCAGCCCAAGTATAGCGACCCCGGTCTTCTCCCATTTGATTATTGTATCCGGACTTAGGTTCCGTAGATTCTGTCATTGTATAATTGTTGTTGTTGTCCCTTATTTGCTCATTTGGACTTATAGGATGTGTTGGGCAGGTTTGTTTCAGGTTGGTTGGGTTTAGAAACCAAGTGTTGCTGTCCAGAATTTTGGATCTTCGCTCGAGCGAGGAGTTTGTCGCTCGAGCGAGCTGTTATTTTTGGTTCTTCGCTCGAGCCGGGGGTTGGTAGCTTGAGCGAGAGGTTGAGACTGATTTGGACCTGTAGCTGTGCATTCTTGGCTCGAGCGAGCTTTTCTTCGCTCGAGCGTGTTAGTTCGTTCTTCGCTCGAGCGATAGTTCTTTCGCTCGAGCGTGTGTCTGGTTACAGACCTGAGGGTTTGAGTTCTTCGCTCGATCGAGTTTTCTTTCGCTCGAGCAAGCATTTGGGTTGTTGGCTCGAGCAAGGCTTCCTTGGCCCGAGCATAGCTTCTCTGTGTCTGGTCGCTCGAGCGACCAAGTCTTTGCTCGAGCGAGCCTGTCAGGTTTAAATAGGCAGCAGCGTGTTTCAGATCTGTTTTTCATACACTTTCATATTCCAAAACCCTAGTTACGAGTTTTCTCCCCCTATACACACCTTCTCTCTTAGGATTGATCTACTTAGGGTGTGTTTCTACCCTAGATCCTTCATTAAAAAGAGTGTGTGAGTCGAGGGCTTCGTTTTAATCTGAATTGTTGGTTGTTTGGAGCACATTGGTATTTGGGCACTCATCTCTGTCTTCACCATTTGGGTTGTTTTCTTCGAGGTAGGGATTTCCTACTCCATTTTATAGGTTTTGTTCTAAGTTTTGGTATTTTGATATGTTGGGGATACTTTGGAAAATTTTGGGAAAAACCCTAGTTGTATTATTAAATTAATTTGTATAATTAATTCATGGAATTGGGAAAAGATGGTTAAATTCATGGAATTGGGGAATTTATGGATTAAATGGCGTAGTTGGATAATTTGAATCATTTGTCTATTGAATTGTTGACATAGTTATTTTCAGTTTAGAAATAACTGTTTTGGGCTATCGGTGGAGGATAGTCGTGATTGTTGTAGACATTGCATGTGGATTAGGAATAACTGAAACTAATCACATTGGTTAAGTCATTAATTTTGACTATTGCATTGATACAGAAAATATGTGTATTGATTGAGCATTGCATTTGCATACATTGTGTTGTGTGGGAGGAGATAGGGGATGTACTCCACGGTTTAGGGGAAGATAGGAGATGGACCTCTAAACCGGATTTTGTTTGGGAGGAGATAGGGGATGGACTCCATTAGCATCACTTTTATGTGTGCTTATTTATATAGAAGTGT
Source organism: Camellia sinensis (assembly GCF_055761805.1). Lineage (NCBI taxonomy): Eukaryota > Viridiplantae > Streptophyta > Magnoliopsida > Ericales > Theaceae > Camellia > Camellia sinensis. Next base: position 23,402,912 of record NC_138969.1, on the reverse strand, counting down.
TTTATTGATACAGCACTAAAATGTGTATCAATCTGGAAGTATGAAGTGTTTTGATTTGAGCTTGAGTCTCATTTGTTTGTTGATATTGGAAGGATGTGAATATGATATATGTAATTCACTGTTGTAAGTTTGGCCAGGTTCTGAGCCATGTTGATAAAATTGGAAAGTAAAACGTGTCTTAGACAATAGTGTCGTGAGACTGTAAAATAAAGTAATTGATTACCTTGGTTAACCATCTGTTAAATGCTATTGCTTTATTCATTGCTTATATGTGGTTTAGTATATTTCTACTGGGCTGTGGCTCACCCTTTATGGGAACATCATTTTCAGGTTCAGGTGATAAGCTACCTCCAAGGACTTAGCTTGGAAGGACTTGGATTTTGAAGACTATTTTTAGTTATTTGTTTTTCATTGTTAGTACATGTAAACACACAAGCCTAGGGCTTTATTTATATTTGAGTTAGAACTCATACTTTGTGTCCAAGTGTTGGCTTGGAAAGATGTAAGCCGGTAGGGCATTTACTTTGATGTTACATGTAATGCTTTTGTTTAGTAAGACTCAGATGGACATTATAATGAATTATTAAAGTGTTTTCTTTAAATAATGCATGTCAATGATATATATAATGAGTTTATTTTTGAGGGCGTTACACCAAGGCCAAGGCTACTGATGCCGAGGCTGAGGATGCTTTGCCTATCTCTCAACTGGCTGAGAGCAAAAAGGCTACCTCTGCTTCCACAAAAAGATCCGCTGAGACCCAACCCTCGGGGTCCACACAATCAAAGAGGCCAAGGTCATCGTCTGCGACGACCTCAGCGTCAAAGAAGCCCGACGTTCCATGGGCCCCTCAACTAACTCTGGAGGATAGGCCTATCATGGCCAGTGAAAGTGCCGACGATATTAACGTTGGTGTCGCCCTCAGCACTGCTCTTCTCCTTCCGAAGGATTTGAACCGAAATGCTGAGCTTAGTGAGTATGAGAATTACGCTCTTATGCTCCAACACTCCGTTCAAGTAAGTGTTCCTGCTTGCACTTGTGATTCTTCCTTCTTGTTTCTTACTGAGAATATTTTCTAATACTTCTGTTTTTCTTTAGGCCATTCAGCACGCCCATTCATTTTCAATGCAATCTTTTGAAAATCGGCAAAGGTTGGTTGATATGAAGAGGGAAGCATCTTCCATGAAGAAAGAGATCAAATCTCTTGAATCGAGGATGAAAAAACTGGAGGATCAGGCCGAGGCTGCAACTAAAGCCCAAACTTTAGCTCTTGAGAAGGCCGAATCCGCTGAGGCCGTTAAAAAAGTTGCTGAGGCTGAGAAAAGAGAGGCCGAGGCTAAGAAGGCCCAAGCGGAGAAAGAGCTCCAGCAAGCTCTGGCCACCAAAGAGGCCGAAGTCAAAGAGGCCGATGAAAAGGCCTATGCCCAGGGTATGGCCGACGTCGCAGAGGATTATAAACTTCAAGTCAGGCAGGCATGCAACAGGGGATTTTCCCTTGGTTGGATGTCCTTGATTAAAAAAGTTGATCTCCCTGTTGACTCGCCCTTTCGTAATGCCGATGTCATTCCTTTACCATTTCCTCCTCCAAGTCAGACTGAAGACGAATCAGAGACTGAGGCTGATGCTGAGGATGAGGATGAAGAGAAAAATGATGATGAAGCCTTGGTGAGGAAATCCAAGGATGCTGCTGAAGCCAAGTCCCCTCCTCCTGCTGAGCAGGTTATGGACTTAACCTTGGATGAGGAGGGTGATGAGGTTGAGGAGGCAGCCAAGGAAATTGTCACTGGGCATCCACCGTCCGATCTTCTCTTGGTAGAAAGAAGTGTTGAGAGAACATTAGCAGAGATTGATGCCGAGATACAAGCGGAAAAGGTGGCCGACGAGGTTCCACCAGAATCGTCCGAGGTCCCAGTCCCTGCGGCTGCTAATACTGAAGAGTCTTGATTTAAAATGCCTTTTGTACTTTTTTCTTCTTTTTCTGTACTTTGCACTCTGTACTCTCTTTTAATTTCTGGATAATGTAAAACTCCTTCTTATGGCCGACATAGTTTTTTCTCTATGTAACTGCAACTGCTCTTTCTATAGATGTTTTTTAATCTTGTGATGTTCCGTTGATTGCTTCTGCGTAATTCTATACTTAGAAATTTTCACATGCTTTTCCATTTTGCTTCCTTTGTGCAATCTTCTCGGGTTACATACCTCGGGTATAACTACAAAACTTTTACTTTGGCAAGATACTGACCTGCAAACCTTGCATAAATTTTAACAAGTATAAAGCATATACTACTCAATGTAAACTTTGCAAGCTTCTTCTCAAGTTTCAATAAGTATTAAACAGTGATCTCGGTCTATCCTACTTGTAAATTGCTACAAATTTCAACAAGTAGTAAACAATATACTTAGCCTTTACTTCAACCTGTAAATTTCTGTATACCTCGGCGGGTGATCATATGTCGGCTTAACATAAACTTGTAAATTGCTACAAATTTCAACAAGTGTTAAGCATCTTCCTTAGGTTTAAGCAACCCATATATTGCTATGAGAACTTAAGTAATAACATCGGCTTAACTTCAATTTGTAAATTGCTACAAATTTCAACAAGTGAAGATAAGAAATCAGCTTATTTCCAACTTGTAAATTGCTACAAATTTCAACAAGTGAATTAAGGAATAATTTCGGCTTAACTCCAACTTGTAAATTGCTACAAATTTCAACAAGTGAAGATAAGGAATCAGCTTAATTCCAACTTGTAAATTGCTACAAATTTCAACAAGTGAATTAAGGAATAATCTCAGCCTTTTCTTTGCCCCCAATGTGAACCTGAGTTTGACTTGGGTTCACATTAATTATGTCTTCAATAAACATCAATGTATAACTTTATCAATCATATGTGTTGAAAGAATTCTGAAAAGTCTTTATTGATGATATCGGCCAAAAAATGATGTACATCTAATGATAGAAAAATTTCAAGTTACAAGTATTCCAAGGTCTGGGCAATGCTTTGCCCTCATTGTCCTCAAGCCGATAAGCTCCATTGCCTAATACTGAAGTAATTCTGTAGGGTCCTTCCCAGTTTGGGCCAAGCTTGCCTTCCCTGGGATCCTTCTTGTTCCCGACGACTTTTCTCAGGACTAGGTCGCCGATTTGAAAATCTCTTGGATTGACCTTCTTGTTGTAAGCTCTGGCAAGCTGTTGCTGGTATACTGCAAGCTGAATTGCAGCTTTCTCTCTTCGTTCTTCCAACAAATCCAGATCTCGGGCTAAGAGTACGTCATTGGTGCCATTCTCTACTTCCTGGGTTCTGATCCCTGGGATGCCGATCTCCAATGGGATGACTGCTTCTGTGCCATAAGCCATGGCAAAGGGGGATTCTCCTGTTGATCTTCTTGGCGTAGTCCGATATGCCCAAAGTACGTTGGGCAACTCGTCTACCCACTTTCCTTTTGCTGCCTGCAGCCTCTTCTTTATTCCATCCAGAATTACTTTGTTGGATGCTTCTGCTTGCCCATTGCTTTGAGGAAAACTTGGTGTTGAGAAATAATTTTGAATTTTGAATTTTGCACAAAAGTTCTTGACGAGTTTGCTATCAAACTGTGTTCCGTTGTCGGCAACTATTGCTCTTGGAATCCCAAATCTGGTGATAATGTTTTTCCATATAAAATTCTTGACGTCCACATCTCGGATTTTGGCAAGAGGTTCTGCCTCTATCCATTTTGTAAAGTAGTCTGTTGCTACCAGCAAGTATTTTCTCTGCCCAGTTGCCTAGGGAAGTTGTCCAACCAGGTCCATGCCCCATTGGGCAAACGGCCAAGGGCTGGATACTGGGTTCAGGTCGGCAGCTGGCTCATGTATCAAAGGTGCAAACCTTTGGCATTGTTCGCACTTCTTCACATAGGTTTCGGCATCCTTTTGCATGTAGGGCCACCAATACCCCTGGGTAATGGCCCTGTGGGCTAATGATCTGCCCCCAGCATGGCTTCCACAAATTCCTTCATGAATTTCGTAAAGAAAATCTTCAACCTGTAAAGGGTGTACGCACCTTAAAAGCGGCCCAGTGAAGGACCTCCTGTAGAGATGGCCTTCTGCTGTTAGATTGAATCTAGCCGACTTCAGTCTGATTTTATGTGCTTTCTTATGGTCTTCTGGTAGCTTCCCCTCTTTTATGAATGCAATGATTGCATCCATCCAGCTTGGTCCCAAGTCTACGCACAATGCTTCTTGTTCGGTGCTCTGTTTATCTATGCTCGGGGCCGACATGTAGTCGATCATAATTGTCCTTGTTTTTCCAGTTTGAATTGAACTGGCTAGGTTAGCCAACGCGTCGGCATGGGTGTTGTCATCTCGGCTAACTTGGAGTAATCTGCAGTTCTGAAATAGTGCTGCCAATCTGATGACTTCCTTTACATATGCCGACATTCTTTCGTCCCTGGCTGCAAATTCTCCTGTTGACTGGTTAACAATGAGTTGTGAATCACAAAAAACAATTACCTCATCTGCTTCTGCTGTTGCTGCCAGCTTTAGCCCTGCAATTAATGCTTCATATTCTGCCTCATTGTTTGAGGCTTTGAATCCCAAACGGATAGACTGTTCTACTATTTCTCCATCTGGAGATATCAACAGTACTCCTGCCCCTACTCCCTGGCGGTTTGAACTTCCATCGACGAATAGTCTGAATGAATCGCCGATGTAGATGCTGCAGGGTCTGAGCTTCTCCTTCTCTTGCTTTTTTGTTTTTGGCTGGGACTCTTTTTGCTTGTTGGGACAATGATCATCTTGGCTCGACGGAGCCCGATGTGCGATGGCTTCAGGTGTGAGTTCTGCGACGAAGTCGGCCAAAACTTGGCTCTTTATTGCTGTTCTCGGCCTAAACTCCAGGTCAAACTGGCCCAGGGTTACTGCCAATTTTGCTATCCTTCCTGTTAAGTCTCCTTGTTGCAACAAGGACTTCAGTGGGTGCTCTGTTAGGACCACAATCTTGTGTGCCTGAAAGTAATGGCTCAACTTCTTTGAAGCCATTACTAAGGCCAACATTAATTTTTCCAGTGGTAGGTATCTTGTTTCTGCGTCGGCCAAAGTTTTACTTACATAATAAACAGCCTTTTGTTCTCCTTTTTCCTCTCGGATTAGCACTGCACTGACTGCGTGTTCTGAGACTGCTAAGTACAAAAACAGTTCCTCCCCTGGTACTGGGTTGGAAAGAACCGGAGTTGTGGTCAAGTACTTTTTTAGGTCGGTTAAGGCGGCTTCACATTCTTCTGTCCATAGGAAGTCTGTGGCTTTTTTTACCAGGTTGAAGAAGGGTCTGCACTTATCTGAGCTTCTGCTAATGAATCTGTTTAGGGCTGCGGCCCTTCCAGTAGGCACTTGAACTTGCTTTGCCGATGTCGGGCTCTGTAAGTCCAGGATGGCCTTGATTTGGTCTGGGCTGGCCTCAATGCCCTTTCTTGTTACCAGATATCCTAAAAATTTACCTGATCCAACTCCAAAGGCACACTTCGAGGCATTGAGTCGGAGTCGGTATCTTTTGAGTATGTCAAAGACCTCTTTTAGGTCGGCAAGATGACCCTTTGATTCCTTGGTCTTCACGACCATGTCGTCGATGTAGACTTCTACTGTTTTGCCAATCAGGTGCTTAAATATCTTTGTCACTAACCTCTGATAGGTTGCTCCTGCGTTTTTCAACCCAAAAGGCATTACCTTGTAACAGTACAGGCCTTTAGGGGTGATGAACGCGGTCTTCTCCTCGTCTGGAGGGTACATGGCAATCTGGTGGTACCCTCTGTATGCATCCAAAAAACTCATCCTTTCATGTCTTGAAGTGGCGTCAACCAGTTGGTCGATTTTGGGCAGAGGAAAGCTGTCTTTGGGGCAAGCTTTGTTGAGGCTGGTAAAGTCTACACAAACCCTCCATTTGCCATTCTTCTTTTTTACTACTACTGTGTTGGACAGCCATGTTGGGTACTGAACTTCTCGGATGGCCCTGGGCTCCAGGAGTCTGTCTACCTCTTCTTCTACTGCTTCGACGTGCATCAACGTCGGTCTTCTGGCTCGTTGAATCACAGGTTTTGCCGATCTGTCGACATTCAGTCTGTGGCAAGTGACCTCGGGGTCAATGCCTGGCATTTCATAAGGTGTCCAGGCGAACGCCTCTATGTTTGCCCTTAAAAAATCTTCCAGTTCTTTCTCTTCTTCTCTAGCTAAGCCTGAGCCGAGAAAAAAGAAACGCTCTTCGTCGTCCTCCTGGACGAAGATTTTTTTTAGCGCCTCTTCGCTTTTTTCGGCTGGTTCTTTCCCGACGTCTTCTAGGACCTCCATGTCCTCATCTTCAACTTCTGCGTTCCTTGGCTCTCGTATACTACAGGTGGACTTCATTGCTGTCATGGAGCAGTTTTTTGCTTGCAGTTGATCCCCTCTGACTTCTTCAATCCCATGCTCTGTTGGGAACCGCAGTAGTTGATGCAACGTTGAGGAAACTGCCCCCATTGCAGGCAACCACGGCCTTCCCAAGATGATGTTGTATAGTGAGGGCGTGTCAATTACCAGAAATTCCGTCTGGATCTTCTTAGTGCCGGCTTGTACTTCCAAGCTTGTTGCGCCCAGTGGCCATGTCGGCGTTCCATTAAAGCCGACCATCGGGCCGCTGGATTGTTCTAAGTCATCAGGGTGAAGGCCCAGCTCCTTGTAACATCTGACATACATGATGTCACAGGAGCTGCCTTGATCTATTAGGATGCGTTTCACTTGGCACTCCCCAACCTGGAGGGATACTACCAAGGCATCATTATGCGGATGTTGGACCAATTCCAAGTCGGCTTCTGTAAAGGCTATCATCGGCCCTTGGCATTCTTCTGGCCGATGTCTCTTCTCCCCGACTTGGTAGACATGCTGTAAATGTCTTACCTTCTGGGTCTCCCCTCTGACTTCGTTTTCATTGACCCTTGAGTGGATCACATTAACCACCCTCGGTCCTCCTACTTGTGGTGGCTGTGCTGGGGGAGGCGGCGCTGCTGGTGCTTGAGGCAACCTTGCCTGTTCTTCCCTTGTCCTGGCTTCATCGACCAGGTCCCTCAGAAGGCCTTGTCTCACCAGGTCCTCCAAGTGTGCTTTCAAGGCTCTGCAACCTTGAGTTGGGTGTCCTTCTTCATTGTGGTAGGCACAACGTCTACCAACGTTCCTTCCCATGAATTCCCCTGGTGCTCTTGCCGGAGCCCTGAAATAAGGTTGGTTTCGAATTTGATCTAGGACTTTATGGATTGGGATTCAGAATACCGTCGTTACCGCCTGTTTACTTCTCAACTCTGTTTCTTGTTTGGTCGGCCCATTGTTGCCTCGGCCTCGCTTCGGCGAGCCATTGCCCTTTTCTTGCTTTACCTCTTTGTTTCCCGATGTATCTTCTTCGGCTCTGGCGTACTTCTCAATTCTTGCCATGAGTTCTTCCATGCTTTTTGGCAATGTTTTTGCCAAAGACTTCCGTAGTGGGCAGTCATCTTTCAGGCCGTTCTTGAAAGACACGACCGCTACCTCTTGGTTGCATTCGGGTATTTGGTTGAACACCTCGTAGTACCTCTTCGCATAGGCCCTAAGGCCTTCTTCCTTGGTGATTCTTAGAGCCATCAAAGCATCAACCCTCAGGGGTTGCAGCTTGTTGGTCACGAACCTGGCCACAAACATCTCGGCCAGGCCTTTCCATGTCTTTATGCTTCCCTTTGGTAATTTATGGAACCAATCAGATGCAATTTCCCCAAAGGATGAGGGGAATACTTTGCAGAGCAACGGCTCGTTCCCGCTATATAACGCCATTGAATTCAAGTATAGTCCAACATGAAAGTTTGGATCTGACTTGCCATCATAAATTTGAAACCTCGGCATACTGAATCTTTTTGGTGGTTCGAATTTGTCCAGTTCCACCGAGAAGGCTGTCTTCGGCTTTACTGGGGAGTTTACCTCGGCTTCAACATTCTGCTGCCTCCTTTTGAGGTAGTCCCTCAGGTCTTCTTTGCTCCTTCTTGGAGCTCGGCTGTCTATGGATTTTAGTCTTTTTGGTACATTGCTTTCGTCCTCGTGGTGGGCCCATTTGGATCTTTCTCCATGGGTTGTGTCAAAGCAGAGTGCTTGCCTTTGAACATGCCGATGTTCTTTGGGCTCTGGATTGTTCATGTGGTGCGTCCTTCGAGACTCTTCTTGCCTCGATTCTTCTCGTCCGACTTCGCTAGAAGGCCGGTGAGAATGTCTTCCGCTCCTGGTATACTGAGGGACGTCGGGGATTGTTTTTCTTCCGCCCTTCTGGGCGTTGGTTGCTGGCATCGGCGTATCTTGCAGCGGGTATGGTGGCTGCATAACATTATTCTGCATCATGAAGTTGACGACTGACTGAAGGTCTACCAGCTTGTTCGCCAATTCTTTTACTTCCTCATCCCTCCGTAGGCATCTGTCCCTCCATACCTGGAGGTTATCTTCATTGTAGTACTTTTCTTGGTCTGTCCTTTTTGATGTGTCGCCTTCCTGGATGACGTCTTTCTCTCTGTGATCCTGGTCACGGGCTTCTGTATTGTGGTTGTCTCCTTCAATGTCAAGGTCAATTGGTCTGCCACTCCCAGCGGGAGCGTCATCCCCAATATTTTCCTGCTGTCCGTTACTGGCCATCTATTCTTCCTTCTTTCCCACAGACGGCGCCAAATTGTGTGGGTGAAAATCTGACCACACTGCCTGCTTAGTAACCAGCTGGAGAGCACAGGCAGAATAGATGGCTTCAGTAACCTGTAACAGAAAGAAAAGGCTCCGGCGGTGGTTCTTTCACCCGGGGGCACTCCGACGATCAAGTCAGTATATCTCTCAAAGATAATCAAGTGCAAAACTTAATACTCAAAACATAAATTGCATACCTTAGACCCACGGGGGTGCCTCTCTTTTATAATATACTCAATCCAAGTCCTACTAGAAGTATGACTTCTATGAACTCCAATTTAGTGCTTACTTTGGACTCTTTAAGAGATAAAGATAAACTCCCTAAGAGTTTTATCCTTATCTTGGTTAAGTCCCCTCTTCGTCTTAGGACTCTTGTCCATTATTCGTTTATCTCGGATTCCGATATCTTTGGAGTTAACCTCGGCCTCGCCGAGATCATCTCGGCGTCACGACCAGGACACGTGGCACCTCGGCTGACACGTCGGCGTTACCATGCCACGTGTTGGTATTCAGAAAATATATCCCCGCAAACACAATCCTAATGTCCTCAAAAACTTTTCTAATTTCTTCAAATTATAAGAATTAAGTTTAGTAGTATAACTTGGGCGGGGTTAATCCGAACAACTTGAGCTCAACTTGAATTTTTTTAAGACTTAAACAAAATATTTTTGAATTCGGTACGGGTTTGGACAAAAATTCAAAAGCCCAAATTAAATTTGGACGAGTTTGAGCAAAGATATCAAACAACCCAACCAACCCAAAGCACAAATTATATATATATAAATATATAAAAATTATTATTCGTTGGATGATATTAAAATAATTTAGATCCTTAGATCATATTGAATATATATTATACAAACAAATAACACAACACAAAAATAAATACTTTATCACTCATAAATTGTAAAAATCACTATAGCAGCATCTTTCTTACATTATATAATAACTTATTTGTTTTGATATTATTAATGATTTTATAAAACAAATGTAATTAGAGTCTAATTTTGACAAATTAAATAACTTAGTTGCACTAAAAAAAAAGGAAAAAAAAAAAACAACTAAAATTTATGTGCAATTTGAACAATTCGAGTTTAATTTGGATTGGACTTGGGAAGACAATCTCGAGTTACACTCCAGACTTAGACAACTCTTAACACAACTTGAGCTCGGGCTTGAACAACCTCTCACTCCGCCCGAACAAGTTGGGTTGTTATAGCAATAAATCATATAATTTCCAAGCTACATCTATGCCTTGCAAACTTGGGAAATCCTATGGTGTAAGGTATGTACCAAAAGCATCTTATCACAAATGGTATAACTTTACCACAAAATTTTATGACATTATTCACAAAATATGTAATCTCAACACAAATTAGCATAACAAAATGTACAAAATTTTGTGATTCATGTAACAAAAGCTTGTGGCAAGGTTACGTTATCTTTTGTTAAGCTAATTTATAGCGAGATTATGCATTTTATGATTGGTGTTATAAATTTAATGATAAAATTATACTAAGTTGTAATAAGGTGTGTCCCATAGGATTTCCTTGCAAACTTGTATGCATTGATTACCAACTCAGTTGCGCAAGGCAGATACTTATCTAACCTAAGTCCTCAAGGGAAATTTTATGGTGCACACCTCTTTTAGGTGTGCATGATATACACCTTTAGTTACGATTTTTGAGTCAGTGGTTATAATTTACTGTGTTGTTAGTTATGACACATTGTGATATTAGTTATGACAAAATTTTAATTATGATCCCAGAGTTGTATAGTTATATGTGATATTCAGTTATAATTTAATTTTTTTTTTAGTTACAACTCTCATAATATTGAATTGTTTCATTTATAAAACTTACAAATATTATAACTTACATATGTGTACCATAGTATATTTTCCATCCATCCATAGCATAAGTCCACCATTCATAATACAAGTCTCATCTCTCATACCATCTCCAAACCAACATAAGAGAGCAAAAATAATCCAAAATATGATAGAGGAAAATAAAATAAATAACGCAATCCCATCATCAAAGTAAGTCTAAAATTTGAATTTACATATCATTTTTCTTTAAACATAGAAATATAATAGCATTATAATTATGAATAAATCGAACTAAGAGGTTGTTTGGAGAGTGCTAGATTAGTAATTTTTTTTACCCTTTACCCAAAAAAAATGTAAAATGTGAATTGGAGTTGAACTTGAAGTGATGTGACGCAAATAAGAGGTGATGTGACCCAAATAAAATAATGTGTTAAAATAACATGTGTTTTTTTAAAATATGCCAAGCAAGACCTAAGTCTTGTGTCCCAATTAATTGAGATCGGCTATGTGAAATTTTTTTTCTTCATTATGCTCTATCAAAAGTTATATACTCAAATGATTTAAACAAATTCATATATTTGTTTACTATTCTTATTCCATGTCAGTTTAAGTCTTTTTCCCTCCGTAATATATTTATTTATGATGATCAACTCTTTTCTGACTCTACGACTAGCTAAATCTTAATTCTCCTAATCTGTATTATATATTAAGTAAAATCACTTTTATCTGAAAGACTATATGAGCTTCAAGACAATAATAAAATTTCTTAATTTTTTTAACTACTCTTAGGCGTAACTTGAATGAGGATAGTTAAAATTTAGTCAATTAGAAATTATTTTTTCTATATATTTTAAACAAATTTTATGTTATTATTTAATTTTTAAAATTATTTTTTTATTACTTATTTATTTTCGTGCATAACATAGGTATTACACTTGTTCCAATTGAAGTGAAGATTCAACTCTATATAGATTGATTTTTTTTAAAAAAATTCTAAATTTTTTCAAAAAACCTAAAACTAATTTAGTGAAAAAATCATAACAAATACAAAACACTCATCAGTTCCTATAGTTTTAAAAATTTTTTAAGGCAAAAATAATTTTTAGATATTCAAAAATATATATTTGCAGTTTATTTTTGTCAAACTAGTTCCCATTTTTTCAAAAAAAAAAAAATGAATTGTAAAATTGAAACCGAATAGGATACATTTTGAGTAGAGCTTCTTCTTCTTCTTTTTTATTGTTCTTTGTTTTTTTTTCTTTTTCTTCTTCTTCTTCTTCTTCTTCTTCTTCTTCTTTTGGGATATATTAGACGAGTGGAATTTTTTTTGGATAAATTACACTGACCTCATCTAAGATTTGAAAAAAATAAAATAAACCCTATAAGTTTGATATAATTAACTGGTCCCTTTAGGATTATATAACAATTAATCCTTTTTTCATTAGTAATTATTTAGACATATTGTCATCTCTTTTATACAGAAATATTTATTTTACCTTGATTATTCTTGTATCTTTACATCATTTGCATTAGTTTTGATCTACTTAATTTTGTTAAAAAAGAATTCGGTGTAATTATGCCAAAACTATGAATTTGCTATATTTTCTTTAAACATAAGGAAATATTAGTGTAATTTATCCTTATTTTTCATCTTGCACCGTTTATAACTTCTTGTCATATTTATATGTTACAAAATTGAACATTGAATTACATGTTCCTTCCATAATATTTACGCATCTTGAATTGTTAATTAGCAATCAAAAGGTTTCTCATCTACATATGGTCTTCTAAATTGGCCATATAGTACATGGAAAATACTAATGGGTACTCCTAAAATGTAAAAGAAGAGTTATGTGAATGCAACCATTAGCAGTAGGTATAACTCCATCAAAAGAAACAAAAAAGATGATGTCAATTGTGCAAGTTAGAATATTTTGTCTTAATGTTAGTTACCAAGGTGAATGCCTTAATTAATAATTTTTCTTATCGAAGATTCTTTTTTCTTTTTCTTTTTTTGGGTTAAAAAATTGGTTCCATCGATTTTTTTTTTTTCTTCAAGTTTCTGTGTTTATACATTTTGGCAGGTTTGATACCAAAAGAGATTAGTGAGCTTCCAAATGTGAGAGAGCTAAGACTTGCTATTAACAACTTAATGGGTGCCATTCCAACATCAATTTTTAATATCTCATCACTTCAAGGTATGTCGCTTACGGGAAATAACTTGTCAGGCAATCTTCCATCAAGTATAGGGCTTTGGCTACCCAATCTTAATGTGCTCTATCTTGGAGGAAATAACCTCATTGGAATTATTCCCGAGTCAATTTCAAATGCTTCTAAACTCACTTCTTTAGACCTTGGTAACAATGCATTTACGGGTTCAATTCCGAACTTGCTTGGTAATTTACGACTACTCCAATCACTCAACTTGCAAGAAAACAATTTGACGAGTGGGTCATCTTCTTCCTCTCCAGAATTGAGCTTCCTCACTTCCTTGGTAAATTGCAAAGATTTAAAAGTATTGTCGATAACTCATAATCCTCTGGACGGCATTCTTCCGACAACTTTGGAAATTTCTCTGCTTCCCTTGAGAAATTTGACGCAAATTCTTGTGGAATCAAAGGCAACATTCCTAGTGAAATTGGTAATATAAGCAATTTGGTAATCTTGACTTTGCCACAAAATGGTTTGATCGGATTCATTCCCTCTACAATTAAATTGTTAGGAAAGCTTCGAATATTGGATCTTTCCAAAAATAGACTTCAAGGGTCCATTCCAGATTATGTATGCCAACTCAAGAACATGGGTGATCTACGATTGAACCAAAATAAACTTTTTGGATTGATTCCTGAATGCTTAGGGAATATTACATCTTTAAGATATCTTTACCTCAATTCAAACAAACTAACGTTCGCCATACCTACAAGGTTGGGCAATCTTAAAGATATCTTGGAAATTAACCTGTCCTCAAATTCTTTAAATGGCAATCTACCACCACAACTTGGGAGTTTCAAAGTTGCAACACTAATAGATTTTTCAATGAACCAATTCACAGGCAAAATCCCAAGTACAATTATAGGTTTGGAAAACTTGGTTACTCTTTCATTAGCTCACAACAAGTTACAAGGATCTATACCTGACTCATTTGGCAGTATGGTGAGCTTGGAATTCTTAGATCTATCCTATAATGACCACTCCGATGTGATCCCCAAGTCCTTAGAGACACTGTCTCATCTTTCATATCTCAACATTTCTTTCAATAAGTTAAGAGGACAAATTCCAAATGGGGGACCTTTTGCAAACTTCACCATTCAATCTTTCATGTCGAATGAAGCATTATGCGGTTCACCAAATTCTCAAGTCCCGCCGTGCCATACTTGTTCCTTTTATCATCTGAGGGAAGAAAGAGTGGCTCTAGCTTTATATATTTTGTTACCTATTGCATCCATACTGCTTGCTACAACCTTTATGTTCTTGTTCATAAAATATCGAAGAAGAAATAAAACTCCATCCAATGTTGATCTCTTACCAACAATAACACCTCCAAGAATCACATACCCACAGCTTTTTCGAGCAACTAACGGGTTTAGTGAGAGCAACTTGCTTGGTATGGGGAGTTTTGGTTCTGTCTACAAAGCTATCCTTGAAGATACCACAATTTTGGCTATAAAGGTATTCAACTTGCAAGTAGAAGGTGCATTCAAGAGTTTTGACGTAGAATGCGAGACAATGCGACACATTCGTCATCGCAATCTCACGAAGGTCATTAGCAGTTGCTCGAACCTTGATTTCAAAGCTCTAGTACTTGAGTATATGCCTAATGGGAGTCTTGAAAAGTGGTTGTATTCTTACAACTATTTCTTAGATATGTTGCAGAGATTAGACATAATGATAGATGTTGCATGTGCTTTGGAGTATCTTCACCATGATTATTCAATGCCTTTGGTTCACTGTGATTTGAAACCCAGCAACATCCTGCTAGATGATGATATGATTGCACATGTGAGTGATTTTGGCATTGCGAAGTTATTAGATTTGGGGGAGAGTGTCACACATACAAATACCATAGCAACATTTGGGTATATTGCACCAGGTGACTTCTAAATTTTAATTTATATTTTCACATTTTTTGTGTTTTTTTATATATGTTTCCAATTTATATAGACATGCACTTTTCATATTATAGCACAAAATTTTAAATATAATTTTCATAGAAATTTTTATGATTTTGTTGACGACGAGCTAATAAATGGTAAATTACACCGATCTCCATTGAATAATGCTAAAAATACAATAAATTTTGCAATTTCAACATAATTACATCGACCTCCCTTTCAATAATAGAAAAATTAACAATGTTAACTTTAATAAGTAAATTACTTTTTTGCCTTTACACATTATATTTTTTATTTGTCAAATTTAACAATAATACCAAATAACAAAATTACCATGTTTTTCCACAAGACCACCACTACATACCCTTCTTTCCCAAAACAACTCACCCATCCAACACTTACCACCATTGCATACCCCTCCAACACTGCCACCCTTTAGCACACCACGAATCCAACCACCGACACATACCAACTTGCCATCACCAAAATTCTATAATTTTCTTGACAACATGACATTTCTTTTGATTGTATGCAGAGTTTGGACTGGAAGGATTAGTATCCACAAGTTGTGATGTTTATAGTTATGGAATCTTGCTTATGGAAACATTCACAAGAGTGAAGCCCACTGATGAAATGTTTTTTGAAGACATGACGATGAAACGTTGGATAAGGGAGTCACTACCAAATGCAATTTCTCATGTTATAGATGCTAACTTGCTTAAGCCAGAGGAAGAACACCTCACTGCAGTTGTACTGCAATGTGTATCATCCATCATGGAATTGGCTTTGAGTTGCTCTACAAAATCATCCGAGGAGAGGATCAACATGAAAGATGTTCTCGCAACACTCAAAAAAGTTAAACTTTGGTATCTAGCAAATTGTAGAAGGAGTTGAAAGAAGAAAAGTTGGGACTTTGGTATCTAGCCAATTGCAACATTCAAAACATTAGTCAAATGCATCTTTAGTTGGTAGTGATTACGTAGTACTTGGATTGCTTATTTTGTATGCTTTGTATTTTTTTGCAACCCTTATATATGGTTGTAGTATGCGTAAGTAGTTAGCTTGAAGAACTGAAGAAAAAAAAATGTTGTTAAATATGGTAAATGTATTCAAACATGTTGTCTCTTTGAGACTTCTTTCCACCCCATGGTCACTAATTTTGAATATACTTTTAGAAATCAAACGACTTTCAATTGCCAAATTTGCAATAATTTTGTTAGCACGACCATATCGACAATCTTAACATATATAGAATTTTGAAAGAGAAGCATCAATAAAACTTTGCTTCAGTAATGACATTAACAATACCACTTCTTCTATTCTTATTAAAAAAATTTAATGAGAATAAATCAATAAAAACAAAAAATAATAATTAGATTACAACAGTGTTGTCATGTGATCCTATAGAGCAACAAATGACCATCATATTATATTGTGCTTATTTAGAAAGCTAGAGAGGCTAGTTGGTTCCTTTTCTGATGTAGATGATAAAGCAAGGTAAGCCCCAAGGAAAGTATAGATTGGCTCTCAACTCCATCTCAACTAGCATCCCACACTTGAGAGGGTGGCGTCCTAAAATGACTATTCATTGTTGTATTGCCCCAACCCAAGGAAGGAAATTTGGTGAGGAGCATTGTTTTGAAAGAGGGAAAGTGAGGTTGAAAAACCATTTCAAGTAGGCAACTAGGCCAGAATGCTTTCACCAAATGATGCATATGGGTTTAGCCAAACAATGATAGTCTTTCCCTCTCTTCTAAGAATTGTTGGCATAAAAGCCAACTTTTCCTTTCCTCTCACAAGCTTTTCTTTCAGAGTTGACTTCGTGAGAATTCCTTGCTTCACTTTTGTCTCCTCTCTAAGCACACATTTCAAACTCTGATGAAATATCAAGTATGAAGTTGAAAAATATAATTTTGAACTATATTATAATAAACAATATTTGTTACTAACCAAAAAAAAAAAGTTATTTGTGTGAAGAAATATTTTGCCGAAACTGAATGAAGAACTAAAGCAACATAAAAAAGATTTGTCAACTTGTACAATAATGTGTATCCAAAGGAGGGAAGGAAATCAACCTAGCTTAGTGCTTAGATAGCTTTTCAAGGTTCCTTGAAAAAAAACAAAAAAAAAAAACAAAAAAAAGATTTTGAGAGAAGAATATAGAAAAGAAATCCAAGCACATTCATTAAGGTAATAAAATAGTTTGCTACAAACATAAAATGTGACCAATTTTCATTACTTTTAGCAATCACCAATCATTAACACATAAAAGATCAACAATTAAAACCTACACTAGACAACAAATAAATTTTGGAAAGTAAGCAACATTACTTAAATATGCATAATAGAACAATATGAAGAGAGTAAACTTGCAGAGATCAAACTCTTACTACTGTGTTTGGATCTTAAATTTGTGGAGAGTTTATAGAATTGAATGACATAAAAGTGAAAAATGTGATTCTTTACTTGATTCTAAACGCAAGTGAACATGGAAAGCAAATTACCAATGGTTTAATTATCTACAGTGAAAGTACCTACAAATGCCCCCGTGCGAAAAGGTATTGTTCATAAATGTCCTAAGAGAGTTCTTAATATCACTTCCAACTAATCATTTCTAGATCAGAAGGGAATTCTAAAGCTCTTATTTTGCTATATCACTGGTTTAAACCTCACGAGACACCTCAACATCATGAAACTCTAATAGACAGTGAATGCAGGAAAAAAAAAAACAAAAAGAAACATTGAACTTACTCAAATATAGAGAATAAACTAAGAAAAAAACCCTTTAGCTAGTAAAAACTAAAAGATGAAGCAATGTAAATTAAAAGGGAAACACTATGGTGCACACCCTTAAGGGTGTGTGTAACGCCTTGAAACAATTCAACATGAGCTACCCACACTAATTAGCAATCCCGCATCAATTACAACAATTCTTCCATCTTTGCATAATTAATAAATGAGTCTTTACAAAAGTTCCACGTGCGGATATACATTCAATGATAAGAAAACACATGAATCTATAGCATGTGATGCATCTATTCTCAAAGCAACAAAATGCCCTTAAGGGCTTACAAATTCCAAGGCAATAGCCTTGTTACACCAAAATGGTCTCTCGGACCCATACACATTAGCCCTTGGCTTTGTAAGTTTACAACACAACCAAAAGAGCTATTTACTCTTCACAAAATATCCACACCCTCAGTTTGGCGGAATCACCACATCTTTACCTGCACCAAATCCCATAGGGGTGAGCATAAAGCCCAGTAGAGAATTCTCACAAAGTATATATAGTTATGCAACTCCCAATGTAAATGTAATGCCAATGCCATGCAATGCTCTTTTAAAGAAATTTCATTTCCATGTTCTTCTCAAAGATTTCCATTTCTCAATAAAAGCTTGCAATCTCAACACATTTCAAAACTTTCAATTTTAGACAAAGGGGTGGTAAATACGACACTAGTAATCCCTAGGCTGGTGTCTACAAGTAGACTCTACGAGCACTACCGAACTGTCATTTTTACCGGTATTAACCGGAAGGCTCGACACCTATCCGCGCGGTTTTCTGGTCTTTCACCATGGACACTCAGGCCTACTTAACAAAATTCATCTAAACCCCCTAACTGGACTTACCACCGTATTTACCCCTTACATACTTCCATAGTTCTCATTACAATACCATTTCTTTCACGAATATAAATCTCTTCGATTTAGAACCACAACGCACAATAATAAATGAAATGATATGCAATGCAAAAGTTTCCATGGTTCATAACATTCCTTCTCAAGTCAACTATATATCATCAATTTCCTCATTTCACAAGTCATAGCAACATGGTCTCATCAAGGACTACACATGAAGTTTTCAAAACAATTTCTCTATCTCAATATATTTAAAAGATTACCATTCTTGCAAAACACGTTATGGAATTTACACCCATTCATCTTCTATTCAAAGAAAGAAAGGAGTTTTATGAACATTTCCATGTTCCCCAAAAATCTCTAAATTTCTAGGGTTTTCACCAAAAACCAAACATTTCCCATCCACATAAAGAAATCCCATTAAATCATCCTCTTGAGTTGAATGACTAAACAAGCCCACTAGGAATTTAATAAAATGATTTGAGATTAAACCCATTTTGGAAACTCTACATTTTAGATCACAAAAATCAAAATCAACATTAATCCTTCAAGGAACTTTTAAATCAACAACAACAATACAAAACATATATATATATATATATAACTCAAGAATTCCCTACCTCAAAGCAGAAACTCAAAGAAGAATATGAGAAAAACCCCAAGGTGCTCCAAACTTGTATTTTCTTGGATCGAAAGAGAGCCCACCCCAAACTCTAGCTTTTTAGCAAAGGAAAAAGGATAGAAACACCTTAGAAATGGAGTATTTGTAGAGAGAAGGGGTGAGAGAGAGTGAGAGAGAGTCGGATCTAGGGTTTTGGGGGAAGAATATAATGAAAAAAATGATAAAATTCCCGCTGCTGAAATCTGATATATGCGAAGCTCGCTCGAGCGAATGAGTCGTCGCTCGAGCGACCAGACACAACGAACGAACCTCGCTCGAGCGCAAGAATCTTCGCTCGAGCGAACAAAGCAAGACTTCAGGTTTACAACCCACCAACGCAAACGCACGCTCGAGCGCAAGAACTCTCGCTCGAGCGAAGGAATACAAAGCTCGCTCGAGCGTGAGAAATCTTGCTCGAGCGAAGAATGCCACTCTTCAGGTCTAAAAGAGACACAGACACACGCTCGAGCGCAAGAAATCTCGCTCAAGCGAAGAGACAAATACCGAGGGCTCACTCGAGCGCAAGAAGCCTCGCACGAGCGAAGAGACAAAAATCTGGGCAGCAACTACTTGCACCAACTCACAACCAACCTGTCCCAAACTTACTCAACACATCCCAAAGCTCAAATATAAGGAAGCAAATGGTGGAAACAAGGTATAAACCACAACACACAATCACGGATCGCTATAGTGTGCACCATATGTACCTTATAAACTAAAAATAAAATAGCATAATTTTAATTTTTTGAATCATAATTATAAATAAAAAAATTGTCATAACTAAATACAACATAAATCATAACTAAAGAAGAAAAGTTGTCATAACTAAAAAAAAAATAGTTTCACTCTAAAATAAGATAAGAAAGAGAGAGAGAGAGAGAGAGAGAGAGAGAGAGAGAGAGGCTTACCCAAGCTTCAATACTTGTGTCTCGTAAACAACAGTTTCACTGGTTCCGTTCCACCTTCCATTGGCAACATATCAACATTAGAGTATCTCAATTTAAGGTCCAATTTTCTAGAGGGAAGAGTTCCTGAAGAGATCGGTCATCTTCCTAAAGTGAAGACGTTACCCATGGGGTATAATAATTTGTCGAGGTCTATACCACCAACCATCTTCAACATCTCATCGCTTCAATGGAGAAACCAAGACTAAGTCTAAATTTAAGCCTAACTTTGATTTACACTTTTTTCAATGTCAAG
This sequence comes from Camellia sinensis, assembly GCF_055761805.1. Taxonomy (NCBI): domain Eukaryota; kingdom Viridiplantae; phylum Streptophyta; class Magnoliopsida; order Ericales; family Theaceae; genus Camellia; species Camellia sinensis. Next base: position 23,382,786 of record NC_138969.1, on the reverse strand, counting down.
TACTTTTTGGGTCATTTTAAATAAGGGGAAAAGATTCTCTCCAGTTCACTTTGTGGACTAAACAGTAATGTTGGGTCCATGGGGCCACCACAGGTCTCATTTCGATGATCTGAACCATTCAATGTATAGATCTCGTCAAGTACTTCTTCTATCCAAAAAATCAGGTTGATCGGATATCGATAGGCCCTTGATCAGATCATATTTTTGTTAATGGTAAATAAGATTTTAAAAATAAATTGTTCATAAAAATGTATTTAGATCAAGGGGCTATCAATATTTGATCAACCTGATTTTTTTGATGGAAGAAGTACTCAATGAGATCCACACATTGAACGGTTCAAATCTTTTGTTTAGAAATAAATTTCCGAATAAACATAATTTGTTTTGTACTGAATTTTCGAATCAATTCCGTAAATGAAACAATGAAAAACAATAACTATCAAATGAAAACTTACTTTATCTATAGAAAATTGCTTGAAAACATCTTCTTTATTGTCCATTATTGATTTCAATGTGAAATAGAATGCAAGAATGATGGATTCAAGCAAATAGGGTTAAATATGAAGATCTAAAGTGAAGAAAGTAAGAAGAGAAGAGAGAGACAAGAAATATTGGGGCTGATAATGAATGGGGTGTCCAAAACACTTTGATTTACACTTTTTTCAATATCAAGTACTTTTTGGTCATTTTAAAAAAGGGGAAAGGATTCTTTTCAGTCCATTTTGTGGACTGAACGGTATTGTTGGGTCTATAAAGCCCACCACAAGTCCCAGTTCGATGATTAGAACTGTTCAATACATAGATCTCGTCGAGTACTTCTTCCATCCAAAAAATCAGGTTTATCAAATATCGATAGCCCTTGATCGGATCAAATTTTTGTTAATAGTAAATAAGATTTTAAAAATAAATTGTTTCTAAAAATGTATTCAGATCAAAGGACTATTGACATCCGATCAACATGATTTGAACCATTCAATGATCTGACCAGTTCAATATGTAGATTTTATCGAGTACTTCTTCCATCCAAAAAACAAGTTGATCAGATATCAATAGCCCTTTGATCAAATCATATTTTTGTTAATGGTAAATAAGATTTTAATAACAAATTGTTCATACAAATGTATTCAAATCAAGAGATTATTGATATCCGATCAACATGATTTTTTGTAGAGACAAAGCACTTAACAATTTTTACATATTTGACGGCTCGAATTATCAAAATAGGACCCGTAGTGGGCCCCGCGGGCCCAATAGTACCATCTTGGACTGGAGAGAATCCTTCTCCTTAAATAAGGACTTAATAGTAATAAAATAGTTTCATTAAATTGGGGTGTCCAACTTAATTTTTGGGGTGCAAATAGGACCACCCTATAAAAATTATCTACAGTTAATAATTTACTAAAATTAACTCAATTTTTTTTATGTATATACCTTTCCACTCCTGATGATAATGTCTACCATATTTCGTTGGAGTAATGAGTTCTACTACTCACATATGTTATTAGTACAATAATAACATTAAAAATAATAAACAAAATATGATAGATATATATGATTATCATAGAATTATTGATTTGGAAAACAATAAAGTATATTTGAATATTAAATTTGTGAAGAGATTAATGGATGAAAAAGAAATGGAAGAGACAATGGATTAAACAACAGTACTAATTTTTTTAACAAATCCTTTCCCCATTTTCTTATTACAATTTTTGATTGATTTCAACAGTGGACTCTAAAATTTTATGTGGCATCAATTTAGTACAATTAAATTTATTTCTACCTTTTGGTTGCCTTAGAAAAATAAAAAGAAAATGGATTTTTTGGGGGGTTTGGTTATCCATAAAAATTGAAGAAGTATAAGTAATTATTTTTCTTTATTTTAACAAATTCAAGATTCAAAAATAGTATTAAAAAAGAATTACTAAAATTTGAGCACAAGGAGTATATATGTACATCATTTTCCTGTCCAAACTATCAACCTAGATGTTTGCCTACCCATTTGAAAAGCAGCTTTATTTTAGTGTATGTATGTTGATACTACACAACACTCTTGGTAGCTAGCACTACAGGAAAAATGAGTTTTGGCGACGTTTATTTAACGGCGTTGTATAAAACGTCACATTTTATAACATTTAACGACGTTTCTTAAACGTCGCTGTTTTAAAAAATAAAAATGGCACCGTTTCACGCGTTTAAAAGCGCCTTCGATTGTCCTCTCTCTCTCCCTTAAATGGGCAACCCTGTGAATCCCTAATCTCTCTCACTCGCTCAGTTCGTAGCCCTAATCTCTTACTCACAGTCTCTCGTTCGCTCTCTCTATTTCTCTAAACCCTCTCAATGGATCGATTCATCTCTCACTGATTCAGCTCAGAATGATACAATCTCGCTGATTAATCTTGGCAGTTTCGATTTTGATTTTGATTTCGAAGTTCTCTCTCGATTTCGATTTCAAGATTTCTGTCTCGGTGATTCTCTCTCTCAATTTCAAAGTCTATTTTGAATCTGAGAATAATTGTTAAAGCCCTTTGTAAACCCTCATTTGGAATCCTCATGCCTTCAAATCTCGTCTCTCTCAACCTTCTCTAAACCGTTATCATTCTCACAGATTCATCTTTGAGATTCAGAGCGAATTCGATTTCGAAGCTCCATTGCCACCACCGTCTGCCCCGGCTCGATTTCTCAGATTTTGATTTCGAAGGTCCACTCCCAACATAGTGATGAATTGGCCATACCAGTCAGTGAGAGAGGTTCTATTGGAGAGGCAAATGAAGCTGGGACTGGTATTTTTGACGAGGAAATTGAGAAGCTGGGAGAGTTCAGAACAGAATGGGTTGAGAAGTTATCTACTGTTGTTTTGAGAGGATTTGATGCTCGCTGTCGAGATTATATGAAGAACAAGAAGCAATGGCAAGAAAAGGGTGAAGTAGGTTGGGCAGTATCTAAACAGTTCATTGCAGCGCTTGATTATCTGCAAGGAAAAATGTCGGTTTTGGATTTAACTTTTGTGGCTTTGTATATAAGGTAGTAATTTTTTGATTGAGAATTGTGAATTCAATTTTTGAATATATTATTTTGTGGAAAAATTAATGCTATATTAAATTGAATGGGAAAGTGAATTAATACTATATTTGTTATTTGAATGGGAGTTATTATTTCATATTAGTGTTATTTAGTTTTATTATTGGTGTTCTTTTAGTTCAATCACATAAAATTAGTACAATTTCAAAACCAAAAAAAGAAAAGAAAGATAAGACGGCGTTTTTCAAATGCCACTATAACGGTTGGAATTTTTAAAATTAAAAAAACCTATGAAGGCGTTTTAAAAACGTCGCTAAAATCATACTGATGTCACAGTATTGTTAGGGCAGGGCATTTGGCGGCGTTTTTAAAAACGCCGCCTATACTAATACAGCGACGTTTTCAAAACGCCATAAAGTTATAGCGACGGCCGCGTCATCGGCGTTTGGTATTAAACGTCACAAAAAGAATTGACGACGTTTTTGGTACCTATAGCGGCGTTTTTTAAACGCCGCTAAAAGCCTAATTTCCAGCAGTGTAGGTACAATTCGTAAATTATTTATTATTTTGCAAGCAAAATTCCACAAGAACTAGGTAGTCTACATAGTTTGGAGGCATTAGCTATGGAATCTTCCGACCTCACTGCTCTCATACCATCTTCTATCTTTAACATCTCTTCATTGAAAGAGCTTTATCTCGGGGAAAATAAATTGACGGGAAACATTTCAAGGGCAATCGGCAACTATACCTTGCTCTCAGTATTTTATATTACAGACTGTTAGAAATTGGGCGCCCATGTGGCATGACCCTTAGAACCTTTTGAACCTCATCCAAATGGGTTTTGAATTTGAATTCAAACCTATTTGGATGAGCCACTCAGGATATATATCTATCGTATCATGATATGGATAGATGATATAGATATCAGATATTATCTCATTTAACCAATGGATAAATGAGATAAATATAATATATATCTGATATATGGTTATGGGTAACCAAGATAAAAAACAACGTAGGTTTTGTTTTCTACATATAAACTGACTCTCTCCCAAAAACAACGATCAAGTCTTCTGCACTGTGATTTGTGTGGGTGATATTCAATCTGTGATATCACTCCACTGCTGGGTTGGTTTATCAATTTTCTAGAAGCACGTGATTTATCCACGAGGTTTTAGATCAAACGAGGTATGATCTAAACACTTTATTCCGCTGCATAATTATTTTGTGTTTTGATTTACATTGGTATCAGAGCCATTGATGGATATTTTCGTGTTTCTATTTTTACATGTGTATATATACATGTATATGCATGAATATTAATGGAGGAGGAAGATGAAGTGCACGGTTTTCTTTTTTACATTTTGACTTCATTTAGATTGAGAGAGTGATATACCTCAATTTTATGTTGCTTAAATGTTATTTTTTATGCCATAAATGTTTTTATTGTGAAAAATGGAGTCCGTCAGTACAAAAATCGGACCGGAAAACACCCGGGAAGGCGGCGCGTGTGATTCACACGCTGTATGACGCCGAGCAGCAGCGCCACGCGCCACCACGCGCCTCCACGCGCTGAGCGCGTTAGGCACGCGCCCCCCACGCGCCACACGCGCGATCTGTCACCTCCCTTCCACACGCGCGCGTTAGCCGCGCCGCTTCCAGCCGCGCCACGTGTGCGACACACGCGCGCCATGCACCGCGCCGAGTTGCGCTGAGCGGCGCCGAGCCGAGCCGAGCCGTTTTCCCGCCTGGCTTGGCTCTAAGGCTCTGTTTGTTTGTTTTTAATTCTGAATTGCGTTAATTGGCCATAATTTATTCGTTATAGCTTTGTTTTAAGCATGGTTGGTACCCTTAGACTCAGAATTAAGTTTTCTACATTCTGTAAAATTTTGAAAATTTTACGAAAATATAAATTATTTTTCCTGTGTTAATAATTCATTTTTTTATGCTTTAAAATGATTCTGGTATTGCATAATTAATTTTCTGGGGTTGAAATTTTTATTGTGGACTTCTGAAATGTTTTACTATCTACTGGTAATATTGTCTCAGTTTATCAGTTTCTGGATTTTTTATTTCTAATTTTATGTGTGTTTATTAGTAATTTAAAATTCCAGAATATTTCAGAAAAATTCCAGAAAATTTCAGGATGATGTACTTTCTGTTATGGCATAATTTAAATATTTAATACAGCATATTTTTTTTTTGGATTTATAATATGTTGTAATTAGAAGAGCATGATTATTTATTTATTTAATTAGAATTCCATTATTAAATAAATATAGCATGAGTTATTTGTAAATTTACATTAAGATGCTATTGTATGGAATTTATCATGCTTTGTATATGCCATAGTCAGTGGGAGGTTATTCGGTTGAGAGAAATCTTTGTAGATTAACTCCCGAAAACCAATATTTTGCGCATAAATTAAACTAAATTTTGGATAATTGTCACTTGTGGCGCAAGAGATGATTACGAGCATAGCGGATTTTCGATCTTGCGACTTGTGTAATATTGTCACTATTTAATTTAGATTTTTGCGGCAAAATTATATTATGCTAATCAAATTAATCCCAATGCGAATTTCTCTCTAAATTGATTTAGCTTATGGAAGTTAATTTGGTTGACCTAGACTTAGTAGAGATGTTCAAATGTGAACAAACTAATCCCATTCTTTAGATGAGCAAAAGTCTTGGAGACTTTAGGTCAAACCTTAATTGAGCCAAAGTAAGGAAACATGACTCAAAGTCGCCGTGGTTTTGTTGCCTTGTTTGGCACAATAAAAACTAATGTGTGCGCTATAGTTAGCGGCACGCTACATAGTCTTGGTTGGCGAGTTTTGGAGTTATGAAATTAGTAAGCCCTCAATAGATCTGTATATGATCTTGACTAATGAGCTGCGCGGATTGACTTTGTAATTTGACTTGTAAATAATGTTACATCATTGGATGAAGTAACATTCAAGAGTCACGTCATCCAAGAAATGCGAGCTTAAATAAATTAGTCATTAAGTGTAAGACGAGTAGCCAGTACGAGCAGTGTTTTGCTCTCTACCCAATTATTGGGAGTGGATGGAGCAAAATTTCATGCACTATAATAGTGTGCGTTGAAATATCACGTGAAGTTAACAGATTAGCGCTTAGAAGCTGCAAAATCTATTAACACTAAGTGAAAAGATTAGCGCTTAGTGGTTGCAAAATCTATTAGCATTGCCAACTTGTCTAAGTCTGGACACTTACTGTTTCCACACTTGAGTGTGAGACATGAGGAGGGGCTTCTTTGTATGATTCCTTAGCTAGGCTAACGTTTTGAATAACATTTACCACTAAGCGCAAACGTTGCAGCATAGTAATGAAAAGGTTAAGGCTGACAAGGTTGTTATGACTCTAAGAATTTAACGCATCGCTTGTAAGAGCATTGTGTTGAATTAGACTCTTTAGCCTAATTCGCGCTTAAGTTACTTCAGGAGCTATCATAGTTAATAGCTTATTCTCTCCTTCTTGTGGATAGTAGAATTAATTGCAAGTAATTATGAAGCGAGAAATAGAGATGGCAACAGGAGTATCGTCATCTTTCAACTAGATGTATTAAAGTGTATGGAGAATAAAATTGACTTGAAGGTGCAGGGGATTAGCACTTACTAGTTAAATTTGTGACTTAGGCGCAGTTGATATCTCCATGACATCCTTTTTATGATCTAGTGAATATGACTTAGTCGTGAGTCATTACCTAGTTGGGCCTAAACCTTTAAAACTTGTCTTCGAGAACTCACACATTAAGATGATTGGAATTAGTTTATGACATTGGTCATGAACCAGTGGCTTATTATACTTAATCACATTAATGAGATGATGACACGATGGTTTGAATAGGCCTTCTCGGGCCCACTCGCTTATGACATCCTGCTCTCATGTGAATGTGTAACTTTGTTCGCAATGGGTGCGCACAAGTAAGTAGGAAAGCCGCAGAAGGTCATTTGTTTTGGCGCATTTAGTCCACTATGATATTTTGTGACTAGATATGTGCGAGGGTATGATAGCTAAGCCTCAATCTCGACACATTTATAGATTACGATACGCATCTGAGTCAAGACTATTTGATCTCCCATAAGTCAAAAGTTTTGAGATGATTTTTGACATTGCACATATAAGGTCGAGATCAATTAGATAAGAGTTTTTTGTGCTTTTAGTTTTGACCAAGGTGGCGAGTATCTATTTGAGTTACTTTTCAGAAAAACTCTGTGAAGAGAGATGGATGCTTAGAAAATTGATTATTCCTAGTACTCAGCAACACACTGGTGTAGTAGAGATAAGGAATTAAATATTGTTAATGTTAGGTGGATAATGGCGCAAAATGTTTCCCAATTGGGAATTGCACTAGTTTGTTGCCTATATCCCTAACTAAGTGCCCTCCATATCAGATTTTACACTCCATTTTGAGTAATAGGTTAGTGGAGAGCCATCTATGGGCGATCTATAACCGTTAAGCAGCTTATCTTTATGTTACTTCTCATAAGATTGTGAAGTTAAGACCTAGGGTTCTATAGCGCATTATTGTATGCTGTCTTGTAAACACAAAGGGTCGTGTGGCGCATTATTGTATGCGGTCATGCAAACCCTCCGGGTCATGTGCATATAGGTAAGCAGCTTTGTGGTAGTGTAACTAAGTCACATAAAGTTTTATTAGTAAAGGTGACGTGAATAGAGTTTTTGGAACTCTATAAGATGGAGAATTCCAAGCATAGCGCTCTATGTAGCCTAGTTGAGAATGGAAAGAAATTTCTAATATCCTAGGGACAGTGGGAGCGATGTGCCTACTAATGGATTACTCCATTAGAACAGAATACTCTACATTCTTAGTTGCGTGGTAGCAAATGTGAAAATTTTCCACGTCATCACTGGGTGATTGAGAGGGAAACATTCATGATTGCTCCGCAAGATGATAAAGAGCCTAGGATAATGCCAAAGGCTCTAGTCCCTTGTTTTAAAAAAGTGGATCAATGTTGCGCAGTTTAAGACAAAGTCTTTGAGGATTAACCATTTTTATAATTTGGTTGACTTTCCATTATGACGCAAAACTGTTATAAAGTTATGCGTAATTTGGATAGTCATTATTGAGGCATAAGGCTCGCTAGATACCGAATGGTCGCACCATTGAGGAAAGTGTAGACCATGAGAAGACTTCCTCCTGGGGAGTGAGGTTATTTTGACTTAGGCTATGATTGACATAAGTTCGGAACATTGATTTGTGGACATTGTGACCCGGGTTTTTTCATTAGAGAATTGGATAAGTAGATCCGTAAGGATTTACCTTCTGCTTTTATGGTGAAAAGTTAGGAGCGCAAAAAGGTTGCTGGTTCCAATAAATCTTTTACAACCTAAAGCAGTTATCCAAACAGTGGTTCTTAGATTTCGTCAAGCCATGATAGGCCAACGATGATCAATGAAGACCACTGAGGCATGATCAATGGTCCAAAAGAAGTTTTTCCTTACTTAGTCATTATGAGCCAGGAATTTATAAGGTTGTTGCCACCTAGGGTGGGCTGTCCTCTATTTTAGATATGATGGACATGGGTGATGTAATTTATATGCTCGAATGTACGATCCTTAGGGATTGTTTTAGGAAAATTCTCGGTTTGTCTTCGATGACTTACATAGAGAATATCCTAGAATGATTCTAGATGCAAAATTGCAAATCCATTGACTTACCTATCGGTAAAAGCCAGAGCCTTAGCTATTAAGTGAATCCTCGGATTGTCTTTGGGAGAAACAGATGACCTATATTCCTTGATCTTTTCTTTGCTGTGGGAGCCTAAAGTACGCTATGTGGGCGTATTCGGCATGATAAGTGTTATCTTTGGTAATTGGTTAACTGAGTTGTTCAGACATTGACCTTGCTCATTAGACTGTGGATAAAATGCTTTACTAGTAGTATATTAATTTGCTCATTGTAAGATTCAATGCGCTAGTTAGGCGCACTAAGAATGAACGCAAATTGGTCACCAAAATATCTTTAGATTGGTTATTGCGCAAGAGGTAGTGATCTTAAATCATTTCATGTGAGGCGCACATGGTGGATTCCGTTGTATATACTTATCGCAAGAGGTGCTGATATGGCTTATGTTTGGAATCCATAATTGCGCAAGCTGTGGTCATTTTTTTTTAAATCGATCACTTATTTTGAGATGATGGGATGTTGACACTATTATGGTTTGTGTCATAATGATTAGCAGATGATGATGTCAGCAGGCAAGATTGGCTCACTCACACGAGCAATCGCCCTTGGCGCTTGGGAGCGAGCAAGGATGAGACTGGTGGTTTATTTTATTCGGAGCCAAGAGAGGCTTAAATCATCCACTATGTATGTCGCCTTGGTTATAACCAAGATGAGGTCGTGTTAAGGACCAAACATGGATGTTAGTACCCACTTTCCATGTTGTGCCTGTTATGATTAGCCAGATGCGAGATCTCATTTGGCGCCTAGAAGGCGAGCAAATAGAGAATTCGGGTTAGGCGCTAGAAAGCGACTAGACTAATATCTGTACGGTGTATCGAGTATGACGTCACTCTTTATGGAAGAGTTACTCCACCGTAACATGTATTCATACTATATGTGCTTAGCGACCGAGTAATGAGGTGAGAGAATGGATCCCTGCTTCCTCACCGTGTGAGTCTTACGAGTCATTATTGATATGACTTTCATTTATATACCCTTTTGTGACTTTTGACTATGTCATAAGGTAAGGGGTTGATGTTCTGCTACTTTGGTATGTTGCCTGCGGTCATGTATGATTCGGCCTTAAGGGACATCACTGGGAAAGCGGTCAATCCTAAACTAAATGGCATGAGTGCAAAGGGAAGATCATCTAGTATTACACCACTGTTGTATATTCACTGCCGGCAACTCATATCGCTCTGTATGAGAGGCGAATTGAGTGTGAATATATTGCAAGAATTGAGAGGGTCAAACATGCTCTTTTTTTGAGGGATTAGAGATGTTTTTTGGACCGATGTAATTAGATGGGTCTGGGGTATATGAGACACTATTTCTTTTCTTTTTTTGGGTTGATGTCTCTATGCTGGCTCATTTTGAGTTTCTAGTATAGAGCTCCCACATGTAGGTGTTCTCAGCAGTCGCACGGTGCAGTGGCTAGTATGAGATTGTTTATTTTTGGGGAGATTGAGATTGAGATGTGGCAGTGTCATGCCAACTCATGTCCGAGTGGGAGATGTTAGAAATTGGGCGCCCATGTGGCATGACCCTTAGAACCTTTTGAACCTCATCCAAAGAGGGTTTTGAATTTGAATTCAAACCTATTTGGATGAGCCACTCAGGATATATATCTATCGTATCATGATATGGATAGATGATATAGATATCAGATATTATCTCATTTAACCAATGGATAAATGAGATAAATATAATATATATCTGATATATGGTTATGGGTAACCAAGATAAAAAACAACGTAGGTTTTGTTTTCTACATATAAACTGACTCTCTCCCAAAAACAACGATCAAGTCTTCTGCACTGTGATTTGTGTGGGTGATATTCAATCTATGATATCACTCCACTGCTGGGTTGGTTTATCAATTTTCTGGAAGCACGTGATTTATCCACGAGGTTTTAGATCAAACGAGGTATGATCTAAACACTTTATTCCGCTGCATAATTGTTTTGTGTTTTGATTTACACAGACAATAACTTGACCGGTAACCCATCATCTCTCAAACTTTAGTTGCTGACTTTGGGTAGGGAATGGGCACTAATCTTTATCACACTAAACACTACTTGCCTTTTTTTGTACTTGTATCTGGATTCATAAATTTAGGTGGAAATTTTAAAAAATTGAAAAAAATATTTAACTTCTATTTTATTCGTGTTATCTTCATCTTTTTATTTTTTATTTTCAAGTCCTTATCTCAATTCATAATTCAAACACAACCCTAATGTCCTCAAAAACTTTTCTAATTTCTTCAAATTATAAGAATTAAGTTTAGGAGTGTAACTTGGGCGGGCTCAATCCGAACCACCTGAGCTCAACTTGAATTTTTTTAGGACTTAAACAAAATATTTTTGAATTTGGTACGAGTTTGGGCAAAAATTCAGAAGCCTGAATTAAATTTGGGCAAGACATCAAACAACTCGACCAATCCAAAGCACGAATTATATATATATAAATACATAAAAATTATTATTCGCTGGAAGATATTAAAGTAATTTTGATCGTTAGATTATATTAAATATATATTATACACACAATTAACACAACAAAAAAATAAATATTTTATCACTCATAAGTTGTAAAGACTACCATAACAGCATCTTTCTTACATTACATAATAAATTATTTGTTTTGATATTATTAATGATTTTATAAAACAAATGTAATTAGAGTCTAATTTTAACAAATTTAATAACTTAGCTACACTAAAAAAAAGAATAAAAAAAAAGAAAAAACTAAAATTTATATGCAATTTGAAGTATTCGAGTTTAATTTGGATTGGACTTGTGAAAACAATCTCGGGTTACACTTCGTACTTGGACAGCTCTCAACACAACTTGAGTTTGGACTTGAACAACCACTCACTCCACATGGACAAGTTGGGTTGTGTAGACGTCCCCGAACGTCCCGGGGGAAATCCGATTTCGTTCATTTGGGTTCACTACAGCTCGGACTCAAATGTCACGGTTCTTTATCTGATCTTGCAAAGTGCAATGCAAGACTGATAAATCACTAAAGAGTCCAGATCCGGCAAATCGTTTTGGAAAATTGATTTTTTAGAAAGAAGTGTCAAACATGGACTGCTTTGCCAGATACAGAGTCGCTACCTAAATATTTTATTTTAGGGGAATTTAGGAAACCTTGACTCGTGCCTAAAGCCACATGTCCGTCATCACCAAAGTTGCCTCGGCTCAGGAACTTGGGTATGATTGGGGAAGGTCAGCTATGAGCACCCCCGCTCGCCCGATCAAAGATCGGCCACTACTAAACATGATATCTGGCTTTCGAAAACACATGTGCTCTTATTCCGGTTTATTAGCCTAGAATTACTATGTGATGCGCACAGCATACAAGTATAGATTAGGTCGCCTAAGTTGGAACAAAGCATTGCATATTCATTTTAAAAAACGGTTTGCTACTCACAAGTAGGCTAAAATGCGGATTTTTGCCACCCTCAAGTGGGCATAGAAAAATAGGGTGATTTGCCACTCTCAAGTGGGCTTAAAACTCGTATTCAATGCATTGCTCCAGTTCAGATAACCCAACCTTCACCCACAGGCATTCAGGCAGTTATATCACATAAGCAAATAGCCTCATGATAAGCATGCTATCATGGCAGTCACTCACACACATACAAGGATGCTAAAGCATAAAAGCTTACCTAGTACTCCGAGCCAAAACAAAAGCTAGTTAGTAATCAAATGTATGATCCTAGCTCATGTTAAGATGGCTAATACAACGCATGCAAAATGCAACTAGAAATAGGCTCGGCTATTCTAAGATGGCATATGAAATGCAACAGATAGCATGTATTCAACTTTGGAATAGAAAATACAATGCAGATAGTATGATGCGCCGAGCCCGGTGCATGCAATACCGATGAATGATGCAAACATACGAGCATAAGAATGCTAATTGAAATATGCCCTAGTTACACGACCCGAACCCGCCCCTATGGGTTAAGGCCATAACCAGCCAGTAATCACGAGATTACCTACGACCTCAAACCAAATAACACAAGACTCATCAAAGTAAAAGGGGCCAAACGGAAGCAAATTTAAAACTTTGTCCATAGAGCCGTGCTTATATGCACACCATAACATTCCATATGTACATATGTTAATAACTCACAACAGAAAGTGTAATGACATAAGATTCTATACAGACAGGATCATCCAAACTAAGTCAACCCATGGAAACTATATACAGACGTATTCAAAACTTCACCAACCTGACAAAATGTAAATACATAACAAAAGGGCGAAGACGGGTCTCGTGCGTGAGACACAAGGGCTGACTCTCTCAAAACCTTAGTTATTCCATACAGACTTCACTGAGGCTGGGTCTGGACTTCTCTTGGCTCACCTACAAACACATGAATGAGCGTGAGCGAAAGCCCAGTGAATAATATCAAATCAAATACAGAAGTTACATAACAATGTAGAACAACATGTTCCAAACGGCCTTAGGCCTAATTTATATTTCTATTTAACAGATATATAACTATACGAAATTCAAATCAAGTGACTGTAGTTCCAAACATTCTGGCCTTTGGCCCATTTAGATTTCCATTCATGTCAAAACGGCCTTCAGCCCATTCATTTATGTCAAAACGGCCTTAGGCCCATTCATTTCTATCAAAATGGCCTTCGGTCCATTCGTTTACGTCAAAACGGCCTTCGGCCCATACATTCGTGTTAAAACGGCCTTCGGCCCACTCATTCATGTCAAAACGACCTTAGGTCCATTCATACATGTCCAAACGACCTTCGGTCCACTCATTTCTATCAAAACGACCTTTGGTCCATTCATTTTTGTCAAAACGACCTTCGGCCCATACATTCGTGTCAAAACGGCCTTCGACCCACTCATTTATGTCAAACAGCCTTTGGCCCATTCATTTACATCAAAACGGCCTTCGGCCCATACATTCGTGTCAAAACGACCTTAGGTCCATTCACTTATGTCAAAACGGCCTTCGACCCACTCATTCATATCAAAACGACCTTCGGTCCATTCATTTCTATCAAAACGACCTTTGGTACATTCATTTCTATCATGTCAAACTTTTGTCCACAATCCCAATTAACAACTCATAAAGTTTATAAGGGAAATAAACAATTGGACATTGACAAGCTTTCAAATATCGATATTACTCATAGTGATCGGCTTGTGGATTTGCCTTGTAGCTTGACTCTACACATTTCATAAACACACAAGGGGTCACTAACAGTTCAATCCGTTCTTTGATTCACATATTCCTCTTTAGGCTTTATTCTTATCTCATTAACTCATTTACAATGCTTAACATATGCCTAAGAGTGCTTACAAGTGAAAGAGAACAGAAAACGAAACACAGAACGAGCATACAAAATTTCAGAGAACAGGGTCCCCGCTCGAGCGAACCCAAGAGGCCTGCAAAAGTACTGGTTACTTCAAAATTACGCTCGAGCGTGAGTTAGGGAGCTGGAGCAGAAGGCCTGTCTACGTAGCTCCCTCGCTCGAGCGTGAACTAACCCGCTTGTGCGGACACCGAGTCTGTAAAAAGTACTGGGAGCAAGTTTTTCCCGCTCGAGCGGACATCAAAATTTTGGATTTCCCAGATTGTGTTCTTGAGCTCAATTCGACCTTCAAGCTAACATTTCTTGCATGCAATGGCTCAAATCTCAAATACAATTATACTAACATGGCGCCAATGCAAGATTATAACATTATGAAGCTCAATTTCTTGATTTATCTACATGTATGTCCCAAAATATGTCAAACTCAACACTAACATAACAAACCCATGCAGTCAAGCTCATATCTTCTCAAATTGTACATGCATGTGATGAATTAGCCACATTCCCAACTTAGATAACACAAATGGTGATCAAAACATGGGTTTCCTTTAACATTTCACAGGGATTATACACAATTGTGTTCAAACATGCAATTTCAAAGTAAGTTCTTACATGCATGCACATATTAAGCTCCAATTCAACAAATCCAACACAAATTCGTTTCAATCTCACACTTGATCACCAAAGTAGCTTGAACACATAAAATTACAAACTATAATCCAAGAATTACTCACCTAGAAGCTTTGATCTTCTAAGATCTAGTCAACTCTTGAGCTAAATCTCCAAAATTTCCAAGCTTTAAGTCAAATTATGCAATTCTCTCCCTCTCTCTTCCTAAGGCCGACCCTCTCTTCTCACTCTTGAGTCAGCATCAGCCAAAATGATATAAGGAAGGAGAATTGACTATAATAAGGTCCCTATTTAACTCCACTCAACATATTATTTCAATATAAAATAATTGGGCATTTAATTCATCAATTTAATCGATTTAATCTAACCCGAATCAATTTTCAATTAAATTTCACCGTAGGTTCTAAAAATTATACCAATCACAATGGCGTAATCGATTTCGGGTTTTGTGGCCGATAAGGCCTCTAATTTAAATTCCAAAGCAGATTATTCAAACAGATATTCCTACGGTCAATAGATAGAACTTCGAAATCACATATATTCACAAAATGGTATATAAAATCATATTAAACACATCATCATACTCGTATTAAGGACCAATTAGCATACTACAGAACAGGGGTATTACACTAGTACTAACCATCAAAAGCAGGTAAGTAAAAGGGAGAAAGAAGTGGAGGTTGGAAGACATGCATCATACACACACATGCTTATTACATAATTCGCCATCTCTCAGAGGGACCAAAAGAATAATACAAATTAATTAATTAACAAGCTAATTAAATATTACACAACCACTTTAACTAATTAAACAAAATTAATTAAGTTAAGAAAGCAATAAAATAGCCTTGGAAAGAAGGTCAAATGCACACATGCTCGGCTTCGCTCGGAAATCCAACGCCATGCTCATGTTGCCTCTGTTTACACTGCTCTACACGTCTGAAAATTGCACAAATCCCAAGGTACACTCTCTAAACACTGTGGGATGCCACCGGCCAAGAGAAATGATCACCGGCCATGGGGAAGTGGTCATCGACCACAAATGAAGCTCTCAGCCAAATATGGATAGCCGGCCGGCACTGGAGATGGCCGACCGGCCATCTATTCCTGCAGAAACCTGTTTGACAGCAACAGCGGACAGACAAGACATGGCAATGCATTTCAAAGCAAATGTTTGCACAACCAACCTCCCTATCATGTTTAAGACTCAAGGAAGTATGGTGCTCGACTCTTGGGCCACCAATCGCGAATTTTAATACGTGATGGCCAAAGAGGCTAAGTGTGCAATTTCAATGTCAAACGAAATGCACATAAACACATAAGGCCCCCAATCTCTATCATGGTTGATCAAGAGGGATGGGATGCAAGCATGCAAGCAAAACTAATGCAACATGATCATGTTAAGGTAACAAACATACCAAATGCAATGCAACCTAGACAAGCATGCAACATGGACATTCAAGCATGCAAGGCAAACATGTGACAACATGTAAAGGGACAAGATATGCGATCATTCAAGCATGCCAAATGCAATTAAACATGCAACAACATGTTAATGAGCTAAGTATGTAACAACATATAAGGCAAGCATGCAACAACATGCAAGGGATGGTCTTACACCAAGATGGACAGCTCTCTACTAGGCCCAAAACAGTGGCCAAATTGCTATGGAATGAGGGGCAAATACACATACAAGCATGCATGCAAATGGACCAACACTCAAGCATCAAAGAGACAACTTTTAAGCACACTTAAAAGAAGATAAACATGGACATATGGCATACATTCCAGCTCTGAAATGGCATACTAAATGACTCCAAAATGACTCTGAAGCATGCAAACACTCACACAACGCATGGTAGGGCCCTCAAAACCCAAGACTAGCCTAAGCATTTACACTATAGATATACAAAGCATGAGTGATATGGCCATGGAAGCCCAAAACAGTCCTAGTACAGCCCAAAATAAGCATAAAATCATGTTAGAGTAAAGCCAAAATATGCTAGGATGATGAGTCGAAACATCATGCACAAGAGGCTATTAAACAAGATTTGTTCTACACCTATATGGAGCATGCAAAGGAGGACCAAACCAACTATGGATAGGGTTATGATATGGCAAAACATTACCAAAAACATGCTGAAATGTAAATCAAACAAGCTAACAAGACATGACAAAGCATGAAGCATGTGAAGCTAGTTTAGGGGATTCACACTACAAGTGTATCATGCAAGCATGGAGTGACAAAACCAACCCAAAATAGATCCATGGCATGGTAAAACATTACCAAAAATCTACTGAAATAGACTCAACACAAGTTAAGCAAACATGCTACTTTGATGAGCTATGAATGGTGTTACACTACACATACCAGATGCATGCAAAATATGACCAAACCAGCCATGGACAGGGCCAAGGCAGGTCCTAGAAGTCATAAAAAATGGCCTGAACTAAACCTCAAAAATGTAGAGAGGCATGCTCCTTTGGAAGGCCAAAAAAGGCAACAAACAAGACAACAAGGAGAGGGGATGGCCCTCTCCTTCTTAGGACCTTAAAACACCATCCCCACCATTGAAATCCCTCTGGATTTCAGTGGTGAGAGGGGCCAATACAAGGTGGTCCCGAAGCTCACAAAAAATGCACAAAAATGAGGCCAAACAAGGCCTAAGAGGGAGTAAACAAGCCCAAACACAAAAGTGATCTTAAACAAACTTCAAAAGGAGCTCAAACTAAAACTTTTTTTTAGTTTATGCCAATGCCCAAATATGCTTACAAGTATGGCAAAAATACGAAGCAAAACAATGCTTAAAAGAGGGAAAGAAGTGTTACCCTTGAAGCTTAAGGAGACAGCAGCTTCTTGGTCCGAAAAACCAGTCCCTTAGCCTCTAAAAATGGCCTCCAAGATGCTTAGAGTGATGGTGGAGGGGTTAGGTTTGGCAATGGTATGCAAAGGTGCAAGAACAATGCACTTTTGAGCTTGAATATAGAGAGAGACACAACTCTTGTGCCATAGACCAATTTTTCAACCCTTGCAATGGAAGAGGAGCTCTTCTTTTATAGCGGAACAAAGGTCCAAGCTTCTTGGAGAAGCTTGGAGCAAAGAGGCCAAGCTTCTCTTAGAAGCTAAAGCAAAAGGGGTCAAGCTTCTTGAGGAAGCTAGAGCAAAGGGGTTAAGCTTCCTCAAGAAGCTAAGAAAGGTCCAGGCTTCTCTTAGAAGCTTAGAGCAAAGGGGCCAAGCTTCTTCAAGAAGCTAAAAAGGGGCCAAGCTTCTCTAAGAAGCTTGGAGCAAAGGGTTCAAGCTTCTTGAAGAAGCTAGAATAAAGGTTCAAAAGGTTCAAGCTTCCTCAATAAGCTAAAACCAAGGGTTCGAAATGTTCAAGCTTACTCAAGAAGCTAAAACCAAGGGTTCAAAAGGTTCAAGCTTCCTCAAGAAGCTAAAACAAGGGTTCAAAAGGTTCAAGCTTCCTCAAGAAACTAAAACAAGGGTTCAAAAGGTTCAAACCCCCTCAAGAAAAGGACTCGGCCAGAAAAAGTGGCCGATTGACCAAAATCAGTGGCCGGCCGACCAAACACAATACCGACCGGCTAACACCTTTGGCCGGTAGAAAGAAAAGAGGGCCGGTGGCTTCCAGCCATGGCCGGTGAGGTGTAGAGATGGCCTACAAGCTATTCTCTGCCCTCGGAAGCAAAAACACAAGTGTTTGGTCCACAACCAAGCACAAAACAAACAAGTCGAGAGGTCTTGAGGCAAGGCGCGTGGCCGAAACCTCCGAGAACTCAAGACGAACACGAACAGGGATGATCATCGAGTGTTCAAACGATGACGTCCAAGTCTTAAGGACGGTCAAAAATGGGGTGTCTACAGGTTGTTATAGCAATACATCATATGATTTCCAAGCTACATCTATGCTTTGCAAATTTGGGAAATCCTATAGTGTAAGGTGTGTACCAAATGGATTTTATCACAAATGGTATAACTTTACCATAAAATTTCATAACATTAATCACAAAATGTGTAATCTCAATACAAATTAGCATAAAAAAATGTACAAAATTTTATGGTCCATGTAACAAAAGTTTGTGACTAGGTTACGATATCTTTTGTCAAGCTAATTTATAGCGAGATTACGTATTTTGTAATTGGTGTTATAAAATTTTATGATAAAATTATACTATGTTGTGATAAGGTGTGTCTCATAGGAATTCCCTGCAAACTTATATGCATTGATTACCAACTCATTTGGGCAAGGCATATAATTATCTAAACCAAGTCCTCCAAGGAAATTTTATGGTGCACACCCCTTTTAGGGTGTGCGCAATATACACGTTTAGTTATGATTTTTGAGTCAGTGATTATAATTTATTGTATTGTTAGTTATAATACATTATAATGTTAGTTACGACAAAATTTTAATTATGATTCGAGAGTTGTTTGGCTATACCTTATGTGATATTCAGTTATAATTCAAATTTTTTTAGTTATAACTCGCATAATATTGCATTATATCATTTATAATAATCAAACTTACAAATATTATAACTTACATACGTGTACCATAGTATTTTCCATCCATCCATAGCATAAGTCAACCATTCATAGTACAAGTCTCATCTCTCATACCATCTCCAAACAAACATAAGAGAGCAAAAAATAATCCAAAATATGATAGAGGAAAATAAAATAAATAATGCAATCCCATCATCAAAGTAAGTCTAAAAATTGAATTTATATATCATTTTTCTTTAAGCATAGAAATATAATAGCATTATAATTATGAATAAATCGAACTAAGGTTACTTGGGAAATGCTAGATTAGTATACTTTTTGATTTTTTACGAAAAAAAATGTAAAATGTGAATTGGGATTGAAGTAATGTGGTAGAGAGGTAATGTGACCCAAATAAGAGGTGAAGTGACCCAAATAAAATAATGTGTTAAAATAACATGTGTTTTTTTAAAACATGCCAAGCAAGACCTAAGTCTTGTGTCCCAATCAATTGAGATCGGCTATGTGAAATTTTTTTTCTTCATTATGCTCTATCAAAAGTTATATACTCAAATGATTTAAACAAATTCATAAATTTGTTTACTATTCTTATTCCATGTCAATTTAAGTCTTTTTCCCTCCGTAATATATTTATATATGATGATCAACTCTTTTCTCGCTCTACAACTAGCTAAATCTTAATTCTCCTAATCTATATTGTATATTAAGTAAAAATCACTTTTATCTGAAAGACTATATGAGCTTCAAGACAATAATAAAATTTCTTAATTTTTTTAACTAATCTTAGGCGTAACTTGAATGAAGATAGTTAAAATTTAGTCAATTAGTAATTATTTTTTCTATATATTTTTAAAAAAATTATGTTATTATTTAATTTTTAAAATTATTTTTTAATTATTTATTTATTTTCGTGCATAACATAGGTATTACACTTGTTCCAATTGAAGTGAAGATTCAACTCTATTTGGATTGTATTTTAAAAAAATTCTAAATTTTTTTCAAAAAACCTAAAACTAATTTAGTGAAAAAATCACAATAATTACAAAACACTTATCAGTTCATATAGTTTTAAAAAAAATTCATGGCAAAAATATATTTTGTAGTTTATTTTTGTCTCTTTTTTTTTATTGTTCTTTTCTTCTTCTTCTTTTTCTTTTTCTTTTTTTGGGATATATTACACGAGTGGAATTTTTTTTTTTTAAATAAATTACACTGACCTCATCTAAGATTTGAAAAAAATAAAATAAACCTTATAAATTTGATATAATTAACTAGGGTCCCTTTAGGATTATATAGCACGTAACCCCTTTTTCATTAGTAATTATTTAGACATATTGTCATCTCTTTTACATAGAAATATTTATCTTACCTTGATTATTCTTGTATCTTTACACCATCTGCATTAGTTTTTATCTCTTTAACTTTATTAAAAAGAATTCGGTATAATTATGCCAAAATTATGAATTTGCTATATTTTCTTTAAAAATAAAAAAATATTAGTGTAATTTATCCTTATTTTTCGTCTTGCACCGTTTATAACTTCTTGTCATATTTATATGTTACAAAATTGAACATTGAATTACATGTTCCTCCCATAATATTTAGGCATCTTGAATTGTCAATTAGGAATCAAAAGGTTTCTCATCTACATATGGTCATCTAAATTGGCCATATACTACAAGGAAAATATTAATAGGTACTCCTACAATGTAAAAGACGAGTTATGTGAATGCAACCATTGGCAATAGGTATAATTCCGCCAAGAGAAAGAAAAAAGATTATGTCAATTGTGCAAGTTAAAATATTTTGTCTTGATGTTAGTTACCAAGGTGAATGCCTTAATTAATATTTTTTTCTTATTGAAGATTTTTTTTTTTTTGGAGGGGGGGTGGCTTTAAAAAATTCGTTTCCATTGATTTTTTTTTTTTTTTTGTGTTTATACATTTTGGTAGGTCTGATACCATAAGAGATTGGTGAGCTTCCAAATGTAAGAGAGCTAAGACTTCCTATTAACAACTTAATGGGTGCCATTCCAACATCAATTTTGTATATGTCATCACCTCAGGGTTTGTCGTTTACGAGAAATAACTTGTCAAGCAATCTTCCATCAAGTATAGGGCATTGGCGATCCAATCTTAGTTGCCTCTATCTTGGAGCAAAAAACCTCTGTGGAATCATTCCCGAGTCAATTTCAAATGCTTCTAGACTCACTTCTTTAGACCTTGGTAACAATGCATTTACGGGTTCAATTCCGAAATCGCTTGGCAATTTACGACTACTCCATTTTCTCATCTTGCAAGGAAACAATTTGACAAGTGGGTCATCTTCTTCCTCTCTAGAATTGAGCTTTCTCACTTCCTTGGTAAATTGCAAAGATTTAACTAAATTGTGGATAAATAATAATCCTCTGGACGGCATTCTTCCAACAACTATTGGGAATCTCTCTACTTCCCTTGAGAAATTTGATACAAGTTCTTATGTGTTAGGTTTTTATTCTTGGCAATCCCGTTTGAAAAAACTCCTTTCAGTTGTACTTTTATTCACTCTTTTATTTCAGTGAGGCTATGAGTTTTTTAGATGCAAATCCAACTCGAATTGTGCCTTGTAGAAAAGTTTCAGAAGATAATTCTTTTATGTTTGCCACTTTATTGACTATGATGGGGCAGCACCACAGTGGGGTTGAGGGGTAGCGCCCCCAAAGAAAAATACAAAAATGCATTCAAAGTTGTCTGTCCACTTGAGCGGTCGTTTGTGCGCTCGAGCGGAGAATCCTTGGTTCCAGAAGTTTGATCGCCTGCAAAAATACTCGGAGATGTTTTTTCCCACTCGAACGGAATTTCCTACGCTCGAGCAGCCATTCCGGCGCTCAAGCGGAGATCGCGGAACAAATTGCTATAAATATGTGTTTCAGTCAGATTTTAGGGTTGCACTTCCAAATATTCTTCTTGGATATTATAGTTTATATCTGGGGCTATTTTGCTAGTTTTCTTTGATGTTTGATTGAATATTCAACTCATGGTTTAACAAGTATACAACAAAGGTTTGTTTGTTTATTCTATACAAAAGAGAGAGTTGTTCTTCGGTGGATTCTAGAGAATTCGAGCCTGAAGCTTTTGTGAATTCTGGAATGGCTCGTCGTCGTGATTTGACATCGGCATTGTGGATTCAACGTTGGGTAAGACAATTCCAAGATAAAGACAGGGCTAGAAGAGGCACATAGGGGTTGGTTCAATTGAGCGTGGATTCGCTAGGTAATTGAGAGCATACCTGTGTAATTCCTTTATGTCTTTTTAGTGGATTGTTTTGTGGCTTTTGCCCGTGGTTTTTTTTATCACAATTGGAGGCACTCCAATTGTGGTTTTTCCACGTTAAAATCGTTGTGTTGATTTGTCTTGATTGTTTGATTGGGATTTTTATTTACTGCTTAAAATCAATACATAATCACAAATCAATATCTAGGGGATTTCTAGATTTTTCATTGTGAAATCAAAGGCAACATTCCTAGTGAAATTGGTAATATTAGCAATTTGGCATTCTTGAATCTGTAACAAAATGGTTTGATCGGATTCATTCCCTCTACAATTAAAGCATTGGGAAAGCTTCAAATATTGGATCTTTCCAACAACAGACTGCAAGGTGTAGACGTCCCCGAACGTCCCGGGAGGGAATCCCATTCTGTTCGATTAGGGCTCACTACAGTTCGGACTCAAATTGTCACGGTTCTTAATCTGATCTCACAATGTGCGATGTGAGATTGATAAATCACCAGAGAGTCCAAATTCGGCAAATCATTTTGAAAAATAGATTTTTAGAAAGAAGTGCCAAACATGGACTGCTTTGCCAGATACAGAGTCGCCACCTAAATATTTATTTCAGGGGAATTTAGGAAACCCTAACTCGTTGCCTAAGGCCACGCGTCCGTCATCACCAAAGTTGCCTCGGCTCGGGAACTTGGGTACGATTGGGGAAGGTCAGCTATGAGCACCCCCGCTCACTCGATCAAAGATCTGTCTCTACTAACCATGATATCGATTTTTGAAAACATTATGTGCTCTTATTCCGGTTTATCAGCCTAGAATTACTACGTGATGCGCACAGCAAAACAAGTATAGACCGGATTGCCTAAGTTGGAACAAAGCATCGTATATCCGTTTGTTTCAAAAAATGGATTGAAGTTTGCTACTCGCAAGTAGGCTAAAACACAGGTTTCGACAAATTATTCCAACTCAAGCAACCCAACCTTCAGCCACAGGCATTCAGGCAGTTATATCACATAAGCATATAACCTCATGGTAAGCATGCTATCATGGCAATTACTCACATGCATGCAAGGATGCTAAAGCATAAACACTTATCGAGTACTCCGAGCCAAAACAAAAACTAGTTAGTAACCAATGCATGATCCTAGTTCATGTTAAGATGGCTAATGCAACACATGCAAAATGCAACTAAGATAGGCTCGGCTATTCTAAGATGACATGTGAGATGCTACAACTAACACGCATTCAACCTGGAATTGAAATACAATACAGTTAGTATGATGCGTCGAACCCGGTGCATGCAAGACATATGAATGATGCAAACATGCATAGCATAAAGATGCTAATTGAAATATGCCTTAATCTAACCATCATAAGCTGGTAAATAAAATGGAGAAAGACGTAAGGTTGGAAGACATACATCACACACACACACACACACACATTTATTATAACATTGCCCTCACTCGGAGGGTTCGAATAAATAATACAAACCAAATAAATGATTAACTACTCTAGCTTATTAAATATTATAAAACTTCTAATTAATTACAGGAGGAAGGTGGCCGCAGCCCCGCCTCGGAATGATGGGATGATGCATGCTTGATTTGCCTCGCCCGGAAACCCATTGCCATGCCACAGTTGCCTCTGTTTACACTGCCTTGCACCTCTGAAGACTGCACAAGTCCCAAGGTTGGTTCTGGAACACTCCCTGAACACTGGAGGATGTCACCAGCCAAGAGAGATGGTCACCGGCTATGGAAAAGTGGTCATCGACCGGTTGTGAGGCTCTCGGCCAACAATGCATGGCCGGCCGGCACTGAATGTGGTCGGTCGGCCATTTCTTCTTGCAGAACCTTGTTTGACAGCAGCAGAGGACAGACAAGGCATGGCAATGCATTTTTAAAGCAAATGTTTGCACAACCACCCTCCTCATCATGTTATGGACTCAAGGGAGTGTGGCCCTCGGTCCTCGGGCCACCAATCACGCATTTCAATGCATGATGGCCCGAGAAGCCAAAGTGTGCAATTTCAATGTCAAATGAAATGCACACAAAACAAACAAGACGCCTCCAACCTCTATCATGGTTTGATCAAGAGGCAATAGATGCATGATATGCTATGCAACCTAAGCATGTGAGCTAAGTATGCAACATGAACATATGGACAAACATGCAAACATGCAAGCATGTGACAATATTCAAACAATGAGCATGCAAGACATGATGCAACCAAAGCATGCAAACATGAAGCAATGTAACAACATTTTAGCAACATGCAAAAGATGGACTTAAACTAATATGGGCAAGCCTCAGCCATGTCTAAATCAGTGGCCATATGAGATGAGAACAAGGCTCAAGATTCATGCAAACATGCACAATGCAAGGGCTCCAAGCCTAAGGCACAAAATGTAACTTTCCAAGAGCAATGCAAGGATGAAACATGGCATACAATGGCATACATTCCAGCTCTGAAATGGCACACTAAATGATTCCAGAATCATGACTCCGAAGCATGCAAACACTCATGCTATGCATGCTAGAAGGCTCAAACACCAAAGACTAGTGAAGTGCATTACACTATAGTCATGCAAAGCTATGTTCAAATGATGAAACCAACCCCAAATAGACCTTATGCAGCCCTAAAACAGTGGCAAAATGATATGAGATGGTGGCTCGAAATGCATTTAAATGAAGCTCATGCAAAGGCTCATAAATAGGGCATACGAGCACAACTCTCAAACGCATTTAAAACATGGAAAATAGGAGAGTATGGCACAAGTATAAGCTCTGAAATATCATACATAATGATACTAAAACATGCAAACACCTCGACATAAGCATGCAATAGGCTTCAAAACTCAAAGCTAAGTATGGCTATTACATTACAAGCATGCATGGCAAGTACCAATCGATCAAGAGGCCTAAAAACAGAGCTAAGGCAGCCAAAAATATGAACAAAATATGTTTGGAGTATGGCCAAAACATGCTAGAATGGAGGGCCAAAACAACATGCAACATGGGCTAGTAAGCATGGATTACACTACATGTATATGAAGCATTCAAGGGGCCACTAAACCAGCCAAAAATAAATTCATGGCATACCAAAATATGACCAAATACCCGCTGAAATATGTCCAATACATGCTAGAATGAGGTGC
This sequence comes from Camellia sinensis, assembly GCF_055761805.1. Taxonomy (NCBI): domain Eukaryota; kingdom Viridiplantae; phylum Streptophyta; class Magnoliopsida; order Ericales; family Theaceae; genus Camellia; species Camellia sinensis. Next base: position 23,357,142 of record NC_138969.1, on the reverse strand, counting down.
TCCTTTGGAAGGCCATGCAAGGGGTTGTTCTACACATGCAAAAAGGACATCTAACATGAAAAAACCAACTCTGGAAAGGGATTATGTAGGCCCTAAAACTCATTGAAAAAGGCCTGAAACATGCTCAAGAAGTGTGCAAATATAGGCCTCTTTGGAAGGCCAAATATGCTAGTAAACAAGACAACAAAGGAAAGGATCACCCCTCTCCTTATTAGGACCCCAAAACACCATCCCCACCACTGAAACCCCTCTAGATTTCAGTGGTGAGAGGGCCAATACAAGGTGGTCCCGAAACTCACCAAAAAGGCACAAAAATGAGGCCAAACAAGACCTAAGAGGGGGTGAACAACCCCAAACACAAAAGTGATCTTAAAAAAAATTCAAAAGCATGCAAAAATAGAACTTTTATCAGTTATAAGTAAGCTCAATATAGCATGCAAGATAGGCTAAAAGTCTATGCAAAAATAGGGAATAAAGAGGGTGTTTCTCACCCTTGATGCACAGCTGCGAAACCAGCAGGTTCTTGGACCAAAAACCAGTCCCTTAGCCTTTGAAAATGGCCTCCAAGATGCTTAGGTTGATGATGGAGGTGTTAGAGTTGGTGTGCAAAGGGGCCAATAACCAAGCAATTTAGAGCTCAAAATAGAGAGATATAGAGAGATGTATATTGTTTGCCTTAGCAAAATTTTGGAACCTTTTCTAATGAGGGAGAGGCCCCCTCTTATAGAAGAACAAAGGTCCAAGCTTCTCTTAGAAGCTTGGAGCAAAGGGGCCAAGCTTCTTAAGGAAGCTAAAGCAAAAAAGGTCAAGCTTCTTGAGGAAACTAGAGCAAAGGGGTCAAGCTTCCTCAAGAAGCTAAGAAAGGCTCAAGCTTCTTGGAAGCTTGGAGCAAAAGTATCAAGCTTCTTGGAGAAGCTAAAAAAGGTCAAGCTTCTTGGAGAAGCTAGACAAGGGTTCAAGAGGTTCAAGCTTCCTCAAGAAGCTAAAATGAGAGGTTCAAAAGGTTCAAACTTCCTCAAGAAGCTAAAACGAAGGGTTCAAAAGGTTCAGTTTCCCTGAGAAGCTAAAACGAGGGGTTCAAAAGGTTCAAGATTCCTCAAGAAGCTAAAACAAGGGTTCAAAAGGTTCAAACCTCCTCAAGAAAAGGTCTCGGCCAGAAAAAGTGGCCGATTGATCAAAAAAATGGCCGGCCGACCAAAAACAATGCCGACCGGCCAACACATTTGGCCGGTAGCAAGAAAACAGGGCCGGTGGCCTCAAGCCATGGCCGGTGAGGTGTGGGGATGGCCAACAAGCTATTTCCCACCCACAGAAGCAAAACAACAAGTGTTTGGTGCAAAACTAAACACAAAACAAACGAGTCGAGAGGTCTTGAGGCAAGGCGCGTAGCCGAAACCTCCGAGAACTCAAGACGAACACAAACATGGATAATCATCGAGTGTTCAAACGATGATGTCCAAGTCTTGAGGACGGTCAAAAATGGGGTGTCTACACATGGGTCTATTCCAAATGATATATGCCAACTCAAGAACGTGGGTGATCTACGATTGAACCAAAATGAACTTTTTGGATTGATTCCTGAATGCTTAGGGAATATTACATCTCTAAGATATCTCCACCTCAATTCCAACAAACTAACTTTCGTCATACTTACAAGGTTGGGCAATCTTAAAGATATCTTGGAAATTAACCTGTCCTCGAATTCTTTAAATGGCAATCTGCCACCAGGTGACTTCTAAATTATAATTTATATTTTCACATTTTTGTGTTTTTTTATATATGTTTCCAATTTATATAGACATGCACTTTTCATATTATAGCACAAAATTTTAAATATAATTTTTGTAGAAATTTTTATGATTTTGTTAACAACGAGCTAATTCTTTAAAATGGTAAATCACACCGATCACCATTGAATAATGATAAAATACAATAAATTTTGCAATTTCAACATAATTATATCGACCTCCCTTTCAATAATAGAAAACTTAACAATGTTAACTTTAATAAGCAAATTACTTTTTGCCTTTACACATTATATTTTTTATTTGTCAAATTTAACAATAATACCAAATAACAAAATTACTCTTTTTTTCCACAAGACCACCACTACATACCATTTTTTCCCAAAACAACTTACCCATCCAACACTTGCCACCATTGCATACCCCTCCAATACTACCACCCTCTAGCACGCCACAAATCTAACCACCGACACATACTAACTTGCCACCCCCAAAATTCTATAATTTGCTTGACAACATGATATGTCTTTTCATTGTATGTAGAGTTTGGATTGGAAGGATTAGTATCCACAAGCTGTGATGTTTATAGTTATGGAATCTTGCTTATGGAAACATTCACAAGAGTGAAGTCCACTGATGAAATGTTTTTTGAAATGTTGGATGAGGGAGTCACTACCAAATACAATCTCTCATGTTATAGATGCTAACTTGCTTTAGCCAGAGGAAGAACACCTCATTGCAATTGTACTGCAGTATGTATCGTCTATCATGGAATTGGCTTTGAGTTGCTCTGCAGAATCATCAGATGAGAGGATGAACATAAAAGATGTTCTCGCAACACTCAAAAAATTAAAACTTTGGTATCTAGCAAATTGTGGAAGGAGTTGAAAGAAGAAAAGTTGGGACTTTGGTATCTAGCCAATTGCAACATTCAAAAAAGTTAGCCAGATGCATCTGTAGCTAGTAGTGATTACGTAGTACTTGGATTGCTTATTGTGTATGCTTTGTATTTTTTTGCAAACTTTATATATGGTTGCAGGATGCGAAAGTAGTTAACTTAAAGAACTACAGGAAAAAAATGTATAGTAAAATATGGTAAATGTATTCAAACATGTATCTTTGAGACTTTCTTTCCACCCCATGGTCACTAATTTTGAATAAACTTATGGAAATCCAACGACTTTCAATTACCAAATGTGCAATAATTTTGTTGGCACAACCATATCAACAATCTTAACATATATAGATTTTTGAAAGAGAAGCATCAATCAAACATTGCTTCAATAATTGCTTTAACAATACCACTTCTTCTATTCTTATTAAAAAAAATTAATGAAAACAAAAAAAATAATAATAATTAGATTACAACAATTTTGTCATGTGATCCTATGGAGCAACAAATGACCATAATACTATATTGTGCTTATTTAGAAAGCTAGAGAGGTTGGGTTGGTTCCTTTTCTGACGCTAGCCCAGTTTATAAATGCTGAAGCAAAGCAAGCCCCAGGAAAGTATGGACTAGTTCTTAGCTCTATCTTGGCTAGCATTGTACTCTTGATAGGTTGACGTCCTTAAAGTAACTACTCATTGTTGTGTTGCCCCAACCCAAGGATGGGCATTTGGTGAGGAGCATTGTTTTGAAGAAGAGAAATTCATGGTTGAAAAACTATTTTAAGGAGGCAACTGGACTGGAGTGCTTTCACCAAATAATGCATGTGAATTGAGCAAACCGATGTTGGCCTTTCCCTCTCTTCTAAGAACTGTTGACATAAAACCTGTTTTTCCTTTCCCTCTCACAAACCTTTTAGAGTGGACGTGCTTCCTTATTGGCAAGAATTTTCTTCCTCTGGTGTTGTCTCCTCACTAAGCACACTTTGAAATATAAAGCATGAAATTGAAAGATATAAATTTGAACTATTTTAGAATAAAGAATAGTTATTGCAAATAAAAAAAGAAGTTATATGTGTGATAACATATTTTGTCTAAATTGAATGAAGAATTGAAACAATGTACCAAATTTGTCAACATGTGCACTAAGGTGTGCCCAAAGGAGGAAAGGGAATTAACATTGTCGAGTGCTTAATTGACTTTCCAGGGTTCCTTGAAAAAAAACAAAACAAAACCAAAAAAGATTTTGAGGGAGGAAAAATAGAAAAGAAATCCAAGCACCTTCCTGAAGGCAATAAAAATGTACTCAATTTTCATTGCTTTTAGCAACCGCCAGTCACTTGTTGGAACAATCTTCTGTGTAAAATAAATAACTTGAAACAAATCAAACAAATAAAAATAAATTACTTACAAAATTTATTTTACCAAAATGTAAAAGTACAAACAGATCAAGTCGAGCGTGTGACACTCTATCTTTAAAACAAATTTGCCCCGCTTCAATGCTTACGGATATATGGCGTCTATCTCTCAGGATACAATGATCTTCACAAATTGTAGTAGCACTCCAAACAATTTGTACGGCGAATGAAAACTTGTGTTCTATACTCTCTAATTTTTTCTCTAAAACTAGAATGAAGAACAATGCAGTGAAAGAGGAAAAAATGGAAGGTAACAAATTTTTTGGATGTTTTTGATGATCCCAATCTGCTGGAACAGGGATCTGTTAACTGCAGCAGTTATAAAACTATCCCGAACTGCTGGGTAGTTTTCTGATCTGTTTGAACATTTTGAACCTGTTGAACCTGTTGGAAAATGGACTTAAATCGGGTACTGTTTGGACAGAAAAAATTGGCTCAAAATTTAAATTAATTTTTCCCACAAGAATTTTGGAAAAAAAATCAAATAAATTTTGTCTAAAAAATTAATATAAGAACCAACCCGACCCATAACCCACACCCGCGGTGGAGCACGCGTGTGTGCTGGTTTAAGCCAAGGTTCACTTTGTCCATAACTCTTCCCTTCTACAAACTTGGAGTGCCCCTTGGGGCCCAACCCAAGTGTTGCCATCTAGAGCTTATATACATACACAAGCTCTCTTCAAGTTTCAATATGGGATAACCCATTTCAAAGAAACCCACATTTTAGTTCTTGAATAGTCCATTCCACGAATCCGAAAACGACGTCAAGTTTCCATTCACTCATAAATGGTTTTGACGAACCGTTTTCACCGTGTGACTTGCCATACGGCAAGGAACACGTCACTTCTTTTAACCCACTTCAAAAGACATGTGGACCTCACTCAAATTTGGGCTCAAAATTGGCCCAAAACAAGCCTATAAAAACCTAATTTCCAACAATCCCCCACATGAATAGAATTTGGCAAAGAGAAAATGCAACAATATGATCTAATTACAGAGAGTACAGAAATTGAAAATATTCTGCAAATGATACGTAGCTTTTGGCTTTGAACCTTTCCTTGTGAGACACTATCGGATTTACTAACTAACCAGTGAACATGATATCTTGAACTGTTCAGCCATTTGTGTAAACCAAGACAATAGAGCTCGCACAGAATATTACCAGACACAGTTTAGTTCTCACTATTGTGTTCATTTTGGCCCTGACAGCCTGGTCTTTCATAAGTGCTCTAAAGAATTATAGCCCTTCACAAATCTTATAGAACCGACCCAGTTCACACTCATATAGGTGATTCTTATGAAAAGTATCATGCCATACTCCACTAGGTATACCTATATATAAGAATCATTAAAAGTATTACTTAACCTAAAATGCTGCAGACATCATTATTTCATCATAGAAATGGGTAGGAGTTTGACTTCCTAGTGATCCTTCTGAGTCATAAACAACTTGGTTGTCCCTTTGAACCTAGATATTGGGATCTCCAGTTAACTTGGTTGGGTTGTCGTTGTGGTAACTCTTATTTAATAGGCTTAAGTCCCATTCCCCTCGATGAATTCTCAACTAACTCTCTTGCTAACCCTTTGGTTAGTGGATCCACTATGTTGTCTGTAACGCCCTCAAAAATAAACCCATTATATATATCATTGACATGCATTATTTAAAGAAAACACTTTAATAATTCATTATAATGTCCATCAGAGTCTTACTAAACAAAAGCATTACATGTAACATCAAAGTAAATGCCCTACCGGCTTACATCTTTCCAAGCCAACACTTGGACACAAAGTATGAGTTCTAACTCAAATATAAATAAAGCCCTAGGCTTGTGTGTTTACATGTACTAACAATGAAAAACAAATAACTAAAAATAGTCTTCAAAATCCAAGTCCTTCCAAGCTAAGTCCTTGGAGGTAGCTTATCACCTGAACCTGAAAATGATGTTCCCATAAAGGGTGAGCCACAGCCCAGTAGAAATATACTAAACCACATATAAGCAATGAATAAAGCAATAGCATTCAACAGATGGTTAACCAAGGTAATCAATTACTTTATTTTACAGTCTCACGACACTATTGTCTAAGACACGTTTTACTTTCCAATTTTATCAACATGGCTCAGAACCTGGCCAAACTTACAACAGTGAATTACATATATCATATTCACATCCTTCCAATATCAACAAACAAATGAGACTCAAGCTCAAATCAAAACACTTCATACTTCCAGATTGATACACATTTTAGTGCTGTATCAATAAAACACTTCTATATAAATAAGCACACATAAAAGTGATGCTAATGGAGTCCATCCCCTATCTCCTCCCAAACAAAATCCGGTTTAGAGGTCCATCCCCTATCTTCCCCTAAACCGTGGAGTACATCCCCTATCTCCTCCCACACAACACAATGTATGCAAATGCAATGCTCAATCAATACACATATTTTCTGTATCAATGCAATAGTCAAAATTAATGACTTAACCAATGTGATTAGTTTCAGTTATTCCTAATCCACATGCAATGTTTACAACAATCACGACTATCCTCCACCGATAGCCCAAAACAGTTATTTCTAAACTGAAAATAACTATGTCAACAATTCAATAGACAAATGATTCAAATTATCCAACTACGCCATTTAATCCACAAATTCCCCAATTCCATGAATTTAACCATCTTTTCCCAATTCCATGAATTAATTATACAAATTAATTTAATAATACAACTAGGGTTTTTCCCAAAATTTTCCAAAGTATCCCCAACATATCAAAATACCAAAACTTAGAACAAAACCTATAAAATGGAGTAGGAAATCCCTACCTCGAAGAAAACAACCCAAATGGTGAAGACAGAGATGAGTGCCCAAATACCAATGTGCTCCAAACAACCAACAATTCAGATTAAAACGAAGCCCTCGACTCACACACTCTTTTTAATGAAGGATCTAGGGTAGAAACACACCCTAAGTAGATCAATCCTAAGAGAGAAGGTGTGTATAGGGAGAGAAAACTCGTAACTAGGGTTTTGGAATATGAAAGTGTATGAAAAACAGATCTGAAACACGCTGCTGCCTATTTAAACCTGACAGGCTCGCTCGAGCGAAGACTTGGTCGCTCGAGCGACCAGACACAGAGAAGCTATGCTCGAGCCAAGGAAGCCTTGCTCGAGCCAACAACCCAAATGCTCGCTCGAGCGAAAGAAAACTCGATCGAGCGAAGAACTCAAACCCTCAGGTCTGTAACCAGACACACGCTCGAGCGAAGGAACTATCGCTCGAGCGAAGAACGAACTAACACGCTCGAGCGAAGAAAAGCTCGCTCGAGCCAAGAATGCACAGCTACAGGTCCAAATCAGACGCAACCTCTCGCTCGAGCTACCAAACCCCGGCTTGAGCGAAGAACCAAAAATAACAGCTCGCTCGAGCGACAAACTCCTCGCTCGAGCGAAGATCCAAAATTCTGGACAGCAACACTTGGTTTCTAAACCCAACCAACCTGAAACAAACCTGCCCAACACATCCTATAAGTCCAAATGAGCAAATAAGGGACAACAACAACAATTATACAATGACAGAATCTACGGAACCTAAGTCCGGATACAATAATCAAATGGGAGAAGACCGGGGTCGCTATAACCTCCCCCCCTTCAAAGAATTTCGTCCCCGAAATTAAGCATAAGTTTTTGAAAACAGATTCTTTTTTTCTTTTTTTTTTGACAATTCATTAGTAAACATCTTGACCCAAAACTGGTCATTTCATCTCTTTATCAAGAGGCATCTCACATTAAATATATAACACAACATATATCTCAACCTGTATCATTATTATGCATTATTCCTTTCAATGTTAACAATTCCCATATCATATTCAATCGCATGATATATACAACCCATTCAACAATGTACTCAACAGATGCAATATTACACTAAACTTCTATAATGAAGCAAGTTTCAAGATACACCCATTTACCAATACAAACTCAATGTTTTACAACTTAAGACATATATAAAGCTCTTAAGTTCAATAATATAACAGAATCTAATTATAAGATTACAAATCAACAAACATGTCCGGATATTTCTGGCGGACTTCCAACTCACGTTCCCAAGTGGCTTCCTCCACTCCGTGGTGTTTCCACAAAACTTTGACCAAAGGGATGGTTTTGCCTCGCAAAACTTGATCCCGCCTATCAAAGACCCGAACCGGTCTCTCCTCATACGAAACATCCTCATCAATCACTAAATCAGTCCAATCCAACACATGTGATGGATCCGGCTCATACTTCCGAAGCATACTCACATGAAACACGTCATGTACTCCGGACAACTGCGGTGGTAAAGCTAAACGATAAGCAGCCTCGCCAAACCTCTCAAGGATCTCAAACGGACCAATGAACCGAGGGGACAACTTCCCGCTCTTCCCAAATCTCATCAAACCCCGTCTAGGTGATATCTTCAGAAAGACATGATCACCCACCTCAAACACCAAAGATCTCCTCCTACGGTCAGCATAAGATTTCTGACGACTCTGTGCTGTAACAAGTCTCTTACGGATAAGCTCAACTTTCTCCGTTGTTTCCCTCACCAACTCCGGACCCAACAGAGGTGCATCACCCACCTCGGCCCAACAAACAGGAGATCTACACGGTCGGCCATACAAGGCCTCAAATGGGGCCATACCGATACTAGACTGGAAGCTGTTGTTGTAGGCAAACTCCACCAACGGCAAGTGCCTCTCCCACGACCCACTAAAGTCTAGAACACAACCCCGCAGCATATCCTCAAGGATCTGAATAGTACGCTCGGACTGCCCGTCAGTCTGAGGATGATAAGCCGTGCTAAAGGTTAACTTAGTGCCTAAGGCACTCTGCAAACTCTGCCACAACCTGGCAGTAAAACGAGGATCTCTATCTGAGACGATCGTCACTGGAACCCCGTGTAATCTCACTATGTCCTGAATGTACAAATCGGCAAGATGATCAACCGAATCTCTCACGCGCATAGGAATGAAATGCGCCGACTTAGTCAACCGATCTACAATCACCCAAATAGCATCACTACCCCGCTGAGTCCTCGGAAGACCCACAACGAAGTCCATAGTGACGTGTTCCCACTTCCACTCGGCAATAGGCAAGGGTTGCAACAAACCCGCCGGCCTCTGATGTTCGGCCTTTACTTGCTGACAAGTAAGGCACTTAGATACGAAAGCTGCCACATCTCTCTTCATACCCCGCCACCAGAACTGGCGACCCAAATCCCGATACATCTTAGTGCCTCCCGGATGCACCGCAAGGCGTGAATGATGGAACTCTCGGAGTACCTCCTCTCGGCAAGACTCCGGCACAAACAGACGGTCTCGGTATCTCACAGTCAGGTCGGAATACACCGTCAAACCCTTCTCAACCTTCCCACCGGAAATCTTCTCACGAAGCGATTCTATCTCAAGGTCACCCCTCTGAGCCTCTAACACTCGAGTCACAAGTGTAGGCTGTGCAACAACAGAAAACAAGGCCGCAGCCTCAATGGATTCGCCCAAAAGTAAATCAAACTCCCCAAGTGCACCCAACATCTGCTATTCTCGGATGGCTATACTAGCTATGACACCAACAGGTTTCCTGCTAAGGGCATCGGCCACCACATTGGCCTTTCCCGGATGATAATGCAACTCAAAGTCATAATCCTCTATGAACTCCATCTACCTCCTCTACCTCAAGTTCAAGTCTTTCTGTGTGAACAAATATTTCAGACTCTTATGATCCGAGAATACCTCGAATCTCTCACCATAAAGATAATGCCTCCAAATCTTCAAGGCAAATATCACAGCTGCTAACTCTAGGTCATGCGTAGGGTAATTCTGCTCGTGAATTTTCAACTGACGTGAGCCATAGGCAACTACTTTCCCTTCTTGCATTAACACACAACCCAGACCCTCTCGTGAGGCATCATAATAGACTGCATAACCCAACCCTTTCTCTGGAATAATCAATACTGGAGCGGTGGTCAGTCTAACTTTTAACTCCTGTAACGACTTTTCACAAGTCTACCCCATACAAATTTGACTCCCTTCCGAGTCAGTCTAGTCAACGGTGACGCTAACCTGGAGAAATCTTTCACAAACCGACGGTAATACCCAGCTAATCCCAGAAAACTGCGGATCTCAAACACACTCTTAGGCTGTGCCCAATCCTGCACTGCCTCAACCTTGGATGCATCAACAGACACCCCTTCCCCGGATACCACGTGGCCTAAGAATTTGACTTCCCTCAGCCAGAACTCACACTTCCCAAACTTGGCATACAGCCTATGGGCTCTAAGTAACTCAAGCACCACTCTCAAGTGTTCCTCGTGCTCCTCCTCAGAAGGCGAATAGATAAGGATATCATCCACAAAAACGACTACAAACCGATCCAAGAATTTCCGGAAGATCCGGTTCATCAAATCCATAAAAACTGCCGGTGCATTGGTGAGCCCAAATGGCATCACCAGAAACTCATAGTGGCCATACCGTGTACGGAATGCCGTCTTTGGAATATCCTCCTCCCTGACCCTCAACTGGTGGTAACCTGATCTCAAGTCTATCTTAGAGAAACAACGGGAACCCTTCAACTGGTCAAACAGATCATCTATACGAGGCATAGGGTACTTATTCCTAACCGTAGCCCGATTCAATTTCCGGTAATCTATACAAAGTCTCAGAGCACCACCTTTCTTTTTAACAAAGAGGGCCGGTGCTCCCCACAGCGAAACACTAGGACGTATAAAGCCCTTATCTAGTAACTCCTGGAGCTGAATCTTCAACTCAACTAACTCGGCTGGGGCAAAACGATAAGGTGCCATAGAAATCGGCGCCGTGCCGGGCACTAGGTCAATAGAGAACTCAATCTCTCGATGCGGTGGCAAACCAACAAGATCCTCGGGAAAGACGTCCGAGTACTCACAAACCACCCTTGGCAACACAATCTGAGTCTCAACATCCTCACTAATCGAAAGGTTAGCAAGTAGACTACTAAGCTCACTCCGTCCTCGCGGAACATACCCCGGTGGCAACACATTACCAACCCGGTCCCCCAGAAAATGAAAATACTCTCCGCTCACGGTACAACAAGTGACTCTCTGGCGGTAGCAATCAATAACTGCCCGGTATGACGATAACCAGTCCATACCCAAAATAATATCGAAACCTCTCATAGGCATAACTACAAAGGAAAATGGGATTCTATGGTAATCAACCTCTATATCACAACCCCTAACACCTTGTTTCAAAATCAATTCACCCCCAAGAGGTGACACTACACATATAGGAGATGGTAACTGTGCTAACTCCAACTCCAAAACAGATGCAAATGCAGCAGACACAAAGGAATGGGATGCACCCGTATCAATCAAAACATTAGCAACCGAGTTGCAAAACAAGAAGGTACCTCTCACAACTGATGGTGCTGGCACAAGATCCTGCGCGGTAACAGCATACACGCGCCCAGCCGACCTCTAATCAACCTGCTCACCCCTAGGAGCATATGATTGCTGCACCGACTGGGACGATGAAGCCCCCTGATTGGCCCTCGTGGCCTGACCCGACTGAGCTGGCTGCTGACCCTGAATCGGCCTCAAACCAGATGCACCAGGTGTGCCACCCAACTGCGGGCAATACCTCTTCATATGCCCTGGCTGACCACATTGATAACACGAGAGTGGCTGGCCTCTACCCTGACTCTGGCTCTGAGATCGAGCCGTAGATGATGCTGCTCTCTGCACTCCTCCCTTCTGAGGACAAACTGGAGACTTGTGGCCCAGCTGGCCACACTTGAAACAGGTAATGTCTCCCTGACTGCCTTTCCCTGAACTAGCACTCGGCACAGGAAAAGTCGATCTAGAAAAGCTACCCTGAGACTGCTGAGGATTAAAACCCTTCTGTCTCCTACCATCACTCTGACTATCCTGACTCCTCTTGGAGCCCTTCTGTCCTTCCTCCTCCTCCTGCATCATAATTTCCATGTGGGCTGCAGCATCAACCATACGCCCATAATCCCGAATCATAGTTCCCCCAACTCTCAGCTTGAGGCCACGCCTCAACTTCTTCTCAAACTCAATACAACGGCGTTCCTCAGACGCCACCAACTCAGGTGCAAACCTGGACAAACTAGTAAATGTAGCCTCAAACTCGGCCACTGAAGAACTCAACTGCTTAAGCTGACAAAACTGGTCTCTTAGCTTCTCCCTGACTGCTGGAGATAAGAACTTCTCTTGGAAAGCATTCACAAAAGCCTCCCATGTACCTCCTATACGACCCTTAGTAAACTTCCACCACTGACCTGCATCCCCCTTCAACTGGAAAGATGCCAAGGTCATTTTCAACCCCTCGTCTTCTATGCCAAGCATCTCAAACGTCTTCGTTGTCTGTTCGAGCCATTCATCTGCCTTAAGCGGCTCTTTAGGATCACCCACAAATTCATCCGGGTTAGACCGGAAGAACTCCCTCTTCAGAAAGGAAGGTCCTGCATCTGCAACAACAACTTGAGCTTGATTCTCAACTCTGAGAATGCCTACTGACTCCCTGAATGCCCCTGCTATCTCTCGGGCTAGAGCGCCCATAGCCTGCTGGCCTACTGGCTCGGCCACATTGGCCTGGCCAATTCCCTCCTAAACTGCCGGAATCTCCTCTGGCACAGGCACCTCCTGCCTACCCGGCCTACCACGCCTACCGCATCCTCGTCCTCGTCCTGACATCCTAATAAAGGAAATAAAGACATTAGCACATTAATAAATGTGCCGAAGCTAAACACTCGCGTCCTAATGCATTGGACAACAATAATTCATTCCACGTAAGCACATAATCACATAAGCACCTACGAATTTCATTCCCGGATAATGATAGTCCCAATACGTTACTATAGTTTCGGTTGGAAGCAGCAGTGATCAAGTGCCTTTCCAACAAGACTACAAGAAACTCAAGGGTCCAATCACATCCTAGAAACTACATTACATACCCACATAATCACATAAACATGTTATCACATAAGCATATAACATTACACTAAGTCTCTATCAGACGAGACGAACCCATTGTGATACTAATCACTTCCCACGTACCCAAAGTATTCAAACCCGGTACGCTCTGATACCAAGTTGTAACGCCCTCAAAAATAAACCCATTATATATATCATTGACATGCATTATTTAAAGAAAACACTTTAATAATTCATTATAATGTCCATCAGAGTCTTACTAAACAAAAGCATTACATGTAACATCAAAGTAAATCCCCTACCGGCTTACATCTTTCCAAGCCAACACTTGGACACAAAGTATGAGTTCTAACTCAAATATAAATAAAGCCCTAGGCTTGTGTGTTTACATGTACTAACAATGAAAAACAAATAACTAAAAATAGTCTTCAAAATCCAAGTCCTTCCAAGCTAAGTCCTTGGAGGTAGCTTATCACCTGAACCTGAAAATGATGTTCCCATAAAGGGTGAGCCACAGCCCAGTAAAAATATACTAAACCACATATAAGCAATGAATAAAGCAATAGCATTCAACAGATGGTTAACCAAGGTAATCAATTACTTCATTTTACAGTCTCACGACACTATTGTCTAAGACACGTTTTTCTTTCCAATTTTATCAACATGGCTCAGAACCTGGCCAAACTTACAACAGTGAATTACATATATCATATTCACATCCTTCCAATATCAACAAACAAATGAGACTCAAGCTCAAATCAAAACACTTCATACTTCCAGATTGATGCACATTTTAGTGCTGTATCAATAAAACACTTCTATATAAATAAGCACACATAAAAGTGATGCTAATGGAGTCCATCTCCTATCTCTTCCCAAACAAAATCCGGTTTAGAGGTCCATCCCCTATCTTCCCCTAAACCGTGGAGTACATCCCCTATCTCCTCCCACACAACACAATGTATGCAAATGCAATGCTCAATCAATACACATATTTTCTGTATCAATGCAATAGTCAAAATTAATGACTTAACCAATGTGATTAGTTTCAGTTATTCCTAATCCACATGCAATGTCTACAACAATCACGACTATCCTCCACCGATAGCCCAAAACAGTTATTTCTAAACTGAAAATAACTATGTCAACAATTCAATAGACAAATGATTCAAATTATCCAACTACGCCATTTAATCCACAAATTCCCCAATTCCATGAATTTAACCATCTTTTCCCAATTCCATGAATTAATTATACAAATTAATTTAATAATACAACTAGGGTTTTTCCCAAAATTTTCCAAAGTATCCCCAACATATCAAAATACCAAAACTTAGAACAAAACCTATAAAATGGAGTAGGAAATCCCTACCTCGAAGAAAACAACCCAAATGGTGAAGACAGAGATGAGTGCCCAAATACCAATGTGCTCCAAACAACCAACAATTCAGATTAAAACGAAGCCCTCGACTCACACACTCTTTTTAATGAAGGATCTAGGGTAGAAACACACCCTAAGTAGATCAATCCTAAGAGAGAAGGTGTGTATAGGGAGAGAAAACTCGTAACTAGGGTTTTGGAATATGAAAGTGTATGAAAAACAGATCTGAAACACGCTGCTGCCTATTTAAACCTGACAGGCTCGCTCGAGCGAAGACTTGGTCGCTCGAGCGACCAGACACAGAGAAGCTACGCTCGAGCCAAGGAAGCCTTGCTCGAGCCAACAACCCAAATGCTCGCTCGAGCGAAAGAAAACTCGATCGAGCGAAGAACTCAAACCCTCAGGTCTGTAACCAGACACATGCTCGAGCGAAGGAACTATCGCTCGAGCGAAGAACGAACTAACACGCTCGAGCGAAGAAAAGCTCGCTCGAGCCAAGAATGCACAGCTACAGGTCCAAATCAGTCGCAACCTCTCGCTCAAGCTACCAACCCCCGGCTCGAGCGAAGAACCAAAAATAACAGCTCGCTCGAGCGACAAACTCCTCGCTCGAGCGAAGATCCAAAATTCTGGACAGCAACACTTGGTTTCTAAACCCAACCAACCTGAAACAAACCTGCCCAACACATCCTATAAGTCCAAATGAGCAAATAAGGGACAACAACAACAATTATACAATGACAGAATCTACGGAACCTAAGTCCGGATACAATAATCAAATGGGAGAAGACCGGGGTCGCTATATTGTCTTTAGACTTCACATATTCAATGGAAATAATTCCATTAGAAAGTAGTTGTCTTGCGATGTTATGTCGACGACGAATGTGTCGTGACTTACCGTTATACATATGACTCTGTGCTCTACTAATTGCTGATTGACTATCACAATGTATGCATATAGCAGGCATCGATTTTGGCCACATTGGAATATATTCAAAGAAGTGGCGAAGTCATTCTGCCTCTTCCCCAGCTTTATCTAAAGCTATAAATTATGATTCCATAGTAAACCTAGCAATGCAAGTCTATTTGGAAGATTTCTAAGATACAGCCGCACCACCAAGAGTAAAAACATACCCACTGGTGGATTTCGAATCTCTAGTATCCGATATCCAGTTTACATCACAGTATCCTTCAAGTACTGTTGGATATCTAGTATAATTTAACCCAATGTTACGAGTAAATCGTAGATATCTTAGAACCCTTATAATAGCTTTCTAGTGTTCTACTCCTGGATTACTCGTATATCTACTTAATTTACTTACTGCATAAGCTATATCTGGGCGAGTGCGGTTCATCAAGTACATTAAGCTTCCAATAATTTGGGCATACTCAAATTGAGAAATACTTTCCTATACATTCTTAGAAGGAAACAAATTAACATCCACAAGTGTTCTAGCAAGATGATCGTCATCTTTGCTAAATTTGTCAAGTATTTTCTCAATGTAATGTGATTGTGACAAAGCATAATCTTCTGATGTTTTGGTAATTGTCATACCAAGAATTACATCAGCAATCCCCATGTCTTTCATGTCAAAATGTTTATTCAACATTTTCTTGGTAGTTTTAATAATGTCATTATTGCTACCTATAATGAGCATATCATCCACATAAAGACATACTATAACATAGCCTTTGTTTGTGTTTTTAATATAAACACATTTGTCACATTCATTAATTTTAAAACCATTTGACATCATTGCCTTGTCAAATTTCTCATGCCACTGTTTTGGCACTTGTTTTAAACCATATAATGATTTAATCAATTTACACACTTTCTTTTTTTATCCTAGAACAGAAAACCCTTCTGGTTGTTCTATGTAAATTTCTTCATCTAACTCACCATTTAAGAAAGCGGTTTTTACATCCATTTGATGAATCTCTATATTGTACAAAGATGCAATAGCAATTAGAATTCTAATGGATGTTATTCTAGTAACTGGTGAGTATGTGTCAAAGTAATCAAGACCTTCTTTTTGTCTAAATCCTTTGACTATAAGTCTTGCCTTGTATTTGTCAATTGATCCATCCGTTTTCATTTTTCTTTTGAAAATCCACTTGTACCCAAAAGGTTTATAACCTGGTGGCAAATCCACAAATTCCCAAGTGTGATTTTGCAGGATAGATTCAACTTCGCTGTTTACAGCTTCTTTCCATAAAGAAGCCTCAAGACTAGACATAGCTTCTTTAAAAGTTAAAGGCTCATTTTCTAGCAAAAATGTTAGGAAATCTGGTCCAAAAGATTTTGAGGTTCTAGCACGTTTATTACGCTTAGATTCATCTTCCTCATTTTGATCTATCTCTTGCTCTTGTTCTTAATCATGTTCTTTATCCTGACTAATAATAGCATCATGAGATCCTTTGTTAGTACTAGTCTCTTGTCCAGTTTTATTTGGAAACGTATGTTCAAAGAAAGACGCATTTTGAGATTTAATAATAGTATTTACATGCATTTCAGAATGTTCTGACTTATGAATCAAAAATCGTTATGCACTACTATTCATGGCATAACCAATGAAAATGCAATCAACAGTTTTAGGATCAATCTTAGTCTTTTTAGGACTAGGAATAGCCACTTTAGCCAAACACCCCTACAATTTTAAGTATTTGTAAGATGGTACTCTCCCATGCCACAATTCATAAGGTGTTTGATTCACTTTCTTTCGGGGTACTTTATTAAGTATATAATTAGCAGAAAGTATTGCTTTCCCCCACAAGTTTTGAGGTAATCCAGAACTTATTAACATAGTATTCATCATTTCTTTTAAATTCCTATTTTTCCTTTCAACAATTCCATTTGTTGAGGTGAGTAAGGAGCGGTGGCTTGACAAATTATTACATGTTCTTTACAAAACTCACCAAAAGGTGATTCATATTCACCACCTCTATCACTTCGAAGTTTCTTAATTTTCTTACCAAGTTGATTTTCAACTTCATTCTTGTATTGAATGAAAGTTTCCAAAGCTTCATCCTTGATTCGAATTAAATAAACATAACTATGTCTAGTATAGTCATCTATGAAAGTGATAAAATATTTTTTCCCACCTCTAGTTTAAATTGATTTAAAATCACAACTGTCGTTATGAATTAATTTAAGTGGTTCCGTACTGTTTCAACTGAATGAAAAAAAGTTTTGGATAATTTTGCCTCAACGCAAATTTCACATTTATGATTTAAATCAATGTCAAATTTAGGTAAACATTTCATATTAATGAGTCTACACAAAGATCCATAATTAACATATCCAAGTCTACCATGCCATAAATTTAAAGACTCGAGCAAGTAAGAAGAAAATGTATTTTTATTAATAACAAATGGTACAACAGTCATTACATTCATTTTGAAAAGGTCATTAGACATGTAACATTTTTCTACATACATTCAGTTTTTAGTAAGTACAAACTTGTCACTTTCAAAAACTAGCCTAAACCCATTTTTACTTAACAAGATCCAGAAATAAGGTTCTTGCAAATGTTCGGTACATGCAGGACATTGTTGAGAGTGAATTCCCTTCTAGATGTCATCTTCAAAATAATCTTTCATTGTGCTTCAACTTTAAAAGTCGAGGAGTTGTCCATAAAAAGTTGTTCATCGTTGTCCACTATAGAATAAGATGTAAACATCTTTTTGTCGGTACAGATGTGGCAAGTAGCATTAGTGTCCACCCACCACTCTTTAGGATTTCCGACAAGGTTTGCCTCAGAAACAACTGTAAAAAGATTTATGTCATCTACACCATTGAAAATTTTGTCCACTTCGGGCATATTAGCTTGAGCAAGCTTCTTGCTTGATCTTCATTTGCCTTTGCCCTTATTACGAAATCTTGTAACATTTGCCATTAAACTTGTACTTTTTAGTTTTTTCTCCTTTAGCGCCTTGTGAAGAACTTTCTCCAAAAAACTTTCGTTTCTTGGCTTTTGGAGCATGTTCCACCACATTTTCCTTTGACTCTATTGGATGCTTATTAACCCGCTTCTCTAAATTACGATTGTCCTCCTCAATCCTTAAACATAGAATTAATTCCTCCAAAGACATTTCTTTGCGCTTGTGTTTAAAGTAATTCTTGAATTCCTTTCAGCCTTGTGGTAATTTCTCAATTAAGGCTGTAATTTGGAAGGATTCACTGAGAAACATGCCTTCTGAGTGAATGTCATGCAGAATGAGTTGGAGATTGAACTTGGCTGATCACAGTCTCAAAATCAACCATCACAAAGTCTAGGAATTTGCCAACCACAAATTTCTTTAAGCCAGCATCTTCTGTTTTGTACTTTTTCTCCAAAGACTCCAAAAAGTTCCTTTGCCATTTTGATAAGACTGTAGACGTTGTATAATGTGTTGTCAATTCCATTCAAGATGTAATTCCGACAAAGGAAATTAGCATGTTTCTAGGCATCGACCACAACAACCACTTGCCGATCGGTTTCATACTCTTTCAGAGTAGGAGCATCCTCACAGAGGAAACGCCAAGTTGAGAGTACTATGTAAAACAGCATTTTCTACTGCCATCTTTTAAAATCAGTTCCTGAGAACTGCTCTGGCTTCTCACCGTGATTGACTGGCACAGTCACAACAAGAGGCGTTGGAGCAATTGCAGCCACCACACTAGTACTTGTTTGAGCATCAGTTTGACCAGTTTCAGTAGCCATGAATTCTAAATTATAAAACAAAATTATAATTAGGATTTTATACTACACAGAAAATTTAAACCAAAACCACATAATTAAATTCTATAAAAACAAAATAAACAAGAATTACAACTTTTATTTCCAATTAATTTGAAAATAAAATAAAATTTTATTTAAACAAATTAATTCCACACAAAAAATTAAATTTATATAACACTTCAAAAATTAAAATACTAAAATAGAATTTTAATTAATGAAAACTCAGAAATTATTTCTGAAAATCAAAAATTAATTTATGACTAACTTCACAAATAAATATTCTGAATTGTTAATGACACCAGTATATTACTACTAGTTGTTAAAGAAAATAAACAGTATATTACTACTCTTTGTCAAACAGTAAATTACTACTATTTGTTTTTCCAACCAGAATATTATTTTGTAAAACCACAAAAAATAATTTCTGTAAGAAGAAGAAAGAAGAAAGGAAACAAACGAAAAATTCCATATAAACAGAATAATTCGAATCTGTCTTAAGATTGTTGGAACAATCTTCTGTGCAAAATAAATAACTTGAAAAAAATCAAACAAATAAAAATAAATTACTTACAGAATTTATTATACCAAAATGTAAAAGTACAACCAGATCAAGTCAAGTGTGTGACACTCTGTTCTTAAGACAGATTCGCCCCACTTCGGTGCTTATGGATAAATGGTGCCTATCTCCCAAGATACAGTGATCTTCACAAATCGTAATAGCACTCCAAACAATTTGTACAGCGAACAAAAACTCTGATTTTTTCTTTAAAATTAGACTGAAGAACAATGCAATGAAAGAGAAAAAACAGGAAGGGAACAGATTTTGCTCGATGCTTTTGATGATCCCAATCTGCTGGAACAGGCATGGAATTTATAGACCCGAACAAGTCTGAATTTCAAACCGAACGGGTATGAAATTTGAATGAACAAATTTTATTTCAAATTGAACAAGTGCAAAACCAGTTTGAACAGATCTGTTAACTGCAAAGATTATAAAACTATCCAGAACTGTTGGGCAATTTTCCGATCTGTTTGAACATTTTGAGCCTATTTAACCTGCTGGAAAATGGACTGAAACCGGGTACTATTTGGACAGAAGAAATTGGCTCAAAATTTAAATTAATTTTTTCTCACAAGAATTTTGGGGAAAAAATTCAAATAAATTTTGTCTAAAAAATTAATATAAGAAGCAACCCGACCCACAACCCACACCCACGCCCGGCTCTGCCGGTCGGCAGCGCGCACGTGTGTGGTGGTTTGAGCCAAGGTTCACTTTGTCCATAACTCCTCCCTTCTACAAACTTTGGGTGCCACTTAGGACCCAACTCAAGTGTTGTCACCTAGAGCTTATATACATTCACAAGCTCTCTTAAAGTTTCAATGTGGGACAACCCATTTCAAGAAAACCTACATTGTACTTCTTAAATAGTTCATTACACGAACCCGAAAACAACGTCAAGTTCCCATTCACTCATAAATGGTTTTTATAAACCATCTTCACCATGTGACTTGCCATGCAGCAAGAAACACGTCACCTCTTTGAACCCACCTCAAAAGACGTGTGCACCCCACTCAAATTTAGGCTCAAAGTTAGCCCAAAATAAGCTTATAAAAACCAAATTTCCAATATCATTAACCACACAGAAAAGATCAACAATTAAAACATGTAACACCCCCAAAAGTACACAATAAATATGACGCAAAAGCATATATGAATAACAGCATAAATTAGAGTATAACGTTCTTTCATTCCATAACGTAAATAGTACAAAAAGATTAACATAAATAAATGCCCTATAGGCTTACATCCTTCCAAGTCTTGACTTGGTTACAACAAAAGTGAGACTAGCTCATACAATTTAAGCCCTAAGTTATACAAAAAAAAAAAAAAATGAAACAAAACAAAGAAACTCTTGCTTTCCAAAAGTCCCTGCAATGCTATTACCTTGGTGAAGGAATTTTTCCCAAATAGGGTGAGCCACAGCCCAGTAGGAATAATTTAACACAATATATGAGGTTTAACAAAGATATAAGTGCATGTGCATATACAATGCCCGGAATAAAACATTCATACTTTCATATTGCCATAAAATACCAATTCCATATTCCATTTCATCTGTCTCCATTTCATTTCAATATATGAAAAAAAAATTCATTTATTTCTTTAATAACCTAAATGAGACTACAACTCAATGGTTCTACATTCACACCCTCAACAAACAAATACTTCAAACTGTCATTTTATGGATATTTCGTCCGTGGGATCGGCACCCATGTATAAATTTCGAGATTTTCACCCAGGGCACTCTGGCCAACTTAATTATAATGGAGTCCATCCCCTTTCTCTTCCCAAATAATGGAGTACATCCCATTTCTCCTCCCAAACAATCATACATATACAATGTATATATAAGCATAATTACACATGGAGTACATCCCCTTTCTCCTCCCAAACAATCATACATATACATTGTATTTAAGCATAATCACGTTCAATGATAACCAACCATGGATTAGTTTCAATTCACGTAATTCTCATGCAATTTCTACAACAATCAAAGTTATCCTCCACCGATAGCTCAATACAAATATTTCTAAACAGATATATATATATTCTCAAAACAGGTAATTTATTCAAAATTCCAAAGATGAGACATATCATCTACTCAATTCCACCATTTGTTTCAACACTCGTTCAATTTCATATTTAAAACACCCATATCATTTATTTATACAAAATAAATATTATAATCTTTTTAGGGCTAAACCCCCTCCCCTCTTTTACCAAATACCAACTAAGCACCAAAATTAACAATTTTGATCCCACACAACAACATTTTCAAACCCCACAACCATTTATCCCTCATTCATCAAAAACCCCTCTTCTCATTCACCCCAAACCCTAGGTTTGTTTAAAATGCCCCCAAAACCCACCATTGTTATACAACCGCAAATAATTAAGTTAAAAACCATAACAAAGTGTAGAAAATCCCTACCTCAAGTCTAGGAGATCAATGGAGCAAGGATGAAACTTCAATGATGCCAAAACCCAACTCGAATTAGGTCAAAATGGAGCTTTCAAGATGCTCTAACTTTTTCCCAAAGACACTAGGGTGATGAGATCAAAGGATCTAGGCCAAAATGTAGAGGGAGAGAGTGTTTTAGAGAGAGACAGTCAAGATTTAGGTTTTTAGAAAGTTTTAGAGAGAGAGAGAGAAGAATGAAAAAGTGATGTAAAATGTCACTTTCGGGATCTAATACACGCCCAGTCCGGAATACAACAAGTGACGGGTCAAAACTAGAATCGTTATAAAACATGCACTTGACAACAAATAGATTCTAAAAAGTAACAACATAACTTAAATCTGCACGACAAAACAATATGAAGAGAGTAAACACTATAAAGAACAAACTCTTACTCCACATTTCAATATTGGTAGAGAGAAAAGATGAGTCAATGAAATAAAAGGTCAATTTTTTTCACAAATTCTTACCTTTTTTGTCACCCACAAATCTTATATCCAAACACAACTTACATGTCTGCCACAACACCATAAGTCAATGAAGAAAACTTACATCGGCAAAAGTGTTTTCATTCTCTTATTAATAAATAACTGAATCAATAAAATGAAAAGGATTTTAAAACTGAAAATCTCGCACAATTATATACCACTTGAGTGTTGTCTTATTAAGCAAAAAATGACATTCTTTACTTCATTCTGAACACAAGTGCACATGGAAATTAAATTACTAGTGGTTTAATCATCTAAAATGAGAGTACCAACAAATAGCCCTATGTTGAAAGATATTGTTCATGAATGTCCAAAAGTGTTCTTAATATCGCTTCCAACAACTGATCATTTTTGGATCAGAAGGGGATTCTAAAACTCTTATTTTGTTATATCACTGGTTTGAACCTCACAAGACACCTCAACATCGTGAAACTCTAATAGGGAGAAAAAAAAAACACATAAAGAAACATTGAACTTTAAAAATTGGATAAATTACAAATAAGCTCCCTGAGGTTTGCTTAAAATATGATTTGTTCTCTATAGTTCTGAAAATTATGTCCTGCCCCTTGAAGTTTGTAATTTCATAACAAATGACCCTTTTATTAATAAATCATCAAGTCAATTAACAATTTTTAATGATGCTAAAATCTATTTCAATTAATAATTCAAATAATTTTATCATTGCATAGGAGAACAATTATGAATTTTATTTATTTCTAGTTAATTATGTTAAATAATAAATTTTGATAACGGGTATTTTTAATTTTCTAAACCATAGGGGAAAATTTGTTTTTTAAACAAACCTCAAAGGTTGTATTTGTAATTTACCCTAAAAAAATTATAGAAAATAAACTAAGAAAAAGCCCTTCAGCTAGTAAAAACTAAAAGATAAAGCAATTTATATTAAAAAGAAACAATTGCACTCTAAAATAAGATATTTGAGAGAGTGGGAGAGAGAGAGACGTGATTTCAATATGAAAATTGAGTTGCTCTATCAAGCCCTTATCACCAATATGAATTATGTTGGGATTTAACTACTACCATTAACAATTTCGACCAAAAAATGAACTCTATGATGGCATCTATTCATATCATCATAGCCTTGTATTTGTGTGATATAATGTTCAACAAGCATATAAATCGAAGAAAACAACTGTGGTTGTGCAAACACTATAACCCATAAAATCGAAACAACATTACTTATTGGTTCTTGAACCCAAATGTTAATGGACAGAAATAAAAAAAGGAGAAAAGGTACTGACACTGTGGTGGTGGCTATTGAAAAGTTACTTATAGTTTGGTGCTTCACCAAACATAGTCGTAAGCCAACACTTGCATAGCTATGTAAATGGCTGCTTTCATACGAAATGAATCTACTTAGATTGTTCATGATGGTCCCTACGGAAAGAACACAATGCATGTCATAATTATTCACCAAACATGTAGTATCAAATGCAACCACATCACCAAACTCCCTAAATGTCACCTTACATCAACCCAAAATGCATTGCATAATTGGACATTTTTTATTAAATCTATGCAGTAAAAAAATACATAATTATCAACTTGTATTTTCAAAATGTAATTATACATTACAATCGCATCGCCTTCCACAAGTAATAAATGTTGACTTCTTCAATATAATTTCTACAATCCTTCGCGAGAAATGATAGATTCACATGCCCCCTGCCTCAAGCACAAATAAATTGAAATTTTTGTTCATTTTAACACCAACTCTATCATATAACTTAAGTCTCATTTCATATGTAGTTGAATTATCGTATTGCACTTGTAAAAACAAGATTTTCTTGGTCCCATTTCATTAGATATGGTTAATTACTAAGGAATTCTGTTAGGTTTTTATTCTTGGCAATCCCGGTTGACAAAACTCATTTCAGTTGTAACTCTTGTATTTCAGTGAGGATATGAGTTTTAGATGCGAATCCAACCCGAATTGTGCTTTGCAGAGAAGTTTGTAATGATAATGCTTTCAAGATTGCCACTTCGCTGATTATGACGGGAATCGAGCTGCCCAGTCAGCTCGCGAGGGTTCAGGGGGCAGCCCCCCTTGGCAGGTCCGGGGCAGTGCCACGGCGGGGTCGAGGGGCAGCGCCCCCAAAGCAAAATGCAAAATTACATTCAAAGTTGCTTGTCCGCCCTTGCTCGCTCAAGCGAAGGAGTTCTCGCTCGAGCGAAGGCTGCGTCTGTGTAAAAACCTGAAAGAGATTAATGTTCGCTCGAGCGAAGGGTGCGTGGCTCGAGCGAAGCCACTTATGGAAAACACGCGTTTTTGGTTCCTCGCTCGAGCGAGCTTCGCAGTCCCAGATTTCTATAAGTACGGGTTTCTGTCAGATTTTAGGATTACCTGTCCAAATCTTCTTTTTGGATATTAAGGTTTATCTCTGGAGATATTTTGTTAGTTTTCTTTGATGTTTTGATTGAGTATTCAATTCATGGTTTAAAGAGTATACATCAAAGGATTATTTGTTTGTTCTACACAAAAGAGAGAGTTGTTCTTCGGTGGATTCTGAAGAATTCGAGCCTGAAGCTTTGGTGGATTCCGGAGTGGCTCATCGTTAAGACAATTCTGAGGTGAAGACGGGGTTGGAAGAGGCACATAGAGGTTAGTTCAATTCGGGCATGGATTCGCTAGGTAATTGAGAGTATATGTCACGACCCAAACCCGCCCCTATGGGTTTAGCAGCGTAACCGGCCAGTAATCCGAGATTACCGAAGGCCTGCTTAACAGTAAAACAGAGTACAGGGGCCTAGCGGAAGCCAATACAGTAAATAAACAATGTCCAATGAGCTGTGACAGTCTGTATGCCAAAAGGACTTTTCATGTATATATATATATAAACACAGTGCAGAACAGTATATACAGCATTTATAATAATTCAGACCAGGGACCTAATCCCTATTAAACAGTACAGTAATAGTCTATACAGTCTATACAGTTAACAAAACAGTTACAGAGACAGACGGGGGAAATTAAAACACCCCTAAACCATAGCTTGACAAGCTTGGAACCTCGCAGTGAGGCACAGTGGTTGGCTTGACAAAACTGGAGCTTACCCCGACACTTCTAGCCGCGGTCTGGTGCCTGTACATCTACATATATATATGAGCAGTGAGCTAAAACCCAGTGAATAACATAATGCGTAAAGAGGTTTAGAATGAATGTCCTTACAGTAATGAAAACAGTTCATTAAATCAGTATTTCAGTCGTTCAGTCAGTACAGTCATATGTGGTACATCCATTAGCATAACAGTACAATAAACAGTAGGTCTTGAAAGACCGAACAGTCAATGATGGCCATCAATCAGTAAGTAGTGGTTCCAACAAGGGAACCGACAGAGATCTCTGTAACAGTAACAGTCAGTAACAGTAGTTGCTAAGGAAGCCACAATACAGTTCAGAATAGAGGACATACATTCATTCTATTAACAGTATCAATTCAGAAATAGTACAGTTCAATTGTTCAGAAGATAATCATTTTTGAACATATCTTTACATAGTTGTTACTCACAGAGTTCTGGGCTACAGTTAGACTAGAGCGCGTCCCCAGTCGCCAACCCTACACAGTTTACAGATTGAACACACACTAAGCTACACAGTTGGGAAAGATAATAATTTAATCCCTAATTTGCCTCGGTGTGTTCTACATCTATATCCTCATTAAGATGCCTTAAACTAGGCCTAAGGATGCCTAGGATGAAATGAGGATGCAAAGGTACACTTTAAAAGCATTTTCAGAAAACAGGGGTCCCGTTCGAGCTTAGGTTAATCCGCTCGAGCGGACATGCAGACAAAGGTTTCCGCTCGAGCGTAGACTCATTCGCTCGAGCGTACTTCAAAACAGTCAAAAGTGCTGGATAGGTGAAATTCACGCTCGATTGGGCGCTCGACACCCGCTCGAGCGTAAAACACAAGGTCCCGCTCGAGCAGACCTAAAAACAGAACAAAGGGAGTGTGAGTTCAAAATCTGGAATTCCCAAATTTGAACCTCAAGCTCAAATTCAACTACAAATGTATCAAATTCGATTCCTTTGGGCCCATTTCATGGAAAACACTTCAAAACTCATAATTTAACATGATTCAAAACTCAATTGTAAAAATCAAAGCCCAAAGGTAGTTCAAATAAATCCAATTTCAAACTAATTTTCATGAACAAGATGAACATGCAACATGCATGAAGGTAAACAACTTACAAGCCTCAAATACATGCCCTATTGAGCTAATATCTTCAAAGACAAGATGAATTCATGGACTTAACATAAATATGAGCATGCATGTGACAATTTTCCATGGAACCAACTCAAAATTCAATAATATAGGCATACATGCATGAATTAAGCTATAATTCGACATGTTTAAACCATGGCTTGGCTCCTCAATTAGACATGAACCATGCAAGAATCAACTTAAACACAACAATGAGAGGTTAAATCTCCTTACCTAAGTCTTGAGTTTAAGGTGTAGGAACTTAATTATGTAATCAACCTTCAATTTCTTTAATTCTCCAAGCAAAACACAAGAAGGAATTTAGTTCCTCTCCCTCTCTCTCTCTCTTGGTCGGCTAAGGCAAGGGAAATGAGCTGATGAAATGTTTGCCAAAGTGTATAATAAGGCTCAAATATGGTTCATGAAGTGGCCCACTCACAATGGCAAAGTTGTAGATAAGCCTAACTCTTTAATTAGCTTTACTTAATCTAGTTTAATCATACTAAATCAAATTTCAGATAAATATGCCATAAAATCACATAAATTATGGTGATCATAAAACACTAATCGATCTCCGGTTCGGCCGCCGATAAGGTCTTCAATTCGCAATTTAAACATAAAACATGAACAGATAATCAAACAGTCAAACAGATAGATAATGCATTTAAACAGATATAGTCAATCAATCAGTTTCATATTTCAATCAGTCAGTTCAGTATTTCAATCAGTTCAATTACTTTTCATAATCAGTCTCAGTTTAGCAGTAATAGGTAGTTTATCGGTAAACAGTGGTGAGGGTTGTTACAGTTTTCCCTCCTTAAAAAGAGTTTAGTCCTCTAAACTCGAGTTACCTTCGTTTTGGAAGAAAACAGGATTCAGTGGAAACAGTTCAGGATATCTTTTAGCCATGTCATCTTCCATTTCCCAAGTGGCATACACGCCACCATGGTTTTGCCAGTCGACTTTCACTAACGAGATCTCTTTGTTTCTCAACTTCTTGATCCGTCTGTTTACAATCTGAATAGACCGTTCCTCGTAAGTGTAGTCATCACTCAACACTACACGAGTAGGCTCTATCACATGGAAAGGATCCCGGATGTAATCCCTCAACATAGAAATATGGAAGACGTTGTGCATATACTCCATTTCAGGAGGAAGCGCAACTTGATACGCCACCGGATTGATTTTCTCAATAATCTCATACGGTCCGACACATCTTGGTGCTAACTTGCCTTTGACTCCAAAACGAGTCTGGCCTTTCATCGGTGTCACTTTCACAAACACATGATCACCTATTTTATATTCTCTGTCTCGTCTTCTGATATCAGCATACTTTTCTGCCTGCTCTGTGCAGTTTTCAGTCTCTGTTGTATCAATTTCACTTTCTCAGTCGTTTCATATACAATCTCGGGCCCAAGTAAAGGCCCATCTCCAACTTCTGCCCAGCAAATCGGAGACCTACATTTTCTACCATACAATGCCTCGAAAGGCACCATACCAATACTTGAATGATAACTGTTGTTGTAGGCAAATTCGGCTAAGGGCAAATGACTTTCCCAATTTCCTTGAAAATCAAGGACACACATTCTCAGTAAATCCTCCAGAGTCTGGATGGTCCTTTCTGACTGGCCATCTGTCTGAGGATGATAAGCACTACTCAGTCTCAATTCGGTACCCAATGCAGTCTGTAAGCTTTGCCAAAATCTTGATGTAAACTTCGAATCCCTGTCAGAAACAATGGACACAGGCACTCCATGCAGTCTAACAATTTCATCAATATAGAGTATAGCCAATTCGTCCGCATTATAAATTGTCTTAACAGGTAAGAAGTGAGCAGATTTAGTCAGTCTATCAACACTAACCCAAATTGAGTCCATACCTTTACTGGAGCGAGGCAATCCCACAATAAAATCCATGGTGATATGTTCCCATTTCCACTCCGGTATGGGTAAGGGCTGCAATAAGCCTGCGGGTCATTGATGTTCGGCTTTAACTTGTTGGCAATGAAGACATTTCGATACAAAGTCAGCAATTTCTTTCTTCATTCCTGGCCACCAGAAATTCAATTTCAAATCTTGGTACATTTTCGTGTTCCCTGGATAGATAGACAGTTTTGAATTGTGGCCTTCTTGCAGAACTTTTCTTTTCAGTTCAGTATCATTCGTTACACACAGTCTTTCTTGAAATTTCAGTACATTGTTTTCAAATTTGAAACTCGGTCTTGGTTTAGTTTCCCTTTCTTCGATGATCTTCTTCAAGAAGTTATCCGATTGTTGTTTCTCTTTAATTTCTTCAATCAGTGCCGGTTGAGCAGAAATAGCAGCTATTGTTCCACCTTGTTCTCACAAAACAATTTCAATTTCAGATTTTTCAAGGTCACAAAGCAATTATTTCTGCCCGGTGAGCAAACAGGCTAAATTTTCAATCGATTTCCAACTCAATGCATCGACAACGGTGTTGGCTTTTCCCGGATGGTACAAAATCTGTAGGTCATAGTCTTTAATCAGTTCTATCCATCTCTGCTATCTCATGTTCAGTTCTTTCTGTGTGAAAAAGTATTTCAAACTCTTGTGATCTGTATACACCTCACATGTCGCCCCATACAGATAGTGACGCCAGATTTTCAATGCAAATACCACTGCGGCAAGTTCCAAGTCATGGGTTGGGTAATTCTTTTCGTGTGGTCTCAGTTGTCGGGAAGCATAAGCAATAACTCTCATATTCTACATTAAAACACATCCCAAACCCTTATGAGAAACATCACTAAATACAGTAAAACCATCCGTACCCGAAGGTAAGGTAAGAATCGGTGCAGTTACAAGTCAAGTTTTCAACTCTTGGAATGCTGATTCCCTTTGGTCAGTCCAGTCAAATGATATCCCCTTCTGAGTTAACTGAGTCAACGGTAAGGCAATTTTGGAGAAATTTTTGACAAATCTTCTGTAATATCCAGCCAAACCCAAAAAACTTCAGACTTCTGTCATATTTGTTGGTCTAGGCCAGTTTACTACCGCTTCAACTTTTTGTGGATCAACTGAAATTCCATCTTTGCTAACAACATGCCTCAAAAACATAACATAATCAAGCCAAAATTCACATTTAGACAGTTTAGCATAAAGTTTCTATTCTCTTAGGGTCTGTAGGGCAAGTCTCAGATGATGTTCATGTTCTTCCATACTTTTGGAGTAAATCAGTATGTCATCAATGAATACAACAATAAAGTCATCAAGGTATGGTTTAAAGATTCTGTTCATGAGGTCCATAAATGTAGCAGGTGCATTGGTAACTCCGAAAGGCATAACTAAAAATTCGTAATGTCCATACCTCGTTCAAAAAGTAATTTTGTCAATGTCTTTTGGTTTAACTTTCAACTGATGGTATCCTGATCTGAGGTCGATCTTAGAGAACACTTGAGCACCCTGTAACTAATCAAATAAGTCATCAATACGTGGCAATGGATATTTATTTTTCACAGTTACCTTGTTCAGTTCACGGTAGTCAATACACAATCTCAGTGAGTCGTCTTTCTTTTTCACAAACAAAACAGGTGCGCCCTACGGTGAAGTACTGGGCCTGATGAACTTCTTATCTAACAGTTCCCGCAGTTGCACTTTCAATTCTTTCAATTCAGTCGGAGCCATTCGGTAAGGAGCTTTAGATACTGGCTGGGTACCCGGAATCATATCAACGGTGAATTCAATCTCCCTGTCAATCAAATCCCCTGGCAGATTATCTGGAAAAATATCTGGGAATTCTCTGACTATGGGAATACTGTTCACAATAGCATTATCATCAGTAGATACAGTCAATACAGAACACAGATACCCTTTACACCCCTTTCTAATCAATTTAACAGCTTTCACAGATGAGATCAAATACGGAGGAGGTTCTACTCCACTTCCATTAAACACAAATTCAGGCAAATCAGGGGGACGGAAAACTACTTGTTTCATTACACAGTCTATAGTAGCATGGTATTTCGTTAACCAGCCCATTCCCAATATTACGTCAAAATGATCAATGTTCAGTGGCAGTAAATCAGTATACAGATGTGCATCTCCAACAATAATTTCACAAGCAGGGTACATATATGCACAAGTCATTGTAGGTGTCCCCGAACGCCCCGGGAGGATGAGTCCCGTTCTGTTCATTTTGGGTCACTACAGTTCAGGACTCTAAAATTGTCACGGTTCTAAGTCTGAACCAAAGAGTCCAAATCCGGCAAATCGTTTTGAGAAAACAGATTTTGAAAGAAGTGCCAAACATGGACTGCTTTGCCAGATACAGAGTCGCCATCTAAATATTTTATTTTGGGGGAAATTTAGGAAACCCTGACTCGTTTGCCTAAGGCCACGTGTCCGTCATCACCAAAGTTGCCTCGGCTCGGGAACTTGGGTACGATTGGGGAAGGTCACTTCGTGAGCACCCCCGCTTGCCCGATCAAAGATCGGCCTCTACTAACCATGATATCTAGTTTTGAAAACATTGTGTGTTCTTATCCCGGTTATTAGCCTAGATTTACTATGTGATGCGCACAGCATACAAGTATAGACTGGATCGCCTGAATTGGAACAAAACATTTCATGTTTGTTTTTGAAAGATGGTTTGCTACTCGCAAGTAGGCTTAAAGATGCAGATTTTGCCACCCTCAGGTGGGCTTAAGAAAAGATGTTTTGCCACTATCTAGTGGGCTTAAAACTCACAGTTGATGATTTGTTCCAATCCAAATAACCCAACCTTCACCCACAGGCATTCAAGCAGTTATATCACATAAGCAAATAGCCTCATGGTAAGCATGCTATTCATGGCAGTCACTCACACACATGCAAGGATGCTAAAGCATAAAACTTACCGAGTACTCCAAGCCAAAATAGAAGCTCATTAGAAATCCATGCATGATCCTAATTATACAGAAGTGCCTAATGCAACACATGCAAAAATGAAACTATAGCAGGCTCGACTATTCTAAACATGGCATATGAAATGCTACAGCTAACATGTATTCGATTTGGAATTGAAAATACAATGCAGTTAGTATGATGCGTCGAGCCCGGTGCATGCAATACAGATGAAATGAATGCAAACATGCTATCATACTGTATGCTAATTGAAAT
This sequence comes from Camellia sinensis, assembly GCF_055761805.1. Lineage (NCBI taxonomy): Eukaryota > Viridiplantae > Streptophyta > Magnoliopsida > Ericales > Theaceae > Camellia > Camellia sinensis. The sequence goes on along the minus strand of NC_138969.1, from coordinate 23,325,171 downwards.
ATGCCCTAATCTAACCATCATAAGCTGGTAAATAAAAGGGAGAAAGACGTGGGGTTGGAAGACATACATCACACACACGCACACTTATTACAGCATTGCCCTCGCGCAGAGGGTCCGAATGAATAGTACAGTCCAAATAATACAGTCCAAATATATACAAATTCCTAATTAATTTACAAATTAACTAAGAAAAAAAATAAACTGGCATGCAAGCTAAGGACTGCCTTGACTCTTCTTCTGATGATGGATGATGCATTTCTGGGCTGCCTTGCGCGGAAATCCACTGGGATGCCCCAATTAGCCTCTGTTTTACAATTATTCTTGAAAAAAGCGCCAAGCTCCGGAAGGTTGCTAATTCTTGATTTGCTGCAACAGAGAGCAGGAAAGGGGCATAGCAATGTATTTTCACAAATGTATGCATGCCTCGATCCTCGTGCCACCAATCACGCATCTCGATGCATGATGGCCGAGGGGTCGAATTGTGCAACTCAATATAGAATGAATGCGCATGAAAAACACAACAGGGCCTAAACTCCATCATGGATAATCCAGAGTGTCGGTGACTGGGAATTGAGACACGTTCCGTCACTCGAAATACGAAACGTCCCTCGTTTCCCGTGCTCGGGCTAACTCCTATCCCAAGCACAATGCAATATGCATGATATGCATGAATGCAACTAATATACAACCTAACATGCAACATGCTATGAAATGGCATACACGATGCACGAGATAACACGGCATACACAATGCGCTAACATACAACCTAGCATACGCAATGCTATGAAATGAAATGGCATACACAATGCAATATGGGCTTACACCAACATGAGTGGACCTCAGCCACGCTCACATAAGAGGCCATTAGATGGAAATGACACAACTCGAGATGCGTGCACACGTGCACGTAAACCGAGGACCGAACCTAAGGCACGGGCGGGTTCTGTAAATATTTCTTGATCTGTTCAAAAGCAGCTTGGAATCAGCCGTCCCATTGGAATTTCTTGCCTTTCTTCAGGAGACCAAAAAGTGGTTCACAAGTCAAGGTTAATTTTGAGATAAAGCGTCTTATGAATTGCACTTTACCCAGAAAGCCTCGCACCTCCTTTTCAGTCCTTGGTGGTGGCATTTCTAAGATGGCCTTGATTTTTGAAGGGTCAACCTCGATACCCCTTTGTGTAATCAGAAATCCCAGCATTTTTCCCGCTGTAACACCGAGCGTACACTTTTGAGGATTTAGCCGCAACTGAAATTCTCTGATCCTTTGAAAGAACTTTTGCAAGGCGGTGTAGTGGCCCTCTCTTTCCTTGGACTTGACAATCATGTCGTCCACGTACACTGTGGTCGCGGCCCGTTGATAAGTAGCTACGGCATTCTTCAACCCAAACGGCATTACTCTGTAGCGGTATGTTCCCCACGGGGTGGTGAATGCAGTCTTTTCTCTGTCTTCTAGTGCCATTACTATCTGATTGTACCCTGAGAAGCCATCCATGAATCAGAGCAAAGCATGCCCTGCTGTGAAATCCACCAACTCATCAATATGCGGTAAGGGAAAGTCGTCCTTCGGACTAGCTCTGTTCAAATCCCTGAAATCCACGCATACTCGGATCCTGCCATCCTTCTTCGGCACTGGAACGATGTTGGCCAACCAAGTCGGGTATTCGGATACCAGCAGGAAGCCTGCATCGATCTGCTTGGTGACCTCTTCCTTAATCTTGAGAGCCTAGTCGGGGCGGATCCTTCTGAGTTTCTGCTTGACAGGTCGGGCCTCGGGGTCAAGGGGGATCCGGTGCTGTACAATCTTAGGATCGATCCCAGGCATGTCTTCGTAGGACCACACGAAAACATCTTTGAAATCTTTTAGTAAAGCGACTAAGCGCTCGCGTTCCTCCGAAGACAACGTGGACCCGATCTGGACCAGTCGCGGGTCCTCCCCAGTACTAATATTCACGGTAATGATTTCATCCGTTAAGGGTTTGACAAACCTCTCCTGCTCCTGCTCAATTAAACGTTGCAAAACCGGAGGAATTTCGTCCTCGTCGTTTTCATCAAAATTTTGAAAGTCTGAGTTTATGCAATAAATTAAGGGCACAGAAAAATACTCAGAAACCACAGTTACTTGATTCTCATTAAGCACATCTAAATCGTCCGAGTTCTCGGTTACAACAGACTAAATGAGAAAGAAAATGACGACCTGGACATAACTGTGGCATCCGGGTTATCATCCCCAGGATTACCAGACTCAGACTCAGACTCAGTCGAGCTGGAACCTGATTCCGACTCACAAGACTCGGTGGAATCAGATTCCGGCTCACTACCTGACCCGATGTCGCTGGACAAAAATCCCTCCTCGTACTGCCAAGTGAGAGATGGTGCGATAGATGCATCCAAAATAGTCGCTGGAAGGCCCGCAGCCGTTTCATCCCCAATCATGGAAACAGAGGAGTTATCCCCCAAGCACTTTTGGTCGATCGAAGGATCTGAAAGTAGACATGCCAATGCTACCCCCATCTCAAGTTCGGTGCTCTCGGAATCCACTGCCTTACACTGCCCAAACTCAGCTGATGGGTCTGTCTGCTCTTCGGCAACGTCATCCCCGGGTAGTTGCAGATCGAAGAAGATCTCGAAACCAGGCACACGCTTCCTCTCCGCGTTCAGCCATGGTTCTGGGAAGCCGCAAAACGGAAAGTCCTCCCCCTCTCGGACGAAGCGTCCGTTTAGGGTACCCTGAATGGGCCGATGCATTAATTCAAAAGGCTTCCCAGCCTTCTTTGCCCTGGCTCTTCCGACCATCTCTTTACCCTTCCTCACCCAGTCCTCTTTGGTGGGCAGATAACCCAAGCCAAAGGTGTAAGGGTTGTGTGGCACTTCGGCCAATGCTGCGACGCCATTCCGGCAGCTCTTTCCCAATCCCATTCCGGGGATGTGTTGTAACTTGTTTATGAGGTAGACGGATTGAGCACTGATGTACACCCCCTCATTCATAGCCATAACATTCTGTACCACTCGAGCTTCAGCCAAAGTGAACCCTGATAAGAACACATCCTCAGTGCCATGCTCGATTTCCAAGACTGGTGTGGACACTTCCGACGGCGGATGGATTGATGAATTCCCGAAGACAATAGCCACCCCCTTCCCGTGAGGGTACTTCAGCATCTGATGTAAAGTGGAAGAGACTGCCCTGACCTAGTGCAACCACGGTCACCCCAAAAGTAGGTTGAAGGTTGCGGGAACGTCCAAGACATGGAATTCAACGTTGTGTTGTCCGGGACCAACCTGGGTCTGAATTTTGACAGTCCCCATCACTTCCCTGCTAGTATTATCGTACGCTCTGATCACTTGAGTAGTCGGCACGAAGTCCGCGGGCTTCAACCCGATTGCATACGCTGTTCTGGTTGGGCAGACGTTGATGGCGGACCCGGTGTCAACAAGTACCACCGGTATCCACTTGTCTCTATATTCCACGGAAATGTAGAGGGGTTTGTTGTGATTTGTGCCCTCAGGCGGTAGTTCTTTGTCTGAAAAGGTTAATGCCGGGGAACCTCCTCCCTGAAAAACCAGCCCAACCAGCTGTTCTGGTGTAGTATCTATGGAGAGTTTGGACTTGTCCATGGCAGATAAGACAGCTTGTCTATGTACTCGCGACGCCATAAGCAATCCCCAGATGGAGATGTCTGCTTGTATCTTCTTTAGCTGTTTCAGCACAGCTTCCTCTTCAATCTGCTTCTCCTTTTGTTTCTCAGCTTCTTTATCCTTCCCGGATGCCTCGGGTTGGTCTAGGTGCAGGGGCTTGAAGTACCGCCCACTTCTTGTCATGTGATCAACCTCATCGAGGTACCAAGTGTCATCCGGTTGATTGCTTCCCCAGTCTTCGTCTGTGTGGTCAAGACATAAGTCATCGTCTTCTCACCACATTCCGTTGGCATTCAAAAGGCACCTGTCTGGTTCGGGCATGTTTGTACTCGCAGCACTTTCAGCCTACATGCCCACAGTATCCTCTGTTCTTATGCGTGCGGCACTTTCGATCCCCTCATGGATTTTGGCTTTCCCGGTTCTCTCAGAACCCTGTTGTTCTACCTGCGTCAGTGTAGTTTGTTGTTCAACTTTCCCTGCATTCACAATGCTTCCGTCCTGAGCGAAATTCTTCGTACCGGCGCTCTCCGGCAATGTAACCTGACTTTCGGCCCTTCCGGCCATAGCTAATACTCTCGCCCCTGCCAGGCCCTATTCTGGTTGGGATTCTCCCACCACATCTGGTTGATCATCGAGCCATCCAGTGGCCTCTGCCGATTCCTCATAGTCAAACCAGTTGACTGCCGCGTCCCCTGATTCTTGGTCATCGAAAAACTGTAGGTTGGCAAAGTCCTCCTCCACAGCTGTCAGATCATTTGCCCCTTGCTCAAATCCATCCCCCCGGATCACACACAGCTCTCCCTTCTCTGGCAATTCTATACCCAGCCTAATCTAGCCTGTTGACAAGATGTACTCACTTGGATCGTAGGCTTCCCTAGAAAAACTCTCAAACTGTTCAATCCCAGACTCAACAATCCCATTCTTTCCTGAAGTCCGCCCTGCCCCATCTTCGATGGTCACCACCGTCGGCTCTGGTTGGGAAGTGGAGATGTCCAACATGCACAAGAAGTCAGTGCAGTCGGGAAGGAGCACCTCCGGCTTAGGTAGATGGGTGGGAGTAATATAGATGCTAGGATCGTAAGACACGACCCCAGTCTGGATAAGATTGACTCTTTTGGGAGGTGGAGTTTGGTTGTGTGTAGGGAGGAGGTTGGTTGTGACGTTGGGTTTTTCTGGCAGCAAAATCACATTTTTGTCAACGAGGTCTTGAATCTCGTGACGCAACCTGAAACATTGGTCAGTATCATGACCGTGCTACTGGTGATATGCACAGTACTTGGCTGGGTTGTGAGAGGGAGGGAGTGGATTCGGCAATGGCCTCGGCTCTAGGGGTTTTAGATGCCCCTTTCTGATCAAGACCCCCAGAGCCTTAGACAAAGGCATGTATAGTGGGGTGAAGGTTCTTTGGCCTCTGGGCTGGTATTTAGAGGTTTGAGTATTGCTTCCGGATGCACCGGAGAAGGGTGTGCCTGCCATGGGCCTTGGAAGGGGAGGGGGAATGGTGGTGACCATGCTAACCTCCGAAGCTCTTGCGGTTGCAGCGCCACTCGGGCCTGCATTGTTGTTACGGTTGAATGTTCTCTGGGGTTGCTCCCTGTCCTGGTCAATCAGACCTTGCTTCATCGCGTATTCGATTTGTACCCCCATCTCATGTAGATCCGAAAAGGTGGGAAAGGGGAGTACAATCATTTTCTGCATCAATTTTGGTTGGAGATTACGCACAATCATCCTGATTTGGTCCTTATCAGTGGGCCTCAAATTCATCATCGACGCCTTCGCCCTCCACCGAGTTACAAAATCTGAGAAAGTTTCCTTGGGCTCCTGCCTTGTCGTTTCGAGATCACGAGTTGTAATCTCGATCTGGGTGTTGTACGAGTACTGTGCGACAAAGGCCTCGGCCATTTCATCCCAACTCCTCTTTACCTCATCTTTTAACTTCGCGTACCAGATGGCGGCCACACCTGACAGGGTTCGGCCGAATAGCGAAAGCTTTTGTGGTCGGGTTAGGCCCATTGGCCGCAGGATGTCTGAGAATAGCCGAAGATAGACCATGGGGTCCCCAGACCCGTCGAAGCGGTCAATTTGCGGCATCTTGAACCTATCGGGCAATGTTACGGCCACATCGGTATATCCGTCCTCGATATCCGGAATAGCCTTTACTCCTTGTGATTTCTTGAAGAGCTTCTCAAGCTTGCTCAGTTTTAGAGCAGTATGGTCTATTTCGAACTCGAAGGGGGAGTCCGGGTGGTTGGGTGTATGGGTCTTGGACAGTTGAGGCGGAAGCGGGGGCGGAGCTGGCCCCATTGGAAGGTTCGTGTCCTCTTGTATGTTCTGGATATTTGGCACGGTGTTCTGGGTGTTTGGCAGAGCGTTCTGGATAGTAAGTGCCTGCTCTGGTAATGGGGCCCCTGGCGAAGGAGGAACTTGATGTGATGTAGATGCCGCATTCTGCTGTTGCAATCTAGTAATTAGTTCGGCCTGCTGGGCCATGATCGCGGCCTGCTGTTTGGAGATTTTCGCTTGACGGGCGGCATCCTCCTGCATTTGTCTCATGCTCTCCTGCATTTGGCGCATCAGGGCTTCCATCCCTGATGTATTTTGCTGATCCATCCGACTAACTGGTATGTCTATTTCTATAGCAACAATCGAGACCTCAGTCCTATTGTCCTCTGATGGAGTAACCCGCTATTCTGGCAACCTCTGTTCTGACACACTGCGCTTTCTTGGCCTTCTTCTGACAACTGGGGGTAGAGAATGAAACACTGGCTGTCCGTCAACCAGATCCTCGGATCGATTGAGTCGGCGACCTCTTGTCCAAAGTGCTTGGGAAATATCTACTGGGTTGGAAGCAATTGTGCTAGAACTGCCCTAGTAAAAAGATAAATAAAGCAAAATAAGGAATGAAATAAACAGATAAACGGACAGCATAAATGCATGACACACAGCCGGGCATAACAACACACGGTTGACAAGCTGAATACACACTGTCCTCCAACACTGATTATTATCCCCGAATCACTGCCCCCAAAACTGAATCTCTGATACCCGCAGATAACTGATTCTCAAATATTGACTGATGCCCGCAGGCCTGATGCCCAAACTCATAAACTGATACATGCATTCCTGTAGAAACGCACTCAAAAAGCACATAACAGATAAGTGAGAGCAAAAACACCCCTATGTTGGGGTAGGGTTTTCCCTGTCCTATTTTGTCAGGAGCTAAGGCTCTACTACGCACGCAGCGGTTTCAAAACAACCTATAAACGGGTAAGCAACCTGTCCTAGTTTGGAATGGTCACTATGGATCTGAATATGCACTAGGTCGAATGGTCAAAAGGGTGCCCCGGTAAAACCGGGGTTTGTGTTCCCATACTGGCAGAGCCCACAACCGGTCAGCCTTATGGTCATGCCTTGACAAGACAAGCCTCCGGCAAACCGTTCAGGAATAGCAGATGGCAAACACGGTGTCCTAGGTGCACCAATGCAAATGCAATGCAAAGAAACACATAAGTGTAGTCAAAACAAGATATCATGAGTTTGAGTCAAGTTCTCTAAATCCCCAGCAGAGTCGCCAGAAACTGTAGACGTCCCCGAACGCCCCGGGAGGATGAGTCCCGTTCTGTTCATTTGGGGTCACTACAGCTCAGGATTCTAAAATTGTCACGATTCTAAGTCTGAACCAAAGAGTCCAAATCCGGCAAATCGTTTTGAGAAAACAGATTTTGAAAGAAGTGCCAAACATGGACTGTTTTGCCAGATACAGAGTCGCCACCTAAATATTTTATGTTGGGGGAAATTTAGGAAACCCTGACTCGTTTGCCTAAGGCCACGTGTCCGTCATCACCAAAGTTGCCTCAGCTCGGGAACTTGGGTACGATTGGGGAAGGTCACTTCGTGAGCACCTCCGCTCGCCCGATCAAAGATCGGCCTCTACTAACCATGATATCTAGTTTTGAAAACATTGTGTGTTCTTATCCCGGTTATTAGCCTAGATTTACTATGTGATGCGCACAGCATACAAGTATAGACTGGATCGCCTGAATTGGAACAAAACATTTCATGTTTGTTTTTGAAAGATGGTTTGCTACTCGCAAGTAGGCTTAAAGATACAGATTTTTCCACCCTCAGGTAGGCTCAAGAAAAGATGTTTTGCCACTATCTAGTGGGCTTAAAACTCACAGTTGATGATTTGTTCCAATCCAAATAACTCAACCTTCACCCACAAGCATTCAGGCAGTTATATCACATAAGCAAATAGCCTCATGGTAAGCATGCTATTCATGGCAGTCACTCACACGCATGCAAGGATGCTAAAGCATAAAACTTACCGAGTACTCCAAGCCAAAATAGAAGCTCATTAGAAATCCATGCATGATCCTAATTATACAGAAGTGCCTAATGCAACACATGCAAAAATGCAACTATAGCAGGCTCGGCTATTCTAAACATGGCATATGAAATGCTACAGCTAACATGTATTCGATTTGGAATTGAAAATACAATGCAGTTAGTATGATGCGCCGAGCCCGGTGCATGCAATACAGATGAAATGAATGCAAACATGCTATCATACTGTATGCTAATTGAAATATGCCCTAATCTAACCATCACAAGCTGGTAAATAAAAGGGAGAAAGACGTGGGGTTGGAAGACATACATCACACACACGCACACTTATTACAACATTGCCCTCGCGCAGAGGGTCCGAATGAATAGTACAGTCCAAATAATACAGTCCAAATATATACAAATTCCTAATTAATTTACAAATTAACTAAGAAAAAAAATAAACTGGCATGCAAGCCAGGGACTGCCTTGACTCTTCTTCTGATGATGGATGATGCATTTCTGGGCTGCCTTGCGTGGAAATCCACTGAGATGCCCCAATTAGCCTCTGTTTTACAATTATTCTTGGAAAGCGCGCCAAGCTCCGGAAGGTTGCTAATTCTTGATTTGCTGCAACGAAGAGCAGGAAAGGGGCATAGCAATGTATTTTCACAAATGTATGCATGCCTCGATCCTCGTGCCACCAATCACGCATCTCGATGCATGATGGCCGAGGGGTCGAATTGTGCAACTCAATATAGAATGAATGCACATGAAAAACACAACAGGGCCTAAACTCCATCATGGATAATCCGGAGTGTCGGCGACCGGGAATTAAGACACGTTCCGTCACTCGAAGTACGAAACGTCCCTTGTTTCCCGTGCTCGGGCTAACTCCTATCCCAAGCACAATGCAATATGCATGATATGCATGAATGCAACTAATATATAACCTAACATGCAACATGCTATGAAATGGCATATACGATGCACGAGATAACACGGCATACACAATGCGCTAACATACAACCTAACATACGCAATGCTATGAAATGAAATGGCATACACAATGCAATATGGGCTTACACCAACATGAGTGGACCTCAGCCACGCTCACATAAGAGGCCATTAGATGGAAATGAGACAACTCGAGATGCGTGCACATGTGCACGCAAACCGAGGACCGAACCTAAGGCACGAATGCCACTCTACCAAAGCATGGCAAGGCATGGAACATGGTAGGCAAACATGCAAATTTCAGGGGCAATAAGTGATGCAAAACAGCCCCGAAAGATGGAAAAATGGCACCCGATGCATGACATGCGACCCGAAACATGAAATTAGGCACGTGCATTGGCCTATAGCTATACATAAACATGCATTATTTGAACATGGAATGTAAATACAGAGTCAAGACAGCCCTAAAATAAGCACATTTACAGTTCTAAGCAAGGTCAATCGGCGAATGCAAATGGGACTAAACTAGCATGCAAAAATGGCCCTAAATGTGAGATAAAGAAGTGAGTCACAGCTGCAGGCCTCAAACAGATGAGGGCCCTTCAACAATGTTGAAGAGGGGCCCAAAATATGATATTTTACAGTTTACAACAAACCACAAAAACCAACACAGGTATGGCTAAGCTCTCATGCAAGAAATGGGCCAAAAGAGGGACAAAGAAGCAAGTGGTGGTTTCTGGCCTCAAACACAAAGGGGCCCTTCAAAAATGTTGAAGAGGGGCCCAAAATATTGCACTTTACAGTTGATGGTCAGACCCAAAACAGTATGCATGCAAGCCTAAAATACTACGCAAAATAAGGCCAAAAAGAGAGATATAACACAAAGTATATAAAGGATGCCTCAAACAGTGAAATACCCTTAATGAAACATGAAGAGGGAGTCAAAATAAGGCCACTTATAGTTTGGACCAGGGCCCAAAAACAGAATCAAAAGAGGCTAACAAATCATGCAAAAATATGGCCAAAAGAGAGATATAAAGGCAAGTGATAAATGAAAGCCTCAAACATCAATGAGCCCTTCAACAATGTTGAAGAAGGGCTCAAAATAAGCCACTTTTCAGTTCATTACAGAGCTCAAAACAGTTTATACATAGGCCAAAAATACTACACAAGAAGATGGCATACAAGGGAGATAATGAAGCAAGTGCAACAAGAAGACCTCAAACGGGTAAATACCCTTAAACAAACATGAAAAATAGCTCAAAATAAGCCTAGTTCTAGTTAGGGTCAGAGCCCAAAACAGCAAGCAAGTATGGCTAAGAAAGCATGCAAAATATGGACCAAAAGGGGGGAAATGGAGCTTACCCTTGTAGACCAATCTTTTGGCAACTCTTGGCTTGAGTTTGGTGGCTCTTTAGCTTTGGAGAACAATCTCAAGCTGCTGGAATGAAGGATGGAAGGGTGGGGCTATGGGTTGGTGAAGAAATGGTGTAGGGTTTGAGAGGTTTGAAGCTTGGAAGTGTAAAGGGAGAGGGATACAATGGAAGGGGCCTAAGGCAAATGTTGTAACCCTCCAACCAACAGCTGGAGCTAGGGGAGAAAAGGGAGGGAAAAATGGAGGGAAATGAATCAAGTTTTCCCCCAAAAATGCACCCCCCCGGATACACAATCTGGAGGGAAACAGAATATACAGCTGTAAGGAACAGGGTGCAAGGATCATGACCGGCCAGCTATCTAGGGTTTAGGTGGCCGGCCGGCTACCTCCCATGGCCGGTCGGCTAGGGGTCAAAAGGGTCAAGAAGCATTAGTGGCCGGCCACCCCAAAAAGAGAGCCTCTGATGTGTGCACAACACAACCCTGTGGTTAAACACTGGAAGTAGTGAACCAGGAGAGAGAACAACCCACTTTTCAAAGGGGTTCAAAAGGTTCAACAACAATTACTGGCCGGCCACCAAATATTGGTGGCCTCCCAGATGTGTACATCACAAATATGGGGTTTAGGGTGCAAGAAAATGGCCCAATGATGGTCAACATTGGCTTTGAAGTGAGGAAAATCGGGCGACGGAGGGCGATGAAGGGATAAAGTTGGCTGACAGAACAATTACTGGCCTCCCACCCTTCTACGGCCTTTTTACCAATGAAACAGAGGTCCTTGCCAAAAATGAACCAAAACCAATGCAGAATGAAGGTTCGGGGGCCGAAACGCGCAGCCCGAGGCCCCGAAAACTGACTGTTAGGCACCAGGAGTGATGTTCGACCACGAAGTCGGTTTCTCGGGCCACAGTGTCCCTCAAAAGGGAGCAAATAAGAAGTATGCCAAAAACCGGAGCAAACGGAGATGGTTAAGCGGTCCCGAACCGAGGCACACGGCCAACGATTCCGAAAAATTGAGAACCGGACTCCAAACGGGCAAAAATGGCCTACGACCACGAAACGTAGCCTACGGCCACTGAGAGATGATCTGCGGGACCTCTCCCTCCCTTCGGGAAGAGAAACAGAGAAAACCGAGCCTGGTTCGCAAACCGAGGTAAGACGTGAAAGAGTCTGAAAGTCCGAAGGCAAGGCTCGCAGCCAAGACTCCGCGACTTCCGAACGAGCACAATATGCAACATCACCAAGCGCTCAATCGGTGACGTCTGAGTCTTAAGGTCGGTCCAAAATGGGATGTCTACAGTCATGAATCCCCCAACGGGTGATGATACAGCTAACAGATAATTCATGGGTTCTAATGGTCTATTCAGTTTTCGCGAAAAAGCATGCGACAAATATGAATACGTAGACCCCGAATCAATCAGTACATAAGCATTTTGAGTACAAGTAGAGAGAATACCTGACACGACGGTCTCGGTATTCTGCACATCTCCCGGTACTAGGGCAAACACTCGGCCCTGCCTCATGGGCTCTTTCCCGGTAGCTTTGGGGTTCGGTTTTGGTGCAACAGTTGATACTGCCATGCTTGGTGCAGCTTTACTATTGGCTTGTGGAGCAGAGGGGCAGTCTTTAACCATGTGGCCCACCTTACCACACCTGTAACAGGCTCTAGATATTTTGTAACAGACCCCTTTGTGCTTCCTGCCACACTCAGAACAGGGTGGTATGAAACCACTCCCTTGGCTGGGGCTAGTTGTTGACCCCGTATTCTGTTTCTTGTTCAATGGGTTATGCTTGCCTTTCTTGAATTTAAAACCCTACCTTTTACCACGCCATTCAGACGCTGGTGTTTTAGTTTTCAGTGCTTCGATGTTCGATTCAGCCATCAAAGCTCGGTCAAGAACATTTACATAATTCGGTAGCTTCAAAACATTAATTCTGTCCAGTATTGCAACATTAAGGCCGCCTTCAAACTTTCTGGCCTTCTTATAATCAGTGTCCACCATGTGTGGTGCATATCTAGCAAGCTCGGTGGACTTTGTTTCATATTCAGCAACGGACATTGTGCCCTGTCTCAGCTGTTCAAATTTAGTTACTTTTCTGTCCCTGACACACTGAGGGAAGTACTTTTCAAAAAAGGCTCCTTTGAATTGAGCCCAAGTCATTACAGTGTTGTCATCGCGGATAAGCATCCACCACCTTCTGGCCTCTTCTTGCAAGGTAAAGGTAGCTAATAGTACTTTATGTGCTTCAGAGCACGGAAACACTTCAAATAACTTTTCTGTCTCAAGGACCCATGCTTCAGCTTTTAACGGTTCCAGGCCTCCCTAAAAGGATGGCGGTTTCATCTTGCTGAACTTATGTGTCAGTGCAATTATGTCATCATTAACAGGTGGCTCTGGCTGTACTGGAGGAGGTGGGGGCTGTGGGTTCTGTTGTTGCCCTAATCTCTCAGTTATGAGTTCCATCATTCGCTCCAGTCTTGCCATTCTTGCCTCAGAGGATGAGGATTCAGATTCATTTGCAGTTCTTGTATTATCCATTTCACTATAAGCAATTATAGCAATTATAAACATAAGAAGTTGCATACTTAAACAGTTTATCACATTAGCATATATTCAGTCATGTCATAGTCACACATACTTTAACAAGTTCATGCAATGCCCTAATCACTTTTCTAGGACATCCTATAGCTCATTTGGACATGTGTGTGCGGTATAACTCGTGGTAAGTATCGCTCTGATACCACTCTGTCACGACCCAAACCCCCCCTATGGGTTTAGCACCGTAACCGGCCAATAATCCGAGATTATCGAAGGCCTGCTTAACAGTAATACAGTAAAACAAAGTACAGGGGCCTAGTAGAAGCCAATACAGTAAATAAACAATGTCTAATGAGCTGTGACAGTCTGTATGCCAAAAAGACTTTTCATGCATATATATATATACACAGTGCAGAATAGTATGTACAACATTTATAATCATTCAGACCAGGGACCTAATCCCTATTAAACAGTACAGTAACAGTCTATACAGTCTATACAGTTAACAAAACAGTTACAGAGACAGACGGGGGAAATTAAAACACCCCTAAACCATAGCTTGACAAGCTTGGAACCTCGCAGTGAGGCACAGTGGTTGGCTTGACAAAACTGGAGCTTACCCCGACACTTCTAGCCGCGGTCTGGTGCCTGTACACCTACATATATATATGAGCAGTGAGCTAAAGCCCAGTGAATAACATAATGTATAAAGAGGTTTAGAATGAATGTCCTTACAGTAATGAAAACAGTTCATTAAATCAGTATTTCAGTCGTTCAGTCAGTACAGTCATATGTGGTACATCCATTAGCATAACAGTACAGTAAACAGTAGGTCTTGAAAGACCGAACAATCAATGATGGCCATCAATCAGTAAACAGTCGTGGTTCCAACAAGGAAACTGACAGAGATCTCTGTAACAGTAACAATCAGTAACAGTAGTTGCTAAGGATGCCACAATACAGTTCAGAATAGAGAACATACATTCATTCTATTAACAGTATCAATTCAGAAACAGTACAGTTCAATTGTTCAGAAGATAATCATTTTTGAACATATCTTTACACAGTTGTTACTCACAGAGTTCTAGGCTACAGTTAGGCTAGAGCGCGTCCCCAGTCGCCAACCCTTCACAGTTTACAGATTGAACACACACTAAGCTACACAGTTGGGAAAGATAATAATTTAATCCCTAATTTGCCTCGGTGTGTTCTATATCTATATCCTCATTAAGATGCCTTAAACTAGGCCTAAGGATGCCTAGGATGAAATGAGGATGCAAATGTGCACTTTAAAAGCATTTTCAGAAAACAAGGGTCCCGCTCGAGCGTAGGTTAATCCGCTCGAGCAGACATGCAGACAAAGGTTTCCGCTCGAGCGTAGACTCATCCGCTCGAGCGTACTTCAAAACAGTCAAAAGTCCTGGATAGGTGAAATTCACGCTCGATTGGGCGCTCGACACCCGCTCGAGCGTAAAACACAAGATCCCTCTCGAGCGTAAATTACCCCGCTCGAGCTAACCTAAAAACAGAACAAAATACTGGGAACACGATTTCCACGCTCGAGCGCCAGTCACCCCGCTCGAGCGTGAGTTCAAAATCTGGAATTCCCAGATTTGAACCTTAAGCTCAAATTCAACTACAAATGTATCAAATTCGATTCCTTTGGGCCCATTTCATGGAAAACACTTCAAAACTCATAGTTTAACATGATTCAAAGCTCAATTGTAAAAATCAAAGTCCAAAGGTAGTTCAAATAAATCCAATTTCAAACTAATTTTCATGAACAAGATGAACATGCAACATACATGAAGGTAAACAACTTACAAGCCTCAAATACATGCCCTATTGAGCTAATATCTTCAAAGACAAGATGAATTCATGGACTTAACATAAATATGAGCATGCATGTGACAATTTTCCATGGAACCAACTCAAAATTCAATAATATAGGCATGCATGCATGAATCAAGCTATAATTCGACATGTTTAAACCATGGCTTGGCTCCTCAATTAGACATGAACCATGCAAAAATCAACTTAAACACAACAATGAGAGGTTAAATCTCCTTACCTAAGTCTTGAGTTTAAGGTGTAGGAGCTTAATTATGTAATCAACCTTCAATTTCTTTAATTCTCCAAGCAAAACACAAGAAGGAATTCAATCCTTCTCCCTCTCTCTCTCTCTTGGTCGGCTAAGGCAAGGGAAATGAGCTGATGAAATGTTTGCCATAGTGTATAATAAGGCTCAAATATAGTTCATAAAGTGGCCCACTCACAATGGCAAAGTTGTAGATAAGCCTAACTCTTTAATTAGCTTTACTTAATCTAGTTTAATCATACTAAATCAAATTTCAGATAAATATGCCATAAAATCACATAAATTATGATGATTGAAAAACACTAATTGATCTCCGGTTCGGCCGCCGATAAGGCCTTCAATTTGCAATTTAAACATAAAACATGAACAGATAATCAAACAGTCAAACAGATAGATAATGCATTTAAACAGATACAGTCAATCAATCAGTTTCAGATTTCAGTCAGTCAGTTTAGTATTTCAATCAGTTCAATTACTTTTCATAATGAGTCTCAGTTTAGCAGTAATCGGTAGTTCATCAGTAAACAGTGGTGAGGGTTGTTACAGTATATCTGTGTAATTCCTTTATATCTTCTTAGTGGATTGTTTTGTGGCTGTTGCTCATGGTTTTTTTATCACAATTGGAGGTGTCCAATTGTGATTTTTTCACATAAAATCGTTGTGTCGATTTGTCTTGATTGTTTGATTAGAATTATTATATACTACTTAAAATTGATACATAATAACAAATCAACATCTAGAGGATTTCTAGATTTTTCAAATTCAACATCCAACTTTCATTTGGGCATATAATTGCATTAAGCATAAATTTGCAATCTGTTTTTGTTTATGGTCGTAATATGATTGGTTTGCTTGTTTTAATCCTTCGCTTTTAGTACAAGCAACGATTACAATCAAGAAACAACTCCACCCGCCAAATCTGAATAGTTATTTATGTTCAAAGTTACATCTCACCCATTTGTTATTCAATTTTAGAAATGCACAAAATGGTGCAACAAGCACAAGTTTTACTAGCTAAAAAGATATTACAAACTCTTTATAGCTTTAGCAAACATATGACCTTTCTTCCCAGATAAAATTGTTTAAAGCTCTTTGAAAGGTGTCTAGAAAGCTCAATGGTGTACGAGACATCACACAACAAAATTTCTTTTTTCTGGTGAAGTGAAAGATTATAGACAAGACAATAATTAGTGTAGTTGATGCAAGAAACCTCAAGTGACTAGAAACCAACGCGACCTCACACCTGAGGTCCTTCTCTTGCTAAGTTTTGTAAATATTTACTCAAATGCTTGTAATACATAAAGCTTATGTAACCTCCAACAGTAGAATTCAAACTAGATTATTAATAATAGCATGCATAGCCCATTTAAGCAATGGAATATATATATATATATATATAACAAGTAGAAAGGAAAATAAGTTGTGCATTATAATTACAAATATACACATCACGGATGATAGTACGAAGATTTTGAAAAATAGTTCATTTAATTGCATAAAATTAACATGCTTAAAAAATACAATCTAATAAAACTATCATCATAACGAAATTCAAATTTCACAATTTAATTGAATAGTTTGGTGCAGTTTATCTGAGCTATTATGAGAGTATGTGTCAGACTACTTACTGCAACTTATACTTACAAGGTAAAAATTGATAAGGGTGTGTTTGGTAACGTTTACGTTTTCAGTTTATATTTACAAAAATTTTATAAACTGGTTTTTGTTTATTTTTTGTTTATTTTTAGAAAAACATAAACTACAAACGTGTTTGGTAATTGACAAAATGTTTAAAAAATTTTAAATATATAAAAAAGAGTGAAAAATGGCAAGTGGTGGCAAGTGGCGGCGGAAGACGGTGGTGGAAAGTGGTGACGGTGGGTGGCGGGTAGCTGGTGGTGGCGGGTGGGTGGTGGTGGTGGTGGGTGTGGGTGACGGTGGCGGGTGGTGGTGGTGGTGGTGGTGGCGGGTGGTGGTGGTGGTAGGTGGGTGGTAGTGGTGGGTGGGTGGGTGATGGTGGTGGGTGGCGGGTGGTGGGTGTTAGCGAGTGGGTGGTGGTGGTGGCGGGTGGTGGGTGGTGGCGGGTGGTGGGTGGTGGTGGCAGGTGGGTAGGTGACGGATGACAGGTGGTGGTGGGTGGGTGGGTGACGGTGGCGGGTGGTAGGTGGGAACGAGTGGGTGGTGAGTAGTGGGTGGTGGTGGCAGGTAGGTGGCGGGTGGTGGTGGTGGTGGTGGTGGGTGGTGGGTAGTGGTGGTGTGAGTGGTGAGTGGCTGGTGGTAGCAGGTGGTGGTAGGTGGGTGGTGAGTGGTGGTGGTGGTGGTGGTGGTGAGTGGTGGTGGCAAGTAGGTGGCGGGTGGTGGTGGCAGGCGGTGGATGGTGGTGGGTGGTGGCGTGTGGATGGCAGGTGGGTGGTGGTGGCGACGGTGGTGGTGGTGAGGGGTGGGTGGTGGTGGCGGAAGACGGTGGTGGAAAATGGTGGCGGGTGGTGGCTAGTGTTGAGTGGTAAAAAAAAAAAAAAACTGAAAACTCAAAATGAAAACACATTTTTTGTGTTTTCATTTTTTGGCCAAATTTAGAAACTGAGACCACTGATTTATAAACCAAAAATTTTATCAAACAAGTTTTTATTTGAGTTTTTTAAATTTTTATAAATATAAACAGAAAACTGAAAACGTAAGTGTTACCAAACAGCACCTAAGTGTTTAGGGTTTTTTTTTTTTTGTAACTTTTTTTCACCTTTAGTGGGTTTTTTTTTTAATTCAAAAAACACTCGAGTTCCACTCGACTAGATATATTGGAAAAGTTTTAAAAATAATTAAATTTTGAAAAAAAATCAGAAATGACCACACACACACACCAAAAAAAAAAAGTCTTAGAAATTATACTCATTTTCATGCATGATGTACAAACAGACAAAGCATCTTAACATATGCCCTAAGGGCACACGTTAACAAAATCCAATAAAAAAATGACTTTTTTGGAGGGGGGGAGAAGGGGGTTTGTTTCCAATTTTTAAACTTTTTTGTGTTTTACAGTTCACAATAAGTTGTACAAAACAAACCCAATATAAACAATTATCAACAACAAAGGTAATTTTCAGAAGAGTTATTATAGAATCTAAACGAAATTAACCTAATTGAAATTCACAATACAAAAGCATTAGGATGTCAGAGTAATAGAAAATATATCAAAAGATCAACAAAAAATATTTATACCAACAACAACAAAAGGTATATTCATTAAATCAAAATCAAAAGCGAAGAAACACATATTTTTCCAAACCCTAAAATCAAAAGAGAGGGAGAGGATAACCAAATAAAAGGGCAGAGAGTGAAGAAGAGTATAAGATAAGACCCTCTTTTCTTGTTTAAAAACTGTTGATTGGATTGGGTTAGGCCAAATTTTGTGAACCTTGGATGGGTTAGAAAATTGTTAGTGACTGTAACGCCCCGAAATAATAACAATTAAACCATCCACAGTAACCAATTATGATGACTATAATAAAAGGGGCGTCTTCCATTAAATCCAATATGATTTACAAAAGAGAAATATATGCATTATACATTCACAAGCCTAGCCCTGAATCTATAGCATATGCTGTAAGTTAAAAGGGAAAATGGAAGATAAACAGAAAAAAACGCCCTGAAGGCTTACATATTTCCAAGACGAGACTTGGTTACAACAAAAGTAGACTTTAGGTTCAATATATTTAAAACCCTTAGCTATACAAAACAAATCCCACAAAAGAAGCTCTTGCTCCAAATCCTCCCAAGCTAATGCCTTAGTGAAGGCATATCATCAACACCTAAAATGTTTTCCCCGCATAGCATGAGCCAAAGCCCAGCAAAAATAATTCAACACAATATATGAATCTCAACAAAGATATAAGGGTGAGATGCACATGCAATGCTCATGTCAGAACATTTTACATTTCTTTTCCCAAAACCATGCTTTGCTCAGCTTATGCCATAATTCTTGAGTCATGTTCTTTACAATAGAAAATAAGGGGGTTCTCATCCGATACAACCTTCCACGGATATTTCGTCCACGGGAAACCGTCAAACGGCACCTATGTAAACATAACCTATACAAGCGCTACTATTGCCATTTTACGGATATTTCATCCACGTGAACCGGCACTCATGTATATGCGCGTTTTTTGGGACTTTCACCTGGACACACAGGCCAACTTAATTTGGCAATACACACATCTTTCCAACATTCACCCATTTTTATTAAAATCATATACATTTGCAATGTATTAAATGAACAAAAATGTTCAATGCACATGGATGAGAAATTAATTTCAATTTACCTAATTCTCATGCAATTTCTACAGCAATCATAGATATCCTCCACCAATAGCCCAAAATAGATATTTCTAAATAGATATAAAATCTCCAATATAGATAAACTTTCCAAAATTCAAGATGCGAGCGATAATACATATCCAACTCTACAATCCATATCGATATCCATCCGATTTCACATTCCCAACATTAATTTCATTTATTTATACAAAATAAATATTGAGACATTTAGGAAAAAAACCATTTTTTTCCAAAAATTCATTCCAAGTACCAAAATTAACAATTATCTCATAACTCAACCTCCTTCACACTTTTCCAACCATTTTCAATACAATCATTTGAAAATCTCTCTTTTGAATTTTAAACCAAAACTGTAGGTTTGTTCAAAATCCTCTAAACCACAATATTATTTATAAAAAACAAATAGCTAAGTTAAAAATCATAAAAAGTGTAGAAAATCCCTACCTCAAAGCTAGAAGACGATTGAGAGAGTGAAGAAACTTTAACTACGTCAAAACTCAACTTTGATCGCACGAAAATAAAGCTCTAGATGAGCTCTACCTTTTTAACAAAGGGAGTAGGGTGGAGAAAATGGTAGATCTTGGTGTATTTGTAGAGAGAGAGTAAGTTCTAAAGAGAGTGTGTCTCAACTTTAGGGTTTTGAAATGTTTAGAGAGAGAAAGAGAAGAAAAAGTTATGGAAAAAGTGACTTTTACGAACTGATATACGCACAGTTCGCTCGAGCGCGAGAAGTGACGCTCAAGCACCCAAAAACAATAAGTTGTTCCGCTTGAGCGCAAGAAGTGACGCTCGAGCTCAGAATACACACTTCCCATAATTTTGCAGACAGCAAACCAACGCTCGAGCGCAAAAATGGCCGCTCGAGCGTAGAATAAACTCTCCCATTAGTTTTGCAAACCTATAAAAGTACTGAGCGTTCACAAAGCCCGTTCGAGCGCAAGAAGTGACGTTCAAGCGGAGAAGTAAAATTCTGGGCAACAAAAGTTTAAAAACCAAGCAACCAACCTATTCCAAATGCAACCACTACAATCCAATAGCCAAACTCAAGAAGGAAAAAGGGGAATAAGACAAGAATAACAATACAGAACCATGAAACCCGAGTTCAGAATAATAAATGGGTCGGGTCTAAAACCAGAATCGCTATAGTGGCTACAAAATCTTAAGTTTGATCCAGAGTTTTAAAAAAAAAAAAAATTACAAAAATAATTTAAATTTTTTTATTACATACGACACATCAGTTAATAAAAAAATAAAAATAATAAAAGAGAAAATTACAAAAACAAAAAATTTAGAGTTTTATCCTTGTAAAAAGATAAATTCTGAATTTTTTATTTTATCAATTTAAACTATAATATTTTTATTTGTTTTCAATAGAAATTATTTGCCTATTTTTTTAAAAGAAAATCAACAGAAAAATTGTGTTTGGTGGGGTTTTGAAAACTTAATTCCACGCCTTGGTTTGTGTACTATGTTTGGTTACAATTTTCAAACATCAATTCCACACCCACTTTTGAAAATATGTCTACCTGGTCATCCTCTCGGATGTCCCCCCAGACGTCCGGTCGGTTGACCGGAGTAGTTTTTTTTTTTGACACTTGTTATTTTTATATTTTAAATAAAAAAATATTTTCAAAATTTTTTAAAATTTTTTTATGAGTTTTGAATAGAATTTTGAGTTGTGTTTGTCTATGAGTTGTGAGTTTTTCAATCAAATATCATATATCACATTAAAATTTTCAAACTCAATTCAAAACTCTTTTCAAAACTCATAACCAAACAAATTTTTCACAATCAAATCATAATTTCAAAGCTCACAAACTCAAAATACTATTCTATTCTCAAATTATAATTCTAAAACTCTACCAAACGCTACCTAAATTTTAGTCATTAAATTCAATGTAAGTGTAGATAAAATGTCTAAAAAATATAATTTTTTTGTTGAGTTTAATGATTTAAATACTCTTTTTTTAATCAGTTTTACTTAAGGAAAATAGAAAAATAATTAAATATGTATGATTGTGTGTGTTTTGTTTTTACTTGTTTGTAATTCATTTAATTTTTAATTTTAATTTATTAATTTAAAATTTAAAATTTAAAATTTAAAATTTAAAGAATTGGACTTTTCTTTCCTTTCTTGTTCATGCACTAAGCAAGAGAGTATTTCATTCCTTAGGTAGCAATAATGGTTTGTTTGAAAATATATTATTTTAGTTAAAAAGATATTAAAAAAATTAAATAGTTACAAAGTCTTTAATTCATACAACAAAAAAAATAATGAATAAATTTTATTTATTTCTTATTTTTTGTTTTGTTACAAATGAATTATATAACCTTGTAGGTTTTTTTGTTTAGAATTTGTAATTAGTTTCTCAAGCTACTCTTATGTCAAATCAAGCAACTAATGGCATGAGATGTACTCTGGACTCTGGTTTTTAACTTCATCTAAAATATATTTGCAATCAAAGCATTGATAATTCGATTGGGTTGTTGAAGTTGATGGAGTCCGATTTTTATATCCCCCCACCCAAAAAATAAATAAATAAATAAATAAATAAATAAAATAAAATAAAATTATAGCTGTCGAATTAATAGTTAAATATTTTATGTTTCGTAAAATAATTTTAAAATTGTGTTTATATTATGAATTTGAATAATAATTTATAAAAATAAATAAAAAAAATGTAATTAAAATGTGAATAAAATATAAATTAAATATTTTTTTCTTTTTCTTTTTATTTCCATAATACTATCTAAATTTATGATCCAAATACAATATAATGATTAAGTTCAATAATTACTTATATATACATATAAAATAAAAAGATTATATATCCAAAAATAATTGGGGGGAAAAAACTATCATGAGCAAAGAGAAAAATGAAATCAAACATTTAAGTAATTAAAACATTACATCAAACTTATGGTAGGTAAGAACCCATATGTAGTCACATAAGAGAGTTCTAAATTCTTAAACAAATAATGAAAAACCTAGCCACATACTTTTTAAAGACTCTGTTTAAAAGAAAGAATTTAATGAAAATCTCTTCAATTTTAATTATTTTATTTGAGACTCATGGTTTGAAAAAAACTAATTTAGAATGAGAATTTGATATATAAACAAAATTTGTACATTGAATTTGCATATAGCATGATGCAATTGTATTGAGATTTATCATTTTAAAATAAAATATTTATTTATATAGGCCTTGTTTGAGAACAGGTTTTTTTAGTAACTTTTTGACTTTTTGGCTAAAATGTGATATAAAAAAATTAGTATATTTGGGATAATTTTTTGGTTTTTTACGAAAAGATGTGCAAAAAGTAGAGAGAAAATTGAATTTTTGACTTTTTAGTATGGATTATTGGCTTTTTAATTTTTTTAATAACTTTTTGACTTTTTAGCTAAATCGGTCGCTTCCCAAACGAAGCCTTAATATAAAAAAATATAACCATGACATCGTTTTAATGACAAATTTTGGCTAAATCAATCCAAAAAAAAATGTTAAAAATTTAATAAGACAAAATATCATATTCAAATCATAATTATTTCACTTTTTTAAAAAAAAAAAAAGTAAAAAAAACTAAATCAGGGCTATTTTGAAAAGTGGGTTAAAAGCCACTTCCCAACTTTTAACCCATTTCCCTCTCTCACAAAAAGTCAAAAAAAGTCAAAAAGTAACTTTTAACCATCTTCCCAAAACACCCCTCAAACGAACTTTTTAGCCAGAGCTAGAAAAGTCAAAGTCAAAGTCAAAATGTCAAAAAGTCAACCAACTTTTCAAATAAAGCCTAAAGTTTGTCTAAAATACAAATTCCCTTCTCAGGTTCTAAAAAATATATTTTGTCTCTTGAAATTTCAAATCGCATAACAAACGCCCCATACAATTAAAATGTAGGATAAATTATAAATATACCTCCTGAGATTTGCTTAAAGTAGAGATTGCCCACTGTGATTTAAAAAATTACAAATACTCCCTTATCATAATTTTTTGCTTAATAGAATTAACTTTAAAAAAAAATTCATAATTACTCTCTTATACAATACTAAAATTACCTAAATTATTAATTGAAATATATTTATAACATCATTAAAAACTATTAATTGATTTCATGATTTATTAATAAAATGAGCGATTTGTTATGAAATTAGAAACCTCAGTGTGGGGAAATATTTTCTGAGTACCAACACGTGGCAAGGTGACGCCGACGTGTCAGCCGGGGTGCCACGTGTCTTGGTCGTTGTGTCGAAGTCATCTCGGCTAGGCCGAGGTTGCCTCCGAAGATATCGGAATCCGAGATAAGCGGATAAGGGACAAGAGTCCTAGAATGAAGAGGGAACTCAACTTGGATATGGACAAGAGTCCTAGATTGGGAGAAGACTTCAATTTGGATAAAGATAAGACTCTTAGAGAGTTTATCCTAAACCCACTAGGAGTCCCAGATTAGCAGTAATCCTAAGTCCATTAGGGTCAGGCTCCTATTGGGACTAGGATTGTATTGGCTATAAAAGAGAGACACCCCCATGGGTCTGAGGTATGCTTTTGATACTCAAGCTTGTGAGTTTAGTATTTGATTTATCTTTGAGAGATATACTGACTTGATCGTCGGAGTGCCCCTGGGTGGTCGAAACCACCGCGGGATTCTTATATTTCTGTTGCAGGTCAGTCAGGTGCCATCTATTCTGCCAGTGCTCTCCAGCTGGTTACTAAGCGGGCAGTGTGGTCGGAAAATCACCCACACAATTTAGGCCGAGGTTGCCTCCGAAGATATCGGAATCCGAGATAAGCGGATAAGGGACAAGAGTCCTAGAATGAAAAGGGAACTCAACTTGGATATGGACAAGAGTCCTAGATTGGGAGAAGACTTCAGTTTGGATAAAGATAAGACTCTTAGAGAGTTTATCCTAAACCCACTAGAAGTCCCAGATTAGCAGTAATCCTAAGTCCATTAGGGCCAGGCTCCTATTGGGACTAGGATTGTATTGGCTATAAAAGAGAGGCACCCCCATGGGTCTGAGGTATGCTTTTGATACTCAAGCTTGTGAGTTTAGTATTTGATTTATCTTTGAGAGATATACTGACTTGATCGTCGGAGTGCCCCTGGGTGGTCGAAACCATCGCGGGATTCTTATATTTCTGTTGCAGGTCAGTCAGGTGCCATCTATTCTGCCAGTGCTCTCCAGCTGGTTATTAAGCGGGCAGTGTGGTCGGAAAATCACCCACACAATTTGGCGTCGTCTGTGGGAAAGAAAGAAGAATAGATGACCAATGACGGACAGAAGGATCAGACTGGAGACAACGCTCTTGCTGGGAATAGGAGATCTATCAACCTCGACGTTGAAGGGGACAATAGCAACACAGAAACTCGTGACCAGAGTCACGGAGTGAAAGAAGCCGGTCACGAAGGTGATGCACCAAAGACGACAGATCGAAGCAACGGAGATGACCTCCAGGTATAGAAGGATAGATACCTGCGGAGGAACGAAGACCCTTCCAGAAGGGATGCAAAGACAGGGGGCATAAGCGCTCCCAAGGAAACAACATTCAAGTATAGAAGAACTCATCCTGAGTGAGCAGATCTCGGATTCCAGATCCTGGATCCCGGATCCGAGAAGACATGATCTCAGCCTAGGCAAGTAGGCCCGAGAAGACGAGAGCTCAACCTAAGTGAGCAAGATAAGATCTCAGCACCTGAATCTGAGAAGAGAAGAGCACAATGAGCAGATCTCAGATCCCAGAAGATAAAAAGAAAAACACACAAGATCGTACTAAAGTTGGCCAGAATTGAGAAGTATGCTAGGGCCAAGGAGGATATGTCGGGCACAAAGGCATCGAAACAAGAAAAGAGAAACGGCTCGCCGATGCGAGGCCGAAAATCAAACTCAGGTTGGAGCCAAGTAAGATCAATAGAGAAACGAAGGCCGACAACCTCGACTTGAATTCGACCTCGGCGACAAGGTCGAAGCTACATGTATGATGAGAACCCAAGTGGATTTTAAGTTCACACTGGGGGCACAGATAAGAAGAATGTGTTTACCGCTTGTTGAAATTTGTGGACAATTTACAAGTTGGTTAAACGGAGATAATGCTTAACCGAAGTTAAGCCGAAGATGATGTTTAACCGAAGTTAAGCCGAGATAATGCTTAACCGAAGTTAAGCCGAAGATGATGTTTAACCGAAGTTAAACCAAGATGATGCTTAACCGAAGTTAAGCCGAAGATGATGTTTAAACGAAGTCAAGCCGAGATAATGCTTAACTGAAGTTAAGCCGAAGATGATGTTTAAACGAAGTCAAGCTGAGATAATGCTTAACTGAAGTTAAGCCGAAGATGATGTTTAACTAAAGTTAAACTGAGATGGTTCCTTATCTTCACTTGTTGAAATTTGTAGCAATTTACAAGTTGAAGTTAAGCTGAGATTATTCCTTAATTCACTTGTTGAAATTTGTAGCAATTTACAAGTTGGAGTTAAGCTAGTTCCTTATCTTCGCTTGTTGAAATTTGTAGCAATTTACAAGTTGAAGTTAAACTGAGATTATTCCTTATCTTCACTTGTTGAAATTTGTAGCAATTTACAAGTTGAAGTTAAGCCGAGATGACTATTTCTCTTCACTTGTTGAAATTTGTAACAATTTACAAGTCGAAGTGAAGCCGAGGTTATAATTTGCACACTTATAGCAATCTACAGGTTGGTCCAACCAAAGAAGATGCTTAACACTTGTTAAAATTTATAGCAATTTACAAAATAACGTTAAGTCGACATATGATCATTTGTTGAAATTTGTAGCAATTTACAGGTTGAGGAAAAAGCTAAGTATGTTGTTTAAATACTTGTTGAAATTCGTAGCAATTTACAAATAGATTATTGTTTAACACTTGTTACGTTAATCCTTGTTGATCCCTGTTACAGTATATGTTAATTCTTGTTAAAACACTTATTGAAACTTGAGAAAAAGTTTGCAAAGTTAACATTGAGTAGTATATGTTTCACACTTGTTAGAATTTATGAAAAGTTTACAGGTCAGTATCTTGCCAAAGTAAAAGTTTTTGTAGCTATTATACCCAAGGTATGTAACCCCGAGAAGATTGCACAAAGGAGACAAAGTATAAAAGGCATGCAAAATATTCTAAGTATAGAATCATGCAAGAGCAGATAGAAGAAGATCAAAACAGAATTCATGGAGATTGAAAACGAGGACATAGAGGTCCTAGATGATGTCGGCAAGGAGCCAGCCGAGAAGAGTGAAAAGGCACTGAGGAAAATTCTCGTTCAGGAGGGGGATGAAGAACGCTTCTTTCTTCTCGGCTTAGGCTTAGCCGAAGAAGAAGAAAGGAAATTGGAAGCTTTTTTTAGAGCAAACATTGGGGTATTTGCTTGGACACCTTACGAAATGCCTGGCATTGATTCCAAGGTCACTTGCCACCAACTGAACGTCAACAGGTCGGCCAAACCTGTAATCCAACAAGCAAGAGGACCGACATTGATGCACGTCGAAGCAGTAGAGAAGTAGACTGACTTTTGGAGCTCAGGGCCATCCGAGAAGTCAATTACCCGACATGGCTATCAAATACAATGGAAGAAGGAATGATAATTAAGGAGCAAGGAATGTTAACACTTGTTGAAATTTTTGAGCAAATTACAAGATGAGTTAACCGAAGATTATGAAGTCTACCACTTGTTGAAATTTGTAGCAATTTACAAGTTTGGTATAGCCGAGATAACACTGAAAGACGTTTCCGAGATATGATCAACCGAGATGACCAACTAGCTTGTTAAGAGCTGAGAAGGTTGGCAAGTACAAAAATGAAGACCTTAAAGAACTAGGGACTGAAAGCAAGAATGTCGGACTAATCTGCTTCGACAGACGACAATGGTTCGGCCTCGGCAGTCAGTTGGAGGAACTTCTCTACCGCTACCTCGGCATCAATTTCAAGAAGGAAGCAAACTACTCGGCATCAGCGGTAGGTTGTGTCTCACCCCCAGAAGACAGTTGGAAAGAACTTCTCAGCAGCCTTCTTAGCCACGAGTTTAGCATCAACCTCCTGAAGAGTTTGATCAAAGCTCTTCTTGGTGATTGGCACCTCAGAGTTTTGAAAGCAAGGATTGAAAGCAAAAATCTGGGAAAAGACACAGAAAACAGAAACAAGAATGTAATTCGTAATCAAGAATGGTGATGAAGCTATCAGGAAATCAAGACAAAAAGATTGTACAAGTGTGTCAAGCCAAGAACAGTGGCAGAAATCAACAGATGTGTGAACAATGTGTATTCAAGAAGATGATTTGGAAACAACGAGTAAAACAACAATGGTGATTAACAATGAAGCAGAGCTTCTTGGAAAGCAACAAGAAATAAAACTAGGAGGAAAAGTGTCTTACCAGAAAGAGGAAAGCTTGAATGAGAATTGCCAAAGTCTGACGACGGATGCGAAAATAACAGAATCACATAAGCTTCACCGGAGAAGAGGAACGAAGACAGTTACAGAGCTTGAAAGCTTGGAACAATGGCGGATTTGAGGAAAAGAGCTAGAAAGAGAAAATTCAGAGTCAAGAAGACAACAAAGTTCATGAATAAAGCCAAGTGTACAAACATTAAGTAGGTATGTGAAGAACAAGAAAAGTAATGACCCAGGCACTATGCTAGCAACAGAAAGTAGATATAGCGAGAACAGTGCTAGACATTCAAACAACTCAAAACTTGAAAACAGACGAAAATAAAAAACAACAGAGGGCAAGTAAACGGATTCAGAAGAGTTATGAAAGATCGAGCTTAATAGCAAGTAAAGAGTTTATGAACTTACCAAGTGAAATGAACGCCGATATGAAAATCGCCGGAGTCAAATAGATGACTAGAAATCGGGAACTCACCAGAGAGTGTGAGTGAAGCAGTTGCAAAGCTCTTGGAGTTTACAAATTAATGGAACCAGAACCTCGGCTAGGAGGTGCGATTTCAAGCAGCTTGGAAAACATGAAACTTGATTCTTAACACCAGTGGACAGTAAAGTCCAGGGAACTTTGAGGTCGGCGAGTTTGATCTCGGACAGAGAGGCACAGATGAACGAACAATATAGGTTCCATCACCTCAGAATGCCGAGGTAATAGAACCTAGGGGGCAGTTGTGAGGAAATATTTTCTAAGTACCAACACGTGGCAAGGTGACGCCGACGTGTCAGCCGAGGTGCCACGTGTCTTGGTCGTTGTGTCGAAGTCATCTCGGCTAGGCCGAGGTTGCCTCCGAAGATATCGGAATCCGAGATAAGCGGATAAGGGACAAGAGTCCTAGAATGAAGAGGGAACTCAACTTGGATATGGACAAGAGTCCTAGATTGGGAGAAGACTTCAGTTTGGATAAAGATAAGACTCTTAGAGAGTTTATCCTAAACCCACTAGGAGTCCCAGATTAGCAGTAATCCTAAGTCCATTAGGGCCAGGCTCCTATTGGGACTAGGATTGTATTGGCTATAAAAGAGAGGCACCCCCATGGGTCTGAGGTATGCTTTTGATACTCAAGCTTGTGAGTTTAGTATTTGATTTATCTTTGAGAGATATACTGACTTGATCGTCGGAGTGCCCCTGGGTGGTCGAAACCACCGCGGGATTCTTATATTTCTGTTGCAGGTCAGTCAGGTGCCATCTATTCTGCCAGTACTCCCCAGCTTGTTACTAAGCGGGCAGTGTAGTCGGAAAATCACCCACACACTCAGAAAGTAAAATATAATTTCCAGAACCATAAAAGGTAGTTCATATTTTAATCAAATCTCAACAAATATATTTATAATTTACCATAAAATATATTAGCAATTTTAATTCTTAGATATTTTACGCATACTCCTTTCTCTACAAAAAAAAGAAGAAAAAAATCTCAATGACTATCACCAATAGCCTCATTCTCCTCTACCCATTCACTCTTTGACTCTTTCTCGTCCTTAATTCTTTTCAATTCTTTCCCCAATTCTCTCTCTCTCTCTCTCTCTCTCTTCTTTGTTTTCCTCTCTTCGTCTTTTTCATTTCATCAATCCCTCACGTCAAAATAGAGAATTACAAAACATTTCGTATTGTGTATTCATCAAACTTTGATGCTATTATTGCTAAAAGTCAAAATATTATAAAAGAAATATTTATAATTTCACAAATAAAAAACAAATTATATTTTAGACAAACTTATTTATATTTTTTTATGTATATAAATAGCAATTTCCATTTGGAAAGAGGGTTAAGTTTCTATCTCCCTCCAATGTAGGCAGGGTACAAGGATGGTTGTCCAACTAATGTTGATTAGAGCTAGTCTGATGTGTCAATCAAGTTTTGGTTGGTTAAAGTTGTAGAGTAGAGAGAGGGCATGATTGCCACATGGACTTTTGTGCTCACATTGCATTTGCACTGATGAGTCAAAGAGAGAAATGGGCCCTCTTTTGTTTGCTTTCAAGCAAAAAGGTCAAAAAAAAAAAAAAAAAAAAAAAAGGTGGATGCCAAAAGGACAGCTCAGATGTGGGCCCTCCTTGATTGCTTCCCTCCGAAAGTACTACGTGGCAATCATACATGGGTGCTGTTTGGTATAACTATTAAAATAGATTATAAATTATGACTTTAATTAAAAGTTGTTAATCTGTTTGGTATAGTTGTTGGATTATAGATTTAAGTTGCTAAGTAGTGTTTGTTAAATAAATTATGAAGTAACTTTTTCAATTATTTTTTATTTATTATTATTTACTATTTGTCTACGTTTTTTATAAAAAATAAAAATAATATTTTATAGTATAAAAAAATTTAAGAGTATAATCGTAAATTAACATATTCACAGCAGAAGCTGATAATCAAAAGCAAAGGGTGAGCAGCTTCTCAAAATCTATTTTTTTGACTTAAAATAAATTGTTAGAATCAGAAACTGTTTGAAATAAGTTTAACCAAACAGTTTAAAATAACTTTTTAAAAATCAAAAGCCATAAGTTAGCTTAAAAAAGTTTCACCACACACCCCATCAACAGCACTTCTCTACACCCCGGCACCATACACTTGCAATCATCAATAAGGCCAAGTTTGGGGACTTCAAAAAAACCAAAAAGCCAAAAAGTTACTCAAAAAGTTAAAAAGTTAACACTATTCACCAAAAGTCAACAATTACGGCTGCACAACTCCCAATTCAAATTTTTCCCTACAAATCAATTTTTACAATTTTTTATTACACATTTTTCAATAAAAAGTCAAAAAGTTAACCCAAACATCCATATTTTCAACCTCAATTTTTTAGTCCAAAAAGACAAAAAGTGCACTTTTTTAGTCTTCCCAAACTTGGCCTAAATGTCATCCACTAAACTTGTGCCACGTGGTAACAAAAGCAGCTGGTGCTGTTGTATTTGGCGTTAGATTGTTTTGGGTACATGATTAAAAATTGATTTTTTAATTTTTTTTTTTGACTTTTTTTATTGAAAAAAATATGTAAAAAATGTAGGAAATAATATGACCTAAAATAGTTTAAAAATTAACTTTGGACTATTAACTCACTTTTCAAAAGAACCCATTGAAGAGCATTTTGATTTTTTCTCAATTGCTCTCGTGAAATTGGTTTTATTTTTAATGAAAAAAAAAATCAAAATTTGTAAATTGATACATATACATGTGTATTTAGTATTTTATATACGCGGTCTTAAATTCAATTTTGATGGTGTTGCTAAAGGTAACTCGAGTTGGGCTAATGATAGACTAATCAAGGATCACAAACGCTTATAAATTTTAGGATTTTGGAGATGCATTGGACCATTTATGAGTATTAAAACTAAATTATGTATCCTAAGAGATAGACTAAATGTGACCATAAATATGAATTTTTTTAAAAAAAAAATGAAATGGGGATAGATTATAGATAGGAGTGTAAAAATGGCTCATGGCCCGTGGGCATCCCGAAGCCCACCCGTGACTCAAGCCTGAGCCCAGCCTGAGCCCTTAGATCTGGGCTTGGGCCATCATTTTGAAGCCCGATTCGGCCCATTGGCCAACTCCAAAGCCTAGTCAGCCTGAGGCCCAGTGTTATTTTTAGTGACAAAAATATAAAAAATTAAAAATTTTGTTTAGGCCTGCCCAAAGCCTAAGCCTAGGCCCGGCTCACCAAAGTCCAAATATCCCTAGGCCTAATTTTTTAGCCCGTTGACTAGCCCGATTTTTTGCAGGACCTCGCAAGACTCGACATGGGCCGGGCGAAAATTATACCCCTAATTATAGATTGGTGGTAGACTTGTAAGCAACATGAATAGGGATGAAAAATTTACCCAACACGATATATTTGTCGCAACTTGATTTTAATGAAAAAAAGTTTGGGAGAATATTCATAGGATAAGTTAAAGTAGAGGAGAAGGTAGGTTCAGAATTTTGATAAAATATGAAATTAAAAATAATAACGCTAAATTAGTATACAATAATATATGTTTAGTAGACTAAAGATTGAATAAATATCTAACATTTGGCATAATTACAAAGTGATTGTCCCATGACTTGAATTCATAACTTCAAGATTATTAAGTTAAGATTTTACCATTAAACAAATAATAAAATATAAAAGGGATTTTTGGTGAAACCCCCTTTTTTGGGCCTTTTTTTTAAGATAAAGTATAACTCAATGAATTCTCCTTCAAAAAGCACTTGAGTAAGAGAAGCCCAGCTTAATAACGACATTCTATAATTTGTTTTTGTTTTTTTACCATATTGCCCTCATATATATATATATATATATATCATATATTTAAACAATCTCAGCTCATACATACACCGATCTTGAAGACAATCTGCAAAGTGAAGATGATCTGCGAAATCCATGAAGACGATCTCAAAGTCTAAAGATCTCACTGCCGACGATCTCACCCTTAGTCAATAATACACGATCTCGCCATCCAGGATCAACACTCTCAATTAAATGAGAGATTACGTTGCAAAGCTGTATAAATCTGTTGTTATTTTTGATTTGTTTTTGTTGATTTGCCGAGTTCAATCAGGTGTGTGCTCTATTTTTGTTTAATATGATAAAAGTAAAATTTTACTCTGGTTTGTACTCTGTTTTTGTTTAATAGAATGAGAGTAAAATTTTACTCTGATATGTGCTCTGTTTTTATTTGATAAAATGAGAGTAAAATTTTACTCTAATGTTATCTGTTCTGTTTTCTTAACATGCAACTCTGAATTGAAAGTAAAATTTTACTGTGTTGTTGAATGTTTGTCTATACAGTTTCTGATTTGTTTTTTGATAAAATTTACTCTGAATCTTCAGAGTAAAATTTTATTGGGTTGTTGAATGTTTGTCTATGCATAAGAGAATAAACTTTATTTTTCATTAACCAAAGTAAAACTTTACTGTTGCAAAAACAGAGTACATACTAGATAAATGAATTATAGTCGAATTTTACTTTAGATCTATGAACAAATAAATAAAAAAACTCTTGATTTTTTATTGTAATATATCAATTTATCATTTTTTTGGATATATATGAGGTCATTTTATCTCAAATATGAAATTATTAATCTTAAACATGAGTTCATAGGCATCAAATCTGAGATGGTGATGGATTTCAATGGACGATTTCAAGATTTTCATTTTGCGAGATGGATCAAAAATGGAGATCAAAAGGGTTTAGGGCTTAGAAAGAGAGAAAACAGAGGGAAGAGAGAGGATACCAGTAATATAAAGATAGAAAAGAAGAAAAATGATTCAGCGAAAGTTTTGAATTATATAGAAGGGCATTTCAGCATTTTCATCATATTTTTTTATTTGAAGGACTTTTAAAACTATTATTTTATTTGGTGGGCTTCGTACAAAAAAGTCCCTGTAGAAGGGGTTTTTCACCAAAAATCTCAATATAAAATTATATCACAAAAATCTTCTAAAATGAAAATTAAGAATTCGCAGGCAAAATTCATAAAAATTACTCGTTTTCATTCCTAAACACGTATACTTCTAGTAAAAAATAATTTATAAATATATTTAAAAAATAAAATAAAATAAAAAAACATTAAAAATCACTTTTCAAACCTACCCTAAAGAGTATTTCACAGTAAAAACTCAAAGCTCAAATTTTATCCAAATCCACCAACCCAACTAACCAAGAAACATGCAAGTAACGAAAAAGAAACGCATCGAATTCCAAATGGACCCATATCTTGATCATCCAATGAAACACCTCCACGTGGACCAATCACCATTCTTTCAAAAGCCAATCACTTTACTTCCCTTGGATGCTTCCGTAGACTGTCGGCAACCCTTTGCTTAGCTGTCATTACAAGATCAACAGCAGACAGAGTCCCCCTCACACGTTGGCTCTCTCTCATTAGTCAAAGCCCAAAATTCCAATCTCCTTTCTAATAATGTGTTTTAAACTCTAAAAAAACAATAATTAATGTCAAATTATTATTGGTATAAAAAAACAACAGCATAATAACATAACAAAAGTTATTTATTATCATCTTTATATTACAATTGGATTGATTTGGTGTGCCTCTTTAGCCTCCGTTTGGGAAGTGGATTAGTTTTTTTGATTATTTTAGCCTGAGTAATGCTAGAGACCCTAAATATTCTACCAAAAGTTTTACCAAATGTCTCACATGGGTGTGGGATCCACACAATGTGGGTCCCACACCCATGTGAGACATTTGGTAAAACTTTTGGTAGAATTTTTGAGGCCTCTAGCATTTTTGTTTTAGCCTGGGCTTAAAAGCTTGGTTTGGGAAGGACTTTTTGACTTTTTGACTTTTTTGAGTTTTTTTGTGAGAGAAGAATGTAATGATTATAGGTTGGATGTGATGTTTTGTTTGTTATGGCTAAAATAGCCTATTTTATTTTTTGTGGCTAA
Organism: Camellia sinensis; assembly: GCF_055761805.1. Classification (NCBI taxonomy): domain Eukaryota; kingdom Viridiplantae; phylum Streptophyta; class Magnoliopsida; order Ericales; family Theaceae; genus Camellia; species Camellia sinensis. The sequence continues at coordinate 23,291,083 of NC_138969.1, read as the reverse complement.
AATAGCCAAAAAAGCCTACAAACCCACTTGCCAAACACAAGCTTAGTCATATTTAGGGTTTGTTTAGCATAATATTTTGAGTTAAAATAATCATATAAGATAAAATATGTTATTTTAATTAAACATGATAAAATGTCACATTTAATCCATAATCATTTTATTTTTTATCTCACAAAAGTCAAAAAAACTAAAAAACCTATTCCAAAAGAAATTTTTTAACCCCAAACTAAAATAATTAAAAAATCAACACACATCCCAAATGAGTTCTTATAATTAATATGATGATATCGCATCACACCACAAAATATATAGTACGTTAAATAATTAGAATAAATTATATTTTAAAGTTAATTTTAATTTAGTTGTTTCGTTTAAATTAGATGTCAAAATTAATAATTTTACAGTGTCATACGTAAATATTGAAGATAATTTGGACGGCATATTCAAATTGGTACTAACCTTAAAGGGTAAGAACTTATAAATTATTTAAATTAAAATAATAAGAATTAACCAAGCTATAAAAATAAAAATGTGATTTACCCGTATAATTACTAAAGTGTAAGGATACTGTGTTTGGTTGGAGGATTTTGAGAGGGATTTGGAAAGGGAAAGGAAAAATGTGTGTGAAACTAAGGGGTTGTTTGGGATAACCTAAATAAGTGCACTTTTTATCTTTTTACGAAAAGATGTGCAGAAAAGTAGAGAGGTGATGTGATGGAAAAAAGATAAAAAGATAAAAAGATAGATTATTTGGGACTTTCCAAACTTGGCCTAAGTGAAATATAGGCATGTTTTATTTACATTTCACCTACCTTTTCCATTTCCCTTTCCAAATCCTTCCCTAAATTCCCCAACCAAACACAGCATTAAAGAATCATTAACATATTGTTTAATATAAGCAATTAGTTTAATAAAAATTATAGAACTCTAATGTTTATCTAAATTTAAAATGTAATTATTTTTCATACGCTTTATAAGTTGTCTAATTAAGCAAATTCTAAGAAATCTAGACAAGAGATCAATATAAATATTTAATAAAATTTAACTAATTTTTTGTAAAAGTTTTTAATATTATTTTTTATTTTACAAACTGATGTAATGTGAGTTATATAATTTTAATAAGATTATTGATTTTTTTTTCAAGGAAAACAATGATAAAATTTGAACTCCACATCACACTTTGCAAAACGAGTGTCTTTGGAAATTGATTTTTTTTATTAACTTTTTATAACAAAAAAAATAATTAAAAAAAGTAGAAATAATATATTGACTTTTTGTAGTGATTTTTTAACCCCCCCCTTTTTCTTTTCTTTTTTTAAGCTAAAAACTAGCCTTCACAAATGAGTTAATTTGAAATTGTTTTATTTTAGTAATTATTTATTTATTTATTTATAAAAAATGTGCAAAAAAATAAAAATATAAAATGGACTTTTTGTAATAATTTTCAACTTCTTACTCTTTATTTTCTATATTTTATTTTGTTTATTTCTTCTTTAATCTTTATTAAGAATAACAAAAGAATATCCTATCAAATCAACTAATAAATTAAATTAAAAATAAAATTAAAACATATCTCGATTAGAAACTTGACTATTTTAATTGACATTTTGATTATTTGATTATTTTATGAAATAAAATATAAAAAAAATTATGTTTTAGATGATTTATAAATTTTTGTTATAGTTAAACAGTTGGGTATAAGGGAAAAAAAATATATATTAATAAATATATAAAATGTGTCATTTTATCATTTTAATTTTTTTATTTTTATTGACTCAAAATAGATTATTTCAAGCACCCATAGACATATATATATATTGCATCCCCACAAACACAGCTTATATAGCCTACACAGCACTAATTGTTTGTGTCGGCAGAGCAATGGGTGCATAATTGTTGGATATATTTCTCAAATATTTTGTAAATTCTTCAACATTCAGTTTAGACGCACTTTTTCTCGGTGGTTCCAAGTCATTTTCCCGGAAACTATAGGAACTGAAGATGATTAAGAGAAGATTGAATTTCAACCGTCGATTGAGCGAAAGCTCGGAGACGACGACGACGACATCGAGAGAAGAAGAGATTGAGTGGGAAATGAGACCCGGTGGAATGTTGGTGCAGAAACGAACCGACAATTCGGATCCTCAGGCTCCGAATTTTCGCATTCGGGTCGCTCACGGTACTATCCGGTACGAGATATCCGTGAGTTCTCAATCAACATTTGGTAAGTTTTGCAGATCTTCTTCTTTTTTTAATTTTCTTCTGTTTGGTTGCTGAGAAAATGTAGGAAAATGAAATGGTTGTTGGCTTGCGTTTACTTTTTCAATGGGAAAAGAAAACAAGTTTGTATGTCAAAATTAAAATGGTTTGCTACTGTTTAATAGGACGTCAAAATGGTTAGGATCCCCTTTTTTTTCTTTTTCTTTCCTATGCTTTCTCGTTAACCAAACAAAGGTACCTTAGAAGTTGCAACAACTTGGCATTTCTTTCTAAAGATAATTCTTTAATTTTCTTGGCAACCAAACGAGAGTTTGAGATTTCCATCAGATTTCATGCAAAACCACGGTATTGGAGGGAAGATCACGGGATTAATATTTTAAATGACCACAATGCCCTTGATTAGATTAGAAAAGGCCGATGATCATGCAAAATGCTTTTAAAATATATATTTTAAAAAAAATTTAAATTAAATTAAATTAAAACTATAATATAAATTTATATAAGCGTAATTGCTAATTACATTTTTTTATTTAATGTGTAATATTATATTGATTACTTTTTTCAGATTTTTTTTTTTAAATATTTATATAGAAGTAAAAAAATGTCGCTAGGAATAAATTTTTCCTTAGTTACAAATTTTACCCGTATATTATTTTTAAATTTTGAACAAAAACGAATATAAAATAATTGATTGAAGATATGCTGCATTAGTTATATTTCTTTTTTTGTGTGCAAAAAAAAAAAAAAAAGACATTTAAAAATTATAATTCACATATATATAAATAATTGTAAACACAACCCGTACAAGCACGGATGAAACATTAGTTTGTTGAAGTTAAAAGTTAATAAGCCTCCATTTGGGAAGTGGGTTAGCTTTTTGATTTTTTTGGCTATTTTAGTCTCGGCTAAAAAGTTTGGTTTGAGAATGACTTTTTTGGATTTTTTTGTGAGAGAAGAATGTAATGATTATGGGTTGGATGTGATATTTTATTTTTTGTGGCTAAAATAGCTTATTTTATTTTTTGTGACTAAAATAGTCAAAAAAATCCCATTTAGCTCTTGCCAAACGGAGCCTAATAAAATTGTAGAAGTCGAAAATAGTCATTTTCAACTTTTAGACAATCAATTTTTTTTTTATATTTATTTAAGTTATTTTTATTTAATAAATAATAAATGAAAATTACAATAAACAATCCAACACAAACTCTTAACAAATATATATAAGCAAATATATAGAAAATGATATGAGCAGTTATGATAATTTGCACCCACCAATCACATTGTTTATAATAAGAGGTCAAAAATATTCAGTATATTTGGTTTAAGTTTTTTGAATTAAGTTTTTTAAAAATTTAATTTTTTTGTTTTCGTGTTTTTTTATTTTTAGTGAATATTTTTAAAATTTTAAACATTTTTTTTACTTTTTTAAATGCACCTTAGATGTATTTAAAAAGTAAAAAATTTGTAAAAAAATATTTTAAAAATTTAATAAATACATAAAAATATAAAAAATGTACTGATTTTTTTTTTTTTTTTGTATTTTTGGTATTTAGTGAATTTTTAAAAGGTTTTTTTACAAATTTTTTACTTTTTAGGTATATTTATGTTAGGTAGGTCTAAAAAGTAAAAAAAATTGCTTAAAATATTAAAAAAATTCAGTAAAATAAAAAAATACGGAAAATAAGAAAGTAGAACTTTCTAAAAAGTGTTTTTGAAAAAACACAATCAAACAATCTGATTATTTTTTTTAATTTTCAAATAATCAATTTTTAAAAATTTATTGAAGTTATTTTTAATTAATAAGATATAATAAAAGTTACACTTTATCAATGAGAGACTCCAAATATATATTTATTAGTGGATCAAACAAGTCATACCAAACACCTACATTCTTTGCTGTAATTTTTATTCATGGATTATCAAAATGTTGATTATTTAGGAGTGAGGAGATGTGTGTGTTTGTTTATGGTTTTTTATGATTATCACAAGAAATTACACCAAACAGTCCGTCTATCATCGATGGAAATGCTAAGGGTAAAATTGTGAAATTCCAGGGGAAATGAAGAAGCTTCTGACAGCAGAATCTGGATTAGAACCAGGAGATCAACGGTTAATATTCCGAGGAAAAGAGAGAGAGAATGGGGAGTACCTGGACATGAGTGGAGTCAAAGACCGATCAAAAGTCATCCTGATCGAGGACCCATCGAGCAGAGAGAGGAGGATCATCGAGATGCGTAGGAACGCCAAGATCCAGACCGCACATCGCCAAATCAACGACATATCCACGGAGGTCGATAAGCTGGCGGAGCAGGTGAGTGAAACTCTCAACTAGCGTTGCTTTTAATGGTGGCCGTTGGATCAGGTGAATGATGATGGAGTTAGTGTGTAGAGTGGACAGCATTAGTGTCATGGTCATAACAGCTGGCAATGATGTGGAGTTACATCACCGTACAGTTGGGGTTTGTGTCATCATTGAGAATTAGAATCTTGACCGTCTAACCAACTATTCAAGTGGGAGCCATTTAATTAATTGGATTTGGATAAGTAAAATGGGTAATTATACTCGGCTCTTTTTATTCACTTTGCTTGGTTAGAATTGGTTAAAATTTTTCAAAAATATTTTTAAAAAAATTGTACTTTCTTATTTTTTATATTTTCTTGTTTTTCCTGAATTTTTTTAATATTTTAAGTAACTTTTTTTTATTTTTAGACATATTTAATATAAATATACCTAAAAAATAAAAAATTTATGAAAAAAATCTTTTAAAAATTCACTAAACACCAAAAATGCAAAAAAAAAAAATACGGGAATTCAGTATATTTTTTTATATTTTTATGTATTTATTAATTTTTTGAAATATTTTTTCATAAATTTTTTACTTTTTAGATACATCTAAGTAATGTACATCTAAAAAAGTAAAAAAAATATTTAAAATTTTAAAAATATTTACTAAAAAAAAACACGAAAATCAAAAAATTCAATTTTCAAAAAATTCAATCCAAAAACTCAAACCAAACACACTGATTTATATTTGGTGATTTTGTAGTCTTAAAAAAAAATTCTCATAATTTAATTTTTCATACAAAAATGTTTTAGAACTCTAAATTATGAGCTATAATGGAGCTTTACGGGTGGCGAGCCTGAATTGATGTGATGTTTTGGTTTTTTTTTTTTTTTTTTCATTGCCAAGTTTATAGAACTTTCTTTAGAGTTCTATTTTTAGGGGATGAATCACCGTCATTTTTCATATGTCAAGTTTTTATCAATTTATTTTTAAAATTAATTTTTGTTTAAAATTAGATAAAAAATAATACGTAAATTGTTACATTAAATAAAAAAATATATTATATATAGAGTTTGGATTTATGGCCTATTTTGATAAATAGATTAAAAATTAGTTTTTTGATTTTTTTTGAAAAAATATGTAAAAAAATAGAAAGATGATGGGCTCGTTTGGTTTGATTTTCTGAAAAAAATTTGGGAAATTTTCTCTACAAATAAGTTTTCAAAAATAATCAAACCAAACAAATTTTCCCAAAAAAATTTCCCAAAACTTGTAAACCAAACAAGTTTTCCAAACAAATCTCTCTCTCACACACATCAAATCAATCACTTTTTCCAAAACTCTATCTCAAAATAATTTTCCAAAACATCTTTTAAAAAAAACCAAACCAAACATGTTTTCGTACTTTTTATCTCTAAAACACATCTCTCAAACACAAACCAAACATACCCGATATAATCTAAAAAAATCAAAAAGTTGATTTTTAACTATTTTGCCAAAATAAGGGATTGTTTGGGATATTCTAAATAAGTGTATTTTTTAAATTTTTATGAAATATGGGTTGGATTTGAAGTGATGTGGTAAAGAGGTGATCTGACTTAAATAGGATATAGTGACTTTTTAACTTTTTTAAGGGATGCCAAACCTAGCTTAAGTCTATATTAGTGTAATTATATATAATAAAATATATTTTATATCTCGTGATTGTTAATATATATATATATATATATGTATATTTTTAATCTAATTTCGAAGCTTGTTGACTTTTCGAATAAGTTAAAAAAAATTGAAAAAAAAAACACTTAAATAGCCAAAGCAAGAAAATGACAAAGGGGGTAAAGTTATAATTAAGTACATATTTTTTTTAAAATAATTTCAAATTAGTGATAAATTTTAATAAAACTTTAATAATAAAATTTTTAATTTTTTCTATGAATTTACAAATATTTTATGAAAATACTAATGTTTTACAATTTTTCTTAAAGTGCAATTTACCCATAAAAAAATTAAGAAAAATTGTAAAACATTAGTATCTTCATAAAATATTTTGTAAATTCATAGAAAAAATTATTATTAAAGTTTTATTAAAATTTATCACTAATTTGAAATTATTTTAAAAAAAATATGTACTTAATTATAACTTATAATTTTTCCAAAAAACTACCCAAGGCCACTTGTTGGTTGGCTAGACATGGGGAAGATTCAGATACTCTTAGGGCACCTTTGGTTACCAGAATTAATAGCGAGGGAATTAATAATCTTTGAAATTTGTATAGGATTGATTATCCAAGTTGATTAGTGAGATACATAATTTCTTTTTGAAAATAAATGTAGAAATATATAATTTCAATTATATATATGTTTTGCGTTATTAGCTTTAATAATAAAATTTTTAATTTTTTCTATGAATTTACAAATATTTTATGAAAATACTAATGTTTTACAATTTTTCTTAAAGTGCAATTTACCCATAAAAAAATTAAGAAAAATTGTAAAACATTAGTATCTTCATAAAATATTTTGTAAATTCATAGAAAAAATTATTATTAAAGTTTTATTAAAATTTATCACTAATTTGAAATTATTTTAAAAAAAATATGTACTTAATTATAACTTATAATTTTTCCAAAAAACTACCCAAGGCCACTTGTTGGTTGGCTAGACATGGGGAAGATTCAGATACTCTTAGGGCACCTTTGGTTACCAGAATTAATAGCGAGGGAATTAATAATCTTTGAAATTTGTATAGGATTGATTATCCAAGTTGATTAGTGAGATACATAATTTCTTTTTGAAAATAAATGTAGAAATATATAATTTCAATTATATATATGTTTTGCGTTATTAGTTGTTGCATTAAAAAATTCGTCAATTTATTGAATAAGATAGCCATCAAAATTTAATTTGAATAAAATATGAATCTCATGAATTAATTATTCAAATTTTATATTATAATCTTCCCAATCAAACAAGCATTGAGACCATGGAACGTGGGTGGTCCTGTTTATGGTGTGAGAGATTCAGGACTGTCAAATATGTTAGCACGCAACAAGAGCTCAGTGGTTAGGACCACCTATCAAATTGCCTCTGGTCCACTTGATTTCTTGGTCTGTCGGTGATTTCTCCTTTTATATTTTCTTTCCTATACTTGCGTTTTGATTTTTGTTCTAAAAAGAAAAACGAAAACCTGTTGAAATTACTTATCAAAAATAGCTATGAAATTATGTAATTATAATTATTAAATTAATTTAATTATTTTTATAATGATTTATACACGAGCTTTCCAAAATAAATTGAATTATTGAAGTAATTCATAATTAATCTAGGGAAAATAACCAAAAAAAATAGAATTTGACCATTATAACAAAATAAACTCTTATTTTTTTAATTTTATCAATTTAAATTCTAAACTTTTAATATATTTTCAATTTAAACTATTTATATTTCATGAAGCTATGACATTTTTTAAAGCTCAAATAAATTTTGCCAAACGACCTGCAAGCTTAGATTGTCTAGATTAACTACGATCAAAATTAATATTTAATTGTGATATAAAAAATGTACGGGGATGAAATATCCTTCGCTTTTCGTACTCCTTGAACTCAAGCTTCACATAACGAAGTCTGACCTGGAAACAGAGAAACGGTGAGCTGCCCGGCGGTATGTTGCCGGATAGACCCTCCGACGATCAAGTCAGATCACTTAGGGAAGAATACTCATCTTTTTTCTTGCCTTTTGTCGGTCCAATTGTTCCAAGAAGTTTTTGGCTACTTGTTCTACATCAGTTTTTAGAGAGAGAGAGAGTTGTTCAGATAGCATACCTCCAACGTTCCCCTTCTTTCCTTTTTCTAGGCTGGCCATGCAGCTTCAGGGATTGTGCCCGCACTACCTCTGCTATCCTTCCCTAGACAGGTGGCAGTGCTCGCCTCTTACCACCTTATGCGTGTAAAGGCAAAACCTCCAAACAATACGTGTAAAACTGCCAAACGGTATTGACGCGTGCTTGGAGCCGGTATCCCCTCCACCACATCATTGGCCCAGGTGGCACACTCAACCGGGATATCATGACCGACCTATCCCTTGAAGAAACACAACTACGATCAATACGGCCAAGCTGTAAGAAGTCGGTCCTTCCGGACTAACTGGCCGTGAGGCGCACTCCTTCGCCCCGATCTAAATTCATTTCGGGCTATGCTTGGCGCGGTCCCGGTCAGGAACACGAATGCCTCGCCGAACGCCTAGCCGAATCACAGCTCAGTCAGGAACACGAATGACCCCATGCTCCGGTCGACTGATCCAACTCGGCCCTGCATGACAGCCCGTGGAGCCGCTCCGACCAAGCAAACAGTCCGGTCCGTTATAACTTGTGTTAGTGTAGCTCGGCCGTACTTATCTCGGTGCAATTCTCCCTCTCAAAAAATATTTTTAAAAAAATGTACTCGGATCAAGTTCTTAATGACTGAACTCTGCATGATTTCATTAACAAGTAGCATAAATTTACTGACATGGTTTAAAAAATTAATAATCCTCGTGCATGTTAATGCATGACTCCATAGTTTACGAGTTCATCACCCAATCACTTTTTTATGTGAATTTTCTATGTTTTTCCACAGGTTTCTGCAATTGAAAAGTCAATAGCAAATGGGAATAAGGTACCAGAAGTTCAGATCACTACACTGATTGAGATGTTAATGAGGCAAGCTGTCAAGCTTGATACGATTTCCACTGAAGGAGATGCTTGTGCTACAAAAAACTTGCAGGTATTGTGCCATGTTCTTAGTATTTTATTCCAGATCCTTCATTTAATCTGCCAATTTCTTCTTAAGAAACAATAATATTAATTATTAACCAACTTGGGTTTTTCTTTGAATCCTTTACCTTGCACTCCAGTGATGAGCTGTCAACATTAAATGCAATCTTAGCAATCAAATTTGTATCTGATTAGAATAAAGATATCAAAAATGAAAATGATGGGTGTTTCCAAACTTTTTCAGTTTTGGTTTTCGAAAACACAAAAAACAAAACGGAAGAGAATGGAAATGATAACAAACAGCCCCAAACTTTACTTGAAAGACTTTGCTGGTCTACATGAGATTACTTATTAAGAAACTAAAATAATTTGCCTGATCTAAGACTATTGACAGCTTACATCCACAATGATGAATATGATTTTCTAGCAAATTAATCTAAACTTGGTACCATGTTGTTCTGATCAAATAATATCTGAATCTGATGACTTATATAATAGAATAAAATTTTTGTGATTATGATTGTGAGAAAGTCTTACAAGGGTTCTTTAGACACTCCCTGCTGAGTAAACACCAAATGTTTGCAATCACTCGCAAATCAGATATCACTTAAGCCTGGGAGATACCAACAAAAGTCAAATTCAAAACATCTGAGTTTACAACCAACCCTAGAATTCACTCCATTTATACCTATATTTCAATGTTATTACCATTAAGGGAATGACTTAGATCCATTCTTACTAGTCATCTTACTTTTCTGGTGTTTAACATTGTGATCATTGAAAAGCTATGTGGTGTGTGACAAACCAGCAGTAATCTTGGCTGTTCTCTTTGCAGGGCAAGAGAGTGCAGAAGTGTGTTGAAGCCCTTGATGCTATCAAGGTATCAAATGCAAGAATAAAGCCCGTGATTGTCACCACCAAATGGGAGACCTTCGATCCTCCTCCTCTTCTTCCTCCTTCAACCACTACTCAGTGGGAATTTTTTGATTGATCTTTTTCTTTTTCTTTTTCTTTTTCTTTTTCTTTTTTTCTTTTCTCCCACCTATTTTCTTTCTTCATTCATTTTTCTGTATTAGCTTGAGAAAAACATAAGCCAGCTATTATGCTTGTACTTATAGCCCCCCCTCCTCCACGAACTCCCTAATAAACTTTGGTTATAATAATTAATGGATAACTAAAGTTTTGTTCAAACACTTCAATGTGGATATATTCTTCATTTAAGCAAAAAAATATCATGAAAAGTGATAACAATTGTTCTCCTGCATTTGCACAATCAGCTTGATATACATATTTTGTAGCACAAGATTTTTGAGTGAGTCGTTTGTTTGTTTATTTGAAAGGTATTGGCGCAAGGATTCAAATTTTGTCATAGGTGAGACGACTCCTCTCCCATGCTACGGTTCGGACAAAGACCAAAAACCTGCACAAGCCGCGAAATTCTGTAGGAGTAGGACCAATGGAGCAAGGATCCTCTCCTTGGCTCCCTACTTGGTGGGCTATTGGATCTAATTTTAATAATTTGAACCGTTTGCATTTTAAGATTTGTCATGTATATTATACTTGTAAAAAATTAAGTTGACCGAATATCGAAAATCACGTAAATTGAAGTTTTATTAAACAATAAAATTGTTTATTAAATATTTTTAAATAAACAATTTTTAATTCTTTTAATATCGGATCAATTTAATTTTTTATAAGTATAATATACATAATAAAATTTAAAATATAAAAAATTTAAATTATCAAAATTAAATGGGTCTAATGACCAACAAGCAAGGACTCAATGAGAGAATCCTTGATATTGTCCTAGCTCCTAACGCTACCTACTATCTTATCTTTTAACCTGGATACAGGTTCTGACTTGAGTCTCAGAGAGCCTTAGACTTATGCTGCCACACTGGTGCCACTCCAATAGCTTCTTGTGACTTGTAGAGGTGGTTAATCTTTGGGAAAATTCTAATATACAAGCATTACATTAAATTATGAAATAAATTATGTACCGGATTTATTTTTATCAAAACGAATGAATATTTAAAAGATCGAATCGAGTGTGTGACATTCTGTCCTTAAAATAGATTCGCCCTGCTACGGTGCTTACGGACTAATGGCGTCTGTCTCTCAGGATACAATGATCTTAACAAATTTATAGTAGCACTCCAAATAAATTTATCCGGCGAACTAAAACCTTGTGTTCTATACTCTCTTTAATTTTCCTAAAAATTAATATGAAGAATTTATGCAAACAAAGCAAAAAATTGAACAACATATAAGTAATTTTCAGACTGTATTTCGGATGTAGAAAAATACTGGAACAGATCTGGTTTTATAGACATGAACAGGTGTTAATTTCAAACTAGAATAGATCTGGAACAGGTGCACTGTTTCGAATGCTGCAGTTAAATAAACTGTCCATATTTTGAATTTGTCTGGACAGTTATGAATCTATTCGGGTTCCAACATTGGACTGGAAGAAGTAACATTGGACTGAAAAATTAAATTCAAATTTAGCACAAAACTTGAATTAATTTCGTTAAGAATTCAAATAAATTTTCTCTAAAAAATTAAAGTTATAACTGACCTGACCCACAACTGCACGGCCGGTCGGCGGTGGGCCGCGCATGTGTGGTGGTTTGAGCCAAGATTCCATTTATCCATAACTCCCTCTTTCTACAAACTTGGGGTGCCCCTTGGGACCCAACTAAAGTTAGTACACCAAGAACTTATATACACACATCAATTCTCTTCAAGTTTCAATGTGACACAAGCCTTACAAAGAAACCCACATTTAATTATTTAAATGTTCATTCCACGAATCCGAAAACGACATCAAGTTCCTATTCACCCATAAATAGTTTTGACGAACCGTCTTTACCGTGTGACTTGCCATGCGGCAAGGAACACGTCACCTTTTCGGACTAACCCCAAAGACGTTTGGGGCCCACTCAATTTTGGACTCAAAGTTGGCCCCAAAATAAGACTTATAAAACCAAATTTTCAACATTTAAAAATGATGTATCATATGTATCTTTAATTATACTATTTTTTTCTTTAGTTATAACTCATGAATTCTTTAGTTATAACTCATGAATTCTTTAGTTATGCCTCTTATTATATTTTGTTATGATTTTTTTTTTTTTTTAGTTATGATCCAAAAAATCAAAATTATGTGATTTTCCTTTTTAGTTATAAGGTGTATATGGTGCACACCCTTCTGCACGGGTAGTGTTTCCCCAATCTTTGTGTTATACCAAAAATAAAATAAAATTACATCATAAAATTGACTCGTAGAGAAAGAAATAATTGGTAACAAGCTCATAGTAACCTTTCATCACAACAAACCTCTCCTTTGCACCGGCCATTTTATCGAGGAAATGGCCAGGTCCTATATGTGGGCCTATCTTGTGACTCCAAATTAATTAAATAATAAATATCGACAATTAGATAATCCAATCACATTTATTTTTAAAATACAAATAGCAAGTATGATTTTTAGCTATCAATATCTTTGGATTTATTTCATGTATGCTCTATTCAATTCGCCATATAAATTAAACGATTCAAATTATCAAAATATGCTTTGAAATGAGCCCACTAAGGCAAAGCCTCTCCATTTGAATGTCAATTAAAAAGAATCCACTCTTAACTCCTATTAAGTTTTTTTTTTTTTTAATATAAAATAAAGTAAAAGAAAAAAAATTGGATATCATGCACTATTTTCTTGAATTAGATTGATCAAGATAAAATGTAATGTAATGGCTCCTGACCATCAAATATATTTTCCTGTTTGATCCCTAAATCACAAAAAATTATTGGTTGGTTTAGGACCGCCACGCCATTATGTCATTCATCAATCACAATTCATCATATTCTTTTATATTTTTCAATTACTTAATATAAATTTGTAAACCTATCCCTTCTGTCAATCAAAAAAATTTTAAACTATGAAGACCGACCAATAACTTCTCCTCAATCACTCTTATGCGTAGATTCTGTTGTACCATGCTGGTATTTTACTTTCAGTTGACCATTCATCATCAAATTACAATCAAGAAAGGCCAAACTTAGGTCAAGTTTGGTAAGTCCATAAAAAATTAAAAAGTTACTTAAAAAATTAAAAAGTTATCACTATTTACTAAAAGTCAAAAATTATGACTACACAATTCTCAATTCTAATTTTTCCCTACACACTAATTTATATAATTTTTTAATACATATTTTTTCATAAAAAGTCAAAAAATTAATCTAAACAACCATATTTTTTTCTCAATTTTTTAATCTAAAAAGTCAAAAAATTATATTTATTTAGAACATCCCAAAACAACCCATAGTTAATAGTTTCTCATTACATAAACCAACTTCAAGTCCCTTTCTCACACAAGCAATGCTATGACATGCCCACATTCTCTTCACATCCTACACCATCGTCAACTGCACCTCTCTCCCACCAAAACCCCACAAACCACTTCTCTTACTCACCACTCTCCACACCCACCATTCCTCAACAAAACCCAAAACCCAACATCCTCCAAAAATGCATTGCTCTCCTGCTAACATGCGCTTCCTCCAACTACAAGCTCAGGCAAATCCATGCCTTCTCTATCAAACATGGTGTCCCTCTCACCAACCCAGACATCGGCAAAAACCTTATCTTCCAACTTGTGTCCCTCTCAGGACCCATGTCCTATGCTGACAAAATCTTTACACAAATCCTAAACCCAAACATATTCACTTGGAACACCATGATTAGAGGCTATGCTGAGAGTGAAAACCCAAGTCCAGCTGTTGAGATTCACCACAAAATGCATTTGAACTCTGTTGAACCTGACACACACACATACCCTTTTCTTCTAAAGGCCATTGCCAAATTAATGGATGTTAGAGAGGGTGAAATGGTTCATTCCATTGCTGTGAAAAACGGGTTTGGGTCATCGGTCTTTGTGCAGAACACTTTGGTTCATATGTATGCCGCTTGTGGGCATGCTGAGAGTGCACACAAGGTGTTTGAGTTAATGTCTGAGAGAAACCTTGTGGGTTGGAATTCTGTGATTAATGGGTTTGCACTCAATGGAATGCCCAATGAGGCGTTGACACTTTACAAGGAAATGGGTTTGGAGGGTGTTGAGCCTGATGGGTTCACCATGGTTAGCTTGCTTACCGCTTGTGCCGAGCTTGGGGCTTTGGCATTGGGTAGGAGGACTCATGTGCACATGTTGAAGGTCGGGTTGAACAAGAATTCGCATGCTTCTAATGCCCTTTTGGACCTTTATGCCAAGTGTGGAAGCATTAGGGAGGCACAAAAGGTTTTTGATGAGATAGGCGAAAGGTGTGTGGTTTCTTGGAATTCTTTGATTGTTGGTTTGGCTGTGAATGGGTTTGGTAAGGAAGCCATTGAGCTTTTCAAGGAGTTGGAGAGAGAGAGATTGGTTCCAACTGAAATTACTTTCGTAGGAGTGTTGTATGCTTGTAGTCATTGTGGGATGGTGGATCAGGGGTTTGCTTATTTTAAGAGGATGAAAGATGAATTTGGCATTGTGCCGAGGATAGAACATTATGGTTGCATAGTTGATTTGTTGGGTAGGGCAGGTTTGGTGAAGAAAGCATACGAATACATTCAAAACATGCCATTGAAGCCTAATGCCGTTGTTTGGAGGACTTTATTAGGGGCATGCACGATACACGGGCAGTTGGCCCTTGGGGAGGTCGCAAGAGCCCAACTCATGCGATTAGATCCTAAGCATAGCGGAGATTATGTGCTTCTCTCTAATCTCTATGCATCAGAGCGGCGTTGGATGGATGTGCAAAATGTGAGGAGGACAATGCTGGAGGAAGGGGTGAAAAAAACACCAGGGTATAGCCTTGTTGAGTTAGGAAATCGTGTCTATGAATTCGTCATGGGAGATAGATCTCATTCCCAAAGTGAGGATATATATGCGATGTTAGGGGAGATTACAAAGAAGTTGAAATTGGAAGGTTATGCCCCTCATACTGCAAATGTGCTTGCAGACATTGAAGAAGAGGAAAAGGAAACTGCATTGTCCTATCATAGCGAGAAGATTGCAATTGCATTCGTGCTTGTTAATACGCCACCCAAGAGCCCAATTAGAGTTGTGAAGAACTTGAGGGTGTGTGCAGATTGCCACCTCGCCATAAAACTCATATCCAAGGTTTTTGATCGAGAGATTGTTGTGAGGGATCGTAGTCGGTTCCACCATTTTAAACATGGATCTTGTTCTTGTAGAGATTATTGGTAAAATTTTCAGATGGATTTTAGGTTTAATTTCTCAATTTAATTGATGTAATGATTTTTCTGTTGATTAATTGAGAGTTAATAGATCATAAATACAAGTGATGAGAAGTTCTACAATTTTCTTTATTGGGGTGGCGGTTGTAGACAAAACTTTGAAACTCAGAAGTGAAGTTACTCAACTTCTTGTCCTCTCCCTTTGTATACTGGACGCAGGTGTCTCTAATAATACAAATATTATGTACCAATAAAAAATACCAAAAAAATGGCTTAAATATGGTATAGATTAAAATTTGGTATGGTGTGAGTACCACCGAAAATAAATAAGATTTACAAGTTTTGAATTGTGAGTGTTCTATTTTCTAATATTTTTTCAAAGTATGGAACAGTTTTACTTCAATTATGATCAACTAAACACAAAAAAGTAGTATAAAAATGTTTTACGCTCAAATAAATGGAGCCTAAATAACTTTAACACTCCGTTTGGATTGACGAGTTCGATGAGAAAAGAAAATAAAATAAATGGAGAGAACGAAATTTCTCATCACTTGTTTGAATAATTAATGAGGTGAGTAATAGTAAGAAATTGTGAAAAAGCTAAATCACACTAAATTTAAGCTTTGTTTCTCACCCCAAATAATGAGATTTAGTGAGAAATCAAAATTACTTTTTTAATCACAGTCCATTCAAATAAGGTGAATAACCACTATCATTTCATTTCCTTATTTTTTTCTCACTTAGGTGAGAATGTCTAATAATTTCTTTTATTTTTCATCACCCAATCCAAACAGAGTGTAAGGATAAATTATATTTTTTACTTAAATTTGACTTGAGTCCATAACTTTTCAATTATAATAATTAAATTTATAAGTTTTAATATAATTCTCCTGTCATCTCCCCGTTTCAAAATTGAGTGAAAGTTGAAAAATATAAGACTAAGGTGAAATTTAAAAGGTAAAAAATGTATTTGAAAAAAAACAATCTCTAAAACTTGCTCACAAACACATGAACATTTGCAATCAATTTTTTTTTTTTTTTTTTTTTAAAATGGCGAGTGATGATAGGATGACATTGAAACAAAAAATTAAGAATTAACAACTTTTGTTGTAAATGGAACACCGTTGATTTGTTTGAAAATATATAAACAAAAATTACATGACTATGAATATTGTATCAATATTTTTATTTTATGAATAATCGAGACATTAAAATTTAAAAATCAAACATAATAAATCACCAAGGTAGCATCATTGGGCAAAACTGGAACATGAGTTGGGTTCAATTTTAAAATTTTCAAAATTATTTGTAAATTTAAAATACAAAATTATTGTTGTAAATCTATGTTACACTTTTATAATATGGAGTTTTTGGTAATAAGTCCCACAATTCCAAATTTTATTACCAAAAGGACAAGTTACAAAACATTTAATTCATTGGAGACTAAATTCAAAATATTTTTAAATATGACAATACTTGTCACGACCCGCTTCCCGTACCCAAGGGTTAGACATCGTGATGGCCAGTAACCGTGGTTACCTCCGGCCAAATCTTTAAACAATTTAATAAACGCAAGCGGAAGAAATATTTAAATAAGGGTACTAAAATAATCATTGGAGTTTCTATTTTTATTACAAAAGGTATTGACCAAAAAGGCCGATTTTTACATAAAAAAATACATCAATAAAAGTGCATCGTGCCTACTCCACACGCTGGTCCCGACATGTCACCTGAAAGTGGTAAAAAACTATAAGCTCATGGCAGAGTGAGAAATATTATACTAAGAGTATAAGGCATAAAATTTACCATGGATAATTGGTTAGGCCAAAAGAGCTTGATACATAGCATATATAATACATAAATCATTTGACATATACACGTAATACGGAAATCACTATACAACCATAACCACGGTACATCACTAAGTGCCAAGCACCACACTGGTCAATGGATCCACGACAAACACTGGACCACAAAGTGGTCAATCACTAAGCCCATGGTTATTTCAGTCCCCCAAGGCATAGGACTCACTAAGCCAATGGTTATTTCAGTCCCCCAAGGCATGGGACTCACTAAGCCAATGGTTATTTAAGTCCCCCAAGGCATGGGACTGCCGTGGTGGTACTTACAAAACACATTTTCATATAAGGTCACAACCAAATATTCTTTAAAAGTAAAACAAACACATCCATGGGTTTCCTTTTAAGCAAATAGGGTTCAGAAATAAAACCACGTAACTGAAACCTTCATAACTTTTATAAATATACTAATAAAACATAACTTTTATAAAATTGATTTTGGTAAGTCAAAATATAAGTAAAATACATTTTGATAACTCAAGATATAATATAATATAACTCACCTTAACTTTAATACCTTACTCTTTCTTTCCACTATCAAAGACCATTTTAGCTTCCATTATTTCTTCTTTCTTTTCTTTCTTTTTCTTTTCTTTTCTTTCTTTCTGCGGACGCCTCCGCCTTTTATAGGGGCAGAGAGCGCTACGTGGCAGATTTCGATAATAATTACAAAGGTTTATTCTTATCCTTAATAGATATTTAAGATAATTATCTTTTGACCCAATATTTTAATATAATTATATAAATAATTTAATTTTTAATTAAATTACACTTTATCTTATACTAACAGAAATTAATTATTTATTTTAATACCACACCCATTATTATTATTATTTATATTATCTATATTATTTTACAAAATTACACATAATAATATGTAATAAATTATATATTTTCAGAATTGAGATTAAATAATATTAGTATAAATTCTATAGAATAATTAGAAATCTGGGTCGTTACAATCTTCCCTCCTTTTAAAAATTCGTCCTCGAAATTTGTTACAGGTGTAAGTTATCCGCTGCGCACTCTGATATATATGTATATATATTAGATGATTAATCTGATAGAAAATAGTACCTCAAAAAAAAACTTTACCAAAAACCACTCACTGTTTACTTGTCAAAAATTAATTTGGGCCAAAATGAGAAATAATGGGCGACTTTAAAAACTTTTCACTCGCTTTGTTTATGATAAAAATAGATAAAAATGAGAACACAATGACAGAATGATATGCAAGAATTGAAAATTTTGAGATGAACTTTTCATTGATGGGCAATAATTTTAAAACTAGTATCTTTAAAATTTGAATCCACTTTAAAAAAAACATCAAAATAATTTTTTTTTGAATATTGAACTGAAAATTATATATATTTAATTATATTATAATTTTGGTAGATATTTGAGCCCGACATCCTTCTTTTCTTGTCCTTTTTTTTTTATTACTATAACAAATATAAATTATGTCAAATATCCTTCAGAAATTAAGCACAAAAAAAAAATTATTATATATGTAATCATATAAAATTATAATATAATTAAATCGACGAACAAAATATAATAATTCGGTATTAATTACCCGTTATCCCACTTCTTAAATGTGCGTGTGTCCTATGCTCCAATGATGATTTTTTTTTTTTTTTTTTTATAAACCATTGCTCTGATACCATTTGTCACGACTCGCTCCCCGTACCCAAGGGTTAGGCATCGTGATGGCCAGTAACCGTGGTTACCTCCGGCCAAATCTTTAAACAATTTAATAAACGCAAGCGGAAGAAATATTTAAATAAGGGTACTAAAATAATCATTGGAGTTTCTATTTTTATTACAAAAGGTATTGACCAAAAAGGCCGATTTTTACATAAAAAAATACATCAATAAAAGTGCTTCGTGCCTACTCCACACGCTGGTCCCGACATGTCACCTGAAAGTGGTAAAAAACTATAAGCTCATGGCAAAGTGAGAAATATTATACTAAGAGTATAAGGCATAAAATTCACCATGGATAATTGGTTAGGCCAAAAGAGCTTGATACATAGCGTATATAATACATAAATCATTTGACATATACACGTAATACGGAAATCACTATACAATCATAACCACGGTACATCACTAAGTGCCAAGCACCACACTGGTCAATGGATCCACGACAAACACTGGACCACAAAATGGTCAATCACTAAGCCCATGGTTATTTCAGTCCCCCAAGGCATAGGACTCACTAAGCCAATGGTTATTTCAGTCCCCCAAGACATGGGACTCACTAAGCCAATGGTTATTTAAGTCCCCTAAGGCATGGGACTTCCGTGGTGGTACTTACAAAACATATTTTCATATAAGGTCACAACCAAATATTCTTTAAAAGTAAAACAAACACATCCATGGGTTTCCTTTTAAGCAAATAGGGTTCAAAAATAAAACCACGTAACTGAAACCTTCATAACTTTTATAAATATACTAATAAAACATAACTTTTATAAAATAGATTTTGGTAAGTCAAAATATAAGTAAAATACATTTTGGTAACTCAAGGTATAATATAACTCACCTTAACTTTAATAGCTTACTCTTTCTTCCTACTATCAAAGACCATTTTAGCTTCCATTATTTCTTCTTTCTTTTCCTCTCTTTCTTTTCTTTCTTTTTCTTTTCTTTTCTTTCTTTCTGCGGACGCCTCCGCCTTTTATAGGGGGAGAGAGCGCTACGTGGCAGATTTCGATAATAATTACAAAGATTTATTCTTATCCTTAATAGATATTTAAGATAATTATCTTTTGATCCAATATTTTAATATAATTATATAAATAATTTAATTTTTAATTAAATTACACTTTATCTTATACTAACAGAAATTAATTATTTATTTTAATACCACACCCATTATTATTATTATTTATATTATCTATATTATTTTACAAAATTACACATAATAATATATAATAAATTATATATTTTCAGAATTGAGATTAAATAATATTAGTATAAATTCTATAGAATAATTAGAAATCTGGGTCGTTACAATACTAACTTTAACTTCTATTATTTTCTTATATTATCGCAGCCACCACTGACCATTGTCTGCCATTACCAACTACCGTTGGCCACCATTGATCACCCCAGCCGGCGAAAATTTTTCCGCGACCACTGTCGGTCAGTGAAAATTTTCTAACAAAATTCTCCGGTGACAGTAAAATTTTACTCTATTAGACAGCAAAATTTTATTGTTTACTTCAAACATATGAATAGTAAATTTTTGCCATTGTTATCACTAGCCACCACACTTATATCATATAGATATTAAATGAGAAATCAATCAAAAGATTGAATTAATAACGTTAACAGTAAAATTTTACTCTCATGTTAGAGTAAAATCTTACTATTTTGCTATTGAACTTACTAAAATAACATTTTCATTTGAGATCTCAAAATCAATATTTAAACTGATAATGACAACAAAAAAAAATGCACTAAAATAAAAATATATACATATAGCGAGAAAGAGAAATAGAGAGATAAAGAAACCACATATATTGCCTCAAATTTGGTTCAAACCAACGTAAACTTTTACTATCTAAAATTTGAAAATAGAGCATCTTAAGGAGACAAAGAGAAAGAGAGGAAGAGACAGGGGCGGAGGGACATAAGGGCGAGGGAGGTCACGTGCTCCCCGACTTTTCATTTTCTTTTTTTGAGGGGTCTTAGCTTACACACAGTCCTGCCCTTCCTATACACAGCACTCCCAATTTTACCCAAACACGCTAACACATGCACCAACTTTTCTTTCTTTCTTTTTTTGAGTCCCAATCCCAACTAAACACTGACATAATTTTTTTTGGGGGGGGTGAGTGCACACAACTTCAATTACAGCAAGGTTAAAACCCTAAAAGTATGTGAAAATTCTTTATTTTTTTATTTATTTACAATACTACTTGTTAAGTCTTTTCATATTTTCTTTATCTTTTTTGTCTCCCTTTGTTACTTTACGATTTACCGACTCGTGATTTATCAAATTAGGATCACACAACACATATTTGGAACCACACTACAACTTTGGTATCTTCTGTTCATTATTTACATGTAACTTTATTTATTAATTTTTACTTTTAAATAAAAATTATGAGTATTAATTTATAGTTATTTATTATTATTTCCAATTTTATTTGTTATTATTTATGTAAAAATAAGAGATTTTGATACGTTAAAATTATTAATCTTAATTGGTGGAGATTTATATTAAAATTAAGGATTTTGGTTTGTTGTTGTTTGTGCTAAAATTAGGGATTTGATTTGTGCTAAAATTAAAAATATTAATTTGCGGTGATTAATATTTAAATTTAGAATTTTGATTTGTTATAATTTGTGCTAAAATTATAAATTTTGATTTGTTGTGATTTGTGCTAAATTTATTTTTTTTATTTGTATTAAAATTGTAGATTTTTATTTGTGGGGGTTTGTGATTTTGACTATGAATTTTAATTTTTATTTTTATTTTTAAAACATTCATGGAGAAATATTTCAAAAGAAAATCAAAGTTTGAATTATCTCTTCCTCAAGAAGAACATGATAATTATTCTTCCGCAAAGTCGCATAGAAATCAACTTAGCAGACCTTATTGTAGATCCAGGACTATGGCCTTGGATTATGGACTATAATTCTAATGATCGAGACCAAATTCGTAGGGTATATCTACAAAAAGGTCCTTGTCAATCTCGTGATCATAATTTTTCACAAAAATCATTTGGACAAAAACTTTAGCAATTTAATCAGGCTTGGTTTAGTGAATTTCCTAATTAGTTGGAGTATAGTGTAGTAAAAAATGCAGCATTTTGTTTATGTTATTATCTTTTTAAACCCGATATTAGAGATCAAGTTGGTGGTGATTCTTTTGTTGGTGAGGGTTTCTCAAATTGGAAGAAAAAATAAAAAATTCATACTCATGTTAGAGGTTCCAATAGTGCTTATAATCAAGTTTCGAGTAAATGTCAAGGCTTGTTATACAAAACAACATATTCAAAAGATTTTTTTCAAACAATCTGATCAAGCTTAAATCAAGTATCGAACTTTCTTGATTGGGGAAGAAAAATTTTGAGATTTTAATTAATAGATGCCCCCTCTATATTAAATTCCTAGCTCCGACACTGGGGAGAGAATATAGATCTGAGATGATAGATCTCAGACCTGAGGTCGTCAATCTCAAATATGAGGCCATGGAGGTGAAAGATGACGATGGTAGTTGTTGGTGGTATAGGAGATCCAATGGCGACGATGGTTAAGACAGTTATGGTGGTGGCAGTGATGAACAATGCCACTAGTAGTGGAGACGGTGGATGTAGTGATAGTGGTAGTGGTAGTGGTAGTACTAGAGGTGGTAGTGGTGGTGGTAGAGAGAGCTCTTGAAAAGAGATAAAGAGAGTAAGAGTTAAACGAGAAAGAGAGAGAGAGTTGAGACAGAGTGAGGGAAATAAAGCAATAAAGATAGAGAGAGAGAGTGTGTGTGTGTGTGTGGGTGCGCGTGCGCGAAAGGATAAATTTGTCACAAAAAATATAAATCTGAATTTTTTTTGTTGCATTTGATAGAGTTTAAAATTATGATTTGAGAATAGAGTTGTATTTTGAGTTTGTGAGTTTTGAAATTATGATTTAAGTGTGAAAAATTTGTTTGGTTATGAGTTTTGAATTGAGTTTGAAATAATTGATGTGACATATGACATTTGATTTAAAAACTTAGAACTCATAACCAAACACACAATCCAAAGTTCTATTAAAAGCTCATAAAAAAAATTTTAAAATTTTAAAAAATTCAAAATTTTTTTTTATTTAATTATGAAAAATTACAGGTGCTAATTGCCCCAAAAATAAAAAATAAAAATTCACACTGTTCCGATCAACCGGCTGGACGTTCGGGAGGATGATCGGGTAGGCAAAATTTCAAAATTCAAGTAACCCCAGAAACGAGTTTTCAAAAGTAGTGTAGAATTAATTTTTGAATACTCTATCCAAACAGAAGGTTCAGGGAAAGGGGTGGAATCATATTTCAAAAGTTTCTCCAAATATAGCCTTTATTTTTCTTGCAAGATTTCTTTATTTTGGAGGAATTTATGATTCAAAAGATTAGAGTTTGTCTTTTTTTTAAAAAATGAGCTTTTGGAAGGAGTTATGGCCAAGTGGTAAGTTGTAAAAAATTAATTTTTTTGATTTTTTGACTTTTTAGTAGTTTTTTTGCCAAAAAATTGGGTTATTTTGGATTAAAAAAAACTAATTTTTTTAGTTAAAAAAATTAAAAAATTAGCTTTTTTGGTGTGTTCCCCAAAAAACCCCCAAAAATCCGTTTAATATTATGAATTAAAAATATTCGTTTTATCACTAAAATAAAAAGAGAATGAGAAATTTGATTATTTGTTTTTTTTTTAACTTCATATTTTTGAACTTTTTTTTTAAAAAATTTCAAGAATTTATATTTAACTCAACGAATGAATCGAAGAATTTTAAAAAGTTTTGAAAAGACAGAAATAGTAGTTTTTTTTTTTAATTTTGTTTTTTGTTTTTTTTTAATTTTTTAGAATTATTCAATAAAATATTACTTTTAAAATTTATCTTTACAAAACGATCAAAAAAAAAAAAATAATAATATAATTTTAAAAAGTTACTAAAATAAATATGGGACATTTACACATAAATTTTAATTTATGAACTTATACTCTATTAAGTTTTAATTAAGATTTTTTAGATTTTCAAATTCCATTAAATTTTTAATAATCAAAATTATCATTCAAACAATGATTGTTTATCATCTATGATTATCTATAAAGAAATATGATAATTTAATATTTATTTTGATTTTCAAAACTTTAAAATGTCAACATTTAAATTGAAAAAACTAAAAAAAAAATTTATATGCAACAAAAAAAGACTAAGGGCAAGTTTGGGAAGATCCAAAAAATCCAAAAAGTCAAAAAGTTACTCAAAAAGCTAAAAAGTTAACACTATTCACCAAAAGTCAACAATTACGGCTGCACAACTCCCAATTCAAATTTTTCCCTACAAATCAATTTTTACAATTTTTTATTACACATTTTTCAATAAAAAGTCAAAAAGTTAACCCAAACATCCATATTTTCAACCTCAATTTTTTAGTCTAAAAAGACAAAAAGTGCACTTTTTTAGTCTTCCCAAACTTGGCCTAATTGTTTTTTTTTGAAAAAATTGAATTATTTTTTTGTTCAAAATAAAAAAATTTGTGTCTATAAAAGAGCATGATGATGGAACATTAATGTGCAAAAAAATTTAAAAATGAAAAAACTGATGATATTTTCAATTTTAAAATTGAAAAAATTGATAATGGTTTCAATTTTATTAGATAGTTGAATCAAACTAATAAATAAAAAGACAAAAATGTTCAATTACATACTCTGCTTTTTTCATCAATTAGTGAAACAATTATTTAGAACATTACTACATAAAATTTAATATTTTTAGTTTTAAAAATTAAAAAAAACTGATAATATTCATAACTTATTAGCTCAAAAAATTATAGATAGAACCTAAATTATCATAGGCCTTATTTGGTTTGTTTTTAAGTGAGTAATTTTTTTTAAATTTTGTTTGGTTCAATGATTTTGGAAAAAAAATTTCACAACCACTTTCTCTCTTTTACGCATCAATCAATCACTTTTTCTCTATCTTCTCACATTCTCAATAACTTTTTATCTCACACACATCTACTCAACTACAATAAAATATCAAATCATTTCAAACTCTCATATTCCAAAATTATTTCCAAAATATACAACCAAACAAACAAAAAAATTTTCTAAACTTTCTCTCTAAAATATTTTTTGAAAATTTATCTCTCAAAACCAAACCAAACACACCCATAATATTTGTAAATAGAATTTTTAAGTAGTTAACCCAATAATTTTTATTATTTTTTATTTTTAAAGAAAAAGCTAATTTAACTCATCTTCCGAAGCAACCTCAAAAAATTGTACAAGGAGTGCAAGAGAAGGAAAGTTCCAAATTAGGGGCGGGTAAAAGCCCCCAAAATCTTTCGCGCCCTTAGAAATTCAAAAACCTGATGATAAATTTCTCGCGCCATCGACCATTCTCTCTCTTCTTCTCATCTTCTTCTTCTCTCTCTCTAACGCAAGGTGCGCACAGAAAACACTCTTCTAAAAAATGGCGGACTTTCCTCACCTCGAGAAAATGGGCAGAGAACTCAAGTGCCCCATCTGGTAAAATCTCCACCGATAAGCACACATATTTTTACATATACTTATATACAAATATATTTATTTATACACTGATTTACACTTTTACCACAAATTAACTACAATTTATATCAGTTCCAGTAATATATTCATCTGGGTTCTGTATTTCAATTCGTTTTATGTTTGTTCGCATATGTTTTTGGTGTAAAATTGTATCTGGGTTTGATTTGGAATTTGGATTGGTTGAATTTTGATAGTTTGTTATTTTATGCAGCTTGAGTCTCTTGAAATCTGCAGTTTCACTCACATGTAACCATGTATTTTGCAAGTAAGCTCTTCTGATTCAGCTTCATGCCCTTGGCTTTACATGTTTGTTTATTTATTTATTTTTTTCATTAATGTACAAATCTATGTATGGCATTTGAAAATGTGGAAGCAGAAGCCTAATGCTTTGTGTTGTTTCTATTATTTTCAGTTTATGTATTGAGAAATCTATGAAATCAGATTCCAGTTGTCCAGTTTGTAAGGTTCCATATCGTCGCAGAGGTATATGCTGTGTTGTGTGTGTGTGTGTGTGTGTGTGTTTTTTTTTTTTGACATTTTCTTTTAATCTTACTATATGAAATCGATGTAAAGTCAGTGAAGGGCTGGGTTCATGCATGCTATGATGCTATCACACACCGTGTTATGCATAATTATAGAAGCCATAGAATTATTAGTGAGCAGAAACCCAATAACTTGGGTTTTGTTAATGACTGCCCTAATGGCACTTGATAAGAAGCTTAAAATGCTTGTACATAATGTATGAAAGTGCTTGCAATATATAATATATGATCAATTTAAAGATTGTTAACCAATGCCCTTAGGACACTCGTTAACCAAACCCTAAGTTAAATGTATACGGAGTAGGTATGATACCTTGAATTGGGTTTTTCAACTATGTTAAAAGTACATACCCAAGTAGTTTTGTCATATTCTCTCTATGTTCAAAATGGTTTCTGTTGGAATAAATACAATGGCATTGTGGAAAACTGAGTATACAATCACCAGTATAATATTGGTGCATAAGATTTTAAATTTTGACATCTGAATTAAATTAATTTACTAAATTTTTGAATATTAAAATTCATGGATGACATGAATCAACCTGGTTCTCTTTCAATGCAGTTCATATGAATTTGAAGCTTCTATTGTTCTATTTTCATAATATTATGCCAATCCAATTGGAAATTGTTATCTTTGGGCTGCTAATGCTCAACACTAGCTAGAAACTTTAAACAGGATTTGTAGTGTTACATTTTGCAGATGACTGACGAGTTTTGTGAATGGACTTTTAGATCTGTACCAGCCTTATACAGCCTATTCATTGTCATCAACTAAATAATAATTCTCTTGTGCAGAGGTTCGCCCTGCTCCTCATATGGATAACCTGGTTAGCATTTACAAGAGCATGGAAATTGCTTCCGGGGTCAATATATTTGTCACTCAGACTGTACCTTCAATCAAATTAGCAGGTATATTTCAACACCCCTATTTGAAACACAAAAAATGCAATTTGAAAATATTAATCAAATCCGGCAGGCTGGTGTTAGAACAGATAATTGTATATGCATTGTCCTAAATAATGCTTTCTAGAATTAAATAAATCTCCTGGGTGCAAGACATTTTGCTTCCATATGTTTCTCAATCAAAATACATTGCACTTTCTTTTTTTCAGGCTGTGTTGTTTCTGTTAATGTTGCCACATTCTTCATTTTTCACACTGCATGGTTTCTAACCATGTAAAAAAAGTGATATTGAATAAGTTAAATGTAAGCAATAGGTGTTAGTTCTTATCAAGAACATTTTAAAGTCATAGTACATGAATGATTTATTTTTTGTTTATGCAAATAATTGAGATTTATGAATGTTAAAAGCGTTAGGTCATTGTGTTGAACATTTGATTGTTGCCATCCATAACCTAGATTGGCATGTCTTTATCCTAATAAAATATTCTCTGTTCAAACAAGTTGTATGTGTTAAAAGTTATCTAATATTGAAGGCCAATATCAATTCAAGTCTTACATGCTTTCCATTTTCTGGTTGGTGCAGAGGAAGATAACCAACTTGAAGGTGGTAAGATTTGTGAACAAGAGAGTGGTAGAACTTGCCAAGACACACCAAAGAATCGAAGAAGATTCAAAGGAAAGCAGCCGAAAAAGTCATTAAAGACTAACCAAGAAAGTTCAAATACAGATCCTGTGAAACCATCCTTTCCAACAAAGAAAAGGGTCCAGCTTCCACAATTTCCTCCTTCAGCATCTCCAATAAGACCTGCAATGTTTGGAAGTGGATTGGGTGAGAATACCAAAAATCAACCAGAGAAAAGTTCAGTTGTACTTAAGGAAAAACGTGCTGTAAATGAAAAGGGAGAAGCGGTCTTTACTCCATTTTTCTGGTTAAGAGATGAAGAGGATGTAGAAAAATTAAGTCAGCAGACGGATGGGGGTCATAACCTGGATACACCACCAAACGCTCCTTGTTTTAGTGATATCAAGGACTCGGATGATGAAATCCCCTCTGGTATAGCCCCAAAAGTAAGTTACCAAATATTAATCTGTTTAGAAGTAGCTTGATCTTAGATCTGAAAAATCACTTGCCTTGCTCTTATTGATTTGCAATCAGAAGTAAATCTGGGTAAGTTAGCCCTGACCAACATACAATCAGTAACGAGTTATTGGAGAATGTTAATATTTGGTCATTGCTGACAGTTCCCTCTGAAAATTTGAAGAATTTCATAAGGGACTGTCTGAAGGATCTTATTAATTTGTTAAAAGGGTCCAGTTCACCATTTCTGATGCAATTTGGAAGCCGGACCTGAGTGACTGGTTTATCAATTGAAGGGTTTCTTCTATTTAAATTTTAAATTGTGTAAAAGCCCCCTATCATTTGATGCCATAAACTTGTTTTAAAATTTATTTTTACTTCATGTAGGAGGGAACGAACATTGCATTGAATGATGCTAATTACTTCGATAGTGAGATGTTTGAGTGGACACAAAGGCCTTGCTCTCCTGAACTCTGTTCAAGCCCCATAAATTTACAGGTATATAACACCTTTTTACATGTTGGCAATATCATCAAATGGTATCACAACTGTTGTCTCCATATAGTATTTATATCTTTTATCTTGCTTAATTCATCTCCCTGGTACTAAATTTTGTTGTGAACTGCAGGTTGCAGATACTGATGAATTTAATGGAATTCAGGAAAAGGAATGCAAAGCATCCTCACAAGGTGCTGTGATTAATGGGGAAATCAGAATTGAAAAGTCAGAAAATGTGGTTTCCAAACCAAGGACTGACAATGTGGAAGGAAGCTTAATTGCATTGTCCTTGCCAAGAACGGAAAATATAAACACTGGAGATAGAATGAAAAAATCTAAGAAGAGAGGTAGGAAGGCGAGTGAAATAACCAAAAAGAAACAAACCAAAAGTACTATGAGTGAAGTTCTTGGAGTCCCAGTTGAATCACAGAAAGTGGCTGAAAATAGTATTCTTAAGCAGAATTTGTTAAATTTGAACACTAGAACCCATAAGAGGGACAAGAAGGTAATGTTTGACATTAGTGTCATAGAACTTGTACCAGAAAACATTTCTGTTTTAGGTGTTGAAGCAAGTCCTCTGAATCAGGATAATGATACTGTGGTCACTGACTTGCCAGCTTCATCAGATAAGAAAGAAAGCAGTAATAAGAGCATTGGTCGGCGGAGAGATCAGCCTAAAAGATTGAAAACCCACAACCTAGGTTCATCTAAGAATAACATAACACAAAACCAAAGTAAGGAGGATTTTATATCCCAATTATCCAGTATATATCTTCCTCTAGCTGTTAAAAAGAATGTTCCTGATTTGGGTGTGAAAACCAGCAAAAGCGAAATTAAGACCACAACGAATCCAAAATGTGATCAAGATATGAGAAGGTCAAAAAAGCAAAAAATCTACACTGATGAAATCTCGAAGGATAATAAGTTGGTTGATGCTGCTTTGGATGGTTGTAACGAGGTTACTGTCAAGAAAACTCAACTCTCTGGAAAGGTTCAAGGTAATTCTGAAGTCTTGCAGGGCATTTCGGTGACAGAGAAGTCTCTTCGTGCTTCTGAAGGAGTGGTATTTTATAAATGTGATACTGATCCTCATAAAGTCCAGTGTGCTTTCTGTCGTTCTACAAAAGACTCTGAGGTATCTGAATTCTCTTTTTACATGCTTCTCTACTACCAGCCCTTTGGCTTGTCTGTTGTAGTCCATTGGTTGATTCTGTGTTGGTAATTTGCCCCTTTTTAATCTGCAAACCGAAATTACAGGTCTCAGGAATCATGGTTCACTACCTCAATGGCAAGCCTGTTTCAGCAGATTACAATGGTGGATCAAAGGTCATACACGCACATAAGAATTGCACAGAATGGTATGAAGTTCTTTCGAACAACACAAAAAGAACTACTTTTCAAGTTGTTATATTTATATATTGTGGTCTAATACAGTATGTAAACAACTGCATTGCTATTTTCAATCAAATAAAAAAAATCTAAAACTAACCAGAAGCAGACATAATAAACAAAAACAAAACTTTACTAATACTAATAACTTGACTATACATGGTTCCTTTAGAACCCCCTTGAATCATGATAATTTCTTAATATTGTTGTTTCTTTAATTGCTTCTTGAGTTTCTTATAGCCTGCATCGCCATGATGATACAATATTTAATGGATAAGAAAACTGCACTTCAAGTGAAATTTCATTGGAATTCCATGATTTGACTACTAAACTGTGACTGACCTTTATGTACTCATAAAGCTTTGGAGTAGAAAGTCCTCGAGTAGCATAAGTGGCTTGAATCATTTTCTAAGTCTTGGTTTTGATATCAATGATATAGTTTTAACTAGTCAAATCACATGTGCAGGGCTCCTAATGTATATTTTGAAGATGATAATGCCATCAACCTTGAAGCTGAATTAGCAAGAAGCCGGAGGATTAAATGCTGTTGCTGCGACATCAAAGGGGCAGCTCTTGGATGTTATGAGAAAAGTTGCCGCAAGAGCTTCCATGTTCCTTGTGCAAAGTTGATCCCACAATGTCGGTGGGATAATGTAAGTATTAAATGGAGTTTGTAAAATTTCATAATAAATACATTTTCTGATTTTGTATCATGCCACAGGATAACTTTGTCATGTTATGTCCTCTACATGCCTCTTCTAAACTTCCTAATGAGAAATCTGGAACTCAGATAAAAAGGAAAAAGAAATGCATTCCAAAAGGGTAAGCTAATGATTTCAATGCCCAAGTTTTGGATTTATTTGAACTGGATTTTAAAACTTCACTACAATACGTTTCCTCCAAATTTCTCTGAACTTCATTTCTCAGACCATCCCCAAGCTACCAACCAGAAGTTGCTGTTAAACATGCCAGTAGCACTTGTAAGCGTTGGAGCTCTCATGGATCATCCGAAAGAATGGTCCTATGTTGTTCAGCTCTCGCAAATGCAGAGAGGGTAAATAAAAGTTTAGATATAGTTTTTGTCTATTGGATTATAAGAAAATGTTTCATCATTTTATTTACTTGATAGTTGGGTTTACAGGAAATTGTTTCTGAGTTTGAGAGATCATCAAAAGTTATGGTATTGAAAAACTGGGATTCCAGTGTCACCCATGTCATTGCATCTACGGACGAGAATGGAGCCTGCAGAAGAACCCTCAAAGTTTTGATGGGAATCTTAGAGGGAAAGTGGATACTGAATATTGAATGTTAGTACACTTTTTTCCATCACAATGGAATCATTGACTTAGATATTAGCAACTCGAAGATTCTAAGAGCCTATAATTTTGTAATGAATACACATATATCCTTTTAACTCAGTTTGCTTTTGGTGTTGCAGGGATTAAGGCTAGCATGAAAGCCATGGAACCTGTTGATGAACAGCTATATGAAATTGGTGTTGACATTCATGGAATCAAGGATGGTCCTCGACTTGGAAGATTAAGAGTTCTAAACAAGGTCATTTTCTTATTTAGAAATAATTCAGACATTTGAATTGACTGTGATTACTTTCAAAAGAAACAAATATATGAATTGAGTGTGATACATATGAAGTCTCCATTCCTGCAAGTAAGCATAGTCAGTAATTTATCTCTTAACCAATTTTAGTCATAGCTAATGATTTAAGGTGTCGTTTGGTAACACTTACGTTTTCAGTTTTTTGTTTATATTTACAAAAATTTAAGAAACTCAAATAAAAACTTGTTTGGTAAAATTTTTGATTTATAAATAAGTGGTCTCAGTTTATAAATTTGGCCAAAAAATAATAACACAAAAAATGTGTTTCCGTTTTGAGTTTTGAGTTTTTTTTTTTTTTTACCACCCAACACTAGCCACCACTCACCACCATTTTCCACCATTGTCTTCCGCCACCACCACCCACCACCCACCACCACCACGACCTATCACCACCACCCATCACCCACCTGCCACTCACTCCCCACCACCCACCTACCATCCACCCTCCACTACCATCCACCGCCCGCCACCTACTTGCCACCACCACTCACCACCCACCACCATCCACCACCTGCCACCCACCACCACCAGCCACCTATCACCCACCCGCCACCACCACCCACCACCACCACCACCATCACTCACCCGCCACCCACCACCACTCACCACCCGCCACCGCCACCGCCACCACCCACTCGCTATCACTTACCACCTGCCACCGTCACCCACCCACCACCACCACCACCCACCCACCCACCATTACCACCCACCACCTACCTGCCACCACCACCCACCACCTACTCGCTACCACCCATTACCTGCCACCGTCACCCACCCACCCACCATCACCACCTACCACCACCACCCACCCGCCACCACCACCCGCCACCCACTCGCTACCACCCGCCACCATCACCGTCACCTACCCACCCACCACCACCCGCTATCCGCCACCCACTTGCCACCACCACCTGCCTCCACCACTACCACCCACCCGCCACCACCAGCTACCCATCACCCACCATCACAACTTTCCACGACCGTCTTCCGCCGTCACTTGCCATTTCTCATTCTTTTTTATATTTTTAAACATTTTGTTAATTACCAAACGTATTTGTAGTTTACGTTTTTTTAAAAATAAATAAAAATCAGTTTATAAAATTTTTGTAAATATAAACTGAAAACGTAAACGTTACCAAACACACAATGTTTGCTATGATGAATGGGTTTCATGAGAAAAATTTTACCATTCAATTTACTCTTCAGATGTGTAGCTTCTCTTACCATTGTCATTTTATCCTTTTTCTTTTTTCTTTTCCTTTTTTTTTAAAAAAAAAAAACTAGTTTTCCACAATGCAATGTAACCCATAATTAGTATCCGTTTAGCAAAGTTGACACTGAGAAGGATTTGATTTGCCAAATCCATCCAAAATCTAGGCTGTGGTCTATGTCTCAAAAAAGAAAAAAAGAAAAAAAAAAGAGGTATTTTCTGGCATTATTTTAATCCCGGGGAAAGTTAAAACACCAACAAAAGCCTTCCTGGCCTTTTTCCTGGTAAAGGGATCAACATATTCTAAGTGGCAGTAGCATAGAATCTGATAATTGCAGTTTGTGGTTCTATACAGAATACATGACATGAGAATCATAAATTCGATTAAATTTTTGTGTATGAACACTCAAACAATTCTTTTCTTGTTTGCAGCAACCAAAGCTCTTTAATGGGTTCAAGTTTTATTTTGCTGGAGATTTTGTTACTTCATACAAGGGGTACTTACATGATCTCATAACTGCGGCTGGAGGGACTGTTCTACAAAGGAAGCCTATTCCAAGTGGTCATGAATCCCTGTCAACATTCATCATTTACAGCCGTGAGCTACCCGATAAGTGTGATCCCAGCAAGAGAAATTTGATTTTCAACACGAGGCAGTCAGATGCAAAAGCTCTAGCAAGTTCCACTGGAGCCACAGTGGCCAGCAACTCATGGGTTTTGAACTCCATTGCAGCCTGCAAGCTGCAAAATCTTGCAGAATGATCCTGTTTCATGTTTTCATTGTTCTGTACTGTAATAACAGTAAGTTTTGCTTGCATTTGATATTTATAAAGTTCATTTTAACTATCAAAATTGCAAGTTTGGTTATGTGTAAATTGTTAATTACTTCAGACAAAGCAAGGTGTTTATAAAGTTCTTTGATTGTTGGTAAAAATGGATCTGTCAAAATCAGAACTCTGTTGCAGAAATTTTGTGGGTTTTTTTGGTTTTGTTTGCTCCAAGCCCAAAAGCTTTGTTTATGTTGAATTTGTGGACCCTGATTAGTACTGTACATTTCATTATGTGAAATTTGATGTAAATCCTGATATATATTGTTGTTTATATAGTAGTTGCATTGTACTACTATTTTCTTTCAGTATATTGGAACTAGTGAGATGTGAACGTAGATAATTTTGTTAAACAGCATAAATTTTTGTGCCATATTTTCTTTTTTGTGATTGTTTCTTCTTGCTATTGTTTGTGTTTGGTTTATTGTGCAACTTATACATGTACCATGGTAATATTGAAAGATTGAAGGACAATATTAAGGTTGTGGAAAACTTTAACGTGAAAACAAGAGATTAAAGAACAGCGTACAACATTCTCATTAACTCTTTGGCTGCCAAGAAAACAGGGAAAGTAAGAAACTGAACCAATCAATATTAATTGAACTGTGTACAACATTTACTAATCACACATTTTGAACATTTTACAACTGACTCCCTTTTATTTATTATTCCATAATTTAGAAATAGAGGATGGATTCTCTCCAATCTCTTGGACTGGAGAGAACAGTCCGATTAACAAATTTGTGCCACCTCGGTATTTTTTCGTAAATATTTGGATTTTGTCTGCCCATTAACCCATTAAATCTTGGGTTGCATTTTTTTGTTCAGATGTAATATTGGGTTTGGGTTTTTAAGTAGGTGGACAAAATCTAAACCACCAATTTACAACAAATACCGACGTGGCAAGCGTGCATGCAGTGCTCGGATTGGATCTGAACTGGAGGCAAGCTCGGCCCTAGAAAACAAATTGTGTTTTCTCCATCTAAATGGAAAACATGTGGTTCTAAGTTGGCCTTTCTTCTCATGCTAGGACAGAAGGCTTGCATGCACTGATCTCGCCTTTCGGTTTAACACAATCCCCTTTCGTTTGACCATGTTTCAAAACCTTCATTTCAAAGGATTCAAACATGTGCTCCAATTCTGATATCTCTTCCTCAATATCCAACGGTTGGTCACTCCCTATTGCCATTCGCTGCTGGAATCCTCGAATCCTCTCCAAGCTATCTCCGACCTCAATCCCCATTTCCTCCATTGTGGCACGCATTGTTGCGTTTTCCTCTTGTGCTTCTCTTAGCCTCCTCTTCGCAGATCTGTACCCATCAAGAGACCTCAAGAGCTTCTCTGAGAGCTCATTGTTTCGTTCTTGGAGTGCTGCGTTCGCTTGTACATCTCCTCCACTGCTAGGCTTCTTCTCTTTGTGCTCTGCAGCATACTCTTGTACTTTCGCCAACAACGTCTTGTTTTGGGCCCTAAGGTCGTTGACAAGTTCCTCCATTTCATTGCATTCGTGAACCTTTCGCGCCAACTCCGCTGTCATAATCTCTCTCTCCTTTCCCAAGCTTGAACACATGACTTCAAGGCTCTTTCGCGCTGCTAGACTCCCAGTTAGCTCTCTTCTTAGCTTCTCTTTCTCATCAATGGGCTCAGTTGGCCTTTTGTCCCTCGGGACATGGCTAGGCCTAAGATCAGTGTTGCAACGCCTAAGCTCGGCTTCCTTTTTTTTCCCAAAAGATTGACAATTTTGAATCCGCGTTCTAATGTTCTCGAGGATTGTCATCATTCCAGCCACCCTCAGCATTCTTTGGCTGCTGTTTTGCTCTTTCACGCATGCTTCTTTGTGGTCTTGGACTAGCTTTAGCAGCAATTTGACAGTTGCAGCAACACCTAAAACGAAGAAACGGAATCAAAACTGTTTTTGGAAGTACTTTTGGTGCAAGGGTTTTGGATTAATTTGTTTCTGTAATCTCATGTTTGGAACATAACAAACTTGATATGTTTTAGACATCAAAGCGAAGGATTGATTGATTATTTTCTCTAAGTTAGCATTCCATCCTGTTTTGCGTTTTTGTTTTCTGTTTTATGTTTTCATTTTTTGAAAACACAGAAAACTCATTTGGCAAACTATTTTTTTTTTTTTAAATGTTTTTTTCTCCCTTCTGAAAACACCTCTTTTTTTTAGGAAATACTAAAAAGTTGTCTGTTAATTTTTGATAGATTGAAAACAAGAGCTTTCAAATTTCTCATTGTTTTGTTTTCTAAAACACAAAAAACAAAAACAAGAGCACAACCAAACAGGGGAGCCTTGTTCAATTATAGCATTGATAGAATTTTCTGAAGCATCAAAAGAAAAGAAAAGAAAACATGTAGGAGGGGGGATAATTCACCTTCTAAACTCGAATCATCATGTTGGTTGTTGTCCATTGAAGAAGGAACTAATTCGGGAGATGAATGTGTTCGAATCCTATGCATATTTTCCCAAGAAATCAGTGGGAAAATTTCCAAGATGAAGTCCAAGAAATGGGAGCTACAAAAACTGTATGAAGAAGAGACCACAGAAGATGTTGAATTGAGAAGAAAGTTAAAGACTAATTTTAATAATTAAAAAATAAATAAAATGTTTTAATATGTTTGAGAGATCCAAAAAAGAGAGATTTGCATTAGCAGTCTCTCTTTTTCTCTGTCTCTCTTTTTTTTTTTTTTTTTCTTTTTTCTTCTTCTTCTTCAACTCTTTTGTATGCAAGTTTGATTTTGTTTGGTTAATTGAGAGAATGGTCGGTTGATGTTAGTTAAATTCCCGCAATTATAGAGGATGGTTTGACTTTTTGATTGGTTGGTTGTTGCTTAGACTTTTTGAAGACACACAGAGGTGTGGCACTCATGTTCCACCCTATACAAATCAAATATTCATTTCACTTCTCACACATCCACATGCATGGGGTTCAATCAATTATGCACCTTACGCGTGTACTACATGTGATCACTCTCTTCTCTCTTTCTTTCTTTTCAAAATTTATTTTTTATTATTTTATTTATTTTTTAATTAAATTTTTAAGTGGTATGTAGACTGCCTTTTCTTAACATGGACTCTACATTGTTTGGGGCAATTGGGTGGCTTAAAATTTTATTCTAGGGTGATTCAACAAGTCACTGGTATTTTTAGATTTTTAAGCTTATAAAATTTATTGAAATTAGTTTTCACATGATACACTGATATATTATATGTTTATAATGATAGAAATGATATAAACTTGACAAATTACAAAGACCATTCATAATATGCATCAGTATTAGGGAAAATATGTGTGATTCCCCACAAGTAAATCAATCAATGGGAATAATAATTAATGCGGAAAAATTAAATCAAAGGCAACACAAGAATTTTTACGTGGTTCCCTCAATGTGAGGTACGTCCATGGGATCGAAATCCGATTCCACTATCAACCAAATAAGTTCCAAACGATTACAAACGAGACACTAATGGTCTCACAAAATCACCTTTAGGTAAATTCCAAATAATCACAAATAAACAAGAGGAAAGACCTCACCAAATAGATGAATCAAAATTTTCATAACCAAAGTTGAAGAAGATCCAAAATAATTAACCCAAATTACCTTCTTCAATGCGGAAGTTGTTAACAAAAACTTCAAACAATGCTCCAGGAACAAAAGCCCACCGAAAATCAATTTTGTAGCCTTGCAGCCGCACGCACACCCACGGGAAAAGTAAACCAAAACCTCCTTTTTTTCCTTGGGAAAACAATATTGTGGATTTAGGGTTTATTATCAAACCTTAGTTATTTCCAAATTGGATTGGGTCTCCTCAAATATAATATATAAAAATATATTATACCTAAACCAAGTTAAATTAAAATTCTTTAACAAACCAATTGGGTCCCACACTCCAATAAAGAGGTATACCCAACAATTCTCCCCCTACCGACTTAGGTGGAGAAATCAACCATACCCGCCAAAGTTCGACACTTTAAATGTTTGTCCTTCGACAAAGTTTTTGTGAACATATCTGAAATATTATCATCTGTGTGAACCTTTTCGAGTTGTAATAACTTCGAATCTAACACATTACGAATCCAATGGTATCTCACATCAATGTGTTTCGATCTCGAATGAAAAGTAGAATTTTTACTCAAGTGAATAATACTTTGACTATCACAATAAAGCACATACTTTTCTTGCTTCAAACCCAACTCTTGCAAAAATTTCTTCAACCATAACTCTTCTTTGCAAACTTCTGTAATAGTAATAAATTCAGCTTCGATAGTTGAGAGAGCAACACATTTTTGTAATTTAGATTGCCATGCCACAGCTCCCCCTGCAAAAGTCATCAAATACCCCGAAGTAGATTTCCTAGAATCAATATCACCGGCCATGTCAGAATCTGTGAACCCATCAAGCATCGGCTTACCATCCCCAAAATACAAACACACCTTCGAAGTCCCTCGAAGATACCTTAGAATCCATTTTACCGCTGCCCAATGTTCTTTACCCGGATTAGAGAGAAAACGACTCACCACACCAACGACGCGAGCAATATCCGGCCTTGTACAAACCATGGCGTACATCAAAGAACCAACTGCAGAAGCATAAGGAACTTTCAGCATCTCTTCTTTGTCTTTCTCACTTGTAGGACATTGATTCGAACTAAGTTTGAAGTGACCCGCAAGTGGACAACCAATCGGCTTTGCTTTATTCATGTTGAACCTCTCAAGAACTTTCTCAATGTAGCTTTCTTGAGACAACCAAATCAGCCCCTCTTTGCGATCACGAACAATTTTCATACCAAGAATTTGCTTTGCCGGCCCCAAATCTTTCATAGCAAAAGACTTGCTTAACTCCAATTTCAACCTGTTTATCATGGTAGAATCTTGACCCACAATTAACATGTCATCAACATAAAGCAAAAAAATAATAAATTTGCCATCCGAAAATTTTTTCACAAACACACAATGGTCCGAAGTGGTTTTAGAAAAACTATTATTCATCATGAAAGAGTCAAATTTTTTGTACCATTGCCGCCGGGCTTGCTTGAGACCATACAAACTTTTCTTCAATTTGCAAACAAATTTCTCTTTCCCTTTTTCTACAAAACCTTCCGGTTGCTCCATGTAAATTTCTTTTTCAAGGTCACCATGAAGAAATGCAGTCTTCACATCAAGTTGCTCAACTTCAAGGTTCATACTTGCAGCCATGCCAAGTACAACCCGAATAGAAGACATCTTCACAACTGGCGAGAAAATCTCATCAAAATCAATACATTTCTTTTGCCCAAAACCTTTCACAACAAGACATGCCTTGTACCTCAGATTCTTGCCATCATTCTTCAATTTGAAAACCCACTTATTTTTCAAAATTTTCCTCTCTTTAGGCAAATTCACTAAATCATAAGTCTAGTTTTCAAGCAAGGAATTCATCTCCTCGTTCATGGCCTTTTTCCAATCACCTTTCTTTACATGCTCAATTGCTTCTTGGTAGCTCTCAGGCTCCCCTTGATCAGAAATCAACACAAATTCATTAGAAGGATACTTTCTTGAAGGTTGTCGGTCCCTTGTAGATTTCCTCAACTCAAGTTGTGGTGGTGGTTCTTGAGTTGGATGCTCTTTCTCAATTTCTGACTCAATTTCATTAGAATTAGCATCATCCTCTATATCTTCAATAGGTGGCTGCACATCTCCCCCATTTTCATCATCAACTGAAGATGAAGGAGATGGATCCATGTCAATGAGATCACTAGTTTTTGGCTCCGGTTGATCACCTTTGCCAAAGTCTTCAATTATTTGGTCTTCAAGAAACACAACATCACGGCTTCGAATGACTTTCTTGTCGACCGGATCCCACAATCTATAACCAAATTCATCACGTCCATAGCCAAGAAAAATACATTGTCTTGACTTGCTATCAAGCTTGGACCTCTCATCTTTTGGAATATGAACAAAGGCTCGGCAACCAAACACTCTCAAGTGCTCATAAGACACATCTTTGCCGGTCCAAACTCTTTCTGGAACATCACCATTCAAAGGATAGGAAGGAGACAAATTGATCACGTCAACCGCTGTCTTCAATGCCTCACCCCAAAAGGATCTTGGCAATTTAGCTTGTGAAAGCAAACACCTTGTTCTTTCCACAATGGTGCGGTTCATCCTCTCGGCAACTCCATTTTGTTGAGGAGTCTTCTTAACTGTCTTTTGATGCCGAATACCTTGGCTGCGACAATACTCATCAAATGGCCCAATGTATTCACCACCATTGTCTGATCGGATGCACTTCAATTTCTGTCATGTTTCTTTTTCAACCATGGCCTGAAAATGCTTAAATACTTCTAGAATTTGATCTTTAGTTTTTAGTAGAAAAGCCCAAACTTTCCTTGAATAATCATCAATGAAAGTGACAAAATAAAGTGCACCACTATGTGTTCTAACTTTTAAAGGACCACAAACATCCGAGTAAATCAACTCCAAAACATTTTCTTTTCTAGAAGCAACATTTTTATGAAAAGAAACTATATGTTGTTTACCCGCCAAACAATGAACACAAGTTTTAAGATGTGTACCTTTCAAACCGGGTAGAAGCTCTTTCTTGAACAAAACTTGCAGCCCCTTTTCACTCATGTGGCCAAGCCGCTTGTGCCACAATTCGGTAGAAGTATCATCTTGAAGTGCATTGACAACACCTTTACAAATTTTTCCTTGCATCGAATAAAGTGTATGAGTCTTCTTACACTTAGCCACCACCAAAGAACCCTTTGTGAGCTTCCATATTCCATCACCAAATTTGTTGTTAAAGCCTTCATCATCTAGCTTCCCGGTAGAGATCAAATTGAGGCGAATGTCGGGAACATGCCTCACATCTTTAAGTAACAACTTGCAACCCAAATTTGTTTCCAAGCAAACATCACCCATACCAATAATCTTGGACAAACCTTCATTACCCATTCGAACAGAACCATAATCTCCTTCGGTATAGGTAGTGAAGAAATCAACTTGAGAAGTCACATGAAAAGAACCACCGGAATCAATCACCTAATTGCTCTCTTGGCCCACAAAATTGATACAATCATCTTCACAAACGACCATGAGATCACCATTAGTAGTAACTGTCGTTGTGTTTTCTTGTTTCTTGTCCACACTTTTGTCACGCCTTTTCTCCTTATTCTTGAGCTTTCGGCATTCTTGCTTCATGTGCCCTTTCTCATGGCAATAATAACACTCAACGTCTTTCTTTGAAAAAGAGCCATCTCTTGACTTGTCAGGGCTTTGATCACGACCATGAGGAGTCTTACTCCTCCCCCTTGTTTTGCTTCGGCCTCTCACAACAAATGCTTCCGAATGAGAAGAACCGGCTGATTTTCTGTCATAAAGGCCCTCTAATTTTTTTCATAAATCATATGCCGAAGTTTTAGTAGCAACATGATGAAACACACTGTCATCAATCCATTGACGGATAACACCAATGGCCTTTCGATTAAGCCTATTCCATTCATCATCTTTCATACCCTCGTGTTTGCCACTATCACCCTCAATGGGTCCATACAAATCTTTACAAAATAATAGGTCCTCCATTTTAGTTTTCCAAGTTACCCAATTACTTCCATTGAAGCTAGACATACGACCCACATTCCCCTCCATTGATTTACACAAATATATAAACCCAAATAAATCGTAAGCTCTGATACCAGTTGTTAGGGAAAATATGTGTGATTCCCCACAAATAAATCAATCAATGGGAATAAAAATTAATGCGAAAAAATTAAATCAAAGGCAACACAAGAATTTTTACGTGGTTCCCTCAATGTGAGGTACGTCCACGGGATCGAAATCCGATTCCACTATCAACCAAATAAGTTCCAAACAATTACAAACGAAACACTAATGGTCTCACAAAACCACCCTTAGGTGAATTTCAAATAATCACAAATAAATAAGAAGAAAGACCTCACCAAATAGATGAACCAAAATCTTCAGAATCAAAGTTGAAGAAGATCCAAAATAATTAATCCAAATTACCTTCTTCAATGCGGAAGTTGTTAACAAAAACTTCAAACAATGCTCCAGGAACAAAAGCCCATCGAAAATCAATTTTGTAGCCTTGCAGCCGCACGCACACCCACGGGAAAAGTAAACCAAAACCTCCTTTTTTTTTTTTTTCTTGGGAAAACAATATTGTGGATCTAGGATTTATTATCAAACCTTAGTTATTTTCAAATTGGATTAGGTCTCCTCAAATATAATATATAAAAATATATTATACCTAAATCAAGTTAAATTAAAATTCTTTAACAAATTAATTAAATCTCACACTCTAATAAAGAAGTATACCCAACAATCAGAGCCTGAGCCAAAGAAAATTGAGATTGGTACATCATGACAAATGCACAATGTTGTCTATTAGTGCTTCAGCACATGCATCATGATTTGGGCAATAACACCCACACCCAAGGCCAAGGCTCACGACAAGCCAACGAAAATTGTCAAAGTATGATCTATATATAAAGAATTGGTATTTTTATAATTTTTTCAAGTCGAATTATATAAATAAAAAAATAAAAAAACATTTTAAGGTTGTGTTTAGTTTATAAATTTTGAGAGAGATTTGAAAAAAAAAACAGAAAATGTATGTGAAATATAATTATATTACATTCATATTTTACTTGCCTTTTTTTTCTGTTTTTAAATTATTTTCTGAATTTATGAATTAAATACAACCTAAAAGAAGAAGTGAAAGATTGGATAGTTGTGATGACTAAAATTTGTGGAATGGGGTGAGATTGAGAGTGGTGTGGGATTACAAGAAAAGGAAGGGGAGTTGTTAGAGGTGGTGGAGGCAGGGGAGTGAGGGATTGAGAAGGTGGAGGAGTGGTAGGCAGAGGGTGGCTGGTGAAGTGTTGAGAGGGAAGAGGACAATTAGAGGGATAAAAGGGAAAATATGGT
Source organism: Camellia sinensis (assembly GCF_055761805.1). Lineage (NCBI taxonomy): Eukaryota > Viridiplantae > Streptophyta > Magnoliopsida > Ericales > Theaceae > Camellia > Camellia sinensis. The sequence goes on along the minus strand of NC_138969.1, from coordinate 23,248,452 downwards.
ATTTTGCTAAAATTGATTCTAACATTTGTAATTATTTTTTCAGCATTGATAGAGACCTCCTCCAATCACTACCCCACCACCCCCCACACACGTGGCGATTGGTGATTGGAAGAGAAGGAAAAAGAAAAAAAGAAAAAAAAAAAGAAAAACTGGCCGATGGGAGGAAAAGGGGGTTTAAAACATTTTTCTTATTTTTTATTTTGAAAATATGGTATTTATTTCGTTAGATTATATTGAAAATAAATTATATACACAAATAACATAGTACAAAACTTTCAGTTATGATTTTTCTCACATTATATAAATTATTTTATTTGATATTATTAACGATTTAAAAAAATTGATAGAGTTTAATTTTAATGAATTAATTAATTTAGTTGTACCAATTTTTATTTCTTTTTAAATTTATGTGCAATTCGGACAACTTGAACAATTCAGACCAAGCTTGGATAGATGAGGCTTTGAGAGTTGAAGGTGAAATGATTATTGTATCCTCAACTTTAGTAAAATTAAATTTCAGCCATCCAAAAACTCACTCTAGAGGATCCTACCTTGGGTTACAATTCGAATTTAGGTAGACCTGAGTAGTTCTCAACACAATTCGAGCTAGTATTGGACAACCTCTCAATCAACCTACTCGAGTTACACCTCTAATAAAAGTTTCGTTTGTTATGTGATTAAAACCTTGAGGGAGCGAAATGTAATTTTTAAAATCACACCTCGTTTGGCATGCAACACTTTTAGCTTAAAAACTAAAAAGTTACTAAAAAAATTAAAAAGTTTATAATATATATTAAAAAGTTAAGGATTCTTTTTTCTCTCCATTTTTTGCATATATTTTCGTAAAAAATTAAAAAATTATTCCAAACATATAAATTTTTTTATTTCATATTTTAGCCAAAAAAATAAAAAATTACTAAAATAACATGTTTCCAAACGAGACTGAATAATTTATATTTTAAGTAAGAGTAATGTTACGCATTATGAAAAAATATCATAATTTTTTTTTTTATAAAACTAATTCAAAAGGTATTGCACAACATACCTAAAAGATTACAAACTAATCTAAAATGATACTTATTTTATGATTGTATTATTTAAGTAACCTTGAGAAGGTTTATTTAAAAAAAAATTTTATTTTTATTTTTTTAATCATAAATATGCAGTAGTAACAAAAAACGTCGGTGAAATTTGTATATCCCCATTTCATTTTCCTCCCCAAACCAAAACCCTAAACAACACAGGTGCCCAAAGCAACACTCTTCCTCGAAAGATTCTGACAAATTTTCTAGGAAAATTTTCCCAAATCAATGGCGTCCTCCTCGAGTTCTTCGCCGCCACAGTTGGAGGCGAACGAGACTCGTAACTGGGTGGAGCTTCCTCGAGACGTGATGGCGATGATTCTTCACAAGCTCGGTGCGATTCACATACTCGAGAGTGCTCAGAAAGTGTGTATGACTTGGCGTAACATCTGCAAAGACCCAGCAATGTGGAGGTCCATCGACATGTCGCAATCCCGAGACCTATTGAGCATGCCCTACAATCTCGAGAAGATGGCTAGGCATGCCATCGATCGAAGCTGTGGAGAACTTGTAGACATCAATCTCGAGTATTTCGTCACCGATGAACTCCTTCAGTACTTGGCCGATCGGTATAATTTCATATATATGTCAATTTTGAATTATTATGTGTTTTGGCTTCATTGATGATGATAAATCTATGTAGTTAGTTTTTATTTAGTGGTTAAATGTTGTGTGGATGTTGAGGATATGTGATGAGTGGATAGAATATTTTAGGGTTCGGGCATATTCGGTTGTGATTGAATTTTAAAAAAAAAAAGAAAAAAAAAAAGTTTTATAGAGTGAATTTTTATAATTAAAGACGCATTATTTCATTGCTTTATTTTCTTTGTTATCAATTATCATGCATTTGTTAGGTATAAAAATGAATATGGGAATATTCACATTATGTATAATATCTTCACTCTCAATAGGAACTCACAAATCTATAGAACATAGAACAACAAGATGCCCAAGATGTGTGCATGTCCCCAATTCGTTGGGCCTTTCGATCCAATACCATATTCTAGGAGCCGTTGACAATTGACTGCTTTTGCTGACCACGGGTTATCACAATGTTTTTTTTAGAACCTTTTATACTGGTCCAGAGGCATTAGGGGTGGTGCAGACCCTTGGGGCAGGGCTTTTAATGGTTTGAGTTGCTGTCATAAATTAATTTTCTACTTTGGTTTAGGCAAAAAATAATTTGCACACACAATTAATGTCATTGGGAAATGAAGAAAATAAAATATGGTTGATTGGAGAGGAGTGTGGATCTGAATTTGTTTATTTTTTTAGATGATGTAATTGGTTAGGCGTTGTTAGTGTCTTCCCGTATTGAGGTTTTTTTGTATTCTTTTGCATCGTATTGATGCTTTCTCAATAAAGTTTATTTATTTATCAATATATATATATATATATATAATAAAGTAGAAGAATTATGAATTAGATTTTTTATTTTCTTAGCTTAAAATAAAATGTGATTTGCAAATAAATCGAGGCAAAACATCTATATCACTGATTAACATTGATTTTTTATGTTTTTATTAGTTGTGAAATAATGATTCTCCAAAAGTATATTGCTTGTTTTTACAAATTTGTGTTGAATTGTTTGAATGGTATGCATGTTACTTCGTTTTACACTCCAAGATGGTAACATATACAATGAAGGAAAATGAATAGTATTGGAAATTCTGATTATCAGTTTAGTTTTTAGAATGTGAAGGATTCAACTCAAAACTGAGCCATCAACTGAGCCATAACATGTCTCTTGTTAATGTCAATTATCTTGGCACTTAACTGTAATAATAGCTTCTTCTTTTTTTTTATGTAGATAATATATGTAATAGATGTGAACCCAAAATAAATGAGGATTAATAAGAGTTGGTCATGTCATCTGTGGTGCTGGGAGCTGTAGATTGGGCACACCCTACATGTCAACAATTTATAATGGAGGGTTTTTGGTCCATTCAGAAGCCCTGCCTGAATCCCTTTTTTTGGGAAATCTTTGGATGAATATTCACTCCAAATTATAATTTATCCAGAATGCAGACAACTTTTTGGGTCAAATTTTGTGGAAAACATAATTAAGTAGCCCTTCCTTTTGAGTTCTGACTCCTCTTTTTATTTTACTGAAATTTTCTTGTATTCTGAACTTCCTGCTAGGTGTTTTGTATTCTAGGTAGATAGTACAGCTTGAAAATGTCAAGCTAAGACCATTACGAAGTAAATAGGGTCTGTCTCAAAAAGATTGTGTCTTCAACCATTCCGTATATACTTATATTTTATGGATGCTGGTCTTAGTTTATCTAACTTGAATTAGAATATATTTTCCAATTTGGGTTTCAGAGGAAATTTGTTAAAAATTTGGCAAATTTTAAAACTCCTGGTTTTATGTCCATGAGGTGGTTTCTCATAGACTTGAACAAGTCTGTAGCATTGCATCAAGTGATGATGACCCTAATACAGGAAAGAAATAGTATATCTAAATCTTGATTCATATTTGTTGATTTAATTTCTGGAAAATGATAAGTTTGTTTCTGTTATTGAATGCTACTGATTTGGACATTTTTTCTGCATGGCATTCTTTAGTTTATATATCACTTATAGGTGATGTTCAATTTGAATCTTTTTGAATTTTATTTACTACACTTCGTTGTAACCTTCATTTGATAGGTGATTAAATGGACAGAATGTCTAAAATAAATTGTACTTATATGGTATTGTATGCTTGTGGGAATTTGTCCATCCTTTCTCTTTTCCATTGTAGAAGATAACCATTTGAGGACTCAGTTTGATCTTCTCCTCAGGTCATAATTAGTGAAAATTCTACATGAAGATTTAAGGAAAATTACATTAATGTCGCATAATATTTGACTAATAATATTTGATTCCTTGTTGTTGTGAAAATTACATCCTCCTCCCTATAATTTGCAATCACATTACTAATTCTCCCTCCTGTTAAGCAGCCATTAAGGAGGTAAACACAATATTGCTAGCTTCTCTATCCTCATTAGAATGTCCATTTTACTCACATGCTTGATTATTTCTTGGACAAAGATGGCAAACCAAGGTACACATATTTAATGTTTTGAGCGGTTATGCATTGCTCTAGTGGAGTTGAAAATTGCTTTTCCATTAGTAACATATATATATATATATATATATTTATAGATTCTAGGATCATCAACCTCCGTTGTTTTTGCCACTTGACCACTACCTTCATATTATTACCACAATCCACTAGAACTCATCACCAGTAAACCATCGGCACCCACCAATGGCCACAACTACATCTTCATCTTTCTCAATTTATTTTGCTCTCTTTTCTTTTCTCTGTTATAGAAGAAAACAGGCTTTCATTATATATTATTCTATACACAGGAGAACATGAATATACAAAGCACAAAAGGCGAAAAAAAGAATAAGGAAAGAATGCCTGAGATGAGGTGTTCCAATGTTTTAAAAACCGGACCGGTGAACGAACCGGAAAAGGCATCGGGTGGACGGGTCACCGGTTCAACCGACGGTTGAACCGGAATCGAACCGTGACGTAATAAATATATTAAAATTATATTTAAATAAAAATATAAGTAATAAAATTATAAATTAAAAATATTAAAAATATTAAATTATCTTAAATATTTGTCCTAATATTTTTTTTACTGAAAAATATAATAATATATTTTAAAATATTATTAATTTCAATTTTGGAAGATGAAATCAAATATTTAATATTCCCTCCATATGATTTTAATTCAAATAATTTGATTGAAAGGAAAACAAAAATTTTGGAGGGATATCAAAATTTCAATATTCCCTCCAATACATTTGATTGAATCCCACATGGATTTCTTGAGTTTTTTTGAAAGAATTTTTTTCTTATAAATAGGTGAAGACTTTCACAATAATTTCATCAAACTCTTAATGGGATTCCTCACAAGAGGAGACTCTTGAAAAAGAGTTTCAAATTAAAATTTTCTTATATTCTTATATTTTATATATATATATATATATATAAAATAAGAAAGAAAGAAAGAAAAGAAAGAAAATTAAAAAAAAACAAAGAAAAAATAATAAATAAAAAAAATTTGAAACCGGTCCGGTTCGATCAACCCGTGACCGGGTCGACCGGTTTAACCGGTGGGTTCACCGGTTTTCAAAAAATAGGCCGGTTTTTACAATTGGCCGGTTTAAGGGGTCTGACCAGACCGGAACCCCATCCGGTCACCGGTTCAACCGGTTGAACCGGCCGGTCCGGTCCGATTTTTAAAACCATGAGGTGTTCTACTGCCTGAGACAAGGGCTACTCCAATTTAATATATTAATGTATTCTTAACAATGCTGCTAGAGATAAGGTCCGAATATTGCTCTGCACTCAGTAGTGCTCTAATACAAATTGCTCCAGTAGTGCCCCAATAATTTATTAATGCATTCATCTCATTTTGTTCTTCTTCTCTAATCACCACTAATCCATTGCCACCCACCAAAGGCCACAGCTACATCATTGTCATAATCATCATCTTTTGGGCTAGCCAAAGTTGCCCTCGCCAATGTTGAGGAAATGGAACTTGGTGCACATGTTGGTCAATACCTGGGTTAAAGAAGTTGGTGCCAACTGCCAAGCAGAGTCATGATGACTGGCTGTTATGCTGCTTGAGCTTCACTTAATTGAATTTTAATCAATCTCATCACCAAACTAGTTCTACAAGACTTGTTCAAACTTTGCATTCAGGGCTTGATTGGTTTCTGGGCCTAATAATTCACTATTCAATGTACTTTTTTAAGTCATCAATGCAAATTCAAAAGATTTTGAAATTCTTATCATTATATGAAGGCACGTGGATAGACCAAGTTCATGTTCCTATGTATTTGCTGATGTTTTTCTGTCACTTTGTTTTGTACCCTGTTGACAGAGCGAGTCAGCTGAGACGTCTTCGACTTGCGTGTTGCTCTGAGATTTCAGATGAGGGTTTGAGTGAAGCTGCTAAAAAACTACCATTATTGGAGGAGCTTCACATTTATTTGAGCCCACTTTCAAAAGTGTCCCTTGAGACTGTTGGGCGTTGCTGCCCTCGTCTGAAATCTCTGAAATTTAATGATCGAGGGTCCAGGTCCTCATACGTGGGGTGTGATGATGAGGTTGCGGTGGTTATCGGAGAAACCATGCCTGGATTACATGATCTTCAGCTCTTTGGAAATAAGATGACGAATGATGGGTTGCAGGCTATTCTCAACGGCTGTCCCCACCTTGAATCCCTGGACCTGCGGCAGTGTTTCAATGTTCATCTTGTAGGACCTTTTGGGAAAAGATGTTCTGAACGGGTCAAAGTTCTTCAGCGTCCGTACGATCCCACCGATGACTATGAGTTTGATACAACTGTTTATGATGATGATGAGGATTCATTTGATGATGAGTACCCATCTGGGTTTTCTGAGATCGACTTCTTGTCTGACGTTGACAATGATTATGAATTCTCAGGCGGCGGCAGTGATTATTCCGACTATGGAGAGCTGTTTTTTGATGACTACTAATCCTCTGTTGGGTTGAAAAGCCCAGGGTATGTACTCTACATCCTTTTATCAATTTTTGAGGTTCATAACATTTTACGATGTTATTTAAACCTATTATTAGGACACCATTTTAGTGCACAAATTTGAATATCATCAAGCTTCATTGATGAGATTGTCTGTGTTTTGCAGGTGGAGATCGATTGATAGGATGGCTAAAACATAAAGTGGGTTAGGTCTGGCTCTTATTATCCGACTTATGTTGTAGCTTTTGTCTGTAAGGGGGGGGTGGGGGGTTTGTTTATGACTGCTATGTCTCTCTAGTTATATTTTCATATGACTTTTCATGTTTTGGTTTTGTCTGCCTCTGTTTCTGTAGAAAGATATCATCATGATGTGTTTAGTTGGACTTTGGTTCTTGTTGTGAAACAAATAATATTCTTCTGGTTTATATAAAGAAAAATGCCTTTTAGCTCGAGGAGGGATGGGGTTGAATGGTCCGAATCGATGTTTACTGGACAATCAGCCGAATGATCATTCCGATGACCGGATGAAACACTTGTCTACCGCGATTGTCACTTTGTCGATCACAGCTGTTAGCCTTCTCAACGGACACCTAGCCGGATGACTGGCTAGACGACCGGTAAGATGAATTTCGAGTCATACGGGCCAAGCTCAAATTTGAGCTACGTAGCAGTGTGTTATATAAATATATAAATAAGTCTCTGGATCATGATTTTATGTGTTGGTTTGGTTCCCTAACAAATCAAAAGTTTTATTTTACACTCGGAAAAGGGAAAATATTTTTCAATGAAAATCTGTTTTTTTAATTTTATGAAATATTTATGCAAGTAGAAAATGATATATTCATCTGGTTTATATAAGTAGGTCAAGTTGAGAGCTACTTCATTTGGGATTTTAATTTTTAGAATTCAGTTTTTTAAAAGTTGTGTTTTTTGTAATTTTTTTTTTTGTAGTGAATATTTTTTAAATTTTAAGTAATTTTAAAAAAAAAAAATTTATATGTATTTTAATTAGATGCATCTAAATAATAAAATATTTGTAAAAAAAAATATTTTAAAAAATACCCAAAAATATGAAAATTATATTGAATTTTTGCATTTTTGATATTTAGTGATTTTTTAAAAAATTTTACAAATATTATATTTTATAAGTGTATTTATGTTAAGTGTGTTTAAAAAATAAAAATAAAAAATTGCTTAAAATATTAAAAAATTCAGTGAAAATAAAAAAATACAAAAAAAATGAAAAAGTAAATTTAGAAAAAAGTGAATTTTGAAAATTGAAATCAAACATGGTGATTGTTTTTTAATTGCTCTGAACGAGTTTTTTTTTTTTTCATATTCTAAAAAAAAAAATAATAATTTAGAGAATTGATTCACTTTTAAAATTATTTGAGAAACTAACTTGGTTTTGGAAAAATGCGATTTTGAAATTGAAATTGTATTTTTAACATGTAATTTCACCTTGAAATTGTATGTTGAAAATACAATTTTAAAAAGTGAAATTCATGTCATTATAAATTGCATTTTCAACATGCGATTTCAGGTGAAATTACATGTTGAAAATGTAATTTCAATTTCAATTTCAATTTCAAGTCATATGTTAAAAATACAATTTTAATTTTAAAATCTCATTTTCAAAATGTGATTTTTTAAATAATTTGAGAAGTAGGTCAATTCTGTAAATTGTTTTTTTTAAAGAATATTTAACAAAAAAAAAAAAACTCTGCTTTGTACACTGAGCGGGGCATGGCAAATGAAAAATAATAATAATATGATTTATTATTGATAATAATTTATAAATTATGAGAGCTACTTAAAAAAAGGTTGAATATGAGATCTTCATTATGAGGGAGGTTTTATAAGCCGTATGTTCGTTAGATTCTCTGGGTTGTAAAATCAAGAGAATTCAAAATTTATTCCGCTGCTTGGTTTGTATAAAAAATAATTAAAATTAATATTTTTAAATAATTATATAAACAAAATAATAATAATTTTCATCTTTGTGTTATCATGAATTGTTTATGTTTTAGGTCATTACATATAGATCATTTATTAAAAAAATTAAATTCAACTCAATTTAATAATCATAATCACATAATTTTATTAGATTTGTCTATAAAAAATGGACAATCTATTTCAAACTTATAACTCTTGTTCATTTTATTTTATTTTTTTAAACAAATATAATGAAATTATTTAGTTATGAGTATCAGATCAAGTTGATTTATATTTTTTTTCAAAATGGTTTATATATAAAGACTCAAGAAAAAAAACAATTTCAGGTCTCATAAGCTCAACAATACCTCTACTTTTTTCCAACTAGTGGAAAGCCATATCCATTTTGAATAATCATTTGGATTAAACAACACTAATTATGTATTGTAATTTTTCATTAAATAGAAATACCGCGAAAACAATATTACATAATATTTCAGAAATAATTTCCCAGTAGCCAGCCATACCTGTACCTGTTTATTAGCAGCACAAACACATAACATCCCCATCAATCCAAAGCCAATATTCTCACAAATCCAAATCTTATCCATTTGAGGCTAACTACCCAATATAGGAGTGCCACATCAGCAAACAAGTATCTAAGTGTATCCAAACACTGGCATTTTGAAGCCACAAACTCTTCATGTGGCTGAGCTACAGAGCTGCCAACAGTTTTATAATCCATTTAAATCAAATTAAAGCAAGAACTGTAAAAATATCAGCACAGAGAGAGAGAGAGAGATCTACCATACATTTTTTTTTTTCAAATTTGATCAGTGTTTGAAGTTGAGGAGATGGCAACAGCAGTGATGACCTCTCTCCCACAGTTCAGTGGGCTAAGACCCAAATCATCATCATCTGCTTCACCAATTCAAACCCTGGTCAGTGTTACCTTTTCTCTTTCACTTGGTTTAGCTTGAATCTTGAATTTGTAATGAGAAAATAAAAAGAAAGGGAAAAAGAAAATGAGTAAATGAACTCAATTTTTTTTCTATTTTTGGTTAGATTAGGAAAATGAGAACAAAATAAATTTAAAATTTGTTTCTTTATTGTTTTCCTATTTTTCTTTTTTCTTTTTCTTTTTTTTTTTGTTTACAAATTCAATATTTAAAGTCTTGTCTTATGTTTAGTTGATTGGAATGAAATGAAATAAGAGTGACTATTATTGAGATCCAAAATGCTCTATTGCATAAATTAGTACTCTCTCTCTATCCCTCTCTCTCTCTCTCTCTGAGCTTAAGCATCTTCTTGCAATATTGCAGGTAGCAGTTCAACCAATGAGACGTAGGGGGAAGGGAGCTTTAGGCGCTCGCTGCGATTTCATCGGCTCCCCCACAAATTTGGTATCCACTTCACAAAAATGGTTTTTGTTTCTAAAATTGAAAATCAAATTAAATTATCACACTTGGGTCATGCTAACAAAAATGTCATTTATTTACTTAGGTAGCATTTGACAATGTTTTCAGTTTTCAGGGTTCTGTTTACAGAAAACATAAAACATGTTTTCACTTATGCCATTCTTCTTGAAAACTGCTTTCGAAAACACCCTTTTAGAACTCAATTGAGAAAATTGTTTTAAAAAAAAATTTGCACATTTGTGGGATTCATTGCATTGTACTTGTTAACAAAATCTAGTGTTTATAAGTAAACAAGTCGAGCTTGAACTGTTTATAAACAATTCAATTGATTTGTAACCCTCACGGGACTATTCTAGTAAAAATAGTATCAAAGTATGCCTTTTGCATGCCATTCTTCTTCGTAACTGCTTTTCAAAAACACTCATAGAACACAATTGATGAGGAGAATGTTAAAATTGATTTTGTTATTCTGGACAGATAATGGTGTTTTCAACAAGCTTGATGCTGTTTGCGGGTCGGTTTGGGTTGGCTCCATCAGCAAACAGGAAAGCCACAGCAGGGTTGAAGCTTGAGATAAGGGAGTCTGGCCTTCAAACTGGTGACCCTGCTGGTTTCACCCTTGCAGATACCTTGGCTTGTGGCTCTTTTGGTCACATTATTGGTGTTGGGGTTGTTCTTGGCCTCAAGAACATTGGTGCTCTTTGAATAAACATATGTTCTAAAATTTGTTAATTAATATATAATAGAACTTTCTTGTTGTTTCAATTTACATCACGGTTGGTTTTGCACCCTATCTTTCTGTTTGTTTCGAGGAAAAATATTTTTTCTAGAGATTTAAAAAAATGTTTTTTTTGGTATAAATTGTGTTACTGTGATTGGCTATGATCTTGAAATTGCTATGGTAATGATGGTGGTCATGGTAGAATGTAGAAAAGTCGTGATTGGGATAATGGTGACAACAATGACAGAAAAAAAAGGTTATTTCTACAAAAAAAAATTATACATAATTTATCATAAGAATGATGTAGCTATGGTGTTTTCGCAATTAACAATAATCTTGATAAGTTTTTTATTTTTAAGTGATAGGATCACAATTCAATCATATCATTCTATTCAAATTATTGTGCAGTTACAAGTTGAATGAACTCTTGAGAAGAGTTCAATATCTATTGATGTTAATCTAATTTATTAATTCACTAATATTTATTGAGTAAAAAAAAAAAAAAAAAAACTATATGGACTGCAGTTTATATGTATGTATGTATATATAATCAACCAAGCTTTCATAAATTAAAGTATGATTGTACAAAGGTATTATATATGAACACGAATCTCTTCAATTGGAAAGATATTATTGTTTTCATAGCAAGAAATGTGAGTTCATAACTCACTAGTTATAAAATTATTATTTCAAAATTATAATATATTCTTGTTTGACATTGGAAAAGTGGACTTGGAATTTCTAATAAGAACAAAAATTAGTAGGAACCGTTTATTTTATAATATAGCACATTTAAAAAAAATAATTTGTTGAATGTGATTGGAGCCATGTTTATTTTATCAAAATAGTAATAGATAATTAACTATTGCATGTTGTTATAGTCAAATATGTATTTTGATAATTTTCTAAGTAAAAAAATAAAAAGTAAATAATATGTTAATGCTTAGGGATTTGATTGGATCCTATTAAACACTCAAACTATCAAAATAATTACAAATCATACTTAGATATTGATTATTTTCATATTAAACATTCATTAAAAGTTGTATTATGACATTTCATCCAAAAAAAAAAAAAAAAGAAGTGGAAGACGAAGAGAAGAAGAAGGAGATAAAAATAAGTCCAAATTTGTTAGTTCCAACAAAATGTAAAACGTGAATCGAAATGTAAAACATATTATAAACCATGCAATTAACGGTCAATTATATCTCAAAATATAGTGAGAGGGCGATTTATGATCTGGAGTTGGACCGAGGTAGCGACCGAGCAGGTTGAGAGCCCAGCAGCGCATGGGGTCGAGATGATCGACTATTCGCCCAGAGATGGGCTGCCAGAACTTGGGCCGAGTACGTCCCGCCCCAGACCGTAAAGAAGCGGCTCGGCAAGGCAATGCTCGGTCGGACCGGGATGCTCGGTCCGAGGATAGCTGAAGCCAGACAAGCCGAGTGACCGGCGCCCGGAAAGGCGCAGTCAGCCGAGGTTACCGTTTGACCGGCAGGAAAGCCGACCACGGGGTGCTTCGGGCTAGGCTTTGCCGAGATGCCGCCTAGCCCGGTCCTCCTTGCTCTTTGCCAGTGAAGTGCTTGGGTATGAAGCACGGCACGACGCAGCAACGCATAGAGCACTCGGCTACCGAGCTCCAGCTGTGATGGCGGGCAGTTGAGATTAGGTGATGTTCAGCAAGGTCTATGCTGACAGATGGGATAAGCGAAGCCACGTGTCAGGAGATGACTGAGAGTAGATATGGGGCACAGAGGGTATAAAAGCATGTCTGCGCCCCCCATACGAAAAAGATGAACACATTGTAAGGAAATTCTTACATTCAAACACTCCTCCCTCTCTCTCTCTATCCTAAGGTGTGTGCTAACTTGATCGTCGGAGGGTTTTTCTGGCCACACACCGCCGGGTAGCTCACCCTTATTGGCTCGCAGGTGATCGGACATAAACGGAGCTTGGAAGAAAGGAGTACGGGCTCGCCGGAATATTTGCTCCCCGCACATATAGTTATTCATAAATTCATATCAATTTTTGCATGAATCCTTTATTCATAAATTCATATCAATTTTTGCATGAATCCTAAATTGTAAAATCTTGGTAACAAAGCCTAAAAGCATCTTAAATTGAATATTGTATTATACCAACAGTTAAATGTTAATAATATTAGAGGGTTATTATTTATTCTTAGTTTTTTTCTTAGAGCTCCCACCTCTTTTGAAAAATTCTATTTTCACACACCTAATTATCTTAGTACACACATTTAATGAAATATTATTTTAATAGCAATTATACCCTAAATTAAAATGACCATGATGGACATCTACGAGCTCCCATAATATTATATGAAAATATTCTATGTACACATCTTTTAAAAATAAAATAAAAAAATCTCAATACCTTTTGAGTAAAAAAAATTAAACCCTAATTTTTTCATTGTTGTCACTTTGCTTGCTACACACTCTATACTCTTCTATTGATTGTAAAGTAATACTCTCATAACAATTCTCATATTATTTTAATCTCTATATTTATACTATATTAGTGATGAAAATATTAGTTTTTTTGTGCATAGTTTTTTTTTTCCCCCCTTTTGTTGTTTTCAGTGGGACAACCAGTGCCAAATTATTTCATTATATTCGGGCATCAACTGCTGAACATTTTTTTATTTTTTTTCGGAATAAATTTGTCGAACTAATCATTTTTATTCGGAAGTTAAGTTTTCGAATTAAATGTATAATTTCCAAAAACTAGTGCCGAAATTCCCAAACCGAAAAACATAAAAAAAAATTTTTAAAAAAGAAAAATAAAAAGGAGTTTTATGGCAATGGAGTGCACAGAGATCTAAAAATGGTAAATAGAATAACAAAATGGAAAGATACTTCATCTTCAACAATATTTTGGAGGGTTTTCAATGGTATTTTTAATGGAGGTTCAATAGAGTCTTCAATAGAAGTCTTCAATGGAGAACTTTGTCTTCACTTCACTTCACACTGTAGTCTTGAATGGTCTTCACGTGGCTTTACAATGGGTCTACAAATCTGGAAGCATGATCACTCAACAAGTGTGTGGAAATGAGGGTTGAGTGGTGTGTGTACAATGATTATGAGTGAAGGCTATAATTGTAACTTTTAGTGTGTGGATTGAGAAAATTAATTAATAAGTGTGTGTACTGAGAGAATATGTTCATTGAGGCAATTAAATGTGTGGAAATATAATTTCCCATCTCTTTTATTTATTTATTTTTATTCCAATTTTGTCCAAACATAAAATTTCATTTTTGTCCTCATCCCTAATCCTAATTTCCCGAATCCTAACCTTAATCCCCACCCCACCAGTTATTCTCTTCACCTCAAGCAGCCACCATTACCTCCGGCCGTCACCATTCCTTTTCCCTTACCTTCTGCCACCCATCTTCGACTCCCTTCAACCTTTCTCATGCTCCGATGAGAGAGACGAAGAGAGAGATCACGAGATAAACATAGAAATAGATTGTGAGAGAGATCTAGATACGTTGGAAGTCGAAGTCGCCATTGCGATCGTACCCTAGCCGCTGCTGTAATCGCGAGCGTGAGAGAGAGATAAAGAAAGATATATGAAGTTGAGTGGAGATGGCAATGGGTGACGGTGGTGGTTGGAGATGGAGAAGCGAAGTTACCGTTGTGATCGTGCCTTAACCGCCACTACAGTGGCGATTGTACGCAAGAGAGAGAGATGAGTCTAGGTGGAGATAGTGATATGTGACAGTGGTGTTTGGTGATGGAGAAATGAAGTCACCATTGCTATCTTGTTCGTCGTTACAATAGCAATTGCGCATAAGAAGAGAATGAGGTTTGCAATGGGGAGGTCGCCGGAAGGGAGGTCATCGATGGTAGGAAAGACTGCTAGCGATAGGAAGAGTTTACTAGAAGATAGGGCTGCAAACGAGCCGTATAGCGATCCTGGTTTTGACCCGTTATCTATTGTATTCCGAACTCGGGTTGGTATGGTTTAGAATGGTTATTCATGTCTTGTTCCCCTTGTCTCCCCTTTATTTTGGTTATCAGGTTATAATTATGTGTTTGGAACAGGTTGGTTGTGTGTTTTTCCAAACCTGTGATGTCCAGATTTTGGCTCTTCCACTCGAGCAGGCATTCTTGTGCTCGAGCGGGCTTCACAAATTTTGCTCCTTCACTCGAGCGGCAATTCTTACGCTCGAACGGGATTTGTTAACTATCGGTATTTCTTTTTGCAGGTCTGTAAATGCTGAAAGTGTGCATTGGACACTCAAGCATCCAGTCTCACGCTCGAGCGGAAACCTTGTGTCTGACGCTTGAGCGGGGCTTTCTACTCTCGAGCGAACTGCGTGTATAACAGTCCGAGAAGATGACATTTTGAATCACTTTTTCTTTTCTCTATCTCTCTTTCTAAAACTTTCCCAAAAGCTTGTTCTTGAGCCTCTCTCTCTAAAATTCACATTCTTTCTAAGATCTCATCTAGATCCATTGGGATTTCCACTCGAGTGCCTTTGAGAAAAAGGTAGAGCTCGTCAAGATCTTCATTTTGAACCGAATATAAGTGGGTTTCGTCGTTCTTGGAGTCTCACTCTTGCTTGGCTCATCTTCTTCCTTTGAGGTAGGGATCTTTCTACACCTTCATATGATATTTAGCTTAGTTATTTGTCTCTTGCGTAACAATGGTGTGATTTAGAGATGTTTTAAACAAACCTAGGGTTTGGGCATAAAATGGAAATAGGGGTTTTGGGTGAAGGTGAAATAAATGCTTGTGGGGTTTGAAAATGATGTTGTGTTATGTCTAATTTGATGATTCTGGCACTTGGCAAATATTTGGGAAAAATTAGAGAGTTTGCCCTAATTGGATCAAACTATTATTTGGTGTAAATAATTGAAGTTGACATTGAAAATGTGAAATTGAGAGGGTATTAATATGAATGGTGGGATTGGTTATGTATTAACTCGTTCTCTTAGAAGTTTTGAATAAACTATATGTTTGAGACTGAGTATCTGTCTAGAAATAACTGTATTGGGTTATCGGTGGAGGATAACCATGATTGTTGTAGAAATTACACGAGAATTAGGTGAATTGAAACTAATCTTGTGTTGTTTGTGTCACGACCCAAACCCGGCCCTATGGGTTTAGCACCGTAACCGGCCAGTAATCCGAGATTACCGAAGGCCTGCAGAACAGTAATACAGTAAAACAGAGTACAGGGCCTGGCGGAAGCCAATACAGTAATTAAATAGTGTCCATTGAGCTGTGACAGTCTGTATGCCAAAAAGACTTTTCACACATTATACATAAACAGTACAAAACAGTATACACAATATTCACATCCATTCAACTAGGGACTCAACCCTAGATAACAGTACAGAAAACATTCCGTCTGTACAAAACAGTACGGTCTATACAAAATTAACAGTCACACAGTACAGGGACCTAATCCCTGTATAACAGTACAGTAAACAGTCAGTCTATACAGAACAGTTAGACAGTACAGAAGACAGGCGGGGGAAACGACCAAAACACCCCCAAGCCATAGCATGGCAACTCGGAACCTCGCAGTGAGGCGCAAAGGCTGGCTTGACAAAACTGGAGTTACCCTGACGCGATCTGGTGCCTGTACACCTACATATATATATGAGCAGTGAGCTAAAGCCCAGTGAATAACACAATATGTAAAGAGGTTAAGAATGAATGTCCTTACAGTATGAAAACAGTTCGTTTCAATCAGTCATTCAGTTGTTCAGTACAGTAAACAGTCATATGTGGTACATCCATTAGCATAACAGTAACAGTAGGTCTTAAAAGACCGAACAGTAATGATGGCCATCAGTCAGTAAACAGTAGTGGTTCCACGAGGGGACCGACAGAGATCTCTGTAACAGTAACAGTAAACCGTAGGTACTAAGGATGCCACAGTACAGTTCAGAAATAAAGGACATACATTCATTCAGTAATATCAGTTCAATAAACAGTTCAGTTCAGTATTCAGAAGATAATCATTTGAACATATCTTTACACAATTGTTACTCACAGAGTTCTGGGCTACAGTATGCTAGAGCGTGTCTCCCCAGTTGCCAACCCTACACAGTTCACAGGTTGAACACACTAAGCTACACAGTTGGGAAATCTCATGACTTAATCCCTAATTTGCCTTGGTGTGTTCTACAATGATATCCTCATCTAAATGTCTTAAACTAGGCCTAAGAATGCCTAGGATGGGATGAGGATGCAAAAATACACTTAGAAAATATTTTGTAAAGTTTGCTGAAAATAGGAGCCTCGCTCGAGCGAGACTTTCTACGCTCGAGCGTAAGTCCAAAATCAAAGGCTTCGCTCGAGCGAGTAAACCTTCGCTCGAGCGGTCTGCAAAACAGTAAAAGTACTGGATGATGAAATTTTACGCGCGATGGTCGCTCGATGGTCGCTCGAGCGGAGCCCTGGACAAAGGTGCTCGCTCGAGCGGGGAATCCTTCGCTCGAGCGAGGAAGCCAAATCTGGAATTTCCAGATTTGCCTCCCAAGCTCAAACCAAGCATTCAACCACTCCAAACTCGACCTCTTGGGCCCAAATTCTGGAAAACATCATTAAATTCAATGTATAACAAGTTTCAAAGCTCAATGTGTGAATTCAAGCCCCAAAGGTGAGTCAATTAGAACCATATTCAAACCCATTTTCAAGAATATGAAGAACATGCAACATGCAAGGATTTAAACCAAATCAAAGCTTCAAAGCTTGCTCAAATGAGCTCATTCTTTTCAAAACAAGATGAAAACATGGTCTACTCCTACAACATGGACATGCATGTAACCATTTACCATGAATTCAACTCAAAACTCAATAATTCAACCATGCATGCAAGAAATGAGCTTCAATTCACCATTAATGACCCAAATCATGACTTAGTTCTACAATGAAGCATGAACCATGCAAGAACTAGTTCAATAGCATCAATAAGAAGATAAGATCCTTACCTAGAGCTTGAATTAGAAGACTAGGAGCTCAAATATGCAATCTATACTTCAATTCCTCAAACAATTCCAAGCAATTCAAGATGAAAACCAACTCCTCAAGTCTCTCTCTCTCTAAGGTCGGTTGAGGCAAGAAGAGGAGAAGAAATGTTTGGTTTGATCACATACGTGGAGTGTAAAAGGCTCAAGTGTGTGTGTGTTTGAGATAGTGGCCCACTCAAGGGCATAACGGTAAATAAGTCCAACTCTTTAATTAGCTTATTTAATCTAATTTAATCATACCTAATCAATTTTCAGATAATTATACCATAAAATCACATTAATTGTGAGGGTCACGGAACATCAATCGGTTTCTAATTCGGCCGCCGATAAGGCCTTCAAATAGCAGTTTAAACATATAAACATGAACAGATAATCAGACAATCAAACAGATAGAATGCAATTAACTAACATATACTCAGTCAATTCAGTTTCAATTTCAGTCAGTCGGTTCAGTATTTTTAATCAGTCCAATTATCAGTCATTATCAGCTTCGTTTAACAGTAATCGGTGATTAACGGTAATCAATCGGTCATAAATCAGTAAACAGTACGAGGGTTGTTACAGTTTGTCATTGAGTATGACTATGTTTATATACATTGTACATGTATGACTATGTGGGAGTGGAAAGAGGATGTACTCCATTATTTGATTATGTGTTTAAATACATTGCATATGTATGAATGGTTGTTTGGGAGGAGAAAGAGGATGGACTCCATTGTTTGGGAGGAGAAAGATGATGGACTTCATTATAATTAAGTTGGGCAGAGTGTCATTGGTGAAAGTCCTAAAATTATACATGGGGCCTAGCCCGTGGACGAAATATTCGTAAAATGGCAATTGTAGTGCTTGTATAGCCTACGTTTACATGGGTCCCGTTTGACGGCTACTCGCGGACGAAATATCCGTGAAATGGAAGTCTGAAGTGTTTATGCATATGTGTTGTGTAAATTGAAAGTAATTGAGTTGTAGCCTCAGTTCGGTTGTTGAGAAATAATGAAATTGACTCATGAATTGAGAAAGATAAGTAATTGGAATGTAAATTGAAAGAAAATGGATTAAGACTTGAATTTGATATCTTATAACAAGTTTTATCACAAGCATTGTTTAAGCACTTGTACTTATACCTTTGCTAAATTTCATATATTGTGTTAGATGGTTCCTACTGGGCTGTGGCTCACCCTTTTTGGGAATAACATTTTTAGGTGTTGGTGACGTACCTCCACTAAGACAATAGCTTGGGGGGACATTTTGGGAGCAAGAGCTTCTTATCTTGATTGCATATTTTTGTAAAGCCAAGGGCTTAAGATATAATGAGCGAAGCTCACTTTTGTTGTAACCAAGCCAAGGCTTGTAAAGGTGTTAGCCAATAGGGCGTTTATTTTGTTAAATTCTTTTGTATCTTTAACTTTCATGTAATGGAAGGATTATTTACCCTGATTTATGCTGTCATTTATAAATGTTATGGGATATATTTATTGTATATTTTGAGGGCGTTACAAGACGAGTCGAGCTTCGGCTTGTTTGCTTATTAAGCTTGTTTATTGAGCTTAAACTTGATAAGTAACTGGGCTTGAGCTCGAGCTCGAGCTCGAGCTCGGCTCAGGAAGATTTTTTAAAACATTATTTCTATTATTTAAATAAAATCATTTAAATAAAAATATTATTAATATATAAATAATGTATTTTTATAATTATATATATATTATTTGATATATTAATAATATATTTATTATATAATTTAAATAAAAATAAATGAGCCAAGCTTGACGAGTCGAACTTATTTGAGTTCGAGCTCGGCTAAGCCTTTATCAAGCCGAACCAAGCTTGTCCATGAACAGCTCAGTTCATTTGCAACCTTACCAGAAGATAAGTTGGGGATCTAGGTTATAGTTATGATTAAAGCGGAGGTTCAAAGGGAAAATAGAAGAGACTTAATTGAGTGGATAGGAGTTAAAAGAAGTGGGAGTCTAAAGAAAAAAAGGAAAGGATAAATAACATCCCTCTAAAATTAAACTTATAAAATAAAAGCATAAAACAAAATGACTATTTCACTATTTTAGGTTACCTATTTAGCATATAATTCCACATTATTATAAACTAACTGCTCTGACCTCCAACCACAAGAATGGTCCTAATGGAGAGTTTAAAAGTTTTTTGGACTCCCCATTTCCCATATCTTTGGATCCCCACTAATTATTACTTATAAAAATTGTTTGGAGATCTTGCTTAATACGAAAATTATTACTCTCTTGATGCTAATTCTAACTTCAACCCCACTTTTAATTCCACTAATGTCTACCACCAACTCTCACCGCCCTGCCTTGCCCCTTTGTAGCTTTTGGTTTCCACCTTTAGCCTCGGCCTTACCGTTAGACGCAACCTTCTAGCCCTCTCTCCTACCTAACACCCCTCGTCTTCCCTTCTTACTCCATATTTGCAATGCAATCTCTCTCTCTCTCTCTCTCTCTCTCTCTCGTATAGGTTCTCTATTGAAGGGACTATAAGAGAGTAAGAGAAGAGAGGTGGCTATCAGGTGAAGAGGAAGAGGAGGGAACAGTAAGGATGCTACTAAAGGCAGATAGATAGTAATGGGGACGGGCAAGGGAGGTGTGATTAAATTTTAAAAGTTAGTTTTTAATTAAATAAATAAAAAATGTAAAAGTTTTTTTTGGGTAAGACTTTGGATAGGGGTGTAAATCTGGCCCGACCCATGTTTGGCCTCGTGGGCTCCCGCCAAAATTCAAGTCCAGTCGGGCCGACCCATGGGCCAAAAAACAAGCCCAGACCTAGGCCTAAGGGTATTCGACTCTTGGGCGAGCCAGTGGACCGGGCCTCAGGTCGGCCTAGTGGGCTTGGGTGGGTCTGACCAATTTTTTTTTGTTTTTTTAATTTTTTTACCAAAATTTTATTATTTTCTACTAAAAAAGACATTGGATCTCGGGCGGTCCGGACCTCTGGCGGGGCTTTGAGTAGGCCTTAAGCAGGTCGAGTCCACGGGTTAGGCCGAGCTTCAAAATGATAGCTCAGGCCCAAGCCTAGAGGCTCGACCTGGGCTCGGGCCCTAGCCCAAATGGGCCTAAACAAGACGGGCTCACGACGGGTTGCAATTCGTTTTTACACTCCCAACTTTAGAGTTGGTTTGGAAATAGGTTATTTTAGTAATTTTTTAATTTTTTTACTAAAATATGAGGTAAAAAAATTAATATGCTTAGAATAGTTTTTTGATTTTTTATGAAAAACTTATAAAAGTAGTAGAAAAAAAGAATTTTCAATTTTTTTAATGATTTTTTGACTTTTTAATTTAGTGATTTGTGATTTTTTTGACTTTTTAAAGATGTGTCCAAACTAAACCTTAAAAAAACAAATTAAAAAAATAGTTTTCCATTAACAATTTAATTTTTCACAAATTATACACATCAATTTTTTTCTCCCACAAAAAAAAAAAAAAAAAAAAGGTCAAATCATGTCCGCCCTAAGCATGAATACGACGACGTTTTAGCCTATCCCGGTGTCTGTCGGCCACTGTCTCTGTTGTGTGTCTCCCTCGTTGTGTGTCTCCCTCATTGTGTGTAGTGTTTGTATATCCGGTGGTGGTGATGTTTCTGTCTCTACCATTCACAGCTGCAGCTTGAAAGGGAAAACCCACTTCAAAAGCTACAAAAACCCGAGAGAGAGAGAGAAAGGGTTAGGGTTCACACTTCTCACGCGCACACACACACATATATATATATATATATATAGAGAGAGAGAGAGAGAGAGAGAGAGGGTTAGGGTTCCACAGAGCGAGAGAGAGAAAGAGAACGAGAAGATGAGTATATGGAACTACGTAGTCACGGCTCACAAGCCCACCAACGTCACGCATTCCTGCGTCGGCAATTTTACTGGCCCTCAAGAACTCAATCTCATCATTGCGTAAGCTCACTCCGATTGTTCACTATCTCTTTACTCGTATGCATTTTATGCAGTTTTTTAGAGTTGTTTGCATATTTTTTTTTTGTCTATTTCTATTAGATTGCTCTCTATTAGGCTATCTTATCACAGAAATTTGGGGATTTTTTTTCCTGGGTTTTCCTTTATCTTCATTATTTTGTCGTAAAAATTGTTGTTTTTACTTTTTCCATATATTCGAGTTTAGGGTTTGTGCTCACATGTTGATTCATCTCAGGAAATGCACCCGTATCGAGATTCATTTACTTACTCCCCAGGGTTTGCAGGTACTATTTAATTTGTCTTCCCAACTCTCATTACAGTTAGCATTTTTTTGCTCTTCAGACCCTTTATAATTTTTTATTTAAATTTTGTTGATTGACTTCTTTATTTGATAATTTTTCTTTCATTTCCCTCTTTCCTTTCATATTGTGTTCATTTCATATCGTAGTTGGTTTGGAAATTTTGCTGAGTCAAGATTGTTTAAGTATACCCACAAGTTAATCTTGCAAGAGATCCTTGATCACACACATGAAAACGAAAAACATGCCCACAAAAGTTTTTTACTTAAAGCCAAATCTATGTGAAGTTGCAGAATTCACCAATTGCGAATATTACTTCTCATTAGTATATGTAATCCTGATGTGTATGCCAAAATTGAAGACTAAAACTCATGCCTAGCATATGTTGCTTTCCAATTATATCAATTCACTTGTCAGTTCGGTGATATTTGGCAACTATCTACTAAACAATGGGGAAACTTTGTCATTGTATGATAAAATAACTTCAGCCTCGACCCATTTGGTATATAAGTGGCCAATGTAAGATATTAGGATTAGATGAACTTAGACAAAGACTCTGGAAGTGTTGTAGAATGGAAGTGGGTGGGTTGAATAGGACATCCTAAATTTTAATCAAAATTTAAAGTAATTAAACTTTATAGAGTTTTTAGCTCAGTTCACCCCCAATGCAAAATCTCTTGTTTTTGCAATGTATTGGGCCTACTAGCTTGGTGTCTGGTCAACTAACCTAACTCTTGGTCATCCAAGTTTGTGCAAGTTTACAAGATGCTCAATTATTAAGGTTTATTCACTTTACCATGCTCAATTATTAAGGTCTATGCCCTTTTCACCATATCAAGAATGATACGAGTTTAATCACATATACATGTAAAGTTATATTATTGAAGGCTCAACAATCTCATACATTTAATATATGAAAAATTATGACACGTAAATAAAGAGATGATCACAAAATGTATAGTGATTTGGCCACTTCTTGTGAACATCCACACTTTTGCAACCCCCTTGGTTGAAGATTCCAATCCACCAA
This sequence comes from Camellia sinensis, assembly GCF_055761805.1. Taxonomy (NCBI): domain Eukaryota; kingdom Viridiplantae; phylum Streptophyta; class Magnoliopsida; order Ericales; family Theaceae; genus Camellia; species Camellia sinensis. The sequence goes on along the minus strand of NC_138969.1, from coordinate 23,225,517 downwards.
TTGAGGGTTTCATGTATTCACCCCAATAACCGGTGACTTACAGGCTACAATGGGCAATTCAACTACCTACGTAATGTCTTCTCGCAAGAACAAACACAAAGCCTTGAAGGTTTCTCCTAGACCTTGTTGCTTGTCAAGTTTAACCCACCATTGCTGTGAAAATAGTTTTAATTGATAAAGTTTAAGAATATAATTAGTGTACCGATCATGGTTGTTTGAGTTACAGTGACAGTTATAAATATTGAGTTAACACAGATGAGGGTTGATTATTTTGTCGGCTATGGGTATGTCAAAAACTATATAGCTTATAAAAAAAAGTTTGGGTTCTATGTTAAATTAAGTTTATTCTGCTGCAGCCTATGTTGGATGTGCCGATATATGGAAGAATTGCAACGCTTGAACTCTTTCGACCTCATGTGAGTATATGGTTTGAAATATTGAATTTTAATAAAGAAGTAATATTTCAAAAACTTAAGTCTTCTTGTGTTCATATTTAATTTGTGGCTTTACTAACAGGGTGAAGCACAAGATCTTTTGTTCATTGCAACAGAAAGATATAAATTCTGTGTTCTTCAATGGGACTCTGAGGCAGCTGAGGTTATTACAAGGTTTAAGCATGATAGAGAAATATTTGGTTTGCTTTTCATTTGGATATTAAACTTTCACAATAGTTTCATTTCTACAAAAGTGCTTTACGTTATTTACGATCCTTTCATATTTACCTCACATAAATCATGCATCCTTTTATTGGCCTCATCGGTAGAACTGATGATGACTGGTTCTTCTTCTTCTTCTTCATCTTTCATTGTTGAACTTATGTAATTCCTCTTGCAGAGCAATGGGGGATGTCTCGGATCGTATAGGTCGTCCTACAGATAATGGCCAGGTATTAACTTGAATTGTTAGATAAAATTATTATTAAATATGTCTGTGTTGTCACTTGTCACTTGTTGAATTTCAGATCTTTAATTTAGTTTATGCAGAAAATCTGCAAAGTTAGGATTTTACATTTTTCTCAAGGTGGCATTTTCCTTTTTTTTTTTTTTCTTTTTGGTTTTCAGATTGGCATTATTGATCCTGATTGCAGATTGATTGGACTCCATCTGTATGATGGATTATTTAAGGTATATGCTCTTATAAACTGCTAATACTTCTTTAATACCTTATACATTTTGTATTGTTTAGCCCATGATTTTGTACATTTATGGTTCCTTATGGTTTTAGAATGACCACTGTGTGCTTTCATCAGGTTATTCCATTTGATAATAAAGGGCAGCTTAAGGAAGCATTCAACATTAGGTATCCTCTCTTAATATTATTTTTGTGAAAACTTTATATTCATTGCAATTTTGATGATGAATTGGGTATAGAGAAAGTACTCCGGTATATGTATATTTTATGAATAGTGTGGCCAACATGAACATTGTATAAGCTAACTCGTAATTTATATATGATGTGTGTGTATGTTCTTTTTTTCTTTTATTTTTTTAATTATTGCATTGAGTTTAAGGTTATGTTTGCTTAAACTTGGGTAATTTCTTGGGTTATATTAACTAATGGGGACAGTAGTTGGTTAGATGCAATGTCCCCCAAAGAAGCACGGACACGGACACGTGACACGACAAGGATACGACACGGACACGTAGACACGGCAATTTTCAAAAAATATAGGACACGACACGTGCGGGACAAGCACAAAATATATAATTTTATATATTTGTTATATGTCATACATATGAACATGTCATTCTAAGATAATAAATAAATACAATAGAACATTAATTTCTATAAATTGACATTATTTTTCCTTTATCATTTTATTTTAAGTTATTTTGTTCAAACTTATAATTAGTTTCGTATGTCTAGTCAATGGACAAGCGTGTCCTTCAAATGTCCAAAGAGTGTCCAAGTTCTAAATTCTTTATAAAAAACTAAGACACGTTTGGATGAGCATCGGACATGTGTCGGGAGAGTGTCTGATGAGTATCGGTGTCCGACACGGACACGACACGGATACGCCACATTTTTAGAAGCGTCCGTGATTCTTAGATGTCCCAAAAAATGAGAGAATGGTTTAATGTATGTTGTCCCAGATTTAATTGTTAATAATAGGTTAGACTTAAGATATCTTATATGCTGGACTTGCTTGTTTCTTCTCATAAATACCTTTGGTGGAGTTTTGATGCACTAGCAGAAATTAGTTGACTTTTCCTTTTATTTCTTCACGAAGTCTTTTGCGAAGGATTACATTGAAGCAAAAGATATACGAAACTATGGTACAATCATTGAACTTCAGTTTCATTTCACTTTATGTTGACACTCAGTTTTCCTAGTCCCCACAAAATTTCAGCTCCAAACATAGAAACTTTTCAAGCTTACCAGGCAGTTTTTTTTTCCATTAAAGAGCAAGTCCCAGTCTTAAGGAGGGAAAAACCTAAACTAACATGGGAAGAAGTACTAAAAAAATATATGAATTATTTAATTTCTTGACAAAGCAGAATGGAAAAAAAGATTTATGTAGCCAACCCTACCTAAGTGGGACACATGTCTTAGTTTGGTTTGGGTGAAATTTGCTGGCCACTTAAAATATTGATTATGAAGGTTTTTGAAGATACATAGCTGATTGCGAACAAGGTTTCGAGGTAAATGTAAAACGCATCAAGACTTTGATTTTTAGGTTATACTCCCCAAAATCTTGTGCATCACAATCTAAGGCATGTGCCTTAGATGCACGTTGTACGCCTTTGCACATAAGCATATGAAAAGTACGCATATGAAAAGGTTGTCTTAGGCACTTGTTAAACTTAGTCTAGTAGATGGTTTAAACATCAAAAGCAAAAAATAAGAAAGAACCCTTGTTGTGACTATATTCTATAAAAAAGTAAGTAAATAACCATTCAAGAAAAAATACTAAGTGAATGCTCAATTGAGAAGCTCAATCACTAAAGCTAAGAATGTCAATTTCACTTTCAATGAAGGTAAGTTTCATTCTCTGCAATGAAATGTTCGACGTCTTACGGAGAAAAATATTTGCACCTTTTTATTTATTTTTTCACTATTTAAAAATATTTAATTTGTTTGCTAAATATTAAAATTTAAAATTCGAAATGCTTGCGCCTCGACGCCTTAAGGCTTACTGCTCTCCTCATGAGAGGTCAAATGCCTCGATTTACGCATTCGCCTTTAAAAACATTGGTTGCGAATAGTAATTTTGTTGAAGGGTGATTCTTGTCATGCATATGATGTATTATTGTTTTGGGAAATAGTTCCAGGTATGTTTTGAGTGTTGAGCTGCATTCCTAAGAATGCCAAACATTCATATGAAGAAAGAACTATGAATACTACTGATCCACAAAATAGTAGAATTGTGATATAGTGGCATATACATTTGGTTCCATGTTATTCTTTGTGGCTTGTGGCTTGAGCTTCCAATAACATGTTTACTACACCCAATTAAATAGTAGTTCTTGCACTTGTTTGACTGTATATGATCCTCTCTGTAACTTGCATGTTTAATGGTGGCTTGTTTCAGACTTGAGGAGCTTCAGGTTTTGGATATCAAATTTCTCTATGGTTGCCCGCGACCGACAATTGTTGTTCTCTACCAGGTTACTATTTTGCTGTTTATCTGTATTTTGTTCAAGTGTTACAACTCAAAAACAAACCCTAATAATGTTGAGTATCGATCAAGTTGGCCTTCTTTTTTCTCCCATGGATGCTGTTTATGTTGGGTTGACAAATGGATTCAGTTTCTTTTTTGGTATAGATCTCTTGAAGATCCATGTAACATCTGTTTGTCTGTTCTTATCATGTACCTGCAGGCTATGAATAACATATGAATTCATGATTATCAGCTGCATCTAGTTTTTTATTTAGTAATTTTAGAGTTATTTGTGGTGATTCCTAGAGAGAGTCTGGTCTCTCAACATAGGATTTTGGTGCTAGATTTATGTTTTAGAGGGCAATACCAAGCTAGGAAGGATGGTGGGCGTCGTAGGACGAGATGGTGGGACCTAAAAGGGGATAAACTAGAAATATTTAAGAATTGAATGGATAAGGAAGGTACTTGGGACTTAGAAGGTGATGCTAACACTATGTGGAATTCGATGGCCAATTGTATGAGGAGAATCTCAAGAGAAGTGCTTGGAGAGTCGAAAGGAACGGGACCCAGCTCTAGGGAAACTTGGTGGTGGAGGGAAGAGGTTCAAGCGGTAGTTAAGGTAAAAAAAGAGTGCTTTAAAAAGTGGCAGAAGGATAGAATTGAGGAAAACCTTAAGAGCTATAGATTGGCTAATAAGGAGGTCAAGAAAGTAGTGAGAGAGACTAAGTTGAAAGCTTGTGATGACCTATACACTAGACTAGATAGTAAGGAGGGAGAGAAGAGGGTATACAAACTTGCTAAGATACGGGAGAGGAAAACAAGAGATTTTAATCAAGTAAAGTGCATCAAGAGTGAGGATTCTAAGGTATTGGTGAAGGATGATGAGATTAAGGAAAGATGGAAGAATTATTTTGAGAAACTGTTAAATGGGGAACATGAAAGCACGTCAATAGGGAAAGAAATAACCAGTAATACGATAAACCAAGACTATAGGTTCTATCGCAGGATTAGGAACTTTGAAGTGGAGATTGCACTTAAGAAGATGAAATCAAATAAGGTTTTAGGACCTGATGATATCCCTGTTGAAGCTTGGAAGTGTTTGGGTAAAAAGGAAGTTGCTTGGTTGACTAGGTTGTTTAGCAAAATTTTGTTGACTAAGAACATGCCAGATGAGTGGAGGAAGAGTATTTTAGTGTCAATCTATAAGAATAAAGGTGATGTCCAGAATTGTAACAACTATAGAGGAATCAAGTTAATGCGTCATATAATGAAAGTGTGGGAAAGGGTGATGGAATGCCGATTGCGAGACATAACAGAGGTGTCAGAGAATCAATTTGGGTTTATGCCTGGTAGGTCAACAATGGAAGCAATCTATCTTTTGAGGAGAGTAATAGAAAAGTATAAAGAAAAGAAAAGAGACATTCATATAGTGTTTATCGACCTTGAGAAAGCATATGACCAAGGTTTTAAAAAGCGGCCGCAACCGTTACGTAACGCCGTTACGTAACGGTTGTGGTAGTTACCGCCACCCGTTACGGCCACTTTTGCAGTATGATTGAGATTCACAGGTGTATCAGCCGTAGCGGCTGCTATAGCTGTTGTAACGGTGCCATAACGGCCTGTTACGCACCGTTACGTAACGGTTCCGAATTGCTTCTTTCGAAAAAACACAAAAAAAAAAAAAGTTGAAAATGGGAGAAGAGAGATAGAGAGAGAAGAGGGAAAATGGAGGAACAAGAGATAGAGAGAGAGAATAGGGAAGATGAAGAGCATGTTATTGATTTGTTGAAGTTGTAAGACCTATGCTATTCTATTCAGCTGCTATCACTCAACCATTTTGTTTGTGTGTGTCTATCTATATATTGTTTAAAAATAATAATAATAATAATAATAAGTGTGGTCATTACCTATTTGGCTTGATTAATATATATATATATATATATTTAGGCTTTTATTTATTCTCTTACTTTTGTCATTGTTAATCTTATATATAATAGTTAGTGATTGATTTTTTGTATAATACAAAGTCATTAATTATTAAAATAAAATGTAGAAAATTCAGTTTATAGTGATTTAAAAATATGAAATATATTAGATCAAACTTAAAAATTTATAAAAATTGATCAATATTTATTTTAAAACCCAATAAATATGATCATGGAAAAAAAATGTGCGTATCGGTAAGTTTTATTCAAATTGTACGAAAAATAAAAAAATTCACGGTCCCAGTTACTGCAACCGTTACGCTATGGCCTTTACATTCCACAACCGCAACCGCGTCACCGCCACCGTTACGGCGACCGCAACCGCTTTTCAGAACCTTGCATATGACAGAGTGCCCCGAGATATAATATAGTAGGTGTTAGAGAAGAAAGGGGTGACAAAAGGCTACATTGACGTGATTAGGGACATGTATGAAGGGGTAGTGACCACTATTAGATCGCCAGCTGGAGAGACAAATGAATTTCCTATCACTGTAGGGTTACACCAAGGATTTACCTTAAGTCCTTATCTTTTTGCTTTAGTTATGGACGAGTTGACGATAAATATTCAGGTTGACGTGTCATGGTGTATGCTTTTTGCAGACGATATTGTGTTAGTGGATGAGACTAGAGAAGGAGTTAACACAAAGTTGGAGATTTGGAGAAAAGCGCTTGAATCTAAAGGATTTCGGATAAGCAGAACTAAGACAGAGTACATGGAGTGTAAATTTAGTAACAGTAACAATGAAAGCAGAGGAGAAGTGAATATTGAGAACCAAGAACTGCCTAAGAGTGAATATTTTCGTTATTTAGGGTCGATTATCACAACAGCGGGAGAGATTGATGCAGATGTGGCCCATAGGATTAAAGCAGAATGGTGTAAGTGGAGAAGTGCGTTTGGGATATTGTGCGATAAACGAATACCCACTAGACTAAAAGGTAAGTTTTATAGAACAGCTATTAGACCAGCTATGTTATATGGGACGGAGTGTTGAGCAACCAAGAAACAACATGTGGATAAGATGAGTGTGGCTGAGATGAGGATGCTAAGGTGGATATGTGGTAAGACTTGACAGGACAGGATTAGGAATGAGTGTATTCGGGAATGGGTAGGAGTAGCACCGATAGAAGATAAGTTGAGAGAGAATCGTTTGAGATGGTTTGGTCATATTCAACGGAGACCAACAGAGGCAGTAGTGAAGAGATGCGATGCTGTAACGGTAGATGGAAGTGTTAGGGGACGGGGTAGGCCTAGATTAACGTTAACTAGCGTTATAAATAGAGATATGAATCTACTTAATTTGACTAATGAAATGGCCTTTGATAGGGCCGCGTGGAGAAGAAGGATTCATGTAGCCGACCCCATTTGATGGGACTTAAGGCTTGGTTTGGTTAGAGTTATTTGTGGTAGAAAGTTCTACTGTTATCATGTCTTTGTTATCTTATTTTGCAGGATAACAAGGATGCTCGTCATGTCAAAACGTATGAGGTTGCTCTGAAGGATAAAGATTTTGTTGAGGGTCCATGGTCTCAGAATAATCTTGATAATGGGGCTGCTTTGCTCATTCCAGTACCACCGCCTCTCTGTGGTGTTCTTATTATTGGAGAAGAAACAATTGTGTATTGTAGTGCCTCTGCATTTAAAGCAATCCCAATTAGACCTGTAAGTCACTTATTTGCAACATGTGTCCTTCCTCCTTCCAATAGAAGAAAGTTATTTTCTAAGGATTTGCAAGGTCCAATTTTTTAGTGAGAAATAATGATATTACTCTTTCTGTGATGTGTACTTGCAGTCCATCACAAGAGCCTATGGAAGGGTTGATGCCGATGGTTCTAGATACTTACTTGGTGATCATGCCGGACTTCTTCACCTTCTTGTTATAATCCATGAGAAAGAAAAGTAAGTGATTGTTCTTGTTTTATTCGGATAATTGAGTTACTACCCTCAACCTTCACTTTTCTAAACGATAAAATAAACAAAACAATGTTTGCTTTCTAGATTCGTCTGACGTGGATTCATATTTTATATTATTTCAGAGTGACTGGACTCAAAATTGAACTCCTGGGGGAAACTTCTATTGCATCGACTATATCATATCTTGATAATGCATTTGTTTATGTTGGCTCAAGCTATGGAGATTCACAGGTATATAAAAGAAAATTATCTTATTTTGAATGTCATATTTTGAAGTAAAATATGGCTTGATTCCATTATTTCTAAAATTTCATGATGGGGTAACTGTTTATATTGTGACAAAGATTTGGGATGTGAATTTCATTTAAAATGGGTATATGCCCACATTTATAGGACACATACAATGATTTAATTTCTTTTGGCATTTGTTAGGAAGAATTAATTTGAACATAATTGTAAAAAAATATTTATCTTGACGTCACAATTCTTAATATAAGATCAAGGTGGACTTTCTACTTTGGCTCTTGTTGCCTGATTGATGATAACATCTACTTTTTTTGTGCCCTATCATTTTTAGGGGAAAATTAATTATGACATGATGTTTATGTGCACTGGCAGAGCATATTTTGCAAGGCTCTTGGAAATTTGATGCTGTTAGTTAGAACATAGATTCCAATAATGTGGTCATACATTACAAGACAAGTTCATGATATAACTTTTGCAACTATAACTTCTTTTCTTTTCTTTTTTTTTTTTCCCGTGACCGTTGGAACATTTAAACTTCTGTTCTATCATAACATTCTGTTGTTGGCACTTTATTATTCACAAAGAGAAAACCTCCTTGACCAGAAGCTTTGTTAGTTCATTCACACGTTCTTGCTATATAAAGATGTGTAATAGTCATCGCCATGGAATGGAATGCCATCTTTCTAAAAGTATACATACTTACATCCTAATGCTTCTATTTTTGGCCTCAAGAAATTAAAATATTGACACTAAATTTTATTGTAAATTAAGTCCAAATTTTTTAGATATTGGTGCTTATTATTTTCTCTCTCTCTCTCTCTCTCTCTCTCTCTTAATTTGAGAATGTATTTAAAGATGCACAGTGTGGGTGTTTGGGAAGTGGCTATTTTAGAGGCTTTTTGGCTATTTTAGTAGACTATTTTAGTTTGTGCTTGGAAAGATAGGATGGATTTTTATTTGAGTTGGTGTATTGAAAAATGTGTTGTAATGATGTTTGAAGTATGACAAATTTGTCCCTAACTTCACATTTTCCAAAATTAATCTAAAGGGGTAAAATTGTAATTTACCTACCTGTCACTGTGACGGTGTAGGCACCATAGTGACAGCCCACTGCCGGCCTTTTTTTTTTTTTTTTTTTTTTTTCTAGGAGCTTTTAGGCTAAAATTGTTTTTGAGGCTATTTTAGCCTTAAAGCTAGGTTCCCAAACACCCCCAGTATGAAGGATAGATATACTGTGGTTGTGAAAAAGGTTCTCTACAATTCTCATAGTCATATTTTGATGCAAGTGATTTCAGTTTCATTTCATGTTCATGTTGTTTGCAATTTTTAAATGTAATTTAGTAGATATTGTGTTTTTTATTTTGTATAATTGTTTATTTCTTTTGTAATTTTAGAATGGTTTAACGTTATACAATGTGCATGCTATATTATGTTTGTGAAATACTTGTTCTCAAGACTAATTCTCATGATTTTCTATTAATGCAAGTGTTCTCAGTTTTTCATTTGCGATTTTATCTCAACTTGATTTTCCGGTGGCATTGCAGCTGATAAAGCTAAATCTCCAACCAGATACAAAAGGTTCTTATGTAGAAGTTCTAGAAAAGTATGTCAATTTGGGCCCGATTGTTGACTTTTGTGTGGTTGACCTCGAGAGGCAAGGTCAAGGTCAGGTTGTAACTTGCTCTGGAGCCTATAAAGATGGGTCTCTTCGCATAGTTCGAAATGGAATTGGAATCAATGAACAGGTTTTTCTTTATTGAAATTGCTTTATATTTTTTTCCCGCAATTTTTTCTTCAACTTCTAATTGTTTCCGCTAAGCTCATGCACAAAGCCATTTTGTAGGCATCGGTAGAGCTTCAAGGCATCAAAGGAATGTGGTCACTTAGAGCAGCTACTGATGATCCCTATGACACCTTCTTGGTGGTTAGTTTTATTAGTGAGACGCGAATTTTGGCTATGAATCTTGAGGATGAGTTGGAAGAAACTGAGATAGAGGGCTTTTGTTCCCAAGTTCAGACTTTGTTCTGTCATGATGCTGTGTACAATCAACTTGTACAGGTTGGTTTTCTTGTCTTTAATGTGTTGCTAAATGGATCTTTTCTCCAATTGCTGAAAGTAATTCTCTCAATTAAATCTTCAAGAATTGCTTACTTGTATGTCATGATGGTGAGAGAACTAGAAACCCTAATATAAGAACTATTGTATAACATGTGGCAAAATCAACTTTTTTTTACATATATAATATATATGAATGTTTGACGCTATTTTTTACAGTTTGTGCCAAATTATGATTCTTGATTCTATATAATTTGCGCGATTCACGATACGATTTTCAATTTGACAACTATGCATGTACATATGACGAGTGCAAAAAGAGAACGAAATAGAAGAAAGAAATCTATATTCTCATCTCCTCCTGAGAAATTTGATTTGGAACCAATCAAAACTTACAATCAACCCCCTAAGCAAGTAACTGTGGGAAGTAGCATCAAATTCTTCAATTTCATGATTTTCAATTTTTGCTTCCTCAAAAGGGACAAAATTGAAATTGCTGCTTTGGACCAGGACAGATGCTCAATAATGTTCTATTTACTTGGGCACCAGTCCTTCGTTTTTTTTTTTTTTTTTTGAGAAGATAAACTATTCACTAGGTAGTGTCAAGGGGACAAAACTCATAACATATGAGGTGTACCAAAAGAGAACAAATCAAAGCAAAAGAAAGCCATATTCTTGTCTTTGCCCCAAAAAAATCTGAGAAAGAATAGTGTAACTGCGAATCACCAGCTAATCAAGAGGGAAGCTGAGCATCTATTTACAATTTCAGATTGTCATTGTGCCACTGCAAAGGGATGTCTAGCCCACTCATTCCATAAGCACCATTACAGGAAAACTGGTGCTGCTTTTCGCACCAATTTAACAATCCCTCCGTGCACCAAACTTTTTTGTAGAACTGCTTGTATTGCCAGATGATATGGACCTATGGAACCATCTTTTAGGATTGGTTGCTGTTGAACTCTATGTCTAGGTAAATTAGCTGTAAACTTTTGGCACACTATGACAAAATAGATGGTTGCGGTTGCTTCATTAGGTAGATGTGAACTAATATTAAACAATTCTCTTTGATAATGACGTGACAGAACATAAAGCATATTACATAAACTAAAATGCACATGGATGCATGCACTAGTACATATATGCGTGCAGAGATAGACAGAGCACTTATGTCTTTGCTTTCTTCCTCTGTTGTTCTTCAACTGGTGCTTGACATGTTATTATTGCTGTTTATCACCTATTGATAGACGTGCTTTCTTTGTATGAGTTACATGAGTGGATCAATCTTTTTCTTATAGAATGATTACTACAATCTATTTGTGTTTTTTTGATGAATCGCCATGACAGGTTACTTCAAGCTCTGTAAGACTGGTCAGTTCTACCTCTAGAGAGCTGCGAAATGAATGGAAAGCTCCAGCAGGATATTCAGTTAATGTTGCCACTGCTAATGCCACCCAGGTTAGTTTCTGACCACTTTCTGTATGGTTATTATTACTATTTTTGGCTTCTAGACTGTTCATAGGTTGTTCTATGAATTTGTAGCTTAATAAGATTATTTATATTGAATTCACCTGCTTTGCTCAAGATGGTCTCCATGCTGCTTTGTTCTGGGATCTCTTTTTTGATCGGCAACCAACAAAGATATATTAAGGCACAAGGCCAAGAAAAAAAGAGGATAAGGCATCCTCTTACAAGAGAGATGGAAAAAACCAAAAAGAGAAAAAAGAAAATACAAAAATACCAAACTCAAAACTACTACACAGAACAAACTGACACCCAATCGGTGGCAAGCAAAAAAAGCGGAATCCCTCAGAATATTGAGCTCGCTGAGGCCCAAAAAGACACTAAGTATCTCACCCTATCTCATAAATAGTCTATATCCTGGGCAACTCCTTCGAAAACACGGGCGTTTTTTTCCAACCAAACAATGTAGCAAATTGCAAAGACGACACTACTCCAAAGCACTTTAGCCCTCTTCGACCTTCCAAAAACTTGAAAATCAAATTATAGCATTTGAGCACATCCTGTTGAGGCCACCCACATCACAATACCCAATCCAAACACCCTATGCCATAACCACCTAGCCATCGAGCAATGCAAAAAGAGATGATCCAGAGATTCTCCACTTTTACAACACATGATGCACCATTGAGGATTAAGATACCGCGAAGGTCTCCTCTTTTGCAATGAATCATTTGTCAAAGTGTCCCCATGAACCAAGATCCATATGAACATTTTCGCCGTAGGAGGAGCACATGCCTTCCAAATCATGTTATGAGAAGTATCATTGATTTTATCAAGAAAGGATTTACAAGTAAAAAAACCCGACGAATGAATATTTTAAACCAACCTATTCTTCAAATTTGGAGACAAAGAAACATTTTCAAGTCTTGACAAAAGAGAAACCAATTCCGAAACTTCCCTCTCATGAAGATTCTGGCGGAAATTAAAATTCCAAGATAAAGGAGCCACCAAAGAACCCGCCACAGACGCAACAGAACAATTATGAGACTGAGAAACGCCATACAAAAGTGGATAGGACTCAACCAAGGACGTCGAGCCCACCCAAACATTCTCCCAAAATTTGACATTTTCCCCATTACCCACCCTCACAGAAATGAATCGGGACCAAACTGGATAAATTTGAGAAATGAACTTCCAAGGAGCACGCCCGTTACCCCTCGAGACCACCTGAGAGTCCCTACCATTAACCTGAGTCCCATATTTACTTTTAATAACCGCATGCCATAATGAACCACACTCATTGGGAAAATGCCATAACCACTTGCCTAGCAGAGCCTTGTTTCTAGCCACTATATTACTAATGGCCAAACCCCCCATCTCCTTAGATAAGGACACCGTTTCCTAGTTCACCAAATGATCCTTCCTTCCCTCATCTTTCCCTTCCCAAAGAAAATCTCTCATTAACTTTTCAATAGATTTTGCTACCTTGACTGGAATCTTAAACACAAACATGAAATAAATTGAAATTCCACTTAGCACTGTCTTAACCAGAGTGTACCTACCCCCACGAGATAGTAAAGCCCTTCTCCACCGTTCTAACCTCTTTCCTATCTTTTCCACAACCGGATTCCAAAACACTTCACCCCTTGGGTTACCTCCCAGCTGGAGCCCCAAATACTTCATCGGAAATGTCTTTATACCACACCCAAGTAACTCAGCCACTCTCTGAATCAAACTTGAATCAGCATTAATACCCGCTACCCTAATCTTCTTTAAATTTACCCTGAGAGAGCACCCCAAAAAGCCTAACCACCGAAAAGAGACTCACCATTTGGCTCTCGTCCCCCTCAGAGAAGAAAAAATTGTCATCCACAAATTGCAAATGTGTCACACTAATTTTATCTCTACCGACCTATAAGTCTTCAAACAAACCTACCTCTTTAGCCCTTTCCACCATCCTTCCTAACACATCCGCTACCATGATGAAGAGGAAAGGAGATAAAGGATCGTCCTGTCTCAACTCTCGAGATGCCTTCAAATTCTACCCTGGTTTACCATTGACTTTCACCGACATACTGTAAGACGCCAAACATCCCCTAATTCAGGACTTCCATCTCTCACCATACCCTTTCCTATCCACCACAAAATCCAAAAAATGGGAATCTACATGATCGTATGCTTTCTCAAAATATACCTTAAACACAAGACCTCTCTTTCCAGACTTCCTACACTCCTTAACCACCGCATTCGCCATCAGAACCACATCTAGAATCTATCTACCTTGTACAAAAGCCCCCTGAGTTGGAGAGATTGTATCCCCTAAAGAAGCCCTCAACCTTTTTGACAAAATCTTCCTCAAAATCTTATAGAGTGATGTCACCAAACTAATTGGTTTAAATCACCAATTCAGATGGTTCCATCCCTCTTAGGAATCAAATAGATAAATGTGGCATTTGCACATAAATTAACCACTCCTGTCTCATAAAATTCCATGAAAACTCTCAGCAAATCCCCCTTCACCACCTCCCAACAATCTTGAAAAACTGCTATGGAAAACCCATCGGGGCTTGGAGCCTTGTCTCTCTTGCACTCAAAAATTGCATCCTTAATCTCCATTTCCTCAAAAGGTCTCTCTAACCAAGTGGCGCTTTCCTGATCAATAGGCCTCCACTCAAGCCCTTCTAGCCCAGGCTTGACTCTCTCGTCCTTTGAAAACAATTTTGAGTAAAAATAAAAAATCCCTTAGACTATTTGCTCCTCTGAGCCCACCACTACCCTTGGCCTTACTTTTAACCTCTTAATGAACTTTTTCTTCCTTTTTCTATCAGCAATCCTATGAAAGAATTTTGAACTAACATCCCCTTCCTTTAACCACCTTACCTTTGCTTTTTGTGCCTAAAAAATCTACTCTCTAAGATTCAACTCTTCCAACTTCACGCCTAACTCCCTCCTCTCTCTCCTCAAATCCTCAACCTCATTCCCTTGCATCTCCAAAGAGTCTATCTCCTCCATTCTACCCATAACTTGAAGTTTAGATGATTCCAAATTCCCAAACACCTCCCTATTCCAAAGTTTCACACGTTTTTTAATGACCTTCAACTTTCTCATGAATCTAAAACCCTCCCACCCGTGACATCTAGCATTATTCCACCACCCTGCAAAGTTTTCCTTAAACAAATGATGATCCATTCACATATTCTCAAACCTAAATGGAAAAGGACGACTCTCGATCATAATGGGGCAATGATCGGACACCAATCTTGGAAACGCCTCCTGTCTCACATTGGGGAAAACCTCCTCTCAATCCAAAGAAAATAAAAATCTATCTAGTTTACAACATACCTGACTTTTCCTAAGGTTAAACCATGTGAATCTGCATTAAATAAAGGAGAATCCACCAACTCACGTCCTCTAATGAACCCGTCAAAATCTCTCATACTCCTATTGATTCTACCCCCATTAAGCTTCTCTGAAACCTTTCTAACCACATTGAAATCCCCCCCTAAACACCAGTTGGGGTAGCATAACCCATATAACCCACATAACTCCTCCTACAAAGCCTGTCTCTTAGAGGGACAAATTGGGCCATATACGCCCGACAGCCACCACTCACTATTATTTAGATTCTTGAACCTAATTGATAATGAAAACTCTCCAACTAAAGAGTCACACTGAAAAACCGCCCTCTCATCCCAAATACATAAAAGACCTCCAGACCTTCCCACTGATGGTACAAAAGCCCCCTTTTTATGCCTAACTCCCAAACACTTTTAATAAAATTCCTATCACAAGCTTCCACTTTAGTTTCCTGAAAAATGAAAATATCAGGTTGATGTTTCCTCAAAAAATCCCTAATGACCCCCCTCTTCTTCCGAGAGCTTAAACCCCTCACATTCCAACTAACAATATTTATTGAGAAACATTGCCATTCCTAACCTCCTCATGTCTCCTATCAGAATTAATTGTGCTCACCAAATTCCTTAACTCCCTAGTCCCCTTTCTAACCGAAGCCCTTCCCCTTCTAACACACTCCCTCCTAGAGACACTAATTTCCTTTCCACTAACCTCCTCCCTCCCATTTAACCTTACTAACGAAAGCCCCATAAACTTAAAGCAAATGCTTGAAAATGAGTACTTCATTTTCCTCAATAGGACAAGACGCATGCTTGCTTAACTCCATCAACCAATGCTCTGTTTCTACCTTATTATCCCTCACCCCACTAAAAATACAGCTTCTCCTGGGCATATGATTAACAGAATGTCCCGCTTGAGCATCATTTACTTGGCCTACAGGAATGTTAGCATTATAGGACACAAGATTAATAGTAGAGCCAGTCATCATGGCTCTGGAAATATCCAGCAAGACTCCTTGATCATCCATTCCCCTAACAGAACAATCAAGACCCAGACATTGAGATCGCCCTACCCCATCCCCAAGAGAAGAAAAGACTTGACTAGCAGTGTTACCCCTCTCAGATGCTGGAGCTGTGGTATCTTGGATAACAGTGTCACTGACATGATCCATTGTTTCAGAGAAACCCTCGGCCTCCTCCTTCTCAACAGTGCCTTGTTCCTTAAAGAGATTACACAGCTGAAAATCATACTCTTCTTAATCACCTCCATCGCCGTTTAAACTAGAGACAAACTCAGAGCTCGTCTCAGACCCATACATTTCCAGAGCTTGCAGCACTTCGTTAGGCTCAAAACACCCATCATCTACCTTGCGACTCAACAAATCAGCATCGTTTACATCCTCTATCCTATCATCGACCCACTCCTCCGTATTCCCCTCTGTTCTCTGCAGATCCTCAACAGATTCATTCATGAAATCAGCTAATCCTAGCTGAATCTTGTCCCTCGTTAGTCGAAATTGATTATTCCTCGGAGAATTCATCTCGCAATCAACATCCATAGCCTCTTGCACCCCAGACGACTATCGACGCTGAGCCTCCTCCTCTCCAATGGATCGTCTCTCCTCTACAAGCAATTCGGATCGATCAGCATCATGGATCCTCTCTTCTGAACCATGAACCCCCTTCAATTGACCCACTAGGCCCAATTTAGCTGAGTAGACCTCATCCACACTTTGAGGCCCAACATTATAATCCATTTGCTGCTTATAGACTGGTCCAGCTCTTGGAGAATACGAACTAGCTATGAAGCACAGGTACAGGTACGGGTACGGGTACTGGTACAATACGGGTACGTCGATACGGTAAAATTCAAAAAAAATAGGGTACGGGTACGGCTTCGGCTTGGTACGTTTGTAAAAAAATATTTATTTTTAATTTAGAGTAATGCAAAAATTAATTAAATTGTTTAATTTGTTAAGGTCCAACTTATAATTAACATTTAATGCCAAAAGGAAAAGTATAAATCAAAATTAAATGTTAATATATTAAACAATTTACAAACCATTGTTTAATTTTAAAATCATGCTAAGCATAAAATAAAAACTAAAAAACGAATCTAGTGAAATAAGTTTTATCTCTGTAGTAGAAGGAAAATATTGTTTCAACTGAGATACGGTACAGCTTGGATATATACTCGGTATGCCTGGGTACGTCAAAAATTAAGAAGAAAAAACTTGGGTACGTGGTTCGTGTACCCGGTACGTATACAGAAGTACCATACGAGGTACGGTACGCCGGTAAGTACCCGGTACGGGTACGACATGTTTTTCGAAGTACCCATGCTTCATAGCGAACTAGGGCATTGATTAATAAACCTCCGGCCCTTATCATAAAAATCACTTGGGCCCAAAATAAAAGTTGGCCCACTATGCCCCATTGGCCCATTTGGGACCTCCCTAAGCCCCTTATCCCTTGATTTGCCCTCCATCTCAGCCACCACACGAGATCTGACCCCAGCCCTTTCGACTTCTGCACCCTTTCGATTTTTCCCTACCAAGCCACCACGTGTCCACCCTGGCTGTCTCTCCCCTTCGTCTTCCTCGTCACCGGCGAAAGATTCGCCTGAAGACTTTTGTCGGAAAATCGTTGGCCAAACTTCCCCATTCCGTCGCACTGACTTGGACAATGGCTTGAGGCACACCATAGAAGATTGATCTCCCTCTGTAACCTCCATACAAGCTGGCAGAAAACCGCAATCAAAGTCTTTGACTTTCAATCTTACCTCAAATAGATTGTCCAAAGAGAGTTCTTCTATCCACTTCCAACAAACCACCACATCTCTGTCCTAGTACCTGTTCATTCCAAAGGGTAAATGGCAAGTCATACACTGCAATCCACCTTCTGTAAGAGACAATAACCTCTTGTTTAACATGCTTCACCTCTGATCACTTCTCCAAACTGATCGCCACATCTTTGTCAAAGAACCTCAATTCCTTGTTTTCAATAAAATTCGCTTTCTCTCTATTCCTTACCTTGAACAAAGCTCTATTGATTTGAAATGGTCGAAGAGAAATAGGCATCTTTAAATATTTGCGCAATTCCTTTTCAATTTGAGCCTAACTGCTTGAAAAATCGCATCTTACACAGACTACAGCCTGCTCCATATCAGCCCTTAAATTACCCATTCGATTCTTAGTGAACAAATCAACAAACTTCTTTCCTCTATTCACCCATGTTTTCCCTTCCCTAGCCTTCTCCTTTGTCCCCTTGCTCTGAACTCCTTTTGTAACTCTAACCCTGGCGTCCATACCTATAGTGTTCCTCTTGGGTTCATTGCAAATGACATTACGAAGCATGGCAGCTGTATCCATCCACCCACTACCATTTAGCTTGTTTGGTTTCAGTTTTCAGAAAATTCTACTTTTTTATTTTTTCGTATTTTAATGTTTTCAATGAATTTTTTTAATATTTTAAGCTTTTTTTTTTTAATTTTTAGACACACCTAACATAAATATACTTAAAAAGTATAATATTTGTGAAAAAAATCTCTAAAAAATACACTAAATACCAAAAAATACAAAAAAAAAATGAAAATTCAGTACATTTTTGTATTTTTGTTTATTTATTAATTTTTTAAAATATTTTTTTACAAATATTTTACTATTTTAGATACATCTAAGTAAGGTACATCTAAAAGAGTAAAAAAATTACTTAAAATTTTAAAAATATTCACTAAAAACAAAAAAATACGAAAAACAATAAACTCAATTTTCAGAAAACTAAATTTAGAAAACTGAAACCAAACACACTGATTATTCCCTGCCGGAATAATGATGTTGCATTTCGTGACACCTCCCTCCCATTTCAACAAGTCAACAAAAACACCCCTACCGTTGGTATACTTCTGTAAACAAAACACAACGGAGCTGCTATGGTATTTGCTAAAGAAAGAGCCTCCTTTGTAAAGCTTCCCCACCTGCTAAAGAGCTTGCACTGCCCAACTTACACCTCCCAAATCTATCTTCAGTGAGAAGCTTTGTAGTCGATTCTTCTCTATAATCTCCACTAGACTCCCTCTAGATCTCTCGTCAACCTGGATAATGATTATGCCATGTTATTTTGTTGGCTTTTATATATTTTTTGGGTAAGTAGCTTTTATATATTTCACTTACCTACCAAAAAAGAAGAAGAAATTAATTGGTGGCAAAATAATAAACCAGCCTTTCTCCTTTCTTTATACAAATTGTCGGCAAAAAGCACCTGGTTCATGCATAATCAAGTTTATATATATGCGTTCATTTTGAAGATGAGCTATGTTTTATATATGTTAATTTGCACACAAAATATTAATATAGATATAGTTTAGTTGCATGAAGTGAGGGTGGGGGAGCAAGGGCATGTAGAAGTTTTTGAGGTTGAGAGTGCCTATGAGTGCGTGTATATTACATTTAAATATATGTCGACAAATTTTTTTTCCTGCTTAGTTGTAATATATGTGTTAAATATGAATAAATGTTAGAGATTGATGTCAACTACAAATTGATTTACTCTTTCTCCACTTGTGATCTCTATGAGGGACTTGTTCCTCCTTCAAGTCTTCACTTCATTGCCTCCTTTGTTAACATAATTATAAAAAAGCAGACTATAGCAAAATGACTGTTTTTGTTGTATCTGAAAAGGAAAGTGAACACCCTTTCCTATCAAAACCTATTATCTATATCTTAGGAGCCTGTAACCCTTCCTGAAGAGAAGATTGAATCAGAAACCTATATTTAGTGGTCTTAACCTGTATTAAGGCGGGATGGTGTAAGTGGAGAAGTGCGTCTGGGGTACTATGTGATAAACGAATACCCACTAAACTTAAAGGTAAGTTCTATAGAACAGCTATTAGACTAGCGATGTTGTATGAGATAGAGTGTTGGGCAATCAAGAAACAACATGTAGCTAAGATGAGTGTGGATGAGATGAGAATGCTAAGGTGGATGTGTGGCAAGATTAGACAAGACAGAATTAAGAATGAGTGTATTAGGGAATGGGTAGGAGTAGCACCGATAGAAGATAAGTTGAAAGAGAATCGATTGAGATGGTTTGGTCATATTCAACGGAGACTAACAGAGACAGTAGTAAAGAGATGCGATGCTGTAACGGTAGATGGAAGTGTTAGGGGACGGGGTAGACCTAGATTAGCATTGGTTAGCCTTGTAAATAGAGATATGGATCTACTTAATTTGACTAACGAAATGACCTTTGATAGGGCCGCGTGGAGAAGAAAGATTGATGTAGTGGATCCTATTTGATGGGACTGAAGGCTTGGTTTGGTTGGTTGGTACAATTGCCACCTTATACATTCATTGATTCAGCCATTAGCATTTGCATGAAATAATCATATTGATTTCTGTTTTCAATTTGGTTAGGAAAAATTGCCCTATTTTCTATTTTTTCAATTCTACAAGTTCAACCTTTAGAAATCATTTATTACTTTTTTGTTTGTACTCTTTAAGCTTCTATGTTTCAAAGTCTAGATCTCATTACTCATGGAGGGATTTAGAGGTTTCAAATGCATTATTTTGTATACTTTCCAGAGATTGTCTCATCTGTGTAATTCCCATGAAGTCTGTACGTTGTTATTCCTGTTGGCACATAAATTTTAAACCAAATTTATGTTTAAATTTCAAATACAGTCAATGACACACATAGAGCCTACAATAAGATTGTTGTAGGCAATCACTTCCCAAAATGATTAATTTGCTCCGTTGAGGTATATAAATAAAACAACGTCGTATCTTAACGACGTTATTCAAGATGCTCAAATGACACGTGGAGCCTACGAAAAAATGACACCTGTAGAGCCTACAACAAAGACATCACACAGGATGAAACCCCAAAGATCAATTCGGTTAATCAGATATACGATTAATCAGATAGCGCTATTATTCAAAATTTAAATAGCGTTATCATTCAATTTGAAATTCAAATATCATTCAATTTGAAATTCAAAATGAAGATGAAGCGTTCCTATCACCTGATGGCCCTCCATAAATATGAGGACCATCACACAAGACCGGGGGATAGAAAAATCAGAAGTGAAAAGATCAGAGAGAGAGAGAGAAAGAAATTGAGAGCTAAACAATTCGTTACAAGAAAGAAGAGGAGAAGCCTAGAGAACTCAAGAACCTACGCTAATGGCAATGAATAGGTAAAGGGTTCCAAACCCAAACTGTATTTTGTATTCGAGGGTTCAAAACCCATAACAATCTCAATAAAATATTTATTTATTTTTTCTTAAATTATCTTTTGTTGTTTATTTTGTTCTTCATTAATCGGAGGTTTCATTTATATAAAATGTCTAATTAACGATCTGAAATACAGATCGGAAATAGGAACCTGCTATTCAAATAATCAACACTGTTTAGTCCAAAAAAACTAAACAGTGGACATTTGTAACGTAAATTTTGAAATGTGCTGAAACACTTCATGTTTTAAAATTTGTGTCTACAAATTCTGGCACGCCCAGTGGGACTTATTTCTCCTCCCATCTTTTGAAGAACAAAAAAAAAAAAAAATAATATATATATATAGTTGAAACTTACTGACGTATTCTTTTGTTATAGGAATGCTGAAGCAACTGTTAGGAGACAAACCTACACTCCAGTGGTTCTGAAATCACCAAGGTTGGAGATAACACCCATCACCCAAGGGGCTCCGGAGCGAATGCTCTTGGCTGTCCCAAAGGTAGAGCCAACGAAATCCTGGAAAGATGCACTTCTTTCCCCTGCCACCCAAGGGGCTCCGGAGCGAAAGCTCTTGGCTGTCCCGAAGGTAACTGGTGTGACAAAGAAAGTCACACTTCTCCAGAAAGCTGAAAGTTTGAGAAAGATTACTGAAGATTATGTGAAAGCGTCAAAGCAGTACGCAATTGTGAGGGCCACAGCCCGAACGAAGAACTTTCTAATTCAGGCAAAGGAGGCTAATCAGTTTGCAACTACGACTTTTGTTGCAGCTTCAACGGGGGCAACAAAAAATGTTGTGGCCCAACTACTCAAAAGGGTAGAAGACTCCATTAAAATGGTGGAGTCTGCCCAGAAGAAAGCTTCTGTTGAAAACATGGCCATCATTAGGGCCATTGGGAGGAGGGTAATGACCCAAACTTCTGTTGATGGAAAAAAGGCCCCTGTTGTTGAAAAAACAGTTGATGCCTATAAACCGATAGTTCTGTTCAGAGCACAAAATCGGTCAAACCAAATCTTAGTCAACTCTCAGGAGCCAAAGGAACACTCGTTGGCTCAACAGGATTCAAATAAGGAACACCCGTTGGCCCGACAGAATAAGGAACACCTGTTGGCCCAACAGAATAAGAAACACCCTTTGGCCCAACGGGATTTGAATCAACATCAATTGACCCACTCTAAAAATGTAGGGACTGTTTTGAAAATTCATGAGGAATTTGCAAAGGCACAAACGGTTCCTTCTATGCCCTTAGGGGCTCAACTTGATATGTCATTCGGTCCAGTTTCGAAAAGACAAAGGCGAAGAAGAAATAAAGCTTTAAAGAAACTGGAACTAAGAACAGTGGCAACAAATGTTATAGGAGCTATTGAAAGGGCTCTCTCGAAAGATGAACCCCAAAAACAAATTGAAAGTCCTATCTTTGTTGGAAAATCCAAGGTGGATGAGGGTAAGCAACCCTTGAGAAATATTTCTACTTTGGTTGAACTATCTATGGAGGGAATAAGAAAAGGGCCTGTGACAAGGTCCATAACCCGTCAGGCTCAAAACAAAGCATCGCAGTCAGATGCTTCAAATATGAATAATGTTGTGGGGGTTGATAATCCTTTATACGAACAACATGATTCTATCTCGTTTGTTTCAACGAATATTGGAAACAATGAATTGAAAGATATCAACAAAGTCGCAGTTATGATGACTGAGGTTGAGAAAGAAGGTGAAAATTCGCAGGTCCAGCAAGACCAAGGTCTCAAGGAAAAAGTGGTGGCCCTACAGGAACAACTCGAGAGAAGAGAACGGGAAATGGCTGCTATGTTGGAGCAAATGCAACAGTCGCAGGCCCAAATGACAGGACCAGGAAGTGCACCCAAACAAACGACACAACCTGTTGTGGGGACATCTGTAGGCATACAAAGTACACTAGCCCCAGGGGGCAATGGTCCTTGTTACTCTGATCTAACCAGTGGTGGTATGAATCCAATGTTCATGGCCATGATTGATGATATGGTGAGGAGACAAGTAAAGAAAGTCAAAGAAAAAGATGATGAGAATTTTCGAATAATTACAAAACCTTACCCAGCATGGGTAGATGCTGTTCCATTTCCTTCTGGTTTTTCCCAACCAGATTTCAAAATGTTTGATGGAACAGGAGATCCAAGACAACATGTGGCTCATTTCCTTTCAAGATGCGGACCAATAGCCCAGAATGAGGCCCTGTGCCTGCAGCTATTTGTCCAATCGCTTGAAAGTTCTGCATTTACTTGGTATGCTAATCTTTCTGAGGGATCAATCCTAAATTGGGATTCCATGGTGAAGGAGTTCCTTAAACAGTTCTGCAACACACAAAGACGAGTTGGAGTACCAGAACTGATTGAGACCAAGCAACGTGACAATGAGTCTGTTACAGATTTCATTGCAAGATGGCGAGCTTTGACATTTGCTTGTCCTCAAAAGTTTACACAATTAGAGTTAATTCGGATGTGCCTTAACAACTTCCGACATGAGCTCTCTACGGCTCTTATGGTTCAAACTTTTGAAGGATTCAATGATCTATGTACTAAAGCTCATGATATGGAGCTGCATCTAGCTAAACGAAGGAGGCCTAGGGCCGTTGAAAGGGTTGAGTCCTCGACCGCAGCTACAATCGAAACCAGAAAGAAGGGTCCCGTTGTAGTAGGGGCTAAAAAGCCTAAGGAATTTAAAAAGGTGACTATGAAAGAGAGGTTGGAGAAGAAGTATTCTTTCATGGATGATCTGGTCGAAGACCTATTTGAAGATCTGTTGGAGCAAAAGTTGATTGCTCTCCCTGAGGTGAAAAGACCACATGAGGTAGGAAAGACCAATGATCCAAAGTATTGCCCCTACCATCGTTTGATTAGCCATCCGATAAAAGAGTGCTTTGTTCTGAAAGATAAAATTCAAGAACTTTTGGACTCTAAAATTATTGAACTCCCTCCTCAAGAGAAAACATCTGCTAACCCAATCACTATCGACAATGATAATGAAGGTGAATGGGTTGTTTATCAGTCAAAAAGCATGAAGAAAAAACAAAATGCCACAGTGAAAGCTAGAAGTGTGGTTGATTCAACAACACAAGGGCCAAAAGTTTCCAAAAAGAAAAAATCAAAGTTTCTAGGAAACAGAAAAAAGCCAAAGTAAGTAAGAGAAAAGGAAAAAAGCACCAAAGAAGGAAAAGGGGGAGAAATTGGTCCCTGATGAGCAGTTAGAGCAAGGTCCTCTTGTCCCAGTCACATTGGAGGAATTTCTACCTTCAAAATTTCAATCTGTGGAGTTGCAGACATACTTTGATAAAAGGAGGAAGGAAAAGTTTACTTTGGCCCCTTGCCTAACCATCATTGTTTTGAGTGATAGCGAGGAAGATGAGGGTGAAATTGGTTCAAAAGTTAGGGAAGGGGATTGCATTACATCTCCTATCTGTATACCTGACTCACCAGAGTATACACCAACTTCTCCAGAATACACACCAGCCTCTCCAGAATACACACCAGCCTCTCCAGAATATACACCAGCTTCTCCAGAGTATACACCAGAAGCCTTTTCTCCAGAGTATTCGCCAGTACCACCAATGTACTATCAAAGCACTCCAGAATATGTAAGGGGAACAGAACAAAGAGACACCGGGTGTAGGTCCGACTCTGAGCTTGTAAAAAAGGCGAAAAAATGACTACACTTCAAGGATGATGAGGTGAATGGCAGGTGTATGTCGGATGATGAAGTATGGAAGCATTCAAGTAAACAAGCAAA
This sequence comes from Camellia sinensis, assembly GCF_055761805.1. Lineage (NCBI taxonomy): Eukaryota > Viridiplantae > Streptophyta > Magnoliopsida > Ericales > Theaceae > Camellia > Camellia sinensis. Next base: position 23,200,913 of record NC_138969.1, on the reverse strand, counting down.
GTCATCTCAAGTTGAGGATCCTAATGAAGATTGGGAACTTAACTTTTCCCCTGATGATTCACCATACACATCCCCAGCTAGGACATACGATGGAGAAAGTGTATCAAGTGACCACTTTGACTTTCCTTGTAATGTCATCACTGTGGACGTAAATTTTGAAGAGCGAGAAATACATATCATTCGCAATCCAGGTGATGATGAGAAAGCAAAAATTGAAGCTAGAAGGGAAACAGAACATCAGGCAAAAGTAACAGTCTCTTTGAAAGATGAGAGTTTTGAAGCCCATCAAAATTTAAGTATTGAAAGAAATCAAATTTCTGGACACCCTTTCCCTAATTGGGTCGAATGGGTTCAGTTCCCACGAGGATATGCAGTACCTCGTTTTCCTTTATATAATGGGACAGGTTGTCCAAGGCGCCATTTGGTTCGTTTCCTTGCACAATGTGGAAATACAGTAAAAAGCCAGGCGTTACTTCTACGGCAGTTCGTTCTTTATTTGGAAGGATGGGCAGCGGATTGGTACTTCAGCCTGCCACCTAATTCAATCCCAGATTGGGACACCATGGCTGATTGATTTTATAGGACATTTTATAAGCCATGGCCAATAGAAATTGAGATGTCAGAACATTTGGATGACGAAGGTACATCTTCTCAAACATATGATTTCATAGAAGGCACAATTGAGGAGAAGATTGAAACTGCCCTTGACCTTCGAGAGATGGGCACTTATCGCCCAAGGGATTTGTTCCCTTTATGGGTAGAGCAAACACCATTTCCTGAAGGATACGAACTTCCAAATTTTGTCCTATATGAGGGTTATGGAGATCCTCAAAAACATATTAGGCGTTTTTTGAAACAGTGTGGGGAAACAGCTCAAAATGAAGCACTTTGCCTAAAACAATTCCCCCTTTCCTTAGAAGGGATCGCCTTTGACTGGTATTGCTCCCTCGATGGAGTCGTGGTGCCTAGTTGGGAGGCCATGAAGAATGGTTTTGAAGAATCTCAATGCTTTTATAGGCGTGACTCCCGGTACCTAAGAAATGGGAGAAGAATGCAGCTCCAAGAAGATGGAGAAGTGACTGATGATGATGATCACCCTACAGCTGGACCAGTTAACATGGTCCAAATAAGTGAGGGAATAAAAGAAGTTGAGGTCAACGAAAAAGCGGTTGCTGAAGTATGCCAGACTTATTTGACCTACCGGAGGAAATTACGAAATCCTCAGGACCCTCAAATGTCGGAAGTTCCACAAGTTTTGCTGGAGGAAGAGCAAGTGAAATATGATGTACTAGCTCATCTAAAGAAAATTCCAGCATTGTTGAGTGTATATGATGCACTAAAAATGTCTCCAGAGCTTCGAAAGTCTTTAATATATGCCCTGTCCAAGCCAGAGGATTTCCACAAAGAAATTGAGTGTAGAAATCAAGAGAAGGCAACTACATGCATGGCTATGGTAACCTTTGGTGACAAAGACATGTGTGCTGAAATATGACAGACCATAATCGGCCTTTGTTTATCACTGGGCTTATCCATGATGTGAAAATTTCTCGAATTCTGGTTGATGGAGGATCTGCGGTAAACCTCCTGCCTCGGAGGGCCTTAAACTTATTAGGGGTTCGAATTTCACAACTTCGCCCAAGTCGTTTGGTCATTCAAGGATTTAATCAGAATGAACAACGCCCAATGGGGAAGATTGAATTGCGAACCAAGTTTGGGGATATTGAAGAAAGCACTGAGTTCTTGGTCATTGATGTAGACACCTCTTACAATGCTTTGCTTGGGAGACCATGGATGCATAATCATCATGCAGTGCCATCAACTTATCACCAATGTATTAAGTACCCGTTGCCTTCACCTAAAAAAGAGGGGACAATTGTGGCTGACGATGATCCATTTGGAGAAGTAGAGGCCTACTATGCTGATGCTCGCTTCTATACAAAGACTTCACAAAGAAAGGGAAAAGATGTGAAGAAGTCTGAAGATACTCCGAATGTCAAAGACGCTCTAGAGTCTATTCCAGTTTCAACAAAAAGAACTTTTCGATATGTGCCAAAGTCCGAAAGGAAATTGGGGGCAAAGGCTCTAGCTCCAATAAATCCAATTTTGGATCTAAAGGGTGAGTTCACGTTGCCATTAAGGAAGACAGAATGCACTTATGTGGAGAAATATAATAAAATTGTGGTCCCTTCTAAAGGAAAAGGGTCGAAACCCATCATATTCCACTCACTTGGAGATGTTGAACAGAAAGTGAAAGTTGAACAAATGCCAGAAGAAAACATCTCGAGTTTTGAGAAGCCTACCTTCAGTGCAGAAATCACATAGATGTTGGTAAAAGTTGGTTTAGATCCTGAAAAAATACCAGGAACAATGACATCCTTTGACTTTGCATTAACACTTTCACAGAGGCAGGCTATCCAGCAAGGCGGTATTATCACCGCTAGGACAGAGGGGTTAGGCTATCAGGGGAATGAGGAAAAATTTCCAGTAAACATGACTATCACTCAAGATGTATTGGAAGATGTTGACCAAGATGAAGCTCAACCTGCACCAACAGAATTTGAAGCAGGAGGCCAAGCCACCGTGGATGACCTTCGTGAAATAAATCTGGGTGATGAAGGAGAAAACAAACCAACCTTCATTAGTGCAAATTTAAAGGAAGAAGAAGCTCGGCAATATATTTTCTTTTTAAGGGAGTATCGTGACATATTTGCATGGAACTACAGTGAGATGCCTGGTCTTAATCCAGAGATTGCAGTCCATAAGCTTGCAATTCACCCTGAGAAACGGCCAGTTAAACAGCCTCAAAGGCGAACTCAACCAGAGCTTACAGCCCAAATTGAAGCCGAAGTCGACAAGCTTATCAATGCAGGATTCATCAGAGAAGTCAAATATCCAGCTTGGCTAGCAAACATAGTGCCAGTCAAGAAAAAGAATGGTCAAATCAGGGTTTGCATTGATTTCCGTGATCTCAATGAGGCTTGTCCTAAAGATGACTTTCCTTTGCCCATCACTGAACTTCTTGTAGATGCAACTACTGGGTATGAAACCTTGTCTTTTATGGATGGATACTCAGGATACAATCAAATCCGAATGGCACCTAAAGATGAAGAAATGACTGCATTTAGGACTCCGAGAGGAGTCTTTTGCTATAAGGTAATGCCTTTTGGCCTGAAAAATGCTGGGGCCACGTATCAAAGGGCGATGACTATAATTTTTGGTGATATGCTCCATGACATCATCGAATGCTATGTTGATGATCTTGTCGTCAAGACAAAGGAAAAGGAAAACCATGTGGAAGATTTGAGAAAAATCTTCGAACGTTTGAGGAGGTACAAACTCAAGATGAACCCACTAAAATGTGCATTTGGAGTTTCATCAGGAAAATTTCTTGGGTTTGTGGTTCGAAACAAAGGGATTGAAATTGACCCTACCAAGATTAAAGCTATTGCCGAAATGCCTCCTCCACGAAATTTAAGGGAATTGAAGGGGCTACAAGGGAGATTGGCCTATATCAGAAGATTTATTTCTAACTTGGCTGGTCGATGTTTGCCGTTCTCAAGATTGATGAAAAAGGGTGTTCCATTTGAATGGGATCAGCAATGCCAAAATGCTTTTAATAGTATTAAGGAGTATCTTTTGAAGCCTCCAGTACTTATGAGCCCAATAAAAGGAAAACCACTTTTGTTGTACATAACAGCCTTGGATGGTTCATTAGGGGCATTGTTGGCACAACATAATGAGCATGGGAAAGAAAATGCCTTGTATTACTTGAGTCGTACTTTGGTTGGGGCAGAGTTCAATTACTCCCCTATCGAAAAGACATGTCTTGCCTTGGTGTTTGCCTTGCAAAAACTAAAGCACTATGTCTTGGAACACGAAGTCAAGTTGATATCAAGAGCAGACCCCTTGAAATATATACTTTCACGGCCCATACTTTCAGGGAAAATTGCAAAGTGGGCTGTAATTCTCCAACAATTCGCAATTGAATATGTTCCCCAAAGAGCTGTAAAGGGGCAGGCTCTAGCAGATTTTTTGGCAGCACATCCTATACCTGATGACTCACCTCTAGTAACTGATTTACCAGATGAAGAGGTTATGCAAGTAGAAATTCAGAAAGGATGGGAGATGTATTTTGATGGAGCTTCAAGGAGTCCAGATGGCAAAAAGCAAGAAAATCCTAAAAACAATAAAGCTGGAATTGGAATTGTGTTTGTGACTCCAGACAATGCTATAATCACCCATTCTTTCGCCTTAAGTGAAGGATGCTCCAATAATGAGGCAGAATATGAAGCTGTAATTGCTGGATTAGAATTGGCATTACAAATTCCTATTGAAGAACTCTCAATTTATGGAGATTCGGAACTGGTGGTAAAGCAACTCCGTGGAGAATACATTGTTAAGAAAACAAGTCTCATCCCGTATCATGAAAGGGCTGATCAATTGCTTTCGCAATTCAGAAAAACACATATTTTCCATGTGAAGAGAAGAACAAATGCTCGAGCTGATTCACTTGCAAGTTTGGCTGCATCACTCACCCTACCAGATAGCAAAACAATTACTATCACAGTAGGTGAAAGAAGGGTGTTACAACCTTTAAAAGAGGTTTCTGACTTGGTTCCAATCTTGGTTGTCACCACGAAAGGAGAAAACGAGGAGGATTGGCGGGAACCATTCATAACTTACCTCCAACATGGTAGGCTACCTGAAGATAAAGTAAAAAGAATTGAAGTGAGACGCAGGGCTACCAAATTCGTCCTGTGGAAAGATGGAACGTTATACAAAAGGTCTTTGGATGGAATGTTCATGCGGTGTATAGCCAAGGAGCGTATTCAAGAGGTAATGGCAGAAATACATGCAGGTGTATGTGGGGCACACCAAAGTGGTCCTAAATTACATATGTAGCTAAAACGGTTGGGATACTATTGGCCGACTATGATTGCAGATTGCATAAATTATGCTCGAAGATGCCAAGTCTACCAATTCCATGGGAACTTTCTCCACCAACCCCCAGAGCCTTTACATTTAACAACTTGTTCTTGGCCATTTGCAGCATGGGGTATGGACATTATTGGTCCCTTTGTACCTCCATCTTCAGCAGGATATCGATACATCCTAGCTGCAACTGACTATTTTTCAAAATGGGCAGAGGCTGTGGCTTTAAAGGATATAAAAAGCACAGTTGTCTCCGAGTTCATCCGAACCCATATCATTTACAGGTTTGGGATTCCAGAAAGTATCATCATGGATAATGAACAGCCATTCAGGAGTGATGCTTTGAACAAGTTATTTGCCAAGTACAAAATCAAAAACAACCATTCATCAAGATATCATGCACCTGCCAATGGTTTGGCAGAAGCTTTCAACAAGACATTGTGCAAAATTCTTAAGAAGATGGTGGATAAGAACAAAAAAGCTTGGCACGAAAAGTTACAAGAAGCTTTGTGGGCTTATCGAACTTCGCACAGAACTCCTACTCAAGCAACCCCTTATTCGTTGGTTTTTGGAGGAGAAGCAGTGTTACCACTTGAGGTTCAAATACCATCATTACGAGTGGCAATACAAGAGTCCTTAACAGAAGATGAAAGTGCAAGAGTGAGGTTGGCTGAGCTGGAGACCCTGGATGAAAGAAGGTTGTATGCTCAACAGAACTTGGAAATCTACCAACAAAGGATGGCAAATGCATTCAATAAAAGAGTGAGGCTTCGTTCCTTTAAAAAGGGGGACTTGGTACTAATGGTTAGAACACCCATAGTAGTCTCACGAAGAACCAAAGGAAAGCTTGAGCCCAAATGGGAAGGACCTTATGTGATTGAGAAGGTTTATTCTAATGGAGCCTATTTGTTGATAACGATGGATGGTGACAGAATCATTCCCCCAACCAATGCAAGGTTCTTGAAGAGATATTACCCTTAAGAAAGCCTGCTAGGTTGAAACCCGAAAGGGCGGCCTAGGCAAAAGTTAGGGCAAAAAAAAAAAAAAAAAAAACCCACCAACGGTATTGTATGTGGTTAAACTGCTAAAATACCTCACCGAAATCTAAGGTGATAAAACATTAGATACTCCTGGCCCGCAAGAGTATAAACTGTGTATGGCCAAACAAAAGTCAAACCCCACCAACGGTATTGTATGTGGTTAAACTGCTAAAATACCTCACCGAAATCTAAGGTGATAAAACATTGGATACTCCTGGCCCGCAAGAGTATAAACTGTGTACGGCCAAACAAAAGTCAAAAAAACCACCAACGGTATTGTATGTGGTTAAACTGCTAAAATACCTCACCGAAATCTAAGGTGATAAAACATTGGATACTCCTGGCCCGCAAGAGTATAAACTGTGCACGGCCAAACAAAAGTCAAACACCACCAACGGTATTGTATGTGGTTAAACAGCTAAAATACCTCACCGAAATCTAAGGTGATAAAACATTGGATACTCCTGGCCCGCAAGAGTATAAACTGTGTACGGCCAAAATAAGATAAATCAATGTATTGTATTGAGAAATTTCATATAAACAAATAAATCTATTGTGTACGGCTAAAATAAGACTAATCAATGTATTGAGAAATTTCATATAACAAATAAATCTATCATTGAGCGAAATTTCATAAATACATTATGTTCGGATGAATAAAAAAATAAAAGTGCATTCATTCATTAAGAGAAGCCTTAGCCCTTTCAAAAGCACGTTCCACAACACTGTGTTGTCCATTCTTCTTCTTGTGTTGGTTCAAAACATTCAGAGCAATTTGCATGCCTTCTTCTGATTTAGAAACACTCTCGGAAGCTTGTGCAAAATCACACATAAAGGATGCACGTTCCGCTTGGGTGGATGACAATTCCTCTTCAAGTTGTTTGAGTAACTCTTTAGTTTGAATAATCCTTTGATTAAGACCCGCAATGTGCTCATCCGACTTGATAATTGAAGCAGACAATTGTTCATGTTCGCCAGAAACTTTGTCGAAATGAAGCTTCTTCTCATAATATTGGGCCTCAAATTCTGCAGTAGACAAGTTTGAAGAATCTGCAAGTTGGGTTTTCAAAGCAAAGCACTCAAGGAATATCTTAACCTTCTCATAAAAGGAGATGAAGTCTACACCCAAACTCTTCAAAATCATAAAAACGTTGTTTGCTACAGCAATCATGTCATTAACATCCGTCATTGATTGGAGGGAAATAGTAAGACATTTCTGAATATGGGTGGCTGCTTCGTTAGAAGAAGTTCCCAAAAGAAGGTTAGATGGAGCAAAGGGTGCTTCAAGTTTGTCAAATAATTTGTTAACCCCATTTGCTTCAAGTAAGTCTGCAAGAATTTGAGCCTCTTCCGAGGTATCAGAAGTAATTTCGTCTGTCTCTTCCAATGTGTCAGAAGTATTTTCTGTGAAAATAGAAGGAGATACTCAATGAAAACGCAGAAGGTAAAAGCAATATATATATAGATGAATGAAGTATACCTTGGTGTACGGCTTGAAGAGACTTAGGTGAATGAGACAAATTCTGATTCCCACAAGTGGACCATGGATTTTGCAATGTGGCATGATCTAAAGAGAAAAGAGTTCCTTGAGTATGTATACATGATGAAATAAAATGAGATACAAGGAATGAATAAGAATACCCTTAAAGGTAGCCAATGGCATATGCGAGGCAGCTGGGGAAGTTTGAGGCGCAGTACCTAAGAAAATGAAAGGTATTAAAAAATAAAATAAAATAAATAAATAAATAAATAAATTTTTTTATACCTTTCTCTAATAGCTTGGGTGACTCGTTCGAAGGAGAAGAAAAAGCTACATTTGCTGAAGGCGATTTACTCATCTTAGTCGGTGTGCCATCTAAAAGAGGGGTGTAGTCATAAAACTCATCTTCACTCTCGCTACTTCCATTGAGAGAACAATCAAAAGATTTGGTAGGAGAAGGAATTTCAACACTCTTAATGTGAATACGACCCAAGGCAGTTAATTCATACCCATCTCCCTCAAAGAGTTCTTGAATCATATTCTCATCTTTATCTTCAAGAAAAGAGTACAAGTATGTGCGAAATTGATCCATTGGGGTTTTGGTCGCTACAGTGGGTTGGGAAGTTCCTGTACAATCACTGATAGACATAGTCTCTGGAAAAAGCTTTGCGAGACTAGAAAATTGGGGACCAGAATCTGCTTGCTCAAAGCTAAATCTCATTTTAAATTGAGAATTACACATATCCTCGAAAAGATGAAGGAGATCTGAAGCCGAGTAACTAGATCGAGAAGGAGCAATAAGTGGTCGACTATTATCCATTCTCTGAAGTGATGATTCTTCCAGAGCAATAGGTGAAGATGATGACCTAGCTCTAGAGTAAGGAGGATTTTTCGTCTTTCGGTCTTTAATTGACATATCTAGTTTTCTCTTGCGTGAAGATTTCGACTGGGAATGAGTAACATATTGAAGCACGGTAAAGGAAGTTCCCAACCACCAATTGGCATAAGGCATGGTTACGTGAGAAGTAGATTGGGAGCCTGGTAACTCCAATGAGACTTTTGTACCGTAGCGTAGCATATGGCGCCAGTTGTAATAAAATTTAGCCCACTCAGAGGGTTGCCGACAAGATACATTAAGCGGTTAGGGGAGTACGGTTCAGAAATTGACGACCGAATCGGTTAGGGGAGTACGGTTCAGAAATGAAATTAAATCCCATTTTAAAAGTTAAAACCCCTTGCCTCAAAGATATAAGATAGCCAAGATGGAAAGATGATATCCTTTCAGAGTCGACCAGAATGCCTGAAGGTTCACTTTCATGGGTAAGAGCCCTAAACTGACACTCCGTACGATAAGTTAGGAGAGAGTCCACAAATGGAAATTTATCATTAAAAAACTGGGCTGCCGATTGGTTTCTAATAAACCCAAGATATGGCATGAAATGAATATCAGGAATTGGACAAATCAACTGAGGATCCCCATGAGAGTAAGTCTTGACAAAATATAGTGAAATCCATCCAAAAAAGTAATGTAAAGGACCTTGAATATTTTCCTTCCCAGGTGAAGATGATGATGCCATTTTACCAAGAGAATGATAGAGGTATGCAAGGACGGGGATGGCCAGGCTAAATAAGGTTCCACCTGCCATTTTGGTGGCTACATGAAAGGTCGTCGGACGAATTTCCCCAGAAGAGTGAGGGAAAACAAATCCGCTAAGCCAGCTCGCCAAAAAACCGGAAAGATACACATCATCAGGAATTCTATCCTTTCGTTGAAACCCACTGATCGAAGTTGGGGATTCGTCAATGAATTTAAAAGTCCAGTGGTTAAACTTCTTGGATTGAACAGAGCTGGCATAAATGTTGAAAAGCCCACGGCACGCCTTGGATGTCTGGGACGAATATAAAATGTCATTGGATGGGGTAAACTCTTCATAAAACTCACCACGAATGGGGAGCCCGCTAATGCGATGAAGGTCCCATAAAGAGATCCCAAGTTCGCCATAAATGGTGTGGAAAGTGTTAGTATCGGGTGACCACCGCTCTAAGAATCCTTTGAGCAAGGAGACATTCCTAGCATATGCAAATTGGGATACATAGATTGCAGCATAAATCCCACATTTCTTCAAAATAGGGGCAAATGTGGAAAGAACGTCATTCAACCAAAAAATCCATATGGGGGATTGCAAATGGGTAGAAATGCCACGGACATTAAAAGAATTATCCCACTTCAGTTTTTCATGCTTCATTCTCTTGAGAAGAGTATTAAATTCAGAGTAGTCAAGGTCCTCAGAAAATGGACGAAGGATTGAGACAGGGAATGAACCAATTGATTTTGAGTGCCCTTTCTCGAGAATCTCACAGCAGTTTCGAATTCCTGTATAAACCAAGTCTTCGGAAGCCGTATGTAAAGGGATGTAGGGGTCCAACTCGGTGGGTGACAATAAAGCAGTGATAGGTTTGTGCCGAATTATTTTCGGACCAGATTTATCCAGTACATCCCTCTCGTCACGTCGAAGATATTCAAGGGTCTTGTCCATGCTTCCTAAATAAAAAAAAAAATATATATATATATATATAATAAAATAAAATAAAATAAAAAATGGTTAGTGAAGGCAAAATGTCATAATATAAAGAGATTAACAAAAGCCCCTTAGCCAAGAACTCAAGCCGTTAGGGTGACGGACACGTTCACTGCCAAGAACTCAAGCCGTTGGGGTGACGGACACGTTCACTGCCAAGGACCCAAGCCGTTGGGGTGACGGACACAATCACTGCCAAGGACTCAATTCATTGGGGTGACGGACACGTTCACTGCCAAGAACTCAAGCCGTTGGGGTGATGGACACGTTCACTGCCAAGGACCCAAGCCGTTGGGGTGACGGACACAATCACTGCCAAGGACTCAATTCATTGGGGTGACGGACACGTTCACTGCCAAGGACCCAATCCGTTGGGGTGACGGACACGTTCACTGCCAAGGACTCAATTCGTTGGGGTGACGGACACGTTCACTGCCAAGGACCCAATCCGTTGGGGTGACGGACACGTTCACTGCCAAGGACCCAATCCGTTGGGGTGACGGACACGTTCACTACCAAGGACCCAAGCCGTTGGGGTGACGGACACGTTCACTGCCAAGGTTTCAAGCCGTTGGGGTGACGGACACATTCACTGCCAAGGACTCAAGCCGTTGGGGTGACGGACACAATCACTGCCAAGGACTCAAGCCGTTGGGGTGACGGACACAATCACTGCCAAGATTTCAAGCCGTTGGGGTGACGGACACAATCACTGCCAAGAACTCAAGCAGTTGGGGTGACGGACACAATCATTGCCAAGGTTTCAAGCCGTTGGGGTGACGGACACATTCACTGCCAAGGACTCAAGCCGTTGGGGTGACGGACAAAATCACTGCCAAGAACTCAAGCCGTTGGGGTGACGGACACAATCACTGCCAAGGTTTCAAGCCGTTGGGGTGACGGACACATTCACTGCCAATGATTCAAGCCGTTGGGGTGAAAGGACACAATCACTGCCAAGAACTCAAGTCGTTGGGGTGACGGACACAATCACTGCCAAGGTTTCAAGCCGTTGGGGTGACGGACACATTCACTGCCAAGGATTTAAGCCGCTGGGGTGAAAGGACACAATCACTGCCAAGGATTCAAGCCATTGGGGTGAAAGGACACAATCACTGCCAAGAATTTAAGCCACTCATTGCCATTAGGTTGGAAAGAGCAATGATACCTGCAAACAAACTCTGACGTCTTGCGTGTTGCCTGCAAAAGAGATAAAAAGACATGAAATAATTGTTAACCGAAAAAAAAAAAAAAAAAAAAATTAGTCATCATGATTCATGCAATTAAAATTCACTTGCACGAATCACGAGGGGCAAGGTTGATTTGACTTTTAACAAAAAAATTGGCCAATTGTACAAAGGGCTGCTACTAATACAATATAAAATAAAAGGTAGCAGGCTTAAAAAATTCAATTTTCAAAAAAAAAAAAAAAAAAAAAAAAAAAAAAAATGGTCTGTTCATATTTGGGTTTAGCAAAATCTGCTGTTAAAAAAAAAGTATAGCAGGTTTTTTCTTTAAACAGGAAAAGTCGTTGTTTGGGCTCATAGTTAAAAAACAATTCGATTTAAAAAAAAAAAAAAAAAAAAAGTCTGTTCATATTTGGGTTTAGCAACATCTGCTAAATAAACAAATATTTGCTGTTATTAAAAAAAAAAAAAAAACATTATATTCAAACAAGAAAACTCTATGTGTCCTCTTCAAGAAACCGAACAAATCAACAGAACCCATGCTTTCTTAATTGGGGCCTTTGAACATATATTAAATTGAGGCCTTTAAAATATGTTGATGACAAGAATCTGGGATAGTTTGGCTACCCACTACAATGGAGAAGGAAAATACCTAGCTGATTAAGCATCCCAAAACCATTTGGGCCACGTGGGCTCAACCATCTATGACTTACAACCTCCTGATATTACATGGGTTGTGACTGTAGAAAAACAAGATATCCATGAAGCTAGTGTGGGAATTAAAAAAGGCAATCTGCGTTGGTTTGTTCTTCTAAAAAATAAAAAAATAAAAAAAATAAATAAATAAATTTTAAAAAAAAAACAAACAAACAAACAGTTTGAAACTTTGTTTGACCTATTTAGATTCATGGTCTACAAAAAAAAAAAGGGTTTAAAAAAAAAAAAAAAAAAAAAAACCTGCTAAATAGTTTGAAATTTTTGAAATCCTTTGTTGGCCTATTTAGATTCATGGTCTAAAAAAAAAAAAAAAGATGAAGCTAGTGTGGGAAATAAAAAAAAAAGGGGTTCTGTGACTCAGATTTTGTGACTCAACAATAAGTAGATTGCTAGATGCCATGACCAAGTTACTAAACTTGTTCAGATTTTTTTTTGGTCTTTAAACAAGCAACTCTTCTTAAGCAAAAAAAATACATGCTGTTAAAAAAAAAGGAAGCAACAAATAGGGAAGTATACCGGATTGAAAGGAATTTGAAGGATTTCTTTTGGCACCTTCTTTAAAGTACAAGAAGAACAGCTTTTGTTGGAAAGAAAAAAAAAAAAAAAAAAAAAAAAAAGTTGCTGGAAATTTTCTGGAAGCAAGAAAAATTTGCTGAAAAAAAAAAATCTGCAGGGAAAAAAAGGCTGTAGGGAAAAAATATCTGAAAAGGTGTAATATAAAGGAAAAGTCTTGCTTAAGAAAAGAGGTAGTGGTCTCCTAAAATACTTCAAAGAAGCAAGAGTTTATGTAGGATTTGAAATACTAAGTAAGAGTTTGTGTAGGATTAGAAATCCTACTAATGCCAATCCCAAACTCCTAAAATATATATATATATATGTTGTAAAAAAAAAAAAAAAGTGGCAAGTTGAAGGCCCACAAAAAAGGGCCCAATTAAAAATAGTGGCCTAGAAAAGGAAAGGTCCATGATGGCCTAGAAAAAATAAAAATAATAATAAAATCTGCTGTAAAAAAATGGTGGCAAGTTGGAGGCCCACAAAAGAAAAGGCCCAATTTAAAAAATAGTGGCCTAGAAAAGGAAAGGTCCACGATGGTCTAGAAAAAAACCATGGCCTAGAAAAGGAAAAGTCTATGATGGCCTAAAAAAAAATAATAATAAAAAAAAATAAATAAAAAAATAAAAATGGTGGCAAGTTGGAGGTCCACAAAAGAAAAAAAAACCAATAAAAAAATGGTGGCCTAAAAGAGGAAAGATTCATGATGGTCTAAAAAATCCATGATAGGCTAAAAATAAAAATAAAAATCTCTACCACAAAAAAATTGGCGGCAAATTGGAGGCCCACAAAAGGAAATGTCCAATTAAATCTTGGACCTTACTCATGACCCTTCAAAAATAAAAAAAATAAAAGGTCAAGTCCATAAGAAGGACCCATGCAACAAAAGTAAAAGGGCCTATGAAAAGAGCCGTCAACCCAAAAATAAATAAAAATAAAAATAAAATAAAAAAAAAGGCCAGGGACCAAAACACAGAAATAATCCCATCCAAGACCTAAAGATCATCCACATAAAAGTGCCAAATTGTCGTGACTCGCACAGTTAAAAAAATTCACTTGTGCAAGTCACGAGGGGCATTTGTTGGCACATAAATTTTAAACCAAATTTATGTTTAAATTTCAAAAACAGTCAATGACACACATAGAGCCTACAATAAGATTGTTGTAGGCAATCACTTCCCAAAATGATTAATTTGCTCCGTTGAGGTATATAAATAAAACAACGTCGTATCTTAACGACGTTATTCAAGATGCTCAAATGACACGTGGAGCCTACGAAAAAATGACACCTGTAGAGCCTACAGCAAAGACATCACACAGGATGAAACCCCAAAGATCAATTCGGTTAATCAGATATACGATTAATCAGATAGCGCTATTATTCAAAATTTAAATAGCGTTATCATTCAATTTGAAATTCAAATATCATTCAATTTGAAATTCAAAATGAAGATGAAGCGTTCCTATCACCTGATGGCCCTCCATAAATATGAGGACCATCACACAAGACCGGGGGATAGAAAAATCAGAAGTGAAAAGATCAGAGAGAGAGAGAGAAAGAAATTGAGAGCTAAACAATTCGTTACAAGAAAGAAGAGGAGAAGCCTAGAGAACTCAAGAGCCTACGCTAATGGCAATGAATAGGTAAAGGGTTCCAAACCCAAACTGTATTTTGTATTCGAGGGTTCAAAACCCATAACAATCTCAATAAAATATTTATTTATTTTTTCTTAAATTATCTTTTGTTGTTTATTTTGTTCTTCATTAATCGGAAGTTTCATTTATATAAAATGTCTAATTAACGATCTGAAATACAGATCGGAAATAGGAACCTGCTATTCAAATAATCAACACTGTTTAGTCCAAAAAAACTAAACAGTGGACATTTGTAACGTAAATTTTGAAATGTGCTGAAACACTTCATGTTTTAAAATTTGTGTCTACAATTCCTCTGTACTTATTCTTGGTGGTTGGCGGCTGAGGCTTATTAGCTTGACAGCACTTTGAACATGTTAAATGTTTTCAAGAGCATGAATTTGTGATTGCGATCTCTACAGTGAATCCTTTTTTATATTTTCGACATAGCATTTTGTCTTTATGATTAGTTTCTCTTAATCCAATATAGTGTTATGTTACAAGCTTTGACCTCTCATTGTACGTTTTCTCTTAACAGGTTTTATTGGCTACTGGTGGTGGTCATTTAGTGTACCTAGAAATTGGTGATGGGATATTGACAGAAGTGAAACATGCACAATTGGAGTATGATATATCATGCCTTGATATAAATCCCATTGGTGAAAATCCCAACTGCAGTCAGCTAGCTGCGGTGGGAATGTGGACTGATATAAGTGTTAGAATATTTTCTCTACCTGACTTGAATCTCATTACGAAGGAAAATTTGGGAGGAGAGATTATACCACGCTCTGTTCTTTTATGTTCATTTGAAGGGGTATGTTTTATGCGTAAGCTTTATGGGCCTCTGTGTTCTGTATTTATCTTGATCTGCATGCATGCAGATTGTTTTTGATAGGGAATGTAAGATTTTCTATTATAGATTCAGAATGCTCTACAACTGCAATATATGAAAATGGCACACGTTCTAGACTGCGTCTTCCATTATAAACCACTTAAAATTTTGGATCTTTGATCCCTTTTGTTTTAGCATTGTTTTGAACCATAATAATGGTGGACCAATCTGGCATTGAGATTCCTGAAAAATGAAGCTGGGATGGCTTTGGAACTGAGCGTGTGCCACTTTCGTCAACATGTTAATTGTAAAATATATCTACGCAGTTTATACTTACTTCATGCCCCCATTGCTTGATTTCTTTTCAGATATCTTATTTGCTATGTGCCCTTGGAGATGGTCATCTCTTAAACTTTTTATTGAACATGAGCACTGGGGAGTTGACAGATAGGAAAAAGGTGTCCCTTGGGACCCAGCCTATAACACTCCGCACTTTCTCATCAAAGAATACAACACATGTATTTGCTGCATCAGATAGGCCAACTGTCATTTACAGTAGTAACAAGAAATTACTCTACAGCAATGTAAATTTGAAAGAGGTCAGTCATATGTGCCCTTTCAACTCTGCTGCTTTTCCAGACAGGTAAATTTGGCTCTCTCTCTGAATTTTAAGTTCCCCCCCCCCCCCCCCCCCCCTCTCATCATTGTCAATTGAAATGTTGGAACTTGATTCTTTTGTATTTTTGCTTAAACACACTTCTTGAATGGGAAAAGGAGAAATTTTTAATTTTTATTCTAGTCCATGCTTCTAAAAGTAATTCTATGCCACTTCTTTTTAATTTTAGCTCTACAGTTTGTTTTGGTCAAAGTCATCACTCCTACCGTTGAACTCTCTCTCTCTCTCTCTCCACTGTTGTGGTTTTCTGTCATTAAAGAATAATTGCTTTGTAAGAAAAGGTGTAGTGATCTCTCTTAGGACCTGTATACTTGCATAAATTGTGGCAGTTTTTTTTTTATTTTTTGGTAAGCAATTAGCTAGTGCTAGAATGGATCTAACTATAATGTATTACGAACATTGGATTCCCTAATGTAATATTGCTTTCTATAATTGTCAAATGTTACCATTACAATTGGTTCATGCGTCGTTGATTCTCTCAATTTTTGCCTGGTCTATTTTCTTGTACAATGTTATGCTGGTTTAAAGCTAAAACTGTATTTTTTTAAACACATTTTTCTCTTTTCTAGTTAAGATTTCTAATGAGTGGTCCATTTGCTGTCCACAGCCTTGCAATTGCCAAAGAAGGGGAGCTTACAATTGGCACGATAGATGATATCCAAAAGCTTCACATCCGCTCCATCCCTCTTGGGGAGCATGCACGCCGTATATGTCATCAAGAGCAGACTAGGACCTTTGCCATATGTAGTATGAAGTATAACCAATCAAATACGGAAGAGGCTGAAATGCACTTTATCCGCTTGCTAGATGACCAAACCTTTGAGTTCATATCAACATACCCACTTGACCAATACGAGTATGGTTGCTCCATACTTAGCTGCTCCTTTTCTGATGATAATAATGTGTATTACTGTGTTGGGACTGCTTATGTTATGCCTGAGGAGAATGAACCAACCAAGGTAAGATGTCATGCAGGTTATCGTCATTTACTAACCTCAATTGCTTTTTAAACTATTGAATTTTTGAACTAGCGAAGCTTTGGGGCTTCATCTTCTTCCATTAGATGAGTTCCATGTGAGGATCTTACAATTGAAAATAGCCCTATGTAATGAATCTGTATCTTACAAAGCATCCAACATTTATATGACATCCAATAAAATAAAAGCATGTATGAACATATGATTTTAATCTATTTTCTTTAGTGATAATTTCATTGCCGAATTTTTTTTAAGTAAAATACTTGTCATAATGGAATTAACTGAATCCTTTCTGAGGCCCCCAAGGAAAAAGTTCTAGCTTTGTCCCTGAATGATAGGTAGAAACTACTAGAACAAGTACAATAGTCAAATATGCATAACAAATGCTGCTGAACCTTGCCCATTCGCACTCTATTATTGGTTTTTTGAGTGAGATGACACGGGCACATAGTTCTGCTGTACTGGATATTCTAGAATGGAATTCTTGGGCAACCATAATTTTCTGTTTTAATCCTATTCCTACATTTCACCCATAGAAGATCCTGTTTTGCTCACATAGAACCAAAGTTTTGCAAATTGCTTACCTCTTATTTTGTATCTCCTTCTACCACAGGGACGGATACTGGTATTCATAGTTGAAGATCAGAAGTTACAGCTAATTGCCGAGAAGGAAACCAAGGGGGCTGTTTACTCTGTAAATGCCTTTAATGGAAAGCTTCTTGCTGCTATCAATCAAAAGATTCAGTTGTACAAGTGGATGCTCCGTGATGATGGTAGCCGGGAATTGCAGTCTGAATGTGGGCATCACGGACACATACTTGCCCTTTATGTTCAAACTCGCGGAGATTTCATTGTTGTTGGTGATCTGATGAAATCAATCTCCTTGTTAATCTATAAGGTGAAGTGACCAATCCATTCATAGTATATGTAATTGTGAATCTCCTTTTATTTTGCTAGTACTTCTAAAGGTGTCTAGGTGGACCCCTTCATGTGGGTATTTCTTGTCCTTTCTGTTGGCGGTTTAGATGTGCCATGAATTTGACAAATTAGTTGTATAGTTTTATTCTATTTTCTTGCTAATGCTCTTGAGTTGGTGGTGTCTTCAGCATGAGGAGGGTGCTATTGAGGAACGAGCCCGCGATTACAATGCAAATTGGATGTCAGCCGTTGCGATCCTTGATGATGAAATTTACCTTGGTGGAGAGAATAATTTCAACCTCTTCACTGTCCGAAAGAACAGTGAAGGTGCCACTGATGAGGAGCGTGGCCGTCTTGAGGTTGTCGGAGAGTACCACCTCGGTGAATTCGTTAACCGGTTCCGACACGGCTCTCTTGTCATGCGCTTGCCAGATTCCGATGTGGGTCAGATTCCAACTGTAATTTTTGGCACGGTTAACGGTGTTATCGGGGTCATTGCCTCCCTTCCTCATGACCAGTACCTCTTCTTCGAGAAACTCCAATCAAACTTGAGGAAAGTGATAAAGGGTGTTGGAGGATTGAGTCACGAGCAATGGAGATCATTCTACAATGAGAAAAAGACCGTAGATGCCAAAAATTTCTTGGATGGAGATCTAATCGAGTCATTCCTTGATCTGGGAAGGGTTCGAATGGAAGAGATATCGAAGGCAATGTGTGTTTCAGTGGAGGAGCTTATGAAGAGAGTAGAAGAGTTGACAAGGTTGCATTGATAATGTGACCTGGTTTGTCTCTGCACTTTTCTTTCTTTCTTTCGGATTTGTTGTTAAATCAAATCTGTAACTTTCACTTCGTTTTCTGGTTATATTCTTGATATAGTCTTTATGTTTGTAAGATAAATGTTTTCTGGAGCTTAGCCTACACATATGCTTGTATGACCGACCCCTCTTATCTCTGTTGGCTTTTTTACTTTAATTTTAGAGTAAATTACAAATACACTTTTTGTTATTTGTTTAAAGTACAAATTGTTATTCTTTTGTTAAAATTTTTTATTTAACAGAATTAACTGAAAAAAGAAATTCATAATTACTTTCTTATACAATAATAAAATTACTTAAATTATTTATTGAAACAAATTTGTAACATCATTAAAAACTGTTAATTGACTTGATGATTTATTGATAAAATGAGCGATTTGTTATGATATTAAAAATTTTAGGGTGTTATGTAAACATGAGGGACGATTTGTATTTTAATCAAATTTCAGTGGTGTATTTGTAATTTATCCTTAATTTTAAGTGAGTGCCATTATTAGCACCTCATAAATTATTTTGAATTCTTCAGTTTTTAAATTTTTTTAATTACAATAATAATTTCGAATAAAATTACTATAAAGGACATCATTAATTTTGGGATACTACATCTCACAATTAAATTTACACACACATACTAAATCATGAATTAGGGTTTGTGAGAGTATTTACCTCTATCACCACCATCTGTCTTTTTCAAATCCCACTTTCAAAACCTACCCACCCTCAAAACTTTAAAAATCCTTTGGCGGTAATATTCCGACGGTAATTGTGGCAACCATTTGACTATCTATACTTCTCCGGCAATGATTATGAGTAGAAGTTTTTCTGGTGACAGCAACTCTATAAGACGAGAGGAGTACAACAATAAAAGTTAGAAAAGATTCATAGCTTTGATGTTGTCTTTAACTTAGAGGAGATTGGCCTTGTAAGAGTAAGTTTTTTGAAAAAAAATAGCAAAAATAATAAAATCTGTTTGTCATTTTTTCGGGACTGAACTCTTTAACATATAACCGAAATTCGAGAACACAGGTTCGAACATTATTTATTTGTTCAGAAAGACATTCCCAAACAAATAAGTAATGTTCGGGAATGCAAGTCCAAACATGAAAATTTCTTAACACATTGAACGGTTAAAATTGTTAACGCTTGTAGAGGTTTTCATTTTTTCAAGTTCGGGAATAGTCCAGAACATTACTTATTTGTTCGGGAAGGCATTTCTAAGCAAATAAGTAATGTTCGGGAATGCAGGTCCGAACATGAAAATTTTTTAACACATTGAACGGTTAAAATTGCTAACGCTTGCAAAAGTTTTTATTCTTTCAAATTCGGGAATATAGGCCCGAACATGGAAATTTCTTAACATATTGAATGGTCAAAATTTTTAACATTTGCAAAAGTTATCAGAAGTAGCCCAAATCCATTATCAGGTTGAAAAGTTATTCCTTTATCATGTAGCTTTGATAATATTGCTGCGTAATTCTCTGCTAAACTCACAATTTTATATTATCTACTAACAAAACCAACCAAACCAATTATTATAAGTTTTTTTTTTCCTATAAGAGAAGAAATTATTACGAAAAAACTAAAAAATTATGTATATATTATGTATATATATATATATATATAGAGAGAGAGAGAGAGAGAGAGAGTATACCAACTATGATAATGGTGGATGATGAGATAGCAGAGACAATAATCACATTGGCTCTTCTTCTTCTTGGTGGATTTTGTTAGGATATTTTGGAATAGGGGTTTTTTTTTTAGTGTGCAAGGGTTTGCATTCAATGGGTGAAATATTTTCACAAGGATAATTTTGATATTATTTGAGGAGAAAATAAAATTTTGAGAGTTTCAAAATATATAAGTAGGGGCTCAAAGAAATGAAGAATCTAAAATAATTTATGGAAGGCTAATAGTGACCCTTGTTAAGTTTGGAAAGTGATTCCAGCAATGCATTTCTTACATAATTACTTTGCTGGTTGATATGTTGCAATCTGTCAGGTGTTTTCTATGCTTGAAATGCAATATGGTATTGGAAAACTTCCAATATGCTTGCAAGACATTTGTGTTTTGTTAAATGGGATTTTTACAGTACTGTTGTGATATTTCTATGTGGCAGAGTAATAATTTTCTATTATGTAGTTATTTTGCATCAGTTTTTATCTGATTCAACTCAAAATGATAATAGAAAACAGAGAACATAATAGTTTAGGATCTGTTTAATAACGTTTATATTTATAAGTTTTTATTTATAAAATTTTGAAAATTGTAATAAATAAATAAATAAACTTGTTATTTATCTTTGTTTTCAAAAAATTGTAACAATACTTATAGAAGTTATCAAATTCTTTCATTCTTTCATTCCCTCCCACCATGTTTATCAACCACCTACCGCTCATCACTATAACCGGCTACAAAATGAATTTTTTTAGAAACGAAATTTTCATTCATTGTTTAGCCATCCTCACCTTCGGCCGCTTACAACTACCATTGTCTGAGATTACCTCATTGAAAACCCCCTCCAAACGAAATCATCTCCGATCACCATGCTACATGGCCAGCTATTATTCTGACCGTTGACAACCTCTTTCAGCTATCACCTTATTTGTTTTCAAAGCACGTGGACAACATGTTTTTTAATTTTTGTTTTTAGTAATATAAACATGTTTAATTTTTATTTTTCTTTTTTTTTTCACCGGAAGGCACCTCAAAAACTGCCCAACCATTCAGCTTCAGGCCTTGCATTTGAGCAGTCACCAGCTACACAGATCTAAAATGTTTGTTTTGCAGATTGTAGACAACCTGCCAGGCTGTACCCTCTCTAACCATACCCATAACCCAACTCCAACATCGTTATTTTGAGCAGTCACCAGTTAATAATTTCTTTAAGGTTGTGTTTAGATCATGGATTTGGGTAGAAATTTAGCAATGAAATCCAAATCTATGATCCAAACACAATCTAAGGATAGTATGCAAAAACACATCCGAACAAGAACAACCAGAATGTCACAAACAATGAACTCATTACAGTATTGAATGCAACGGAAGGCTCACTCTGAAGCCAGTTTGAACTCAGGTCCACTACTATCATTTGTGCTTTCAGTAAAGCTTTCAGTGAATCAACTAAATTTATTTGCATTCTAAATTGAAATCGCTGAGTTTTGAAAATTCACATCACTTCCTTCTTAAGATGGGTAATAGAATACCCATTTTCCTTGGGCGTGACAACACAGATAGCTCGTAGGCTTGAAATCCTCCACCTCAGTTATGAGCTGCACAAGAAAAGTCCATATTTTTTGTCACACAAAGCTAGAGTAATCTATCAATCGCAAGTTTCAAACAATGTTAGAATTCAGAAGAGAAAACAAGAATTTCAATAAACAAACAAATGCAGAAACTAATGTCATTGTTGGCCAAAGCATTATGTTCTTTCATTTGAAGAATACCACAAGATTTAGCACAAACAGGATACAGAAAACACTCGAATAGATATCAGAATTCCTCATCCAAAACACCGAAATAATTCCCTCCTAGTAATTGTCTTGCTGTATGAAGTACATCAGCTGTACTATCAGTGAGTATTCTAGTAAAAATCGAGTAAATGCAAAGATCACTGCCCAGAACTTTTTTGTAGAGCCTAACTGGATTGGTATATCCATTAGATGAGCTTCCTCCTTAATGGCATTAATTAACTACTACTCTTTTGAACCTTGCTTACAAGTTGACCCAGTAAGTACCCCATCCGAGGAGGAGTCTAACTCTTCTATGGTTAATTTGTGCAGTAACTTACAAAGTAAGTTTTTTATTGGTTAATAATTGTGCACGGGATAAGCTTAAGATTAGAAATGAAGAAATAAATACATAGGTATATACACTTATAATGAATTATAGTGTAATTGTTATCTAAACCAATAGATAATTTACTTTATAAAATACAGCAATACGTAACTTTAGGGGATTTGGATTATCCAAGGATATGGATTACACTGGAACTGAAAAGAGTTTATTGGATGTTTGAGATGATCTGTGTGAATTATTCATTAATGCAATCAAGCAAAAAAAAATCAAGTTTCCAAGTTTTCAATTACTGGCCTCGGAGAGGGCGAGATTTTTGGAGAGTTATTTGAGATGGTCTTCATGTGAAACACTAGCTAATTCAATCAAGAATAAACTTTTTTTAACCCAAATTTTCTGGAATTCTAGTAACTTTTAATCCATCTGAACGAACACATTCTTGCAACACAATGTAGAACCCTATACATACATATCTTCCTTCTATTGAGAGGTTAGATCTGATTCTATCATGCTGACAATGACAAATGAACATAAAATCTGCAACATAGACAGGATCACTGAAATTGATCTATCACTTTTCATAACCATCAACTAGCAAACCCAAGATAATAGCAAAGTGATCATCACACAAAATTACAATAGGTTCTCCTGAAACTTTTGTGAGACAACACCAAAGAGCATAGGACAAGGCAAGCTTGAGTCAGATGAGCAAAAGACCGTTTTTTATTTATTATTTTATATATATATATATATAGAAAATCCATCACATTAAGCAATTATAAAAGAACAGGCAAAAAAGATGAAGAGGAAAGTGGTCATGAGATAGAAGTGCAATAGTAGAAGGTTTTGTGCAAACACAAAATCGACAGGCGCATGAAATATTTAGCTAATATTTGACATGTATTAACTGTCACACTAACCTCAGAAATGGGGAAAGCAAAATCCTTAATCACCTTTGCCAGAGGACTGAATCTGGCGTTGCAACTCCTCATCAGCATTCCTCAGGAATTGATCCCAACCACTCCCTGGACTGGTGTCTAAGTAATCGTAAGGAACTGCAGTTTTTAATCCGGGCCGTACTCCACACTGGCTCTCTACTATTCGAAACTCCGAAGTATTACCATTTTCATTAAAATTTTGCTCCAATTCCTCCCATGTAAACAGCAGTGGCAGTGTAAATGCACCCCAAGGGTTAAAATCCAGAAGCTTAACCTGCCCATCCTTTCTAACATAAACATCAAACGTGTAATTTTCAGACTCAAATTTCATCCTCACTTCATCCGTAAAAAATTCCCGAATCACCACTTCTAGCTCATTTTTCCTCTCAAGAAGGGCAGGATAAAATCCAGTGACCTCACGTTGGGAAATTCCAACTAGGAGCTGACAATGTACAAAGCAACGAAATTCCATCTCTGGACGGAGAGAGGGATACCACTTGCGAAGAGCTAGGATGAAACTTGAGGGTCTTGATGAACTCTTGTCGTTGCACGAATCATATGCATGACACAGATCATGGACAAGAGTGTCAGACGATCGTAGCAAAAGTGCGATCTCACTGAAAGAGGTGCACTTGAGGCTTCCAGTTGAGCTGATCCAAGCAGAGTCTTTAGGTGCACTCCAATTCAACTTGGGAAAGATAGCACCCCCAAGGGATTCAATAGATTTCTTGATCTGCAATTCAAGTTCTGGGAAAGAAGGTGCTGGTGAAGGTTGTTCTGATTCGTCTCCAGATCCTTCTGATACAACATAATCTTCTTCCTCTTCAGGTTTATGGACTCTATTGGGTAGGGCATCTTCATTTGATATGGAAAGAGGAAGAAGGAAGGGCCCAGAATCATCAAGAAGATACTTAATAAAGGATTCTGGAAGTTCATGAATCAAGGTTTTGATAGAGACTGATTTAAATTTTGGGTACCATTCCTGAATCTGGCATCTGTTTACTTCTTCTTCCTGCATTTTTTGTTGAAGAAGATAAAGACTCCTTTCTCTATCTTTTAGCAAAGCAAAATTACTTTCTTCTGATTACTGTGCAACATTTCCAGAGTGCATTAGTAAGTGAGTTTGGGAGAAGTCAAAGCATAGTCAATGTAATAGGTCCCAGTTGCCAAAATACCAAGTGGAAAGAACACAAGTTACAAAAGACCATAGATTTGTACCTTAAATCTTAGTTCTTGGAATGGTATGAATTTTGCAACAAGGATCTGTCAAAACAAAAAGAACTACTCTGTATACAAGCATTTTGGCTCCTAACAAAATGACATTCATTGAAACGAAACTTTATCGAACACAAAAAAACTACAAACCACTTCACTGACCCATCTGCGTCTTCCCTCTCCCTAACTTTGAGCTTGTCCTCATCATAGACAAGTGAAGTTACAATATCAACAGAAGGCTTTCCATTGCCCAAATAAGTATTATTGATGGATCCTCATTTAAGTATGTTAAAAAATGTTATAATGCAGAATGACTTCTTGACACAGGAAGTAGATAATGGGATTTAAAAATGAGCAACCCAGTTGTTTGCAAGGAGGATGAACTTGAATAATCATATGTTTTGAGTGAGCTTTGAACAATAAGCCTAACACTTCAAATTCACGAATTCATTAGAAAAAGCCGCCCAGGTAAAATGTCAAACCAAGAAAAGAAAGATTAAAAAGAACTAATTCCTGTTGAATCTTTAAAAGTTAAAAACTGGGTCAGGCAATTTGTCAAACATCTTTGGCGCAACATATATTCCCATTCTTCAACAGCAAAAAAAACCATCAAAACTTAATTCTTATTTCTCAACCTATATTCAAATGCTTCAGTACTTTATTAACTATTTCAAAGCCAATAATTGCTTCAATTGCGAACTATACAAAACAAAAATGAAAGAAAAGTAAAGAAAAAAGACATGTTGGCATTGAAATTCGTGGAAATACTAAAAGAATCAGAGAAAAGAAACAAAGATACATAAAAAAAAAAGTGAATTTTTACCTGGTGGAGGAGGCAAAAGAGTGGATTTGAAGTTTAAAAAGTTGGGTTTTGGAGATGGGTCTTTGATTTTCAACTTCAACTAGTCTCTCTCTCTCTCTCTCTCTCTCTCTCTCTCTCTTCAACATTTGGGTGTGCGTGTGGCTCAGACGAATGCTTCGGAATTCCAGAAACCAGTGAATGGCGGCTGAAACTTTTCCACAGCAAAATAACAAGGTTGATTATAATTACACCAAGACCCCCAGTTATTAGCTAATATTAATATTTTCATCCGGCTAAATTCGTCTAATCAAATCGATTCGTCGCATTTTGGATGGATTTGTGATGATAAGAAGATAATTGTGGATTAGTTTTTTTCAATTCGTCTAGTTTTGGATGGTTAGTAGATTTGAGATTCATTTGTCAACAACCGAACTGTCAAATCGCGGCATTCTTAGTAATTTGTAAGACTTTGTGTTTTTAATTTTTTTAGATATTCGGTTTGTATTTTCAATTGAAAAATAGTTTAAATATTCTATTGTATTTTCAATTTATTTTTAATTTAAAAATTCTTTTATCAAATGTTAAGGGCTTATTTGGTGACCATTTCGTTTTCAATTTTTACTTTATATTTACAAAAAATTTAAAAACTGTCATAAAAACTTGTTTGATAACTTTTTTGGCTTATAAATAGTTGTCTCAGTTTGTAAATTTGAGAAAAAAACGTAAACTCAAAAAATGAGGTTATGTTAGTTTTTAAACAGAAATTTAAAAATTTGACTAACAAATTTTTTTTCTAATTAATTTTTTTAAATAATTTTTTTCTTTTTTCCAATTAATTTTTTTTCTAATTATAATGTGTATGATCACGTTGTCATAAATAACAAAAAATAAACATAAATATTTTAGGCATGAACAAACATATTTTTTAGTTTGTGTTTTTAAAATTTTTCAAATATTTTGTTCAAACCAAATGTGTTTGTAGTTTATGTTTTTCTTAAAAAAAAAAAAAAAAAAACTAGTTTAAAATTTTTTTGTAAGCATACACCAAAAACGTTACCAAACGCGACCTTAGTGTTAATATTTGATATTTTTGTGTGAAAAATATAATACTTAATTTTGTCATTTTAAAAAAAAATTCAAATAAATAGTTTTTAAATAAAAAAAATAATGAAATAGTTTTGATAATGCATGATTTTTTTATACGAATTTATTATTGATATTTGACAATTTACTTGATAATCTTTTGGTTATATTGAGTTTGATTGTTATAAAAAAAAATGTTCACAAGTTGTATTATGTTCAAAATTTGCATCAATCAGATAGACGAATGCGGATTGATTTTTTTCAATACACCAATCCGTCGGACGAATGACGGATTATAGGTTTTCTGACCGCAATTGAACCGCAAACACCCATAGGTAATATCATTATCTCAACCCCTCATTTATTAGGCTCGTTTGGAAAGTTGGTCATTTTAGTTGGCTTTTTGAATTGTTAATTATTTTAGTTTGATTAAAAAAAATTGTATTTTAAAAGTTGATTGCTTTTTTTTATAATTGATTGATGATTGTGAGAGAAAAAGTGAAATGATTATAGTTTAAATGTGACATTTTATCTTATTAATTATTTTAACATATTTTATCTTTATTATATATTTTAATTTAAAAAGTCATTATTAAACAGGGCCATTATATAATAGTTACATCAACCCTTTACTTATGAATCTATGTGCTTGTTTGTTTGGCACAATTTATTTTCAGCTCAAGTCAACTTATAGCTTAAAATAAGTTATTTTTGAGTATTTGGTATAGCTTAATGGTGTAGATTATACCTTTTTATAAGCTGATTTTTAGTTTTTTCTTTGATTAGGGGAGGAGCTGCTTTCCCATTTCAGCTTTTAACGGAAAGTTGAAAATCGATGAGCAAAATTACTTAAATGCCCATCGTCAATTTCAACTATTACCAAAAACCCAAGTATATAAACTCATTTTCTCAAAACATTGTTCATTTGCTCACTGGAGAGAGAGAGAGACAAAGTGAGAGAGAGAGAGAGAGAGAGGCGATTTCTGGCAAACAAACCAGAGCTCTCTCTCACTAACCGCTATCTCTTCTCTTTCTCTCTCTCTTCACGATTTGTCTTCTCTCTCTCTCTCTCTCTCACTCGCTCTCTCTCTTAATATCTACTCCGTTGTCACCTTCCGTTACCATCGCGATCGCAATTTGAAACCTAACCACTGCCATCTCTCTTTCTCTAGTTGCGTTGTTTTCCAGCGTTGTTTGCCACCGTCAAGATCGACCCGTGCTCTTTCTCTCTATTTATGATCGCGATTGCGATCTGAAACTTTAACCACCGCCATCCCCCTCTCTCTCTCTCTCTCTCGATCTGCGTTGTTCTCCGGCGTTGAAACCCTAGCTACCGGCTACGGTTAATAAATTAAAAAATAATATGTAATGAATTAATAAATTAAACAAAATTAACAAAAAGAAAGAAGAAGAAAAAAAAGAAAAAAAATCAACAATTTTTATATTGGTATCAATATTAATTGGTATTAATTATTAAAAAATTAATATTGTATATTTTTGTAATGAATTAATTATTAATTGATACTAATTAATAACAATTGTTGATTATTAATATTAATTGATACTAATTAATAATTTTAGTATTAATTGATACTAATTAATTTATAATGGAAAAAAAATTGTTACAATAATACGTCCATTACATTTTTATCAAATGTATCAATTTTTATATTAATTGCTACTAATTATATTAACTTTTATTAATGAAATAATTTTTTAAAATTAAAACTGAAAAAAATGACAAAATTATCATATAAGGGCAAAAATGACAATTATACAGTAAAAACTATTTTACAGTTTATCAACCAAATACTACTCTACTGCTTAAATCTATAATTTCACAGTTGCACCAAACAGGTTAACAGCTTATGTTCACAGCTATAATCTGTTAAATTATAATCTATAATCACTTTCTCACAGGTCTACCAAAAGGGGCCTACAGGTATTAACCACCTTAACTATGGCTTATTTTAGAAAGTAAGTTAAAAATTAATTTTTTGATTTTTTTTATAAAAAAAAATATGTAAAAAAATAGAGATAATGTGATTCAAAAAATTCAAAAATTCAAAAAATTAGCTTTAGTCGAGTTCCTAAAATAGGCCTATATATACTGTATAAATATCTTTTTTTTAGGTTAAAATACTATTGTATTTTTTTTTTTTAATAGTTAAAAGGGTTAAAATTTATAGACTCAAAGATGAGGGGAGTAAATAGATTTTATCTAATAGTTGAAGAGTCTAATTGTAATTAATCCAAACAAAAACGCAATACTATTAATATTGGTTGTTTTTTTTTTTGGCTTTGAGGTATTAGATATTGCTGGTAGTAATATGATGTGAACAAATTTCTACATCATGAACATATTTACATTTAAAAAATGTATACATAATTTTTTTTTAAAAATGATGTGATATTAACATTTTTACACACTTAAAAATTTCTGCATACAATAAATTGTACTTTAGAAGTCCTCAATGCAGCTTGGGTGCTTCATATGCTTAAATTATATTTTACACTTTTTATTGAGAATGAATAAGGACAGTAACACACCAATTTCTATATTTATTTACACATCTATAGAGAGAAAGATGTGACACTTTCCCTCTCTCTCTCTCTCTCTCTCTCTCTACGTATGAAGATGAGGGTGGTTGTAGCAAGAATTGTGTTCCCACATTATTATACTTAAATAACTTGCTATTCAACTTAATAAACTTGTATGTCTTATAAAAGAATCAAACTATTTGAACTCTTTGAGATTATCTCGGAAAATAAACAAATCAAATTTAAACAATTTACTAGACTCTTCCGGTTTACAGTTCTAGCATTAGAGCAATGGCATTAGAAAATAGAAAGTGAGAAAATTTATTGCTTATGAGCGCATCTATACAATTTGGTTCATATGATGGTTTTGTGCAAGAAAAGGAATAATCTAGTGACTTCAATAATGGCAGTAAGTTTGAATTCTGAGTTTTGTTTTTGTAGTCTGATGGAGGGGGCTTTGGATGGATGGTGGTGGCGGCGGTGGTGGGGGAGAGGTGGAGGTTGAAGGGTGGGAGTAAACAGAGGAAAAATAACTCGAGCACCTCTTCCTTTCAGAACCCGGAGTCTCCGAATACTATTTTTCACCATTGATGTTTTCAATACTGATGAATACTATCAAATTTATCATTCATCATCCAAAAAGGTTCTAGTTTTCGAGAAATATACATAAATCCCACTAAAGTTCTGAAGCATCATCTTGGTAAACTTGGCACCAGAACCAGAACCAGAATCAGAATCAGAATCAGAATCAGAACACAAAACCGGAACTCTTAAACAAGACCTGACAACTCGCTACTACATCTCATCAACTTAAAAGTTCAACATGTTTGCTGTTGGGCTGAAAGGTACATCACAATCTACTGGTTTGGCACGACCAAGAATGGCCTCCAAGGTCTGTGCATAGGCACTTGAAAATCCCATTAGTGCCTGGAACACATTGGGGAGGCTTGTTCGTAGGTTATTCAGAATCATGGCTCGGGTAACCTGGACTGAATGATGATACTTGGCCTTCTCGTCATTCATTCGTTTTTTCAGAGCCTCAACTTTAGCGCGCTTGACTGATAAAGGATGCTTTGGATTCAAAATGGAATTCGCATCTTCCACATTAAAGTTTCCCTCGAGCTTCATCTCCATTTCAGACAGAGAACTTAACTCCCTTTGCAGTCTTTTCTCAAGCTTGTCCGATTTTTTCTGCAGGTTGAGTTCTTCTTCCTGCTGCAAGACTATAGAATGTATAACTGATAAAAAGGTCTTAATGGCCTCTGATGCTACCTGTAAACATGGCAGATTGTCATAAAAAAATTTAAAAAAAATAAAATAAAGTATTTGTAGAACATAGTAGAGATAAATGAGTTGTAATGGATTCTTATATAATAAAGCATGTGAAAGAGTAAAAGGGTGACCTAGTGCATCAGGTTCCCACTAAAGCACAAAAAGAGTGGTTAAAGCAATGATAAATGGTTTTATAAATTTGATTTCATGGCCACCAGATGGGAGAACAAAGAATAACAGTTATAAAAGATCCAACAAATGAGAGAATTCAATCATTTATTATATTTGAGTTCTTCAGAAAAGTAACCTCAGCCTATGAACATCTGTTTTTTTTTTCCCTAAAACAAGCGAGATATTTCCAATCCATTATAAAATATTGACCAGGTTGAACTCTTAATAAACAGTTCTGGTTTGTGGAGTGTCCAAATGCTCTTGATTCAAATTCATTCACAGTTATACAACTAGACATATCTCTTTACCCAAGTGATTGCTATTCCAATAAACAACAATGATTGGATGTTCCTAGATCACCCTATTTGAAAACCTACAAAACAACTTCCACAATCCAAAAAGGACATTATTGTGTAAGCTGATCTTAATTCAACCTATCATCATAATTTTCTAACTGCTCAGATATCTAATGTGGTTATTAGTCTAGTTTTTTTATAAAAATAAATAAATAAATTTGCAAGACACAATTTGACTACCAACATACCACCTGAGTCTGGAACTAGCAAACATAAGCCAATTATTGGTTCTACTCCTCCCTGAGGGCTGCAAATTTTCTAAAAGGAAGTGGACTGAACCATATATATGTATATATGTATTTGTATTTGTATGGTGTTAATTGATAATGGCCCCGTTTGGTAACACTTATAAGTCAACTTATTCAGTTTCTTTGCTTGAAAACAAAATTTTGCCTAACTGTTTTTTGTTGCAATTTTATATTATAACTTATTTGACATTTTCAGCTTATTTGACCCCCCATAAAAAGAGGTTTTCTTAAGCTACAATTTGTAGCTTTTTTTAAAAAATTACTTTATAACTCTTAAATACATATTAATTATAACTTGAGAGCATTCTGCATATTTGTACAACAAAAGAAGTTATGTAACAGCTTATTTAACCAAATAGGTTCACCTTTTTTCACCAATTACCAAAAGTTGAATCGAACCAATTTACAATTTATTTCAAGTCTTTTAAGATAATAATTGGGGAAAAAAAAAATTATAATCATAAAAACTAATTTAGAAGTGATACCAAACGGGACCTACATAGAAGTCAGATATCAGCTATTATGTAATAAGAAATGTAAAGAGCTTGAACATAAGATCAAATAGTATAAATACCTTATCCGGGAGCCTGTCAAGGGTCAGCTGCCATTCTTCGCAAAGGGTATGCACTGCAGATGAGCTACCACTCTGTTGAGAGTCCTCTGCAAAGCACTCAGTGAGTTGTATCCACCTGCAGAGAGCTCTTACATACTCTCCTTGAGCTTTTATAAGTTTGCAGAAGCTATTGTACCATGAATTAACCTCTGTTTTTAGCTGAGCTGCAGCCTGGCGATGATAATTAGTAGTTGGTTCGACGCTTTGCTGATTTGTGAGATGACTCACTTGCTGGGATATATGATTCTGAACTTGATGGCACTCATAGATTGTTCTCCACATACTCGTCAGCCTGAACAATTAACAGAAAATAATTTTAAAAAACCTCTGGAAATGGAGAATATTCAGCATTTAGAACATGCCAACATGAAATAAAGGGAAAAGGACAGCAACAACAAAAATAAAAAGAGGTTGAAAGCTAGATAGGGAATTTCTCTCTCCAGACACAGAACAGGGCTGCTCGCGGGTCGGTTTTGGCCAGGTGCGGGTCAAAACCGACCCGACCCGCACTTATGCGGTTGGGGAAAAATGGACCCGCAACCGCCCGTGATGCGGTTCGCGGTTTGTGCGGGCGGGTGCGGTTCGGTTTGCGGTTTAGTGTTTTTTTTTTATTTTTTTTATTTTTAAACTTAAGTAAATTTGACATTTTTTGTTACTTTCTAAACATTTTTTTTTTTTTAGAAGAGTTATAAATTAAATTACAAGATATACAATTCATGATCATAATAAATAGTCCACATGTTAGATAAGATGATATGGAACCATGCTTGAGGATAGTAATTAATCTTCCTCCTTAGCTTGCAAAAACAAACCCTTAAAAGTTAAACTAGTAACACTAATTTAAATATGCAAAAACAAACCCTTAAAAGTCAAACTAGTAACACTAATTTTAATAGTGGATTAATCTTCACTGTTTAGTTTTTAATATGCAATAATGTAATAATAGAATGACAATTCAAAATATCATATTTAACTGTGTCTAATAGACTAATGGAATATAATGATTTTTTTTTTTTTATATATATAAATAAAACTCAAACTAATAACACTAATTTAAATATCATTAGATCATGATAATGTATATAAGTGCCCATATAATAAATTTTACTTTCATCCAAAATGTAAAAATAAAAATAATAACTAGTTATCTCCATCCATCCAAAATGCAAAAAATAATAATAATAACTAGTTATTTTTTCTTAAAAAAAAAAGATGCGGGTTGCGGGCGGGGCAGGTTCGACCCGAACCCGATCTTTTGCCAATTTCTTGACCCGCACCCGCCCACCTACCTACATCGAAACCGCCCAAAGCACTGCGGGTAGGGTAGGGTCGGGCGGTTTGTGCGGGCGGGTGGGTTTGTTGCCCAGCTCATGTCAACATTGAAGTGGCTAAGGATTCATTGATTTTCTTGTTGTCTTTGAATTAAATATTCATATACATGAATATCAAATAATAATTAACGTGTTGTATGTTGTCAGTGAGGGGTGTACCCCATGACAAAAATTCACAGCTATCCTTGTTCAACTAATGTAAGATGTGAGATAAATGACAAACAAACCCATATTCCCAAACAAATCACAAAGAAATAGTCATTTTGGAGAAATTATTTTCAGCAAATTATAATTTTTAACAATCACACCTAAAGTTTACCCAATTTAGCACCAAATCAAGAATTAGTAAGAAAGAATGTTTAGTTGTAATATCCAGATCCCTACCCAGAAATTATTGAGATAAGCTGAGGATGCAGCTCTTCAACTATAAGCTCTGATATGGACGAACAAGACCTACTAATTGATTCTTCCAAATGTATTATGTCAGACTGCAAACTCTCAACAATAAATCGAGTTTTCTCAGTCTTCGTCCAGTCGTGGTCTTCATCCTGTTGCTTTTGGAGGAGTGAGGATTTCTTCTCATGCTCTAACTTAGTAATCTCTTTATCCTACAAATTAAAATAATATTTACCACAAGAGAAGAAGGATATCAGAAAAGGACAACAAAGAAAGAAATACAAAGAAAGGGTAAATTATATTGACAACCCTTGAGGTTTAGTAAAAATACAATAAGCCCCACAAGTTTGGCATAATTACACCAACCTCCTTTTTAGTAAGGTTGAAGTTTCTGAAACTAATACAGATGGTGTGTAAACACACAAACAAACAAACAAGGCAAAATGTATATTTTGATGTAAAAGATATGACAACATCATTTTCTCATCCGCATGATAAGATACGACTAACAAATTACTGATAAAAGGGCAGCTTAGTGTAATGTCAATTAAAATCTCAATGGAGTTCGATGTAATTATGCCAAAATTGTGAGACTTTATGTATTTTCCCCAAATCTCAAGGGACATTAGCGTAAACACCCAAAAGGAAACATATTACACCAGTAACTCATCTTTGATCCTTGTAGTGGATCATAGCTGCTACACCCAGACAATTCTGAGCAGTATCTGGCAGAAACATATATCAAAGATCTAATCCTCATATTCAGTAATTCAAGAAATTTCAGTTATTTAAGTTCTCTTTTTCTATCAATCAAATGCAGTACAGTGATTAACAAGTGCAATTGTGGTGGGAAGATTTCTGTCTTGGAACTGCAGTAAATTCATAAATTTTATTTTGTTTCCTGTCATTCTGTTAATATGAAGTAACCCGATTGCCATCCAAGAAGAAGAAGAAGAAGATAAACTTCAGAACATAAATAAATAAACAAAACAAAAAGAGTCAAAAGAACAAAGAAGTTTCTTGATGGAAAGTAAAAGGAAGATTGTTGTTTCTGTATTAAGAGTACACTCATGCCACAAAAATATTGGGAAGCTGAAATCCATATTAATGACAAAAACCTACTGAATAAAGCAATGTCTTCGATACTAATTCATCCCAAACAACAACAACAAATTGGCTTGAATACCCATTGAAAGAAATCAACTATAGCGGTAGAAATTCACTCCTACCATGTTGTTCAAAGTGTGAAGTAGAAGCTCAAACACCCACAAATACATTTATGCACAATCTCACACTGTATTGAGATGTGGAGGAAGAGCTTTCAAGCCAATTCTATTTCACCAATAGAATAGATGGGACTGTTATTTGGAAGTAATATAATGGTAATCACAATCTGAAATAGATGTGGAGTAATCAGGGTTTCAAGTAATATGATGGTTATCACAAGCCCTTTAAATTGACTAGGACCCTTATCATGAGCAGTTTCTCAAAAATAACTTCCACCCATTAAGGATATAGCCGCCAAAAACATCCAATGATAACCACTTGAAAATTTGATGTGGAATGTGAACAAGAACAACCCTTAGTCTCCTAATGGAGATGTGACTAACATATCATCCTCAACTTCTTAAGAATTTTAAGCAGCAGGATCCCACACACACAGAGACAGTAATATAATGGTATAAATAAAGGTGTACGTAGAGACTCTTTATGGACTAATCAACCAATTAAAATTATTAAATAGCAAAAATACCTTAACATCCTTGTAGAGTCTCTGTTCTTGAGCATATAGTTTTTCAAGTGTGATGCAATGAGCACCGGGCCTGCATGGCTCACTAGGACCACAGAACTCTGCAGCACTTCTTGTACATTGAAGTGATTTAGAAGACCAACTCCACGTCAATGCATTAAAGACCTTGGCAGAACTGCCCCTCCTCTCTGGAAATGGTAGGTACTATAAGCTCCAAGAGACACTTGGAAACTAGAAGAGCAAGTAATTAAATAACAATGAATGATTCAATACATGTATACAGGTAAGACATTTAGAGATTCAGCAGCTATATTCTTCACCAGAATTCAGTAATAAAACAAGAAATTTGATGTACAAGAGTATGTTTCACAATGACACCATAAACATCTATATCCATTTCAGAAATAGTACCCACCAAAAGCAAAAGGATAAATTAATTTCATAAAAAAATAAGGAAACACTTATTATGCTGGAATTGCTCTTATCTCAATACTGTCTTCACCATGGTCCAGGTACAAAATAAGAAATGAGTAGAGCAACTAGAAGAACTTCCTAAGCCATCACTCTTGTACAATAGACACAAATGCTGTTATAGATATAGGAACTAACCAGCTTTTTTACAGAAAATAAACAGGCTCAACAATATAAATATATAAAAGAGTAATACAAATGAAGATGTTACGAGCAACACTAAAGAAAGTTGATGGTAGCTAAGCTAAGCAAGTCTCCTCAGACAATATACAATGGAGACTAAAAAAAAATGCTATACTGTTTCAATGGAGCAAGATGATAAAATATTTACCCTTGTTGTCTTTTGAATTCTGCCAACGGAAAGTTTCACTAGAATTGATGTCCACAAGAATCACTATGTCCTTGACACCTGCTGATGCTTTCAGGAAATAATCATCTAACTCCTTAACAATACCTGCCAATGTTTTCTTGCTCCTGCAGACTACCATGGCCATATCTGCAGTGTCTTTAGTGTGCCAGCTAACCATTGATGAGCTATCGTCACCCAACTCAATGGTCTCGTGCTTCTCAGGAAGCAGATTTGCAGCATTTTTGTCAACAATATTTTCCTCTTGTTCTTCTTCCTCAAATTCAGCGTTGGCCTCTGCCCAATTTTCCTCCTCAATTGGTTCTACAAATTCTCTCTTCTCTTCACAAGGAAGTGAAGAAGGGGAAAAAGGGTCCCAAAAATCCCAGGTTGAGCTAGGAACTGGGGGAGGCGGCGGTGTGCAACTAGTTTCCTCACCAACCTCTACGATTTCTTCTTGGGCAATTTCCACCCTTTGTTTATCCTCGAACATCCTTTGTTTATCCTCAAACATCCTCGAGTCTGGGCTAAAAGTTGGGGGAGGAGGAGGGGAAGGAGGCAAAGGGGGAGGTGGTGAGGGAGGCAAAGGAAGGTCGCCAAAGGAGGTATTTTCAAGTTCCAATGACTCCGACTCGGTGAACTGACGAAGGGTTACTCCAGTATTTTTCAGTGATCTCAAATAAGTCAATTGGGCATCAGCAAATTCTCCTCTAAACCCCACCAATTGTTTCATTAACATCTTCCTATCCTTGCAAATCCTTACCCTCTCTTCTTTATCAATTCTTGAAGCAACACAGCCCATTTCTTCAATATGGATATCGTAAACAAAAGCTTTTGCTATCTAGCTTAACTAGTAAACAAAACAGGTCTAAGAAAACCAAATGCAGGTCCAATTTTGTGTAACAACACGCCTTAAAGATCAAAAGAAGCGCAAAGTAGAGTTAAACCTTACAAATTCTAAATCGGTTTGTGTGCACTTTCTTTGGTTTTGTTGAGTTCAAATGATCTTCATGCCAATGATCTTCATCCCTAAACCCAAAAAAGTTGTTGCAGATTATTTCCAATTCAGCATGCTTTCCCTGTTCTCTCCCAATTCATTCAGCAAAACAATCTTCATAACCACAATCAGAGCCCCAAAAACCTTAAAATTCCCATTATTCTAATCCTAGACTGTTACATAAAAATTGATTCAGAAACCTCAAAGCAGAACTAAAGAACATCAAACAACAATACCCATTTTGCAAATCCTGAGAACTCACAAACCCAACAAAAGCTCTCACCAAAATTCAAAAGATGGGTAGTCTTTTCATTTATCTGATTCAGATTTTGCCCATTTTACTGTGCCAAACTTTAGATCTTCATCCAATGAACATGACCATAGTCACTCCACACTCCACACTCCACATCTCTTGCCTTTTTTTCCCACTACATGAACAGTCATTCCAATGACCCAAACACCTTAAAAAAGATAAAAACAGCAAAAAGCAAAAGCACCCATGTCCAAAATCTCCATATTTCCACAACCAAACGAGCCTTTTCCCAAAATGTTCAAAATTTTAAAAATAAAAATAAAAATAAATAATTAAAAAATCAAAATTAAAAAATCAAAATGTGTCTGCTCAAAGCTCAACTGTTCCCTTTCAACTAGTCACGAGAGCCCTCTTGGTCTTTTCTTTTATATTTTGCAATATTATAAGATTGAAACAAAAATGCAATAAAATAAAACAATGGTACTGAGGCAAAAACTGCTAAAAGGACAGATCACTGAAGGAACTGCAAATGCTGTAGTTGTTGTTGCCTTTGTCTGCCAAAAAAATAAAAAAGAACTTAAATTAGGGTTTTGATAAAATGCCAGAACATACAATGCACAGAAAAGAAAAGGTGAGAATCTTCAAGAGAAGGTTTGAAAGCAAACCACTCAAGTGTGTACTCTGTTCATGCTCTACAAAGAGAGAACACCCAATTCAGATAACACAGAGAAAATGTAGAGAGAGAGAAAGAGAGAGAGGGGTGAGCTCGAAACCCAAGAGACCATAAGAAGCCTCCCAAGAGGAGGCGCATTTTAGCGATAAAACTCCAAATTCAAAAAAATGATACTTATTAGTACGGTGTACAAACGCCGACACTACACATGCGAACACGATGGTATAGGTGTGTGGAAGGTATTTTGAGAAGTTAGTAAAAAATTAATTTTTTAATTTTTTTAGTAATTTTTTTTGACAGAAAATTGGATTATTTTGAGAAAAAAAACTGACTTTTTTTAATTAAAAAAACTAAAAAATTTAAAAATTGACTTTTTACTATTGTTTCCAAAAGACCCCCATAAATCACAGTGGTAGAAATTCCATTGGAATGCGTATATTAGCATGGTAGGGGATTTTTTAAGGGGCTGTTTGGGCAGTAATGCACTTTTTTTTCTTTTTTTTTTCTTTTTTTATCAAAGATAGAAGGTTAATTTGTTAGTAAAACTATGTTGCAATTTTAAAAAGTTGTCGCTGATTCATCATCAATTACAATTCCAAACCTTTCACTCATTGCTCCTTAAGGCGCAACTATAAATATATTTATTTAAATGTACTTATTTAATAAATATATTTATATATGTCATATCATTATTTTATTTTTTATAAAAAATCAAAAAATGTCTAATAACCAACTCTAAATTAATATGATATGTTTGGTAAAATAATTTATTTTGTAAAATATTTTTAAAAAATTATAAAAACAATTTGATAAAAATAAATATTTATTTTTTATTTTTTTAGAATTATTTTTTAATAAAAATAATAAATCATATAAAAATAATTAATACATTTATTTTTAACTAAACCAATTTTTAAAAAATTATAAAAAAAAATATTTTGAAAATCCAACCAACCAAACCAATTTTCAAATCCTAAGGAGAATTAGCGTTATTATAAAATTTATTTTTAAAATGTGAGTTGTTTGTGTTATGAATTCCATTCCCATCTCCCTTTGTATGAAACCAATATCGCTTTTTAAAATTATGTTCTAAAAATATAATTTTAATTTTATAAAATATAAAAGTTAAATTTGTAAAGCATGATTCTTTTTGTAAATCAAACATATATATGCTGGCGGTGTTTGGGAAGGCATGAGATAGGCTATTTTAGTCTGAAGTTTGAAAAAAAGCTTTTTAGCCTTGAACAGTAGTTGAACCGTTGATTTATATTTTTTTTTTTAAAAAAAATGTAGCTTGGCAGCCTACGATCAGTGGCACTGTAGCCTACTTGCCCCACTGGTAGTAAATTACACTTTTGCCTCTTTACATCAATTTTGAAAAAAATGAAATTAAGGATAAATTTATCATTTCAATTTCAAACACATTTTTTAATATAACAATTCAAATGAAAATTCATCACATCTTCTCAAATACAAAAACTAAAATAATTTATTAAAATAGTAAAAAAAATCTAAAAAATAGCTACTTCCCAAACACACACCGGAGGTGTTTGGCAAGAAAAAAATAGCCTAGTTTAGGCTAAAATTCACAAAAAGACAAAATAAGCTAAAATAGTTAATAAGACAAAATATCACATCAAACCCATAATCATTTCACTTTTTTTCTCACAAGCATCACATCCAACTACAAAAAAATCCAATCATCTTCCCAAACACAAAAATTTTAGCCTACTAAAATAGCCAAAAACTAAAATAGCCTACTAAAATAGCAACTTCCCAAACGAAGCCACTCTATATGATTCAAGTGGTTACAAAATAAAGTATATGGGTACGAATCTCACTCTATGGCTCCGTTTGGAAAAAAAAAAAAACTAGGCTTTTTTGGCTAAAATAGCCACAAAAAACGAAATAAGCTATTTAGCCACAAAAAATAAAACATCAAATCCAACCCATAATCATTACAATCCTCTCTCACAAAAAAAGTCAAAAAAGTCAAAAAGCTAAAAAATTCTTCCCAAACCAGGTTAAAATAGCCCAGGCTAAAATAACCAAAAAGCCAAAAAGTCAAAAAAGTCAAAAAACCAACCCACTTCCAAACGGAGGCTATGACATTTTGAAATAATGAATTCATCTCATATATGGAAGCATTTGAGGCTTTTCTATCTACACAAAAATTAATTATAAAACTAGACAATTCTTTCATATGAGTATGAGATTTATAAAAAGATAAAACTCACCTTATATGAAAGAATTGTGTCAAATTATATTATTAATTTATATATTCCTAAACTTTTACTATATTTCTTTGAGGCTTTGAAACTTTCTCGAATTCGATAGGGGCAAAGTATTTTATTTAGGGTTGTTTTAAGAATTTTAGTTTTTTAATTTTTTTTTTAAAATCTGTGTAAAAAATGTGAAAGCTAATGTGATTTGGCACCGTTTGGGAAGAAGAATATGGGGTTTTTTTTGGCTATTTTAGCCACAAAAAATAAAATATCACATCCAATCCATAATCATTACACTCTTTTCTCACAAAAAAAGTCAAAAAAGTCAAAAAGTCATTCCCAAACCAAATTTTTTAACCCAGGCTAAAATAGTCAAAAAGTCAAAAAGCCAACCGACTTCCCAAACCAACCCTAAAATGAATTAAAAGTTAAAATATAACTTTTAACCTTTTTCTCAAAATAGCCTTTAATGCTCTACACTTTGAAGTGGCATGGTCCAAAATTCACTAACTAATTTGGTAAAAGAATAATTTCAATGACTTTAATACGATATCTTCTAATGAAAAAGAAAGAGAGAAAACAAATGAAAAACGAAAAATCTATATATGCACGAATTGTTTGGAAAAAATTTAAATAAAAATTAATTTGATTGGGAATAACATGATCCTTTTCGTAAATTCAAATAAAATTTCCTCATTTTGTGGAAGAATTCAAAATTCTCAACCTTTTCTTTTTATAATCGGATATTTGGACCAGTTTATGCGTACCTTGACTAATCTCGGGATCTTAAAATTAATAACCAGATAAACGTCTAGTTATTCTAAAGTTTAGAATGTTTGGCCTTTATGAGATTTGAACCTATAACCTCTTTAATGGTAAAAAAAAAAAATTCCAACTGTTTAATATTTAACAAAAGTCAAATGTGCAACAAATATTTAGAAATTGCAATTTTGAGACGACAACTTCGAACTAAGGATTGTTTTCGAAAATCGGTTAAAAACTAACTCTCTTTTTTTTTTGTTGTAAATAAAATATGTGAGAAATAATCTAATCTAAAATAAATTAAAAATCAAAAATTAATTTTTAATCATCAAATGAGCCCTAAATACATTAGAAGGCCCAAATGCATGAAGGATCTTTATATTTTGACATAGGACAATACAAATTTGGTCCTTTCAGAAGCTTTATGGTTTTGTGAGGGCCCAATAATTGATTAAAGTAAGCACTATACATCATTGACTTAAAAATACTTGGTCACCCCACCAATCTCCATTCATTTTCATTTTTCATGAAAAATGCACATGGGCTACTAAAGAAGATTGGGCATGTACTTTGTTAAATCATTGTTGTTATCTCAACTTTTTTGGTTTGTCAGATTTGATATGTTTGGGTTTAAAAAGTCGAAATTTTTTGATTTGAGTTTTTTGAAATTATTTTTTAAAAAATTAATTTTTTTTTATTTTTCATAATTTTTTATTTGTATTGAATTATTTATAATATTTTAAATAATTTTTTTAAAATTTTTACATACACTTAACTTTTATATATATTTAAAAAGTATAACATTGGTGAAAAAAAATATTTAAAAAATTTACTAAACAACAAAAATATTTGAAAAAATGAAATTTTAATATATTTTTAGTATTATTGTGTATTTATTAATTTTTTATTATATTTTTTTTTACAAATATTTTACTCTTTAGATACATCTAAGTAAGGTGTATCTAAAAAAATATTTAAAAATTTAAAAATGTTCACTAAAAATAAAAATAAAAAATACAAAAAATAAAAAACAAAAAAAACCTTAATTTAAAAAAATTAAAACTAAGCACAGTGAATAAGTTTGCAATAGATTTAAATCTTTACTTGGCTTAATTAGGGCTGAGGAAGAAATCTGTATAATTCGTAATCCGATTAGGTCCAATCCAATCCGGTAAATTTGAATTGATTTTTTGAATTCGTGGTTCGTTCCGGTTTGAAAATTTAAAAATCTGTAGACCGCGGATCAATTTTAGATTAAACCCCATAATTCCATATTGGAACCGATCCGAACTGTATACAAATAGTTTATATTTATACTATAGATCCTCTCACATAATATCATTTCTTATTCCATATAAAAGCTAAACCAATTTTGTTATTACTTTTATTTGATACTATGTTTAGTTTTAATACAGAAGAAAATTCTATTTTGTGTAATGTGTATTCAGTTTTATTGTTTTTGTTTAATGCTATGTTCGTGTTTTATGAAATTAAAATGTTCTATTTTTTTTTTGTTATTTAATTATGTGAATTCGTAATCCTAAATCGATCCAATTCATATTCAAACGGATTATTTAAATTGATTCTATAATTTAAACGAATTAAATTATTTCAAATTTTTATGAACTATAAATAACAAATTGATCCTCATTTTACCCTAATTCAGACCGTTTCAGATTATGCTCGCCCCTAAGCTTAATTATTCTTCACAGTTCTAGGAAGTTACAGCTAAACCCAATACGTGCACACTTGGGAAATGAATTATCTAAAAAGGTGAGAAATGATTTGACATGGGTCATGCTTTGTTTTTAGGATAGTGGCTTTAAATCAATTGTGTTGGCCTCGTTTGTTAAATTTTATAATTGTGTTGTATATTGATTGTGTTAAATTTTATTAATTTATTAATGTAAATATTTTTTATAATTATAATTACTCTCCTGTTGATTAACCTTAAAAAAAAAAAACTAATATTTAAACAAAAATCAAATATACAAAAGGTATGGGAGTGAATATTAATATTATAATTAAAAATTAAAAACTTAGCCTATGTTTGGCAAGAAGGTTTGGGTGAGTTTGGGGCTAAAATAGCCACAAAAAACAAAATAGGCTATTTTAGCCACAAAAAACAAAACATCAAATCCAACCCCTAATCATTACAATCCTCTCTCACAAAAAAAGCCAAAAAAGCCAAAAAGCCAAAAAGCCCTTCCCAAACCAGGCTAAAATAGCCCAGGCTAAAATAGCCAAAAAGCCAAAAAGCCAAAAAGCCAACCCACTTCCCAAACGGAGGCTTAATTTCTTAGGAAGTCTTGGTTGAAGGCTCCTCGTTAAAAAATTATAGTAGTATAAGGACAAAGACAAAAAGTTTCTTAATTCCATTTTTATAATATTTTGTAGGCTAATTTTATACAGAATACCCTTATGCACTAACACACAACGTTAATTTCAGTTTTGGAATTATTTCAAAACTTAAAAATTAATTACCTTTTATATAATAAACTGGTATTTTGTAATCCTTCACCAAACTATTTTAAACAAGGCCAAGGATGTATATGAAATTGTATAGAATCTAAAATATAAAAAACTGGACAAAAATTCAATGTGCTTGCCATTCCTTAAAGAAAATGCTTAAAACCCTTAAAACATCACCCCCTAAATTCACCCCTAGTGATGAGAGATATAGTATATCAGTTGTTGTGAGTATAAATTTAAGGGTAATATTTTAAGAATTTATAGTAGGGTAAATTATACTAATAGTCTTTATAGTTTGGGACTTGTGTCACTTTAGTCCCTAACTTTTTAATTGTGACATATTTCACACTGAATTTTGAATTTTGTTCCAAATAAGGACAATTGAAGATATTATTAGATTTTTCAAGGATAAAATCATCAATTTGATAAAATATAAACTAATTTGAAAAAAATAAATGTCAAAC
Organism: Camellia sinensis; assembly: GCF_055761805.1. Lineage (NCBI taxonomy): Eukaryota > Viridiplantae > Streptophyta > Magnoliopsida > Ericales > Theaceae > Camellia > Camellia sinensis. The sequence continues at coordinate 23,157,402 of NC_138969.1, read as the reverse complement.
AAATATTTTTGAATTTTTAAAAATTATTTATACCCACTAAAAATAAAATTATGTAAAATTGATAAATTTTTTAGACATTTTTTTTATCAAATTAATTTTTATTATGTGTTTGGATGATGATCATGTAAAATTAATTTTTAAAAATTAATCATGTAATTTTTATTAATTTTTATCAATTTTACATAATTTTATCATTGGGAGATAAAAATATTTTTTTGACATTTATTTTTATCAAATTAGTTTATATTTTATTAAATTGACGATTTTGTCATTGAAATTAAACAATGGTATCTTCAATTGTCCTCATTTGGAATAAGATTCAAAATTCAAGGTCAAATGTGTCACAATTGAAAAGTCAGCGACCAAAGTGACACGAGTCCCAAACTATAAGGACTATTTGTGTAATTTGCCTTTTATACTATTACGCATTATCAAAACAGTAAAATTTTACTATTTGTTCGACAGTGAATTTTCACCGCTTTTCCTCAGAGCCTAAAAATTAAATTACAAAATTGAAGGTTAATTGCAATATATATATATATATATAGTTGCCTACTTGGGGAAAAAAATTCCCTATTTTCAAACAAAAAATTTTAACATGCCCACACCTAAGAGCATCCGCATCAGTCTCAGCAAATTTTGAGTTAAATTATAACTCAAAATCTACTTTTGTATTTTAGCTAGCCTCTTTTTTATATACACATTCCATCAAACTCTCTATTTTAAAATTCTATTCCATTAAAATCTTATTTTTTATTATTTTATATTTTTTAATTTAATTATTTGTTTTAGTAATGAAAAATAGATTATAATTGAATTGGAAAAGTTTAATTAAATCATTATAATCCTTAAATGCTCCTCGTGTTTAACCATATTTTTTGGAGTGCAAAATGATGTTAAAACAAGTATAAAATAAGACCAAAAACAGTACTAGAGTAACAACAGAACAGTAGCAACATAGCAACACAGGAGCCAGCATTTTCCTTCTTCTCATGGGACATCCTGGGGGACATCCTAGGGGACATCCTGAGGGACGACCCCAGCTTTGTTCCAGTTCAGTTTTGCTGCCCACAACATACATACAAGGAAGCTTTGCTCCAATTCAATAATAGTGGTATCAACTGCTGCCCACAACATACAAACAAGGAAGCTTTGCTCCATTTCAGTAATGATGGTATGAGAGATAGTGTTCTTGCCGGCGGGAGAAAGAAGCGCATGAAAGAAAATATAATAAAAAATTAATTACCTTGTGAATAGTTCCTCGCTTCATCAGAAGAGAAACTGTAACTTTGTCAAATTAAATGAAGCCGATAGCGACTCTAATGCATCAACATATTTACAGTTTAGCTCTCTGCATTAGCGTCAAAGTCGTTGCAGCGACTCTGATGCTAATGCTCTAAGTATTCAACCTTATCATCTTCCTCAACCCTAAATTTAGGGCAACTCCCAAGAGTAACAGTGTGATGATGACCGAGAATCAAAAGGACAATTATTGTCATCTCTCTATCATACTATTAATGATGAACTTCCCCGTATGTGAATTAACTAATAATTTGAAAGAGCAAATTAATAATAATAAAGTTAGTTGAGGTTAGGTTAATTTGTGACTTTCTAAACAAGCTTACAACACACTAAATGATCAACTTATTGACTTCAAATGGTTTAGCTATCAGTTTGGCTTCTTCCAGAAAAAGTCCTAGTTGTCATCATATTTGTTATAATTTCTAATTCCTTGGTTGTTTGGAAGTGGCCATTCTCTGAGCTAAATGAACTAACCACTCCTTAAGCAACCACATACTGCAATGCAATCAATAAAATTATAATATATTTATAAAACCTATCAATATGGCAGCTACATTTGTCCTCCTTTGGAAGGTTCAATCCTAACCTTAGTCAACAAAAAAAACAAAAATGTGATTAGCTTATAGTCCTAGAGTTTGTTTGACAAGTAGTTTTGTACAAACCAAAGTTTGATCTCAAAAGAAGTAATTGTATAAGTTTAAATTTATATATAATTGTACACAATTATTTGCCTACGAAGTCTTTTTATTTTTTATTTTTTTATTTATAGGCATTTGCCTTTGAAGTCTTGATATGATATTATGTATGATATAGTTATTTTTATAAAAAAATAAAATAAAGAAAGAATATTTGCAATACACGTCATAAAAATTAGATAATCAATTATATAAAAAAGTAAGACACCACATGTTGTATATATATAGAAACATATATACTATTTAAATTGTAAAGTAGAATGGCAGAAGTTTCATTTTTTTTGTATATAAAATATTGTTTCACATAAAAAGTTTATAAAACTTTTCTTCATTTTATAATCTTTAATTATGGATACGAGGGAGATTCTCCAATGTGAACATAGGCGTGACATGGGCAATAACGTGCAGTGGCGCATTCTTGGCACTTGTTGTATACAAATTAGTTCGCGTGGGTAAGACACCATAATTAGAATTTCAAGTTTTGTTAATTAGGGTTGGCCTGGGAGGTGGATTAGCTTTTTAATTTTTTGATTATTTTAATTTGAGATTAAAAAGGTTCATTCGGAATATATTTTTTTATTTTTTTAACTTTTGTGAGAGAAAAAATAAAATGATTATGATTTAGATGTAACATTTTATCTTATTGGATTAAAAAACTTATTTTGTTTTTTTGTTGCTATTTTAGTTAAAAAGCTTCTGCTTAACTTATGTCAAACGAGGGCTTAGTAATCATAGAGCTGATTAATTGTTCATATGGCACAAGTTTGCATGATATTAATATCAATATATATATACGACTTTATGAATGTATTATCATACAAATAATTTTTTATTTATAAAAATATAATTATTTAGGCCTATTTGGAAAAGATGATTAAAAGATTATTTTTTTTGAAAAATATGTAAAAAAATATGAGAGACGATATAACTTCAAATGAATTAAAAATTGAAAGATAACTTTTGACCATTCCCAAAATAGACTGAGCCTCCGTTTGGGAAGTGAGTTGACTTTTTGACTTTTTGGTTTTTTTGACTATTTGAGTCTGGGCTCAAAAGCTTGGTTTGGGAAGGGCTTTTTGGCTTTTTAATTTTTTTTTGTGAGAAAAGAGTGTAATGATTATGAGTTGAATGTAATGTTTTGTCTGTTGTGGCTCAAATAGCCTATTCTGTCTTTTGTGGCTCAAAGAGCCAAAAGAGCCCAAATGAGCTCTTCCCAAACGACACCTAAGTTCTTTGATATATGGTGCAGCCATGTTTAAAAATTAACATATCCGAAAGAAGAAAAACTACAAGCATCGAATTTTAAGATTTTTCTTTGACATTGACTGTCATATTTGTTTGTTAAATTAAAGTGAGGTAAGATTATAAGTATAATTTAATTAAGTGATAAGATTAAAGTGTAACAATATTATATTAGAGATGTAAAATAAATTATATTTATTTGAGTATTAATATTGTAATATTAATTTATTAAAATTAAATTTATGAATTTATGTAAAAATCATCAATATACAAAAAGTGAATTTGTTATTTTCAAGTGAGGACAAAATGGCAAAATATGGAGGATGTATATATTTTGCTATGCTACTATGATATAATTTAAATATCATTGTGAGAAAATTAATATGGAATTAGTAGACTAAAATTACAAATAATTTAATCTTGATTATTGTGAGTAAAAATTTATTAAATCAACTTTTGTTGTAGAAACAAAAATATGGAAAAATAAAAAAACAAAATCAGGTTGGGAACATGGCTAAAAAGAAGCCGGTTGAGCCGAGAAGTTAAGAAGCGTCACGCGCGAGCAGCTTTTGAATTATTATAAATAGAGGCCTGACTTGCGTTATTATTATGAGTCTGTCTGTCTGTCTGTGATCGGCGCCATTTAAGGGCGCGCTAACTACGAGGGGCTTCGAGTATCGAAAGCGTAATCCAAAAGGCAAGCAAGCCTAATTTCATCATTATTAATCTTGTCTGCCTCTTATATTATTTTTTAATTCAAAAACAATCCCATACCAAAAATAAATAAATAAAAATCAAAAAAAAAATTATAAAAAATTTCTTGAATTTATTATTCTCGTTTTTTTAAAGATTGAGCTAATACTAAAAAGAAGAAAAAAAATGATGTTTACCCATTATTTATTATACTTTCTTTACCCTGTAATTTGTTATTACTGAATTATTTTAAGATTATTTTGGGAAGCACAAAAAAAACTGACACGTGTAAAAAGTAAAGATGTGATGTGGTTAAAAAATAGAGTAATGTTAGAGATTTCAAATATTCTATAAAAAAGTTTTATCAAATGTCTCACATGGGTGTGGGCTCCACATGTGTGGATCCCACACCTATGTGAGATATTTGGTAAAACTTTTAGTAGAATTTTTTGGGCTTCTAGCATTTTTGTAAAAAATAATAATAAACTAATAAATTGATTTTTTTGATATTTTCCAAAAAAAAGCTTAGGTCAAGTTTGGCATGTTGAAAAAAAGTCAAAAAATCACTTAAAAAATTAAAAAGTTATCACTATTCACCAAAAGTCAAAAAGTACGGCTGCACAACTCTCAATCCTAATTTTCCTCTACACACTAATTTATACAATTTTTTAATATACATTTTTTCATAAAAATTCAAAAAGTTAACCCAAACATCTATATTTCTTTTATCAATTTTTTAGTCCAAAAAGACAAAAAGTACACTTATTTAGGACACCCTAAACAACCCCTTAATATATCTTACATCTTATGTCTGTAACAAATTTAAGGGTTGTTTGGGATGATCTAAATAAGTGCACTTTTTGTCTTTTTACGAAAATATGTGTAGAAAAGTAGAAAGGTGATGTGATAGAAAAAAGATAAAAAGATGAATTATTTTAAAGATGCCAAACTTGGCCTTAGTAGTGACACATCATATAATAAATAAAATATAATAACATATTTTGATTATTATAATGTTATTGATTTTACTTTTCTTCATTTGAAATAAGAGTAAGGGGTTGTTTAGGATGATCTAAATAAGTATACTTTTTACGAAAAGATGTGTAGAAAAATAGAGAAGTGATGTGATGAAAAAAATAAAAAGATAGATTATTTGAGGTATGCCAAACTTGGCCTAAGAATGGAAACAAAACTTTGAACTTTGATAAGAAAATGTTATATAAATTAATAAATCTTATAATATTTTATTACTAATGTATTATATATGCAATAATAAAAGTTTAGAATCTAAAGTAATTAAGTAATATAAGAGACCAAAGTTCTACTAAAACTTCTACTAAATGTCTCATATGGGTATGAGATCCACATTATATGAGTTCCACATGAGATATAAAATTTTGGTAAAACTTTTAGGATTCCTAGTATTTTTTAAAATAATTATCCCACAATTTAAAACACCTCGTTGGTTGTGTTTTTGCTCAATAATACAATAAATACGTGTTTATATGGTCGGAAAAATAGGAAAATAAAAGAAAATTAAAAAACATGATTATTTATGTAGTGTTACGGATTCTAGTTAAAGAATTTAAGACAAGGCATATTGCAAAATTCAAAAATATAAAGGTACCTTTATGACAAATTTATTTGGTTTGTAATTATTTGTCTCCGATTAACAATTAAGGTTAATTAATTTGAAAAGTTGAAAGGTTTTCTCTCCTTATTTATTATTTTTTCTGTTTTTTTTTTTTTTGGGCTAAATTATTGTTTAAAGCAATTTTAACCAAGGCCTTGTTATGAACATTTTTTTTTTTCTTCTCTTATTTGAAAATATGAATATTAATTGAAAGTACAAATAAAACAAAAGAACAAGTTTAAAAACTTCATAATATTTTTTTTGTTACAGCTGAAAGCAAAACACACAGGAAAAGAAACACAGGACAACAAAGGGCTAAGCCCTCGTAGTACCAACTCCAAGCATTTCCTCAACTACTAGGACTCTAACAGTTTCGGGAGGATCTTTAGCCTCCGTTTGGGAAGTGGGTTGATTTTTTAACTTTTTTGATTATTTTAGCCTGGACTTAAAAGTTTAGTTTGGGAAGGACTTTTTAGCTTTTTAACTTTTTTGAATTTTTTTGTGAGAGAAGAATATAATGATTATGGGTTGGATGTGATGTTTTGTTTGTTATGGCTAAAATAGCCTATTTTGTTTTTTGTAGCTAAAATAGCCAAAAAGGCCCAAACCATGGCTTCCCAAACGAAGCCTTAAGCATTCCCACTAGGGATGTAATCAGTTCGGCATGGTCGGTATATAAGTAAAAAATTACACCGAACCGATAATACCGGTTTTATTATTTTGAATACCGATACAGGCCACTTCTCCTATCAAACCGCACCGAATCGAACCGATTGAAACGGTTCGGTTTGTTGCAATTTAATCGGTTTAAGATTTTTCAAACTTGAGTCACTTTTAAATATAATCATTAATCTATATAAAAATATTAAATTAGTTATTTGTCTACCATTCAAACATATCCAATCCATCCATTTAATACATTTCAATTTCTAAATTAACAAAAATAAAAATAAAAAAAGGTTTTAAAATACTAAGGTTTCAAGAATAATGAGTTAGAGTTAAAATTAATATAATAAGAGTTTACAAACTTAGATTATAAAGATGATAAGGTTAATTAATTAAGGTTTATTATACTTATTAATATCATTATATTATTAGATTATATATATATATATATTATAAATACGATATATGTTGAAACAGTCGGTTTCGGTTTAGATCGGTGCACAAGATGCTTAAACCAATACTGAACCGAAAATCAAAAATGAATCAAATTAAAAAATCGCACAAACCGATTCTTGTTAAAAAACAGACCAAATATAGCCGGTTTGGTTCGGTTCAATCGGTTTGGTTGGTTTTTTCGATTTTTCTTACATCCCTAATTACCACATGGTCAGTCTGTGCCACTCCAAGGTTAGCCAGCATATCAGCAGCTCTATTGCTTTCTTTCAGTGTGTGTCCAAGGGTACAATTGCATCTTTTCAGCAGGAACTTAGTATCCTCAATGAGAGCTCTAAAAGAGGAGTTGTGACTTGGACCATTTTGTATTAGGTCAACAACTTGAGCCGCATCAGTCTCTATTGCCATATTCATTGTGCCTTTCTGGAAAAGAATTGTTAGTCCACGATAGATAGCCCATAATTCCGCTTCCACACCAGAACAGTGGCCCAGATAGCCATAGTAGCCCCATACCCATGTACCAGCTTCGTCCCGCAGGTGACCTCCGTAACCAGCTTGTCCAGGGTCACCCTTAGAACAGCCATCAGTGTTGAGCTTTAATGTACCTGCAATAGGAAAACACCAGTTAATAGTTGTAGGAACTGTTGAGTTGGGATGGAGAGGAGAAAAGAAAGCCTCTTCAATCTCATGAGCATAGGTCCAAATACTCTTGAGACTAGCTTGAATGGGATGGTTCACATTTTCAAAAACCATAAGATTGCGAGTTTTCCAAATCTGCCACAGAGTGGCAGTGAAGAAACGGTACCACTTAGTTTCAAGAAATACATTTTTATTTTTCAAATTGGACGCCACCCATTCTGCTAGAGGTTGTCTGCAACCCTCCTCCCACCATTTAAAGTCTTTAATTTCAGTCCATATAGCTTTGGCACAAGGGCACTCTCGAAGGAGATGACTTAAATCTTCACTGTAAAGACCACATCTGGGACACACTTCAGTGGTTGTCATATTCCTCCTAAACCGCATTTGGTTGGTTAGCAGTCGGTCATGGAGGATGAGCCATAGGAAGCATTTGAGCTTTTGAGATATTTTAACCTTCCATAACCATTTCCAGATCCTCCCATCAGATTCCTGGTTAGAGATAATTCTATAAGTAGAAGCCGTGGAGAAAGTTCCGTCGGAGGTTCCAATTCAAGTGGGTGAATCAGTGTAAGTCATAAATCTGGGTCTGTGAATCTTAGTGATCTCTTGAAGATCTTGTTGGGTAACAATATTGGCAATGAGCTCAGTGTTCTAATTGTCTTCCTCATCCAGAAGTAAGCTCACCTTATCTCTGTCATTCACCTGAGTGGAAGGGTAATGTTAGGCAAAATGTTGCAAGCCACACCACCAGTCATGCCATAATGAAATGTTTTCCCCATTTCCTACATTCCATTTCAACCCATTTCTGAGAATGTTCCTACTTCAACAAATGCTTTTCCAAATATGAGAAGCTCTCTTCTCCATAGGCCAGTTGTAAATGCTGTGATTTCTAAGGTATTTATCTTGTAACACTTTGCACCAGAGTTTGTTTTGATCAGTAAGGATTTTCTAGCCTAATTTGGTCAGTAGGGCAGCATTATTATCCCTGGCTTTTCTGAGACAGAAACCCCCTTCCTCCTTAGTCCTACAAACCGTATCCCAGTTAAGTAAATGGACTTTCTTATGGTTATCAATGTCCCCCCAAAGAAAGTTCTTATTAATTTTATCAACTTCATCACAAAATCTTCTAGGTAGCTCCATGATTTGCATGTTATAACTGGGGATGGCAGACATAACAAATTGTATAAGGGTGGTTCTACCTGCAAAGGATAAATGTCCGGCCTTCCACCCTGAAAGTCTTGTTTTCAGTTTCTCAAGAATGTCATTAAATAAGCTCTTATTAATCCTCTTATAAAGAAGAGGGGACCCTAGATACTTACCTAAGTCCTGGGTGAGGGGAATGCCATATTGATAGCTCAAAGATCTTGCATAATTAGAAGAGACATTTTTTTAGACAAACATTTTTGATTTCTGAAGACTAAGTTTATGTCCAGACATCTCACAAAAATCATTAAGAACCTCCATGATGATGTTACAGTTGCTCTGGTCAGCTTTGGCAAAAAGGATAAAGTCATCAGCAAAAAATAAATGAGTAAGAGCAGGACTATTTTTAGATACTTTGATGCCCTTCCAATCCCCTACATCAACCTTAGAGCGGATCATATTGGAGAGTCTCTCCATACAAAGTACAAACATATAAGGGGAAAGAGGGTCTCCTTGTCTAAGTCCCATTTCATTATGAATGCCTTCTACAATTTCCCCATGCCAAAGAATGGAAGATTGGGTGTTAGTAACACAATTCATAATCAAATCAATCCAATTTTCATTAAGTTGGAATTCCTGAAGGGTGTCCCTTATGAAATCCCAAGATAGCCTATCATAGGCCTTTTTCAGGTCAATTTTAAAAATCATACCCTCTTTTTTCCCTTTCATGTGTCTAAGGGTGTGCAGAATATCCTGGGTGATGATGATATTATCAGTAGTATTTCTTCCAAGTATAAAGCTGCTTTGATTAGGGCTAATAAGTGTGTCAAGAAGTGGTCTAATATGCCCCACAATAATTTTAGTAATGATCTTATAGGGGACATTACAAAGGCTGATTGGTCTGAATTGTGTAATATTTTCAGGATTTTCCATTTTGGGGATCAAAACAATAAGAGTTTCATTAACTTCATTAGGGATCCTCTTATTATGGAAGCAATTTCGAACAAAATCACACACAGAAGGGCCCACAATATTCTAATACCATCCTTACCTGGTGCTTTAAAAGCCCCAATACTTTTAACAGCACTCAGAATTTCAGTATTGGTGATGGGTTTCAACATAATCTCATTATCATCATGAGTAAAAAAAGTAGTGTTAATATTACTCCACTGAGCTAGATGGTGAGCAGCCTCAAATTTAAAAAGGTTGGTGAAATAGGTAAGGATAATACTCTTATTTCCCTCCTGATCAGTAACCCAGTTCCCCTCATTATTTTTAAGGGCATTGATCTTAATTCGTTTGGTGATAGTGGAAATATGGAAGAACTTTGTATTTCTATCACCAAGAAGGATATGCTGAGACCTCGACTTTTGAAACCATAACATTTCCTCTTGCAGAAAAGTATCATTATAAGCTTTAATGAGTTCTCTTTCAAGAGTTAGGAGACTATGAGGGCAAGAGTTGGTCAAAGCTTTTTGAATGCCCTCAATCCTAGCAAAGAGAGTTCTTTTTCTTTTAAAAATGTTGCCAAATACCTCTTTATTCCACTTGTTAACTCTAAGGGTGAACTTAGAGGTGGAATAAAGCAGATTATTATGCATGTCAGACCAAGAAGAGGAAATAATATGAGAGAGGTCAGGATAAGACATCCAAGCAGCTTCAAATCTAAAGGGTCGATTAATGGGGTTAAGAGAGTGCATACCTTGGGTATAGACAACAAGAGGAGAATGGTGAGAATAAGTTCTTGGCAGCACTTTGACAGTTGCTTCGGGGAACATGGTTCGCCAATCTTCATTGCATAGAGCCCTATTCAGCCTTTCCATAGTATTAACAAGCCCTTGTCTGTTGTTTGTCCAGGTCATTCTGGGACCCGAGCTTCCTAAGTCTAACAACTTACAGTTGTTAATTCTTTTAAGGAGTTTTTGGGGCCTAGTCGAACTCTGGTTAGTTGAATAATTGCTTCTTTCACTCTGGTTAGCGTAGTCATTGAAATCTCCTGCCACCAACCAAGGTTTTTCCATACTGTTCGCCACTTCTTCAAGTTCAGTCCAAAGATTGTCCCTCAACAAAGGATTGGGGCTAGCATATACAACAGCTAGAACCCATTCCTCATAGTCCTCCTTGTGGATGGTGGTATGTATAACTTAGGGACCAACTGAGGTAGCTCGAACATTGACATGATTAGTGTCCCATAGTATCCAAATCCCACCAACTTTGCCTATGGGATCGACAATAGTAGAAACTGTAAAACCCAGCTGATTGAAGAAGTCTCCCATTTTGCTGAAGGCTACTTTAGTCTCCATGAGTATCAGTATTTCAGGTTTATGAGATCGAAGAATCTCAACAAGGTTACGCTTAAAGGTTTTATTGCCAGCACCGCGATAATTCCAAATTAATAATTTGAGCAAATCCATAGATGGAAAAATAGGGGGACAGTCAGTTACCCAATCCTTAAGGATACTACGTATCCGTATGTGGTCGGCCTTCGCTGCTCTTATGGAGGTTATTTGGATCAAGTGAAATGGCTTCATTGGGTTGTTCTCCCAACTTGGTTCGATTGTCAACCGTAGTTGCTCTATCCACCAAACGAAAGCGACGAGGTGAGCTGCTTCGGTCTCTGGTTCTAACAATAGTCCCACTACATTGGTCTGCTTCTGATGTTGTTGCACCTTTAGCCTGGGTGGAACTGATTGATCTTGCCTCTCTATCTTTCAATTCACTGGGGTTAGGGGAGATTGTTTCTTTCTGCTGACGGTCTTCAAGACTAGAAGTGTGAGAAGAACTGAGAAGGGGTAAGGCCACCTGGGTTGGCGTATGAGTAACCTCTACCATGGTTTTGTCGTGTGGGATAGTTCCCAGTACATTCAATGTCAGTTTGACTTATGTGATCCTGGCGGTCATTGGGGTGGCTGAGGGTGTGTGGGTGGTGATAGTCTGGGAGTTTTGACATCATATCACTATGTTGATATGTTGAACACTCTTCTATTGGAATTGAACTAGTTGAAAGCTGTAGCTGGGGATCTGGTTGCTTGGAGATGGGTTGGGTCTGGCCAATTTTGGTTTTACCTTTGGGGTCCGGTGTTAAGTGGGGTCCCATTTGAATGGGTTGAATTTCAGTTTGGGCTTTCTCAGCCCTAGTTCTTGTTGTTTTCTTGCCTCGAGCATGATCTCCTGGTCCACCTTGATAGTTCTCTTGGTATTTGAATCTATTGTTGTTTTGGATTGGACTAATCCCTTCTTGTCATTTTTTGCTCTGGGCCAGCTTCCGTCCCCGTTTTGTCACTAACATCCAAGGGCCAAAAGTGGTTTCCTCCTCCTGTTGCAGTTGCAGATGGCCGTTGGTTGTAGGCATGCTTGTGATTTGACCACTAACACCGAAACTGGCTAGTTTTTGCCCTGTCGCCGTTGATTGGGTGGCCTCTTTGAATCGACATGCTTTCTTTTGATGATCAATCTTGCCACACAGAAAGCAAAGTGAGTGCAATGATTCGTATTCAATATTATAATATTTACCTTCTAAAATAAACTTGGGTTTGAATGGTGTAGTGAGGTCCATTTCTATGCAGATTCTGGCGAACTTCCCCCTGGTGGCCATTGCTGTAGTCCAGTCAATTTTGAGAGGTTTACCAAGAGATTCGGCAATTGTAAATAGGACTTTATCCTGATAATACTCAATCGAAAGTTCTGGAAACCAAACCCAGATAGCGGTTTTGGTTTCGAGTGCCTACGAAGGCTTGAAATTTGGCTCCCAACGCCTCATAGTGAGATAATGGTCCATGATAACCCTAGGACCCCTTGTATAGACTTTGGAGTAATCATCATTTTCTGAAAATTTAAAAAGAAAATAGTTGTTGCCAGATCAATAGCATTGAACTCTCCTTGGAGCCTCAAAACGTTTCCCACTCTAGTACAAAGCATTTTATAGCCTATGCTCTTGCCCAGAAGCTTGACAATAAGAGAGCTCTCCCATGGTTTTCTAATTTTTTCCAAAAGTCTTTTCGGCAGTGAGATTTTGGGGAAACCCAAATGATCTGAATGGCTAGCCCCAATTGTGGAGTTATCTGATCTTCACTCGGCTCATCCTCTTCATCAGACGAAAGGATTTCAACTCTATCATCAAAGATATAATCCCCTATCTTGGGTTCTGTTAAAGCTGCCTTGAAGAATTTAGGTTGAGCAGACTGTGTAGGAGGAGGGTTTAGCATCGTGGATCTTTCCCTTAGATCCTCAGTTTCCATATCCATCTCTTGCTCCATCTGCTTTTCCTCCACTGAGTTTGTACTTTTAATTTTCTTTGTGCTCCTAATTAGATGATCCTCTTCCCCAGTAGACTTTTCATAGTTGGGTGAAGTGCTTTGGTCGGCGATCACCGTGAGAGAGAGTCACGTAACAAAAAACTTCATAATATGATTCCATACCACGCCTAAACATAAAACAAATGCATCACTCTAATGCATTAATAAGTTGTACATTATTTTAGTACCATGCATAATTGCTCTGACAATAACTTGCCTCGTGGTCAAATAAATTTTGTTCCATAATGGGTTGTTTTATGAAGTTGGTTAAAAATTATTTTTTTGATTTTTTTAAAAAATATATGTAAAAAAAAAAAAGAAGAAGATGATGTGATTCAAAAGCAAGTTAAAAGTCAAAATTTGACTTTTAATCATCTTTCTAAAAGAGCCAATTATAAGAATAAATTATAAATTAGTGGGACAATGCAAAAAATAATTATCTTATACATGAAATTTTTTATAGTGCAGCCCTTACACAAAGAAGAAGTTGCACAAAATATAAGAAAGACTTGTACCATTGCATCACTATGAAAATGCAAGTATTCATTTGGTAAATATTTTGAGGCTAAAAAAGTATAAAAAAATAAAATAAGTTATAGAAACCAATAAAATAAAATGTCAAATTCAAATTATAATTATTATAATTTTTCTCTTACAAAAGTTAAAAATATCCAAAAACAAAAACCAAACGAGACTAAAAAAGGCAGGTTAAAAAGTGTCAACACAAAAAAATTGTTTACCGTAGTCAATGTCAAACGAATCTTATTCTTTCACCATCCCACTCTTTTGCAATTTTCCCATAATATAACATGAAACTTTAAGGCTCTGATTGGTTATGTTTTCAAAATGTGATTCTACACTGAGTTTTGAATATGGTGTTTGGAACGTGTTTTGGAAACACATTTCCAAAACTCTACAGAGAAGTTTGTACCAGTTGCGCTTTTCAAAAAAAAAAAAATTTTGTAAATTTTGCCTAACGGGTCGTCCGGCCGGTTGACCGGAATAGTGATTTTTTTTTTTTTTGCAATTGATATGTTAATTTTTATATAATCAAAAAAATACTTTCTGAAATTTTTAAATTTTTTTATGTGCTTTAAAATAATTTTGAGTTGTATGTTTATGAGTTGTAAATTTTTGTATCAAATATCAAATGTCACATCAACAATTTCTCAGTCAAATCAAAACTCTTTTCAAAACTCTTTACCAAACAAATTTTCTACACTCAAATCATAATTCCAAACCCCACAAACTCAAAATACAACTCATAGGGTGTGTTTGATTGGACGGACTGGAAAAGGGGGGATTAGAATCCATCGGACTTGAGTCCTGGGACTGTGAATCTCCCGGACTATTTGGTCGGATTGGATATGTATCCTGTGTTTGTTTTTTCATGGGATTAGATGTCTGGATAGGACTATTTTCAGTGAATCCAACGTTTGGTTAGAAGGACTGGATAGGATAAATGAACAAAAGAATATTTTACCATTTTTCAATTGTTTACTAAGTAATAGCAATATTAAACATATCTTTAATATTTTAATTATTTTTAATTAAATAAATTCGTTTTTTTTTAAATTAAATAAATAAATAAAAAAATATCAATAAAATTTGTTTTAATTCCAGTTAGCCAGATAAGTGGAAGCAGTAGTACAAGTAGCAGTAGTTCTAATCCTCAGACAGATTCCCAGAATCCTCTCCAAATGTGCAGACATTGTGAAGGCCTTTCCAGAAATTTCAAGAAAATTATGGATAAAGGCAAGAAGGTCAGTGAAGAGCTAGACCAGCTCCGAGATGAAGAAAAACAATTGAGAGCAACCATTAGAACCTTAACCATCCAGCTTAAAAAATTAGCTCCAGAAAGAACACCTACCTCCTTACCTAGCCCAGAAATCAAACAACTCACCAGTGAGGAATTTGACCAATTGAGTGCTAGAATGTATTTCTTCAGGCATTCTATCATTCGATCCCTTTGTGAGAAAAGCCAAAAAATAGAAGACCTAAAACCCTATATTTATACCTTAGCTGGAGATAGCAGAAACGACGAGTTAGTCATTATTCAGCAGTTTCTTCAAGATCTCTCCATAGCAAGAGTTGACTGCCCCGACCTAGCTTACCAATGGACCTATACCTATGAAGATGTATCAATAAAATTTGTTTTAAATCATTATTGTATAACAAATCATTATTTTTTTTACATGCAAAACTTTACTGTGTTTGTTTATTTACACAATTAAATTTTTTTACACAATTAAATAAATAAATAACCACTAAATTTGATTTAATAAAATACTGTATAACCTGTATAAAAAATTTATATTATTTTTTTAATTAAAATTTTAAATAAATTTTAAATAAAACACATATTAAAATTTAAATAATGAAATTAAATAAATTATAAACAAAATTTTAAAATAAAAATCAATAAAATATCTATAAAAAATTATTTAAAAAATTTAAATAAATAAAACATCAATAAAAAGTTAAATAAAATTATTTTATTTTTAAATCGAGACATTTAAATTTTATTAAATATAATACATAATTAAATAGTAGAGGGTCAAAATGGTCATTTTCGCATCTAATCCCAACAGTGAATAGTCCCCCACATTCTATCCCACCCCCCCTAGGACACAATAGTCCCCCATATGGGGGACATGGAGTCCGGCCGGATTCCATGTCCGGCGGACTAAAAAAAAAATCAAACGGCGGATAAGGAACACTATTTGGATTGTAATCCAAATAGTGGATAGTCCCCCCCTCCAATCCCCCCAATCAAACACGCCCATACTCTCAAATCATAATTACAAAACTCTACCAAATGCAACCTAAAGCTTCGTTTGGTATCGGCTAATATAGTCAATTTTTTTGTGTCGAGACTTTTTTAACCTGATTTTTTTGTCTTTTGTGAAAGAAAAAGTGTAATGATTATGGGTTGTATGTGATATTTTGTCTTATTAACTTATTTAACTTATTTTGTGCTTTTTTAACCCCAAAATAATAACCAAACCAGTATTATGCAATTACTCAATATGCACAAATAGAAATCATTTTTTAATTTTCTTTAATTTTTTTTAAAAGTCTACACCAATCAATTAATTTTGGAGAAATCATAAAATAAATCACATAATTTAAATATTGTAATAAAATAAACTCTAACTTTTTAACTTTATCAATTTGAATTATAAAATTTTGATTTATTTTCAATCTAAAACATCTATTTATTTTTATTAAGCAAAACTGATAAAAAAATTCGTATTTTAGTCATTAAAATCAACAAAAAAAAGTATATTTTAGTTATTTTATATATACTTACATTGATTTTTGTGACTAAAGTACTCTGTTTTCGTCGATTTTATTTAATAAAAATAAACTAATGATTTAGATCGAAAACAAATTAAAATATTAAAATTTAAATTAATAAAATTAAAAAATTATTTTGTTATAAGGTCAAACTCTCTCTCTCTCTTTTTTTTTTTTCCATTAATTTTGCATGAAGTGCTAGACTATAAAAGTTCTGGCCTCTGTTCAAACTCATATCATTGTCCCATCCAAATGGATTGATTCCAACTATTTAATTACACATAAAAATTTAAAATTACCCATTTAAAAAGAGTAATCAACCATTTTCTATCATTATTTGGGTCTTGCTTATAGAATTTTGAAGCTCAGACAATATTAAAAAAAAAAAAAAAAAAAATTTAATCAGTGTATTTGATTTGAGTTTTTTGAATTAAATTTTTTGAAAACTTAATTTTTTGGTTTTCGTATTTTTTTTGTTTTTAGCGAATATTTTTAAAATTTTAAATATTTTTTTTACTTTTTTAGATACACCTTACTTAGATGTATCTAAAAAGTAAAAAATTTGTGAAAAAATGTTTTAAAAATTTAATAAATACATAAAAATATAAAAAATATACTGAATTCTCGTATTTTTTTTTTATATTTTTGGTATTTAATAAATTTTTAAAAGGTTTTTTTACAAAATTTTTACTTTTTAGGTATATTTATGTTAGATATGTCTAAAAAGCAAAAAAAAATTGTTTAAAATATTAAAAAATTCAGTAAAAATAAAAAAATACGAAAAACAAGAAAGTAAAATTTTTTAAAAAGTATTTTTAAAAAAACACAACCAAACAAGTTGATTCTTATTTATTTAAGTAGGTGAAGAGAAAATGACTTTAATTGATTTCCCAATGGTGATGGAGGCATCACTCTCTTTGCCCATAACTCCAATTATTTGAACAATGGCATAATTCAATTCAAAAAATTTTAAAGTTGTGTTTGTTTTAAAGATGGGTAATTTTTTTTTTTTTTGGTTTTTTTAAAGGATGGATTATTTTGAGAATGATGTTTTAAATTTATATTTTACAAATAATATCGCACCCATAAATGAACTTACACCCCTTATTAATATTATAATGTGAGGACAATTTGTCCTATCCCGCATCCTCCATTTTGATTCATGTAAATTTTTTTACATCCCTAATTACTATTATAATGCAAGGACAATTTGTCCTATCCCTGCGTTCTAATTTGTCCTATGCCTGCGTTCTCCAGGTGTTTGGAACTTGATTTTTTGATTTTTTTTGGTTTTTTTCATCAAAAGGCAAACTGATTACAAAATTAAAAAAAATAAATTCAAACAAAATATCACATCAAATTCTATAATCATTTCATTTTTTCTCTCACAAATATCACATCCAACTACAAAAAAAACTCAATTATCTTTTTAAATATAAAAAAAATTTTCTCCAATAATATCTTATAACTAAAAAAACTTACAAAAAAATCCACTTCTCAAATGTAAATTTTTTTTATATTTTAATAATAAAACAGAAAGAGATTACCCTCAACACTTCTCCATTCCTACCCACACATCTTGCTCGCGCTGCCCCATCCTCTCTCCATTTACCATCACTTCCATAAATTTTTTTGTTTAGCCCTTCTCACTTGTGTCCTATTTTCAAGTTTCAAATCATTTAAACAAAAATTATTAAATTATTTAAACAAAAATTATGTCTAGAGTCGCATCTCATTCCTACCATAACTTCCCTAGTTTTTTTTTTAAAAGGAAATTTACATGTCAAAGGCCTGTTAAAAAATTAATTACAATTTCATTAAAAAAATATATATGACTTTATTTTTTAACATTTATAGCTCTTGTTTGGCATAAGTTAAACGAGAATTTTTTGGTTAAAATAGTTACAAAAAAATAAAATAGGCTTTTTAATTCAATAAGATAAAATGTCACATCTGAATTATAATTATTTCATTTTTTTCTCACAAAAGTAAAAAAAATCAAAAAAACTATCTCAAACGAAATTTTTTAGCTCAGGTTAAAATAGTTAAAAAATTAACCTACATCCCAAACGTACCCATAATATTTTTCACTAATTTAAAAATAATTTTCCCAACCTCTACTGATATGAAATTAACCCTTTTTTTAAAGTCCTTTTTCCCAATTGATATAGTCATTTTTACATTAGCAACGCTCCATTAATGTATTTTTTAAATTTATTTTAAATATTATGTTATATAACATTATTGTTGAAATAATAATTAGAAAAATGTTTAGGACTTCTTTTTTTTGAGAGGTTTTATGACCTCCAATTTGATTTTGATTTTTGATATATGCAGAGAGTCTATTTATATATGTATAGACCTCACATTATGAATGGTTAAAATTACGGTGGGAATTGTAGGATGAGTGATGATTTAGAGCATTAAATTTGAAGTTTTAAAAACATCACTAATGAGGTGGTAATGTAAAAAAAAATAAATAAATAAATAAAATAAAATAAAGGTCAAACTATCAAATTAATGATAAGGTCCATATGATACCACATTATTAATGGTGTTAAATTAGTGGTTGGAAGTATTTTTTATTGTAGGATTATGTATGTATGTGTCCCTATCAATTTTAATAATTATAGGCCATGAGAAAATCATTCCATTGGATACTGGTCTAAAACGGTATATATCTCCATTCAAATAGGGCCCACTTATTGTTATTGCACGAGACCGAAGACTTTTCACAATTCATACTTGGAAGTAGGTTTTATTCTTAAATTAAGGTCGAGTTTGCGAAGTGAATAAAAAGTTAAAAAATTATTTAAAAAATTAAAAAATTAATATTATTTATTAAAAATTAAAAATTACGGCAGTATAACTTTTAATTTTAATTTTTTTCTACACATTAATTTATACAATTTTTTAATACATATTTTTTTATAAAAATTTAAAAAATTAACCTAAACATTCATATTTTTTCTTTAATCTTTTAGTTTAAAAAGGTAAAAAATACACTTATTTAAGACATTCAAAACAATTCCTAAATCTACCACATTTATATATGTGATATATAAATAATATATATATATATAGAAAAAAATAATAAATTATACAGAAGCTAAAGCGAGGCATCCACATGGCCTAGCTGTACAAACAGATACATGTTGGTACGTTACTTCCAATTTTCAAACAACCCCATCATTCATTAGAATAGAATTTTCCGCTAATAAATTCCAGATTATCTTTTTAGGACACATTTCGATTTGTTTGGCTTTGATTTTCAAAATTTTATATATATATATATATATTTATATTTTAATGTTTTTTTATGAGTTTTTTAATATTTTAAGTAATTTTTTTAAATAAATATCAAAAAATATAAAAAAAAATTAGTATATTTTTTATATTTTTGTGTATTTATTAATATTTTTTTATAAATACTTTATTATTTAAATATATCTAAATAAGTAAAAAAATTACTTAAAATTTTAAAAATATTTATTAAAAATAAAAAAATATGAGAGATAAAAAATTTAATTTTAAAAATAACAATGATAGAGACTACTAATTTTGGAACTCTAAAAAGACCATTAATGACATGACACTCAATAAAAAAAAATACAACACCAAAATCAAAATATCAAATTATTCATAATGAGACCTACTGCCACATCATTAGTAACAGCACTAATTAATACTCCACCTATTTTCCTTTTAAAAAATCAGGTCTTTCATCACAATGAGTATTTTCGAAGCCAGAGGACCCACATGTGTTTTGAAGAGTGTAGTTTTCAGAACAGCCATTAATTTACTAGAGAAGTCCCTTTTTTTGACAGATGGGTATTGCACTTCACTTTGTGTTTCCAAACCACTATAATACAAGGGATTGGAAATCAACACAGTGATTTTTTTAAGGCAATTTTGAAACTGTTTTTGTCCATAGACACCCATTTGAAACTGGTTTGGGTATGAGAGAGTTCAGAGATTTTGGTCAGTTTTGAGGCATATAGGGTTGGATTTTGGAATCTTCTAGTGGATTGAGTGAGCAGAAGGTGGGGCAGAAGCTTGGAGGGGTTGACCTAAAACCTGTCTGATTAGGGAATCTTTTTGGGTGGTTTTGGACTGAGATTTGAGTCTTGTGTGGAAGTGGGTTTTTTTTCTTGGTGTTGTTCTAGGGACAATTACTGGAAGCAAAGATTGTTTCTAGGGTTTTGGTGAGTGTTTCCGTCTATTAGGGGAAGTTTTGCTATAGTTGGGAGGTTTTGGGAGGTGGGTTCGATCAATCTTTGGTGGGTTCAAGAGTGGAGGCTGCATTTTCATGGTGTTCCAAGGATCTGAGGGTTTCTGGGTGAGATTTGATTTGGAGTTGTAGTTTTTGAGTGCACAAAATTGGTGGGTTTGTGTCTGTAATCATGAAAGTGCCTTTGGTTTGGGGCAGTTACAAGTGCATTGCCCTAAACTGAAGGGTTTATTTTGGTTGAATTGAAGGGTTTTGGAGTTGGAAAAAAGGGGTTTTGTAAAAGGTCTGTTTGGCTTGTGAATTAGCTTTTGTTTCTCACTGACGCTGTGCTCTGAAGTTTCAGTTGGCTTGAAGTTGCAAAAATGGCTTGTATGAAGTTGGGTTCCAAAACTGATGCATTCCAGAGGAAAGGACAGGCCTGGTATGTTCTCTGATCTCTGTAGTTTGCCTTCTCTGATATCTGTAGACTTCAATTTTTGTAAAATTCATTTGACCATGTTATTTTTATCCTGTGAATCCAACAGTAGGAGAGTTTCTCTTCATTTTCTTCTTCTTTTGATTCCTTTCCTTGCGTTTGGTCT
The DNA here is from genome assembly GCF_055761805.1 of Camellia sinensis. Classification (NCBI taxonomy): domain Eukaryota; kingdom Viridiplantae; phylum Streptophyta; class Magnoliopsida; order Ericales; family Theaceae; genus Camellia; species Camellia sinensis. The sequence goes on along the minus strand of NC_138969.1, from coordinate 23,136,529 downwards.
ATGTACTTGTGTGTTTGTGAATTCATTTGTAGATAATTATTACAAGCTGGTTGAAATTGTTCTGGTGTTCTTTTTTTCTTTTCTTTTTTCCTTTTTCCTTTTTTTTTTTTGTTTAATTTTTAAATTAAAGCATGGAGCATTATCGCATCATCTATTGCTTTTGCTCCGCAATTTGCATCTTTAATTTCTTTTCTGACTGGTCTCAGTTTTTGTGTATTAAGAGAACTTTAAGGCTCTGTTTGGATCTTGGACTTGGGGAGGAATTTGTAGAGGAAAAAGAAACTATAAGAGAAATGTGAATGACATTTTTCATTCACGATTCTCTTTACAGTCTTTTTCCTCCACAAATCTCTTTCCAAATCTAACATCCAAACACAGCCTAAGGTTTAGGTTCTGAATGGAGATTCATGTTTTCATTTTTTTACTTGTTCATGCTTTTGAAATTTGTTACCTTGAGTTGGAATTAACAGGATAAAATTGGGTGAATGGTCTCCAAATTCCCCATTGCTATGCTCAAATGGCATGGCTTGTTGAGTTCTTCAACTGTTGGTGGATGTATCTGCCAACAGAGTATTAAATGTTGTCCACATGTATATGTTGGGTTGTTTAGCAACAATCTGGTTGTCAATGACAATGTTATGATTTGCAAGCTATCCTGCTGAAAATTTTTACACCTTTTATCTTAATGGAAAGAAGAATTTATGACACAAAGCAATGAGTATCCTCTCATTGAATAAAAGAAAAAGAAAGATTAACCGATAGTTCTGGGAGGGACTTGAGCTATAGCATGTCTTACTTTGCTTTTACTCGTTTCCTTGCATCAAGTGCGATGTTGCCTAGTAGTTTGGCACCATGAACTTGACTGACAAGGACAACTCTGGTTTCAGAGGCATTATTGTGAGGAACATCCATCAAGTTGGGTTATTTGGATGGATTCACATTTTTTGGTATTTTTTGCTCCTGGCATTCTATGTAATATTCATGTGTATGTTACCATTACCCTATTCATTCAAAACTTCTTTGATCATGGCTTTCTTTTATTAATCATTTCATGCAAAGAGATTCACCCTAGCTCCCTTTCTTGACCATAAATGTGGTGCATGTTCATGAGATGTGACTTATAAATGTATGACTTCAAGCAAAAATGTTTGTTTTCCCACAATGTAATTTGACCTTTCTTGTTTGAATATTACTGTAGGTTCTGCACCACTGGCTTGCCAAGTGATATTGTTGTTGAAGTAGAGGAGATGTCCTTCCATCTGCACAAGGTAGTATATATATGTTTCAAATTTTAGTGAGTGATGTTAATTTAGTGGTGACTGGTCTCTGAGATTGCTTATAAATCCGATCTTGCTTCTTGTAGTTGTATAAGCTACACTTTATTGAGTTTCCAATCAATTATCTTGAGTAAAAATGATTTTACATAGTTTCATGGTGTCTTGTGTGTGAAAGATGGTAAGTGAGCTGGAGTCGCATGTTTATTGTGCTAACACACTCCTTATGTTTGTGTGTGTCCTTTTATTGGCATTTGCCAAGTGTCTTGTGATGATTCTAGGCCCCTAGGGTAATTGCTTCGATTTTTCGCTCTCAAGTCTTATATTTTAACCTTACAGATGTTGAGAGGGGGAGATGTGAGGAAAATACATGAATTTTTGAAATATAACTTCTTTAATTCCTGCATGATTTTGATCAATGATCTGGTATTCCAACTGATGGAAGTTGTGCCATTTTCTCAGATCTTGTCTGAAAATCAAGTTGGATACAGATCTTGCAGTTTGGGTCTGAACCCTGATTATGGATCAGGATGTGACAGGACTGATCTTGGATTTTGGTGGAATGGATCCTTTGTTGAATCAAATGGATATGCATGAACGCTGATACTATATTTTGCACATGTATTAAGGTCAGGTTTTCGGATCTAAGATCAGAGTCAGACTTCAGAGCAGAAATATTGGCTTAATGTTTAGGAATGCTAACCAGATAGTTAAATGGGTAATCCAAGATGAAGTTTGAAGGCTTGAGCAACAGCCAAATTAGAGTTTGAGAGTTTAAATTGGAGGCCAATAGGTAGGATGAAGGTTTCAGGGTTAATTTGGGGCTTGATTGCCTTGGGTTTTGGGACTGAAAGAAAGAAGAAGAAGGAAAATTCTATGACATATAACCCATGTCAAGCAATTTGCAAAATTACACTAAAACCTTATAAGATGACTTGAATTTGTCCAGCAACACTCTAACCTATAAAATATTATTATTAAAAAAAAAAAAAAAAAACTGATTTAACCTTACACAAGTTAATTACATCTGAAGTGATCTCCATGTGGCATTCTAGATTTGCTCTTTTGTTCTTTCCATGCTTTTGTACTGAAATGAGATATATAAAATCAGGTCATTGATTGGTTTGGGCGAGATCATACAAATCGAAATAAGGTTTTTGGATGGGTTTTCATCTGGTTTAGGTCAATTCCTATATGTCTGGACTTCCATTTTATCCCTACAATTATCGGCACATCACTTTGTGTAAATTTGCTCCTTTTAATTTTGTGTAAATTTGCTCGTGGTCACTTCACTTTGTGCAAAAATTTAAATGTGATTTGGTTGCAAGAATTTGAATTCATGTTTTTTGAACCATAACAAATGCGGTGCAAACCTGTACACATGTATGGGATTCAAGGAGGACCTTGATATGGAGATATATTTTTTTCCTCAAAACTTCATTTCGTTTTTGTGATCTCTAATGTCTTTTAAAATTCATGCAATGCAGTTTCCTTTGCTTTCTAGAAGTGGGGTTATGGAAAGATCGATCGCAGAATCATCCGAGGACAGTGAAGAGGGCTGCGTCATCAAGCTCCCCGACATCCCTGGTGGAGCTAAAACATTTGAACTCGTAGCCAAATTCTGCTATGGTGTGAAACTTGAACTCACTGCCTCAAATGTCGTGTTCCTACGCTGTGCCGCTGAACATCTTGAAATGACAGAAGACTACGGAGAAGGCAATCTGATTTCACAAACCGAAATATTTCTCAATCAAGTTGTCCTCCGTAGTTGGAAAGACTCTCTGAGAGCACTACAGACCTGTGACGATATTCTCCCTCATGCCGAAGAACACCATATTACAAAGCGATGCATTGAGTCTTTAGCCTCAAAGGCAAATACAGACCCAAATCTATTCGGGTGGCCTGTTATGGAGCACGGTGGGCCCATGCAGAGTCCTGGCGGGAGTGTATTGTGGAATGGCATAAGCACAGGAGCGAGACTAAAAAATTCTAGTTCAGATTGGTGGTATGAAGATGTGTCGAATCTGAGTTTGCCTCTTTACAAGAGATTGATTTCGGCCATGGAATCTCGTGGAATTAAACAAGAGATTGTTGCAGGGTCTCTCACTTTCTATGCGAAAAAGTACCTTCCAGGTCTGAATCGGCGTCAGGGGTCTGGTGAGTCGAGCAGTCGTTTGGCACCGGCCCCGCCATCTGAAGACGATCAGAAACTTTTACTCGAAGAAATCGATCGGTTACTTCCGATGCAAAAGGGCTTAGTCTCAACTAAATTTCTCTTTGGTTTACTTCGCACAGCCATGATTCTTCGAGCGAACCCATCTTTTGTATCGAACTTGGAAAGAAGGATAGGGATGCAACTTGATCAGGCGACTCTGGAAGATCTCTTGATACCCAACTTCTCATATTCCACGGAGACTCTTTACAATGTCGATTGTGTGCAGCGGATTCTTGAGCACTTTCTGGCCGTTGATCAGGTGACGGGTGGGGCCTCCCCTTGTTCAGTTGATGATGGACGGTTGATGGGGTCACCATCTTTGACACCAATCACGATGGTAGCCAAGCTGATCGATGGATACCTTGCCGAGGTTGCCCCCGATGTTAATCTGAAGCTCCCCAAGTTTCACTCTCTTGCCGCTGCTGTTCCTGACTATGCTAGGCCCTTAGATGATGGTCTTTATCGTGCAATCGACATTTATCTGAAGGTAAAATTTACTTTATTGCTACATAGAAAGATTGACCATGAGTAACTTTGTTGTTCCTGTGTCAATCTTAATTGATCTACTGTCAATGAAAGCACAATAGAGTCTCCCTCAGGATGAATTGGTAGGTTGTGTTTTGGTTCTAGGAATATTGAATCATGATTCCTGTCTTGTATTTCTTTAATGCATGGAAAAGCAACATGGATACGGACATGGGTACTGACATGGGATGGGACACAATTACTTTGAAAATGGTAAGATATGGACACACTGAGGATTCAACAAAAATCCATATTTTTTGACGATTTTTTATTTGCTAGTTATATTGATATAAGAGAGCCCAATATATATTTGGGTGTATATTTGGTTTTTTTTTCACTTTTCCTCTCTTTGTTTTCATATATTTTACTTTGATCCCAAATTAGTTTTTCTAAAATTATATATAAAAAAAAAAATCAGAAGACACACGTCCCTAACATGTCCTGCAAAAAAGTAGCAATTAAAAAATTGACACACCATGTGGCGTGTCAGTGTCTGACGCATGTTGGACACGGCACCTGTTTGTAGTGTCCGTGCTTTCTAGGATTGGGTTCATTCACTTTGTTAATTTGGGCTTATCGACCTTCCCTTTGTTTGCCATTCGGCAGTCACACCCATGGTTGGCAGAGTCGGACAGAGAACAACTCTGCAGGTTGATAGACTGTCAGAAGCTCTCCTTGGAAGCGTGCACCCATGCTGCGCAAAATGAGAGGCTCCCTCTTAGAATAATAGTCCAAGTCCTCTTCTTCGAGCAACTCCAACTTAGGACTTCCATAGCGGGCTGTTTCTTGGTCTCTGACAACCTCGACGGTTCAAGACAATTACGAAGCGGCTTGGCTGGATCCACCGAAGGAGGTTGGGCTACGGCTGTGAGAGAGAATCAGGTGTTGAAGGTGGGTATGGATAGCATGAGGATGCGGGTTTCCGAGCTTGAAAAAGAGTGTTCGAACATGAGGCAAGAGATCGAGAAGTTGGGCCGAGTAAAGGGCAGCTCGAGCCCATGGGGAAGCGTGTCAAAGAAGTTTGGGTTCAAGATGAGGTCACAAATGTGCAGTGCTCAAGAGGGGTCGGTTAGCAACCAGAATAATAACGGGGTTGGAAAGATTGAGAAGGCGAAAGACAAGAATGGAAAGCCCAAGAAAAACTTGTCATCAGACGGGTAAGAACTAAGAACTAAGAACTTTTCTTTTATTTTTTGTACTTTATTTTTATTTTTATTTTCTTGTTAATGGTTTTCAAGTTTTTATTGTTTGTATTTCTACTTTTCTTGTTTTTTTGAGTTTAGAAAACTAAAATCAATCGATATTTCTGTGTCATATTTGTTCAATGATGTTTTTTCATGATTTAAACCCTGCAATGGAGATGGAGTATGTAGCAAGTGTATTTTATGTTTGTTGACAGTACTTTGCATTTGAAACTGTACAAGTTGGTTCCTTAATAATTGTACACCCTACAATGATGAAATTCTTGTTGAGGCTATGTTTGGGAGTAACTTATTTTTGGATAAATTACACTGTTAGGTCCTTTTAACCATAGGAAATTTCACTTTGATTCACGTAGTTTCAATTCAAACAATATAATTTCAGTTTTGTTGTAATTTGATTCTTTTGTTACTTATCGTTAGAATTTTGAAAAGAAACACGAAAAAAAAAGAATAGCACTTTGGTCACTTTTTGCACGTGTTGTTTCTTGGTCCAAAATGTTAACCACGTGTGACATAGGAGCAATGTTGCACCAAAAATGAAAGTATGAGATTCAAATTGAAAGTGTGAATTAAAATGACATTTGGGTATGTGGATTGATGTTCTATTATGTATAAGTTTTGAATATTTATTATTAAATTAAAATTGAAAAGCAATTCAAGTGGATCCTTGAATTGGTAAACTCATTAATGACAGGATTGGTCGCAATCAGAATAGCATCACTATTGTCACAAAAAAGGCATTGTCTTGGTGAGATGAAATCCAAAATCAAATAAAAATCATTTTACTAGTTGCCACATACATAATATCACATCGAGATGTCAATTTGTTTTTTGCTCTCAATGAAATTGGGATATTTGAACCTCCTGTTTTATGGTTCTTGACATTTCATGTTTTTGAATCGAGGCTTAGCTCGGTTTGCTTTAAAATTCAAGCAATTAAGTAATAATTTTTATTAACATATGTTTTTAGTACAGATTAAGAAAATTTAAAAATATTATACATTTTTTTATTATATACACTTACACTTTTGTAAAGAATGTATAATCTATTTGAGTCTTTTAGCACAAGTTAACAAAATATTTCATTAATTGATCAATCAATTCATAGAAAGAGCAATTTACCTATGGACCTTGATAACGCGCTTGTGTTAAAATTTTTTAGAAGATTATTCTGTATGAATATATATATATATATATATATATAATAAAATATATATAATATTTTTAAGTTTTATGAACATGTGCTGAAAGACACACTTTGACAAAATTATTTAACTATTGAAGTTTATAGATCTCAATAAAATAAACACAATCACACCATGAAACACAAGATTTCAAAGTAAAATAAGTGTAATAATTTAGGGAGAAAATTGCGATAGTACTCATAATCACTAAGCCTAGTTTGGCATATCACAAAATGGGGTTTTTTTTTTACTAAAGTAGTCACAAAAAAACAAAATATGTTTTTCAGCCAAATAAGAGACAAAATGTCGCATCTAAACCATAATCATTTTATTTTTTTTTTCTCACTAAAGTAAAAAAAAACCTATCTCAAATGAGACTTTTTAGCCTCAGGTTAAAATAGTCAAAAAGTCAATTCATATTTCAAACGAACTCTAAATTAAATAGTTATAAAACACAATTGAAAGATCTAAAAGTCTTTTACCTAAAAAGTTTATCTACAATTGAATTTACGAATTAACTTGATTTATGATCTGTGAATGTTTAAATAAGTATGAATCAATCTAAGTGAGACAATTTATTTGATTTACTAAAATAAATTGAAATGACATAGAATGGAATAATTATTTCTTAAACTTTCATATGAAATAATTATTTCCTTGGAAATGACAATTTAATTTGTAATGTACTTTGTCAACATTTTTTTGATCAATCAAACATAAAAATAAATATTTTGACAAAATAATTATTTTATTCCGCTTTATTTCACTCAATCAAATATTACTTTTAATCAAATCATGATTTTATACTATAGATTCAAGATCAATGAGATTCATCAATTGTTAGAGATGATAACGGAGTGACGCAGGCGCCCCTCTTCAATTGGAGGAGATATCACTAATTTTCTCATGATTTTATCTAGTGAGAATCATCATCCCTTTTTTTAAAAAAAAAAAAATTCCCAATGGAAAAACATAAAAAAAAAAAAAAGGAAAGAAAATAAGACCAACCATCTCTGATTTAGAGAAAGAAGGTTGGGCCATCCAGTCAATACCAGGGCCCCAGGGGCCACTTTGAGGATTCATTTCATATGAATCAATTATGAAAAATAAAATAAAATTGATTCGATAGAAAAATATATAGGGTAAATTATATTTCGTCCTTATATTTGGTCACCTTTTTGTTTTAACTTTTAAAGTTTATTTTTTTTTCATTTTAATCTTTCATGTTTTAATTTTTTTTTACTTTACTCCTAATATTAATTTCTGTTAAAATTAAATAAAAAATAATACATTAACACATATGTAATATAAAAATATTTTACTATATATAATTCATACCTCTGATATAAACATGGGAAATCTTTTTTAAAGTCCTTGGTATTAAGATTTTACAGCATAAAAGGCACTCAATATTTTCATAATATCTAAGGTCCCTCAAGTTGATCCAGAGAAAATTCTCTCCAGAAAAATTCTGGAAATTTTTCTGGATTTCAGAATTTCTCTCCAGAGAAATTCTAGATTTATCTCCAGAAATTTTACTTCGGAATTTCTCTGACTTCAGAATGTGTTTTAACCAAATTTATCTGACTTTGGAATGTGTTTTAACCAAATTTAAACTTGTGTACTTTTGCCATTCTTTTTTTTTTTGTGTAATAATATTTAAAATTTAGCTTTGGTAATTTAGCTCACAAAACGTCTATTGGCAATGGAAGAAGAAAGGAAGATGTTGAAAGAAGCTTTGGCAAAGTGCAACAGTGAATTACAAGCTTCTAGGAGTATTTGGCAATGGAACTGAATTTTCTCTGGGTTGCGAATTTCTCTGGTAATTTAGCTCACAGAACGTCTATTTCGATTATTTTTCTTCATTTGAATTGAATTTTCTCTAGGTTGAGAATTTTCCAGAGAAATTCTCTAGGTTGAACCAGTGCTCTGCTTCAGAGAAAATTGAGTTGGTCCAGAAAATTCTTTGGTTTGGTCCAGAGAAATTCTCTGGATTCCAAAGCTTCCACAACACAAACAAACAGTATAATATATACATACGTACATATACGACTTCACCAATTTTACTCAGTTAAACTTCACTGAGTTTTAAATCAGTGGAGAGAGAGAGAGAGAGAGATAAATTCCACAAGTAAAGCAAAACCACTCACTCACTCTGCTATTAAGAGGGAAATGAAGAACAAGAACACAAATATGGCTTCTCTCTTTGGTCTCTTCTCCACCTTTCTCTTCATACTATTAACCACCGCCATCAACACCCCTTTTGTTGGAGCTTTTAAGGAATTCAGAGTTGGTGATTCTGAAGGTTGATGACAGCCTAGTGACAACCACGCCGCGTTCTATGACCAGTGGGCTGCAACCAACAGATTTCTTGTTGGAGATTCACTCCATTTCGAATACAATAATGACTCTATTCTTGTGGTAGACAAATGGGACTACTTTTACTGCAACATGAGCAATCCAATCTCTACTTTCAACAATGGCAACAACACTATAGTTAGCCTTGACAAGCCTGAAACTATGTACTTTGTCAACGGAGACCCTGATCACTGCAAGAACGGTCAGTGATTGGTTATCCAAGTCATGACTTGTATGCATAAGCTGGCGGCAACGGCGGCGGCGACGCCGTTGACGGTGTCGGGATCGTTTAAGAGTTCGAGGAGGCGAGCTCTGCAGAGGTTGCTGAGTTTGAATGCGGATGAGTTCTTGAATTTGCTGCACGGGTCGGATCCGATGACGGTGGAGCTCAATCGGCTGGAGAATGAAGTCCGGGGTGAGGAATAAGAGTTTATCTGGACAGGTCTGAGAATGGAGAAGTTTAGAGAGAGAGAGAGAGAGAGATAAGCTTTGATTTGGTAAGGTCAAATTTCTCTGTGATATGTTTAGAGACCTTAGACATCAAAAAATAATTTTGTGGATCTCTTCCATTACGAAAAGTGGGAGAGGGACCCTAAACTAATTTTCCCTATAAACATAAGGACTCAATGATTGATGCTGCCACCCTCAAACCCTCCGTTAGCGGTTGAATAGGAAGGTAAAAAGGAGTTTTGTTGTTAATATTATTCTCTCGTCCTGTAGTTCTTATTAGATTCCAAGATCTTGATGCAATTCGAGGAAAATAAGTTTGCTCCTGCAGGTTTATATCCCTCTAGAATGCCTTATAAGCCCTTCTATGTATCTCTCTTCTTTCCTAGTAGCTAGCTGGTTGGGGAGGTTAGGAAAGAAAAGCAAGATCCGACAAAATACTATTGATTCTAAGAAGACAATAATGAGAAGGACGACAAATCCACTCGCGATTTATTAAAGAGCAAGAAGCTCAATTGATTTGAATCCAATTCGTGAGATGGCAATGATCCTTAGTTGGTCATCGCCATAATGTAACCTCGTTTTTCTTTTATTAAGATATGTCTAGTTAGTATTTGATCAAGAGATTAATTGACTTTGAAACATAAAATAACAAGATTAGAACCTTATGTGGACTACGAACTAACAAAAAGAAGAATGCTTTGAGTTTGTGTGGGTGAAAATTTGACCACACTGCCCGCTTAGTGATCAGCTTGAGAGCACAGGCAGAATAGATGGTTTCAGTAACCTGTAACAGAAAGAAAAAAGCTCCGGCGGTGGTTCTTCCACCCGGGGGCACTCCGACGATCAAGTCAGTATATTTCTCAAAGATAATCAAGTATTAAACTCAATGCTCAAAACATAAATTGCATACCTTAGACCCACGGGGGTGCCTCTCTTTTATAATATACTCAATCCAAGTCCCACTAGAAGTATGACTTCTATGAACTCCAATTTACTGTTTACTCTGGACTCTTTGAGAGATAAAGATAAACTCCCTAAGAGCTTTATCCTCATCTTGGTTAAGTCCCCTCTTTTCCTTAGGACTCTTGCCCCTTATCTCGGATTCCGATATCTTCGGAAATGACCTCGGCTTCTCCGAGATTACCTCGGCTTAACTACCAGGGCACGTGGCACCTTGGCTGACACGTCAGCGTCACCATGCCACGTGTTGGTATTCAGAAAATATATCCCCACAACTGCCCCCTAGGTTCTATTACCTCGGCATTCTGAGGTGATGGAACCTATTCCGATATTTTGTCACTTCTTTTCTGAGTAATGGCTCAAAAACTGATTAGCCAAGATTATCTACTTTCAGCCGACGTGTTCTCTTCGGAGAACATGGCTTCGGTCGTACTCTCCCACGCGCATGAGCTGTCATGCATATCAAACTGTTCTTTTCACGTGTTTTGTATTCATTGGAGCGTGTCAGTGACGCGCCTGAAAGCTGTCTGTTCGTTCGTCTGCGCCGTCTGACGCGTGCGTTGCTCTAGGCGTAATAATTACCCTAATTTTGCCGCCGTTTCACGTTTTTGACAAAACTTTTCCTTTGCCTCTATTTTCCCTTCACTTTTTCATTCTGTCTTCTTGCTCTTTCTCTCTCTGAAAGCTCTTTCTTCTTCGAATCTGCCATCGCTTCAATCTCTCTTCTGGAACTGCTCTTAATCCCTCATTCTTGCGAAGCCTTCTTTGCTGTTGCAACCAATTTCTGAGCTCGGCGAACATTGCCCCGACTTCACTTGTTTCGGTAAGATTCATTCCCTTCAATGTTAATTTCTCTTTCTGTGCTTTTGTCTGCCTGTTGCCATTACTGATATTGTTCGAAGCCTTGGATTTATTTGTATCTTGAATTTGTGACTATACCTTGAACTTCTATACTTTTTCACCATTCTCTTTGCCACTGTTCTTGACTTTGTTCTTGAATCTGAAACTTTATCTTTGTTTTCTCTTTTTTGTATCTGCCTCAGATCTGTGCCTTCAATCCTGGTCTTTATAGTTCTTAGGTTTGGGATTTGTGTGTAGAACCTTCAATTTTAGGGAAAACTGAAATAAGCCTTATCAGCCATCTCTTAGATCTTTACCGAGGTTCTTGTAACCCTTCCCAAAAACGCCCATCTTCTGAAACATATTTTAAATTGACATAATGGGTATGTGGAGGCATAGGGTAAATACCCCAACAAAACTTGAATACTTTAGGCAGGAATTCTCTATCCCAGCCGATGTTCATCTTAAACTAGCTGGGGACAGTGATACCATTATGCCCACAGACCATACGATGCCCTTTCCCATTGTAGCTTTCACCGAATGTGGACTTCGGCTGCCACTTGATCCCCTTTTTCGTCAAGTTCTCCATTTCTATAAGCTGAACCCCATGCAACTTACCATTAATTCTTATAGGGTGATTAACGGTATTATTGCTTTAGCTAGGCAAGAGAACCTTAGAATTACCCTGGCCGACCTTCAATACTGCTATACCATGTGCCCCCTTGACCTGAAGGATAGGGGTTTCGTTTATTACCTTAAACCAAGATCTACTCAGTACAAAATCGTAGCCGACCTCCCAGACTCCAACAAGGAGGCTGGAGATGATTTTCTCATTGCTTCTGGAAATTGGGAATTTGGTCCAGATGAAGATGTCCACCTCTACCCTCTTCCTCGAACAATTACAGAGGGCAAGAGTAAGAGCCCTGAGTCAACACTTAGTTGTTTTTATTTAAGTCCTTAATACTTGTTTCTGACGTCTGTTTCTTTGTCCTGCAGATCTTCATCAGCCACCGAAAAATTTTCGTCAATCCTTCTTCCCAGGAACAGATCTAAAAACACTCCTTAATCTTCCAATCCATAAACGAAAGGCCCCACTGTTACTAAACTTCATCCCTACATACAAATCCACTTTACCCGACGTCCCAAGAAAAAGGAAGAAGAGTCTTTCTCCACCCACAGCCACAACCTTAACTGCTTCTACATCCCGAATAGATCAAGAGTCCACATCTGACCCAGCCGATCTTCCATCAACTTCGGCCCCCTACTTAATACCAATTCCTGAACGTAAACGTCGACGAAGGCTTGTAAAGACTGCCGAAATGGTTCGTCCAAGGCCTGTCGTTCAAGACCTTCTCGCCGATCTTCCAACTGATACCGAAGCCACACCAACGCAATCAATGCTCCCACCCAAACCAAAGAGAGTTAAAAAGGCTCAGCCTAAGGCCAAGGCTACAAATGCCGAGGCTGAGGATGCTTTGCCGATTGCTAAACTAGCAGAAAGCAAAAAATCAGCCTCTACTTCAACCAAGAGGTCTGCTGAGGGCCAACCCTCAGGGTCTACACAATCAAAGAGGCCAAGGTCATCGTCTGCGACGACCTCGGCGTCAAAGAAGCCCGATGTTCCATGGGCTCCTGAACTAACCCTGGAGGACAGGCCTATCATGGCCAGTGAAAGTGCCGACGATATTAACGTTGGTGTCGCCCTTAGCACTGCTCTTCTCCTCCCAAATGATTTGGAGCGAAATGCTAAACTTAGTGAGTATGAGAACTATGCTCTCATGCTCCAACATTCTGTTAATGTAAGTATTTCTGTTTGTATTTGTGTTTTTTCCTTCTGTTTCTTTCTGAGAAAATTTTCTGACACTTCTGTTTTTATTCAGGCTATCCAACATGCCCATTCATTTTCAATGCAATCCTTTGAAAATCGTCAGAGATTGGTTGATATGAAGAGGGAAGCATCTTCAATGAAGAGAGAGATAAAGGCCCTTGAAGTAAAAATGAAAAAACTGGAGGATCAGGCCGAGGCTGCAACGAAAGTCCAAACTTTAGCTCTTGAGAAGGCCGAGGCTGCTGAAGCCGTTAAAAAAGTTGCTGAAGCCGAGAAAAGAGAGGCTGAGGCTAGGAAGGCCCAAGCGGAGAAAGAACTCCAGCAGGCTCTGGCCACCAAAGAGGCCGAAGTCAAAGAGGCCGATGAAAAGGCCTCTGCTCAAGGCATGGCCGACGTCGCAGAAGACTACAAGCTTCAAGTCAGGCAGGCATGCAACAGGGGATTTTCCCTTGGTTGGATGTCTTTGATAAAGAAGCTTGATCTTCCTGCTGACTCGCCATTGCGTCAGGCCGACGCTATTCCTTTACCATTTCCTCCACCTCCTCCTGAAGGTGAATCAGAGTCTGAGGCCGATGCCGTGGATGAAGATGAAGAAAAAGATGATGGTGAGGCCTTGGTGAGAAAACCCAAGGATGCTGCCGAAGCCAAGTCCCCTCCTCCTGCTGAGCAGGTTATGGACTTAACTTTGGATGAGGAGGGTGATGAGGTTGAGGGGGCACCCAAGGAGACTGCCACTGGGCAGCTATCGTCCAATCTTCTCTTGGTAGAAAGAAGTGTGGAGAATACAATCGCAGAGATTGATGCCGAGATACAAGCGGAAAAAGTAGCCGACGTGGTACCACCAGAGTCGTCCGAGGTCCCAGTCCCTGCAGTGGCTAACAGTGAAGAATCTTGAGAAAATTGTCCTTTGTACTTTTTTCTTCTTTTTCTGTACTTTGCACTTTGTGCTTTTTTACTTTCTGGATAATGCAAAACTCCTTCTTTTGGCCGACGTGGTTTTTTTTTTTTTTTCAATATGTAACTGCAACAGTTCTTCCTCTGAATGTTTTAATCTTGTGATATTCTGTTGACTGCTTCTGCATAGTCTTGTACTTAGAAAATTTTTTGCATGCTTCCTTATGTTGCTTTATTTGTGCAATCTTCTCGGGATTACATATCTCGGATATAACCATAAGACTTTTACTTCGGCAAGATACTAACCTGCAAACTTTTCATAAATTTCAACAAGTATAGAACATATATTTCGGAATGTAAACTTTGCAAGCTTCTTCTCAATTCTTAACAAGTATTAAATGGTAATCTTAGTCTAACCTACTTGTAAATTGCTACAAATTTCAACAAGTAATGAACAATATACTTAGCCTTTATTTTAACCTGTAACTTTCTGTATACCTCAGCGGGTGATCATATGTCGGCTTAACATAAACTTGTAAATTGCTACAAATTTCAACAAGTGTTAAGCATCTTCCCTAGGGTTTATACAACCCACATATTGCTATGAGAACTTAAGCAATAACCTCGGCCTATCTTCGACTTGTAAATTGCTACAAATTTCAACAAGTGAAGATAAGGAATCAGCTTAATTCCAACTTGTAAATTGCTACAAATTTAACAAGTGAATTAAGGAATAATCTCGGCTTAACTTCAACTTGTAAATTGCTACAAATTTCAACAAGTGAAGATAAGGAATCAGCTTAATTCCAACTTGTAAATTGCTACAAATTTCAACAAATGAATTAAGGAATAATCTCGGCTTAACTTCAACTTGTAAATTGCTACAAATTTCAACAAGTGAAGATAAGGAATCAGCTTAATTCCAACTTGTAAATTGCTACAAATTTCAACAAGTGAATTAAGGAATAACATCGGCTTAACTTCAACTTGTAAATTGTTACAAATTTCAACAAGTGAAGATAAGGAATCAGCTTAATTCCAACTTGTAAATTGCTACAAATTTCAACAAGTGAATTAAGGAATAATCTCGGCCTAGCTTTGCCTGAGTTTGATATGTCTTCAATAAACATCCATGCATAACTTTATCAATCATACATGTTGAAAGGATTCTGAAAAGACTTTATTGATGATATCGGCCAAACAATGATGTTTATCTAATGATAGAAAAATTTCAAATTACAAGTATTCCAAGGTCTGGGCAATGCTTTGCCCTCATTGTCCTCAAGCCGATATGCTCCATTGCCTAATACTGAAGTAATTCTGTAGGGTCCTTCCCAGTTTGGGCCAAGCTTGCCCTCCCTGGGATCCTTCTTGTTCCCGACGACTTTTCTTAGGACTAGGTCGCCAACTTGAAAATCTCTTGGATTAACCTTCTTGTTGTAAGCTCTGGCAAGCTGTTGCTGGTATACTGCAAGCTGAATTGCAGCTCTCTCTCTTCGTTCTTCCAACAAATCCAGATCTCGGGCTAAGAGTACGTCGTTGGTGCCATTCTCTACTCCCTGGGTTCTGATCCCTGGGATGCCGATCTCCAAAGGGATAACTGCTTCTGTGCCATAAGCCATGGCAAAGGGGGATTCTCCTGTTGATCTTCTCGGCGTAGTCCGATATGCCCAAAGCACGTTGGGCAATTCATCTACCCATTTTCCTTTTGCTGCCTGTAGTCTCTTCTTTATTCCGTCCAGAATTACTTTGTTGGATGCCTCTGCTTGCCCATTGCTTTGAGGAAAACTTGGTGTTGAGAAATAATTCTTGATTTTGAATTTTGCACAAAAGTTCTTGATGAGTTTGCTGTCGAACTGTGTTCCGTTGTCGGCAACTATTGCTCTTGGAATCCCAAATCTGGTGATAATGTTTCTCCAAATAAAATTCTTGACGTCCACATCTCGAATTTTGGCAAGAGGTTCTGCCTCTATCCATTTTGTAAAGTAGTCTGTTGCTACCAGCAAGTATTTTCTTTGCCCAGTTGCCTGGGGAAATTGTCCAACCAGATCCATGCCCCATTGGGCAAACGGTCAAGGGCTGGATACTGGGTTTAGGTCGGCAGCTGGCTGATGTATCAAAGGTGCAAACCTTTGACATTGTTCACACTTCTTTACATAGGCTTCGGCATCCTTTTGCATGTAGGGCCACCAATACCCCTGGGTAATGGCCCTATGGGCTAACGATCTGCCCCCAGCATGGCTTCCACAAATTCCTTCATGAATCTCGTAAAGAAAATCTTCAACCTGCAAAGGGTGTACGCACCTTAAAAGTGGTCCAGTGAAGGACCTCCTGTAGAGATGGCCTTCCGCTGTTAGACTGAATCTGGCCGATTTCAGCCTAATTTTATGTGCTTTTTTATGGTCTTCTGGCAGCTTCCCCTCTTTTAGGAATGCAATGATTGCATCCATCCAGCTTGGTCCAAAGCCCACGCACATTGCTTCTTGTTCGGTGCTCTGTTTATCTATACTCGGGGCCGACATGTAGTCGATCATAATTGTCCTTGTTTTTCCAATTTGAATTGAGCTGGCCAGGTTGGCTAACGCGTCGGCGTGGGTGTTGTCATCTCGGCTAACTTGGAGTAATCTGTAGTTCTGGAATAGGGCTGCCAGTCGGATGACTTCCTTTGCATATGCCGACATTCTTTCGTCTCTGGCTGCAAATTCTCCTGTTGACTGGTTAACAATCAGTTGTGAATCACAAAAAACAATTACCTCGTCTGCCTCTGCTGCTGCTGCTAGCTTTAGCCCTGCAATTAATGCTTCATATTCTGCTTCATTATTGGAGGCTTTGAACCCCAGACGGATGGACTGTTCTACAATTTCTCCATCTGGAGATATCAGCAGTACTCCTGCTCCTGCTCCCTGGCGGTTTGAACTTCCATCGACGAATAGTCTGAATGAATCGCCGATGTAGATGCTGCACGGTGTAGACACCCCATTTTGACCGACCTTAAGACTCAGGCGTCACCGATTGAGCGCTTGGTGATGTTGCATAATGTGCTTGTTCAGAAGTTTCGGAGTTGCGGCCGTGAGCCCTGCCTCCGGACTCCCGAACCCTTTTCTGTGCCTTGTCTCGGTTTGCGAACCAGACTCGATTTTCTCTGTTTCTTTTCCTGAGGGGAGGGAGAGGTCCCGTAGACCATCTCTCAATGTCCGTAGGCTACATTTGGTGGCCGTAGGCCATTTTTCCCATTTCGGAGTCCGGTTCCCGGTTTTTCGGAGCCGTCAGGCCGTGTGCCTCGGTTCAGGACCGCTTAACCATCTCCTATTGCTCTGATTTTTGGCATACATCTTATTTCATCCCTTTTGAGGGACACTGGGGGCTGAGAAACCCACTTCGAGGTCGAATACCATTTTCAGTATTTAACAGCCCATTTTCGGGACCCCGAACTGCGTGTTTTGGCCCCGGAACTTTTGTTTTGCAACGGTTTTTGCTCATTTTTGGCAGGTACCTCTGTTTTATCACAAGGAAGGTCACTGGAGGGTGGGAGGCTAGTAATTGTTGCAGCAACCAGTTATCTCTCCTCCGGAGCCTCCCGGCGCCCGTTTTTCGCACTTCCGGGCTAATGTTGAATACCTTAGAGCTAGTGTTGCCAACTTTCAACCACATATCTGTGATGTACACACATGAGAGGCCCCTAAAAGTTCATGGCCGGCCATTAAGGTCACCTGACCCTTTTGACCCCTTTCTTCCGGGCTAATGTTGAACCCCTTGGACCTTTTTTCTTGAACTTTGAACCACATATCTGTGATGTACACACCTGAGAGGCCCCTAAAAGTTCATGGCCGGCCAGTAAGTCAACTTGACCCTTTTGACCCCCTCTTTCCGAGCCATTGTTGAACCCCTTGGGCCCACTTTCTTGGAATTTCAATTACATGGTTGTGTTGTACACACATAGGGCTACCTCCCCAATACCTGGCCGGCCAGAAAAGCTTGTTGACCCTTTTGACCCCTAGCCGGCCGGCTAGGGGGTGTGGCCGGCCGGCCACCTCCAGCCAAAGTGAGCGGCCGGCCGTGCTCTCCTCACTGTACCCTTTCCAGCTGTGGGGCAATATCCCCCAGATATTTTCTGTATCCGGGGGATATTTTGGGAGAGAGAATTCCTCTCCAATTCACCCCCCTTTTACACCCCTTTCTTGACCTTATAACCAGCTGAGGGTCTTCTTCTTTAGGGTTGAAAAATTTCCTCTCCAAGCACAAACCCTAAACTCCATCTTCTTCTTCTTCAAATCTTCAAAAAACCCTAACTCCTTAATCTTCATTCCTTCTACACCACCAAGCTCTACCACCACCATCTCATTTCCAGCAGCAAGGGAGGATTCTTGAAGGCTAAAGAAGCTGCAAATCAACCCAAGAAGCAACAAAAGCTTGGATCTTCAAGGGTAAGTTACACTTTGATCCTTTTGACCCTTTCCTTTGATCTATTTCTAAGCCTCATTTCTTTTTGGTTTCAAGCTTCGGCCCTAACTGAAAAGGGCCATATTTTGAGCTCATCTTCACTTCTCATTAAGGGCTCAACCCTGTTTGAGCCCTCCACAATACACTTGCTTCATTGACCATCTTGTATGTCATAGTTTTGCATGCTATTTTTGACCCATGAGCAATTTATTTTCAAGCATGTTGTAAACTGATATGAGGCATATTTTGAGCCCCTCTTCAACATTGGAGAAGGGCTCAACATTGTTTGGTGTTTCCATATGTCACTTGTAGTTATATCCCCTATTTGGCCCCATTTTTGCATAAATTAGTAGCCCTCTTTGCTTCTGTTTTTGGACCTTGGTCCGAACTGAAAGTGGTCTTATTTTGGCCTATACTTCATGTTTCATTCATACTTTTTTTCTGTTTGGAGATTATTTTATATACTTCATGTTATAGCACCTTTTGAGCCTTGTTTTGCATCACATTTTTAGCATGTTTGTATACTGATTTGAAGTCTGCCATATACTGTAAATGTTCATATTTTTGGTTCATCTTCAGTGTTATAGAAGGAAATTTTTCAGTTTGAGTTTTGCTTATACCACTTGCTTCATTACCCCTCTTTTGGCCCCTATTCTTGCATGCTATTTTTTCCATACCTATATTTGCTGTTTGGCCTTGTTTATAACTGTAAAAGTGCATCTTTTGGGACTGTCTAGCTTCTGTCTTTGCATTGCATGTCCATATTGTGCATGTTTAGCATAGCTATAGGCCATTTCGGGTGCCTAATGTTGCATTTCGGGACAATTTCATGCATTCGGTATCATTTCGCTACATTTTGGGACTGTTTTTCCCCACATTTTGTTGCTGAAATCCTGTTAGTATGCTTGCATATCATTTTTGCCATGTTTCATTGCATTTCATCATTGCCTCGGTTTGCGTGCCCGTGTGCACGCATTTCGAGGCACTCCATTTTTATCCGACGGCATCCGATGTGAGTGTGGCTGAGGCTCACTCATGTTGGTATAAGCCCATTTGTCATTTCCATGTCATTTTAGCATCGCCTCGGTTTGCGTGCCCGTGTGCACGCATTTCGAGGCACTCTATTTTTATCCGACGGCATCCGATGTGAGTGTGGCTGAGGCTCACTCATGTTGGTATAAGCCCATTTGTCATTTCCATGTCATTTTAGCATCGCCTCGGTTTGCGTGCCCGTGTGCACGCATTTCGAGGCACTCCATTTTTATCCGACGGCATCTGATGTGAGTGTGGCTGAGGCTCACTCATGTTGGTATAAGCCCATTTGTCATTTCCATGTCATTTTAGCATCGCCTCGGTTTGCGTGCCCGTGTGCACGCATTTCGAGGCACTCCATTTTTATCCGACGGCATCCGATGTGAGTGTGGCTGAGGCTCACTCATGTTGGTATAAGCCCATTTGTCATTTCCATGTCATTTTAGCATCGCCTCGGTTTGCGTGCCCGTGTGCACGCATTTCGAGGCACTCCATTTTTATCCGACGGCATCCGATGTGAGTGTGGCTGAGGCTCACTCATGTTGGTATAAGCCCATTTGTCATTTCCATGTCATTTCAGCATCGCCTCGGTTTGCGTACCCGTGTGCACGTACTTCGAGGCATCTCATTTTTATTGTATTTATCATCGCCTCGGTTTGCGTGCCCGTGTGCACGTACTTCGAGGCATCTCATTTTCATTGTATCTGTCATCGCCTCGGTTTGCGTGCCCGTGTGCACGTACTTCGAGGCATCTCATTTTCATTGCATCTGTCATTGCCTCGGTTTGCGTGCCCGTGTGCACGTACTTCGAGGCATCTCATTTTCATTATATCTGTCATCGCCTCGGTTTGCGTGCCCGTGTGCACGTACTTCGAGGCATCTCATTTTCATTGCATTTATCATCGCCTCGGTTTGCGTGCCCGTGTGCACGCACTTCGAGACATCTCATTTCCATTGTATCTGTCACCGCCTCGGTTTGCGTGCCCGTGTGCACGCATTTCGGGGCATCTCATTTTCAGCATTCCGTCATTTTCTCGGTTTGCGTGCCCGTGTGCACGTACTTCGAGGCATCTCATTTCCATAGCATTCTGTATGTTAGGATTATATCTTAGTTGCATTTCATGCATATCATGCATATTGCATCATGTTCGGAATAGGAGTTAGCCCGGGCACGGGAAACGAGGTACATTTCGTACTCCGAGTGACGGAGTGTGTCTCAATTCCCCAGTCACCGACACTCCGGATTATCCATGATGGAGTTAGGTTTTAGCTGTAGTTTCATGTGCATTCATCCTATATTGAGTTGTGCATTTCGATTCTTCGGCCATCATGCCTCGGTATGCGTGATTGGTGGCACGAGGATCGAGACATGCATATATCTGTGCAGATACATTGCTATGCCCCTTTCCTGCTCTCTGTTACAGCAAAACGAAGAATCAGCAACTTTTGGGGCTTGGCACGCATTTCAAGAAAAGGTGTCAACAGAGGCTAATTGGGGCATTCCGGTGGATTTCCGCGCAAGACAATCCGGACATGCATCATCCATCAGAAGCAAGGCAGTCCCTGGCTTGCACGCCAGTTTTATTTGCTTTATTAGTTAATTCTCTAATTAATTAGGATTTTGTAATATCTTGGACTGTAATATTCTTTTATTCGGGACTGTAATATTCGGACTGTATATTTATTCGGACCCTCCGTGTGAGGGCACAACTGTAATAAGTGTGGGTGAGTGTGATGTATGTCTTCCAACCCCACGTCTTTCTCCCTTTTATTTATCTGCTTATGATGGTTAGATTAGGGCATATTTAAATTAGCATACAGTACGACAGCATGTTTGCATCATTCATCTGTATTGCATGCACCGGGCTCGGCGCACCATACTAACTGCATCGTATTTTCAATTCCAAGTTGAATACATGATAGTTGTAGCATTTCATATACCATCTTAGAATAGCCGAGCCTGCTATAGTTGCATTTTTGCATGTGTTGCATTAGGCATTTCTGTATACATAGGGTCATGCATGATTTCTAATACAGCTTCTATTTTGGCTTGGAGTACTCGGTAAGCTTTATGATTTAGCATCCTTGCATGCGTGTGAGTGACTGCCATGAATAGCATGCTTACCATGAGGCTACTTGCTTATGTGATATAACTGCCTGAATGCCTGTGGGTGAAGGTTGGGTTATCTGAATTGGAATAATTCATCAAATGTTTGTTTTAAGCCCACTAGACAGTGGCAACATCATCTGTTCTAAGCCCACCTGCGGGTGGCAAAAATCTGCATTTTAAGCCTACTTGCGAGTAGCAAACCACCTTTCAAAAGCAAACATGAAATGTTTTGTTCCAATTCAGGCGACTCAGTCTATACTTGTATGCTGTGCGCATCACATAGTAACCTAGGCTAATAACCGGAATAAGAACTCACAATGTTTTCAAAAACAGATATCACGGTTAGTAGAGGCCGGTCTATGACCGGGCGAGCGGGGGTGCTCACGAAGTGACCTTCCCCAATCGTACCCAAGTTCCCGAGCCGAAGCAACTTTGGTGATGACGGACACGTGGCCTTTTGGCACCGAGTCAGGGTTTCCTAAATTTCCCAAAATAAAATATTTAGGTGGCGACTCTGTATCTGGCAAAGCAGTCCATGTTTGGCACTTCTTTCAAAAAATCAGTTTTCTCAAAACGATTTGCCGGATTTGGACTCTTTGGTTCAGATTAAGAACCGTGACTGCGAAAGTCGAGTCCGAGCTGTAGCGAGGTCCCCCGCGGGCTTGTTACACACGGTCTGAGTTTTTCTTTCTCTTGCTTTTTTGTCTTTGACTGGGATTCTTTTTGCTTGTTGGGGCGATGCTCATCTTGGCTCGACGGAGCCCGAGGTGTGATGGCTTCAGGTGTGAGTTCTGCGACAAAGTCGGCCAAAACTTGGCCCTTTATTGCTGTTCTTGGCCTAAATTCTAGGTCAAACTGGTCCAGTGTTACTGCCCATTTTGCTATCCTTCCTGTTAAGTCTCCTTGATGTAATAAGGACTTCAGTGGGTGCTCTGTTAGGACCACAATCTTGTGTGCCTGAAAGTAATGGCTCAATTTCTTTGAAGCCATTACCAAGGCTAGCATTAATTTTTCCAGTGGTAGGTATCTTGTTTCTGCGTCAGCCAAAGTCTTACTTACATAATAGACAGCCTTCTGCTCCCTTTTTTCCTCTCGGATTAGCACTGCACTAACTGCGTGTTCAGAGACTGCTAAGTACAAAAACAATTCCTCCCCTGGAACTGGGTTAGAAAGGACCAGGGTTGTGGTCAAGTACTTTTTTAGGTCGGCTAAGGCAGCTTCACATTCTTCTGTCCATAGGAAGTCTGTGGCTTTTTTCACCAGGTTAAAGAAGGGTCTGCACTTGTCTGAGCTTCTGCTGATGAATCGGTTTAGGGCTGCGGCCCTTCCAGTGAGCACTTGAACTTGCTTTGCCGATGTTGGACTCTGTAGTTCCAGGATGGCCTTGATTTGGTCTGGGCTGGCCTCAATGCCCTTTCTTGTTACCAGATATCCTAGAAATTTACCTGACCCAACTCCGAAGGCACACTTCGAGGCGTTGAGTCGGAGCCGATATCTTTTGAGTATGTCAAAGACCTCTTCTAGGTCGGCAAGATGACCTTTTGATTCCTTGGTCTTTACGACCATGTTATCGATGTAAACTTCTACTGTTTTGCCAATCAGGTGTTTAAACATCTTTGTCACTAACCTCTGATAGGTTGTTCCTGCGTTTTTCAGCCCAAAAGGCATTACCTTGTAACAGTACAGGCCTTTCGGGGTGATGAACGCGGTCTTCTCCTCATCTGGAGGGTACATAGCAATCTGGTGGTACCCTCTGTATGCGTCTAAAAAACTCATCCTTTCATGTCCCGAAGTGGCGTCTACCAGTTGGTCGATTTTGGGCAGAGGGAAGCTGTCTTTGGGGCAAGCTTTGTTGAGGCTGGTAAAGTCTACACAAACCCTCCACTTGCCATTCTTCTTTTTTACTACTACTGTGTTGGACAGCCATGTTGGGTACTGGACTTCTCGGATGGCCCTGGCTTCGAGGAGTCTGTCTACCTCTTCCTCTACTGCTTCGACGTGTATTAACGTCGGCCTTCTGGCTCGTTGAATCACAGGCTTTGCCGATCTGTCGACATTCAGACTGTGGCAAGTGACCTCGGGGTCAATGCCAGGCATTTCATAAGGTGTCCAGGCGAACGCCTCTATGTTTGCCCTTAAAAAATCTTCCAATTCCTTTTCCTCCTCTCTAGCTAAGCCTGAGCCGAGAAGAAAAAATCGTTCTTCGTCGCCCTCCTGGACGAGGATTTTCTTTAGCGCCTCTTCGCTTTTCTCGGCTGGTTCTTTCCCGACGTCTTCTAGGACTTCCATGTCCTCATCTTCAACTTCTGCTTTCTTTGGCTCCCGTATACTACAGGTGGACTTTATTGCTGCCATGGAGCAATTTTTGGCTTGTAGTTGATCCCCTCTGACTTCTTCAATCCCATGTTCTGTTGGGAACCGCAGTAGTTGGTGCAACGTTGAGGGAACTGCCCCCATTGCATGCAACCACGGCCTTCCCAAGATGATGTTGTATGGTGAGGGTGTGTCAATTACCAGGAATTCTGTCTGGATCTTCTTAGTGCCGGCTTGTACCTCCAAGCTTGTTGCGCCCAGTGGCCATGTTGGCGTTCCATTAAAGCCGACCATCGGGCCGCTGGATTGTTCTAAGTCATCTAGGTGAAGGCCCAGCTCCTTGTAACATCTGACATACATGATGTCACAGGAGCTGCCTTGATCTATTAGGATGCGTTTCACTTGGCACTCCCCAACCTGGAGGGATACTACCAAGGCATCATTATGCGGATGTTGGACCAGTTCTAAGTCGGCTTCAGTAAAGGCTATCATTGGCCCTTGGCATTCTTCTGGCCGATGTCTCTTTTCCCCAACTTGGTAGATATGCTGTAAATGCCTTACCCTCTGGGTTTCTCCTCTGACTTCGTTTTCGTTGACCCTTGAGTGGATCACATTAACCACCCTCGGTTCTCCTGCTTGTGGTAGCTGTGCTGGGGGAGGGGGCGCTGCTAGTGCTTGAGGCAACCTTGCCTGCTCTTCCCTTGTTCTGGCCTCATCGACCAGGTCCCTTAGAAGGCCTTGTCTTACCAGGTCCTCCAAGTGTGCTTTTAAGGCTCTGCAACCTTGAGTTGGATGCCCTTCTTCATTGTGGTAGGCACAACGTCTACCAACGTTCCTTCCCATGAATTCCCCTGGTGCTCTTGCCGGCGCCCTGAAATAAGGTTGATTTCGAATCCGATCTAAGATTTTATGGATTGGGATCCGGAATACCGTTGTTACCGCCTGCTTATTTCTTAATTCTATTTCTTGTTTGGTCGGCCCATTGTTGACTCGGCCTCGCTTTGGCGAGCCGTTTCCCTTTTCTTGTTTCACCTCTTTGTTTCCCGATGTATCTTCTTTGGCCTTGGCATATTTCTCAATTCTTGCTATGAGTTCTTCCATGCTTTTTGGCAATGTTTTTGCCAAAGACTTCCGTAGTGGGCAGTCATCTTTCAGGCCGTTCTTGAAAGACACGACTGCTACTTCCTGGTTGCATTCGGGTATTCGGTTGAACACCTCGTAGTATCTCTTCGCATAGGCCCTAAGGCCTTCTTCCTTGGTGATTCTTAGAGCCATCAAAGCATCAACCCTCAGGGGTTGCAGCTTGTTGGTCACGAACCTGGCCACAAACATCTCGGCCAGGCCTTCCCACGTCTTTATGCTTCCTTTTGGTAATTTATGGAACCAATCGGATGCAATTTCTCCAAAGGATGAGGGGAATACTTTGCAGAGCAATGGCTCGTTCCCGCTATATAACGCCATGGAATTCAAGTATAATCCAACATGAAAGTTTGGATCTGACTTACCATCATAGATTTGAAACCTCGGCATACTGAATCTCTTGGGTGGTTCGAATTTGTCCAGTTCCACCGAAAAGGCTGTCTTTGGTTTTACTGGAGAGTTTACCTCGGCTTCTGCATTCTGCTGCCTCCTTTTGAGGTAGTCCCTTAGGTCTTCTTTGCTCCTCCCTGGAGCTCGGCTGTCTTTGGATTTTAATCTTTTTGGTACACTGCTTTCGGCCTCGATGTGGGTCCGTTTGGGTCTTTCTTCATGGGTTGTGTCAAAGTGGAGTACTTGCCCCTGAACATGTCGATGTTCTTTGGGCTCTGGATTCTTCATGTGGTGCGTCCTTCGGGACTCTTCTTGCCTCGGCTTTTCCCGTCCGACTTCCCTAGAAGGTCGGTGAGAATGCCTTCCGCTCCTGGTGTGCTGAGGGACCTCGGGGATTGTTTTTCGTCCGCCCTTTTGGGTGTTGGTTGCTGGTATCGGTGTATCTTGTAGCGGGTATGGTGGCTGCATTACAATATTTTGCATCATGAAGTTGACGACTGACTGAAGGTCTGTCAACTTGTTCGCCAATTCTTTTACTTCCTCATCCCTCCGTAGGCACCTGTCCCTCCATACCTGGAGGTTATCTTCATTGTAGTACTTTCCTTGGTTTGTTCTTTTTTACGTGTCGCCTTCCAGGTTGACATCGTTCTCTCTGTGACCCTGGTCACGGGCTTCTGTATTGTGGTTGTTTCCTTCAATGTCAAGGTCTATTGGTCTGTTACTCCCAGAAGGAGCGTCATCCCCAATATTTTCCTGCTGTCCGTTACTGGCCATCTATTCTTCCTTCGTTCCCACAGACGGCGCCAAATTGTGTGGGTGAAAATCTGACCACACTGCCCGCTTAGTGATCAGCTTGAGAGCACAGGCAGAATAGATGGTTTCAGCAACCTGTAACAGAAAGAAAAAAGCTCCGGCGGTGGTTCTTCCACCCGGGGGCACTCCGACGATCAAGTCAGTATATTTCTCAAAGATAATCAAGTATTAAACTCAATGCTCAAAACATAAATTGCATACCTTAGACCCACGGGGGTGCCTCTCTTTTATAATATACTCAATCCAAGTCCCACTAGAAGTATGACTTCTATGAACTCCAATTTACTGTTTACTCTGGACTCTTTGAGAGATAAAGATAAACTCCCTCATCTTGGTTAAGTCCTCTCTTTTCCTTAGGACTCTTGCCCCTTATCTCGGATTCCGATATCTTCGGAAATGACCTCGGCTTCTCCGAGATTACCTCGACTTAACTACCAGGGCACGTGGCACCTTGGCTGACACGTCGGCGTCACCATGCCACGTGTTGGTATTCAGAAAATATATCCCCATAGAGTTCTAATATAACAATATATTTTTTATGTTTTATGACAATTATTATGACATTTTTTTTGTCTAATTTTGAACAAAAATTAACTTAAAAAAAAAAAATTAAGAGTCAAAATAAAAAAATAACCAAACATAAAGAAGGCAAAGTGAAATTTACCTTTTTTTTGTTTTGTATTAATTGTAAAAAAATTTAGTGTAAATTAATTTAAAAAAATTATATTTATCGATTTATTTAATGATAAATATGACCAAGCTGTATTATAATATATAACTTTAAAACACAACCAATTCACACGGAATATTTTTTTTTTCCCTGGTAAAAACGGAGACTTTTCTACAATGCCTTACTTCGGTTAAAATTATAAAATTAAAATTCAATGCTCCATTCAAAGAAGCCGTCTCTCTCTCTCTGCTTCAAAGGCGTTTCTCCCTGAATTCTCTCTCTAAAATCCTCTGTCTCTGTCTTTTCTCTGCACTTATTATTATATACAATTATAATTAATTATTATAACATATTATATATATATACATATTTATATATAAGCCAGTGCATTTCCAATCTCGGTGGTTCTGCGATTTCTTTCTCTGTAGATTGAATTTGGATCTGTAGATCCGAATCAGAAGAAGAAGAAGAAGAAGAAGAAGAAGAAGAAGAAGAAGAAGAAGAAGCAGCAATGGATAATGGAGAGAAAGAGGGCTCGGACGACAATGAATTCTCACCATCTCGAGTTCAGGTCGGAGGTCGCAAGTACAGGCCAGTTGTTGCTCACGACAACGATCGCGCTGTCCTCGAGATGTCTTCTCTCGATCCTGGATCTGCCTCCTCTTCTCCTTTCCCCAATCGCGATAAGTATGCCCTAATTCAATTCCCTCTCTCTCTATCTGCGTTCCTCAATCCGAATCTATATATGACGTGTCGTTTCTTTGTCAATTTAATGTATTATTTAGTGGAAAGTTTGAAATTACTGTTAAGAACTTTAAATTGATCATTTTTTATTTGGGTTTTGAATCTCTGTTTTGCAAGCTTGATAATCGTTTTACTTGTTTGTGGTTTTTTATTTTTTATTTTTTTAAACACATTTTATCGGTGAAGAAAAAGGAGCTGTAGAAAATAAATGGCTTTACGATTATGGAGAACTAGATAAAATTGGGGAAATAATTCTACAAAATTATTACAGATTCATGAAAAAGTTTATGATTTTAATTTATTAGTTTGCCACTTATTTGTATTTTTTTTTCTAAACATCCCTTGAACGGATATTTCCCTGATAAAATTCAGGGCGGCATAAGCTAAGGGATGACACCTTTATGATCTACGGTATATCTTAATACTTAAAAAGAAAAACATAATTTGAAAAGGATACAAGACACTACGGTTTTTACGCTTCTCTCACCATCCTCAATTTTCAGTCACCACAAGCATCACACATAGTTGATGCTCCGTCTATCCACATTACTAGTACCCTCATATGTTAAATATCCCAACCAATCTCACTTTCCGTCTCTTTCTCTCTCCTGCACTAATTCAATCCTTCATGGTTGCCAGCATTTTCTAATTGATCATCACTTAATTTTTGCTTACATCCCTATAACCACCAATACAAGTTAAACTCCAAAAAACCAATTGCTCCACCATTGTCTTCACCACCATAACCACTGTTATTGTTGCCAAATGTGGCCACAACAAATGCATACATACATATATACTCTCTCTCTCTCTCTAATGAAACTAGAGAAACATCCACCAATGGTGGCCACGGCCATCTAAAATCGTTGCCATCAAAAATCCCCTTATCCACAATTATGTTAAAAAATCCTTTTGTAATTGTTTAGTGGGGTTAATGTCTTGGTGGATTTGTTAGGATGAGAAAGGAGAATCCTGTAGGGAATTAGTGGAGAGAGAGAGAGAAGATGCTAGTCTTGTATGTGGACTGTGATTTAGTTATGAGCACTTTTAATGTTGGTGGATTAGCAATGTAAATAGATCTAAGGTGGATATGGTCGTGTCGTGGCTTATGGAGGAGATAGTCTAAATAAAATTATGATGAGAGAGAGAGAGAGAGCAAAAAAAAGTCTTATTTTTATCTAATAAAATTAGATTTTTGATTTATTGAGACCGGTATATGCTAATGAGGCTAGGGTAGTGGTGTATTTCTTATAAATATTTTATCTGTTTGGTTATATTTGATGGTGTACGAACATTTTCTTATTTTATTGTGCTTAGTGTCTTTCTTTACACATGGTGATCCCATAAAACATATTGTCTGATCTTATGAAAATATCGTGTAGGATGACCGTAAAGTTTGAGAATAGTTAACCAACTAGGCCTAGCCTAGTTGGTCACCATGACTTTCCTAAGGATTTAGTCCCCAGGGAGAGGTCATGGGTTAAACTCTCCTTAGGAGAATTGAATTAAAGGGGCAAGCACTTGGTGCTTTGCGAAGGGTGGGGATGCTAACTCCCATATGTGCTAATCTAACAACTAACAATTGACTTTCGCCGATCAAAAAAAAAAAAAAAAAAAAGTTTGAGAATAGTTGGGGAAACATGAGTGAGTATCGAATAACTATAGGCTTGCGTCAGGAACGGTATTGAGTTCTCATCTTTTCTACTAATGATGGATAAACTTATCAGGCATGTTTAATAGGATGTCCTGTTGCTTATGTTGTTTGCCAATGACTTAGGTTTTAGTTGATGAAATTAGTGGTAAATGGTATGTTAGTGATATAGAGATATCATAATTTTAAGGTTTTAGGTTAACTAGAACAGGGTTGGAATATTTAGAGTGCTATTTTAGTAAAAATAGTATTATGAAGCGAAGTATGGTGAAATAAGATATCAAAAGTTTCCTAAAAATAGCCTCTTTTGACATCTTGGAATAGTAAGTTGTGGAGGATATTGCCTATAGACCTAGACTAGGATGATGCAATGGAAAAGCACTCCAAGAATTCTTTATGATAATAAAAGTTTTGCTAAGCTGAAGGGAAAGTCTTATAAGATAGCCATAAGGCTAGCTATCATACATGATACAAAATGTTAGGCAATTAAGAAACATGTTTAGATAATATATGTAATTTAAAGAAAAAAAATATGTTTCTATAAATTTAAATAGCACCTATTGAAAATAAATTGAGATAAGAGTATGTTGAGATGGTGTAACATAGGCTAGCTAATGCGTTGGAGCATAGCAACTTGTTCCAAGTTGAATTTCACAAAAGGATATCTAAACAATATATATGGCTTATGGCCATGGGAAGTGACTTGTTGCCTCCTTCTATGAGCAAAGATATGGTGTTGTGACATAGAGTGAATTGGAGAAGAAAAATCCCTGTACTTGGAAGTCAAACTTGGTTTAGTAACATAGGTAAAATGGGTTTGCTATATAAATTGGATAATGAAATCATCTATATTTGTCATAGTCATAATGGTGCAGTAACTAAGAGGAGTTTTTTTAGCAAAGTGGGGGGGTTGTAATTTTTGAAAACATACATGGTCTTGTATCTTTCCTAACCTCATTATAATTTGGTTTATTTTTGTTGACTTTTAATTGAATTATTCTTTGTGTTTACAAAATTTAAGGAAAAGAAAGCAGTAATATCGGAGAAAATGAGATTCTTTTGTTGTGTGGGCTTATATGAAGTGGACAAAATTAGTGTGGTAAAAATAGGCAGTCAATTATGACATATATGACTTGATACATGTAATATATATCTTGAATGATCTCCTTAATTTGACACAACATGCATATCATTGCATGCATCACTTCAGAAGTTGTATAGAACTATAGCTACATGTTGTAATTTTTTTAATCATTTTTTATGTTATCACATTATTGAATGCTTTTAATTTGCACATAGTGGGCGGTGTGATATGGCATCTCTTCTCCGTTAAATAAAGTGTGCGCTGCTCATCAGAGTCGCAGTCTTAGCATCCACGTCCTTAAATGGAATAAAGAAGTTAGATATGCTTACATCTACAAAAACATTTTTTGAAAAAAATATGCAGTTATGCATGTATGTTGTATGAACTTCAGAAAATATTGTTTTTGTTATTTTAGCTCATTTAGTTTTTTTTTTCTTCATAAACTGTTGCAGGAAAATAAAAGTGAGCACGAGTTCTAATGTGAGAGAAGGGTCATTGCCAATTCATGCAGGAGCTAATGGCCCTCAAAGGGAATCTAAATTGGAATTGTTTGGTTTTGATTCTCTTGTGAATATTTTGGGTCTTAAGAGGTAAGAGTGAACCTGATTCATTTTTATTCCTTAAGTTTCCTTTTCACTGCTATGAAAATTTTAATAATTGCCGTGTCTTCTTTTTTTTAAAAAATAATTTTATTTTGAGCAGCTCTTTATTCACTTAATATGAAAGATTGCTGTTGTTATTGTTTCAGAGTTTACCATTTCTTTCCAATTGAACAGAGGGTGTGGGGGGAGGAGGGGTGGTTTCACGTGAACTCCTTTTGAATTTAAGACATTTCTTCGATTGATATGAAGTATTTACTTATGCTAAAGTTGTTCATTATTTCGTTATATCTTGGTAGTATGCTCAAGAGGTGTTAATTTCAGTATGACAGGGGAGCAGATTCCAGCACCTTCTAGTCCTAGAGATGGTGAGGATGCTTCTACAACTCTTGAGCATCCAAAGGTACCTAAATTTTCTTAAGCAAGTTGCCAAGTGATTCATGAACCTTTCCTTTCTTTTGTGTTAGTAAGTACTACTACTTTTGATAGGAGTTATATTGGGTTAAATGTGTTGATAATGAT
Organism: Camellia sinensis; assembly: GCF_055761805.1. NCBI lineage: Eukaryota > Viridiplantae > Streptophyta > Magnoliopsida > Ericales > Theaceae > Camellia > Camellia sinensis. The sequence continues at coordinate 23,105,291 of NC_138969.1, read as the reverse complement.
GCTACTATTTATCGTTATTATTGATTGCCATGATCTGTTGTTTTATAAAACATAATTGCCGGTGAAATTCTATAATACCCTGTTTCACCAAAAAGACTCTTCCATGTTTCACATAGAGTTGGTGTGTCAAAATAATAACTATTTTACTTGCTCTTGGTACCATGAAACTAATGTAAACTCAAGGATCTGCATATTTCCCCTAAAATTCCCACAAGAAGTGACCTCACTTTGGAATTTGACAATTTAGCGTAACATGCAACTTCTTCTCATGAAACAGTAAGTTCTTAGCAAATTGCATCACCACTTGGCCATTAAAACAAATTTTAAGTGCAGTAGCAACCATTCTGCCAAATCTGTCTCCATGGAGTTGTCTTTGAAATTAATTTATTTTCCCAGTGAAATGTGATATATTGGAATTTGTCATGTGGTACAGTCAAATGTTACTTTTCAACCAAATCGTTGTATTATGATTTTGCTGCATTCACCGACTTGTCACTTCTTCCCAGTTATTCATCTTGGACAAGACAAATTGATTAGTGGAAAACAAAAGTTCCTGGAATAGCTGTTCTCTGAACTATATCATATCATTAATGGTTGGGGGGGGGGGGGGGGGGGTGTGGCTGAACTGGGCTTATTTGTCTTATTTAGTATTTTAAGTGTAAGTAGCAGTTCTTTGGACTATAACCTGTGCAATAGTTACTTAATTTCTGAAATTAATGGCTCTCTGATTTATTTAAAAAGGGTTGATAGTCTCTGTTTAGTCTTTCTACAGAAAGCCATTTTAGTTTTTTATTTATTTTTATTCAGAAGGATATTAAAAAAAAAAGAAAAGGGGGGGGGGGTGATAGATAACCTAATTCGAAGTTCACATGACTGGGAATCCAAAAAATCAGTTTGGTATGACATAATCAGTTTGTTTGGTTTTCAGTTTTCAAAAACAGTTTTCTGAGTTTTCAATTTGTATTTTTATATTGTTTATGATTTTTTTAAATATTTTTATCAATTTTTTTTTTTTTAAATTTTTAGATTCACTTAATCTTAATACACTCAAAAAGTTTTAAAAATAAAAAAATAAAAAATTGTACAAAAATCTTTATTGAATAGAACAAAATATGAAAATGTATTGAATTTTCGTTTTTTTTTTTTTTGCATTTAGTGAATTTTTAAGTCCCCCCCCCCCCTTCAAAAAAAAAAAAATATATATACACTTTTTAAGTGTATTTAGATTAGGTGTATCTAAAAAATAAGACATTTGTGTAAAATATTTAAAAAAAAAACTTAAAAAAAAAAAACACGGAAAACAAAAAACTCAATTTTCTGAAAAGTGAACTCAATTTTCTGCAACCAAACGTGGTGAATAGAATTAGGGGAATAGAAATGATGCATATTTACCTGTGTTGTTGTAATATACTTCTTCATTGTAATTTTAGCTTGTTATAATATCCAAACCAACCTTTCACGGCCATTGTTTGGCTAGGTTTTTGTCACTCTGAGGCTTGAAAGTTGACACATTGGTCATAGTTTACGGATAGTTTTATAATCTCTCCCTCTTAGAAACTATGGTGTATGGTATTTGGATGCTTTTTCATGTCTCTGATGTGCCCTTGTGATGCAGACTACGGGCCTCAAACTAGGGACGATGATGGGAGTGTTTGTTCCATGCTTGCAAAACATTTTGGGAATCATCTACTATATTCGATTTACCTGGTAAACTTCATATAACTGATGTTTATCTTGGTGGTTTTTCCAATTATTCTATTTTGTTCTATACGTAGGGGCACTTGTGTGTATGCCTCTATAAGTGCTAGTGCACCTCTTTATAGCACAGTGTATTTGTCCATTAAGGCTGTCTATCAAATTTGTGGTATCAAATGAGTATTGCTTGGTTCTATGTTGGACAATCATATAAAACTTCATTTTCCTTTGATATCACATATTCCTCATGTTTTCTCAACAATGTTCCTGTGTCTTTTTCCCTTATACAATAATGTGATTTTTGAAACTTTCTCAAACTCTCTTACTAATGGTAACTTTCAATCTATCCTTTGATGCTTGCTGTTCTAGTAAGTATTAATTTGGGACAAGTACTCTCGAAGGGTATTTCTGCTAGATCACTGCTAGTTCCAAAACCTTAAGTTGTTAGGAAATGAGTCTAACAATGTAAATCAAGCTATCCAACACCATCCCTCACATGCAACTCTATCTTGCACATAAAGATGCAATCATCCAAACATAGAGAGAAACAGATGCAAATGGAGAACAAATGCAGATGGACCGGAGAAACTTGAACCTAAGACCTCCCCTTACCTAAGTTTTGATATCATGTTAGATCACCACTAGTTCAAAATTAGGAAATGGGCCTAACAATGCATATTAAGATATCAACGATTGTTTTTGATTTGTATACTTGGAGAGCAGTATCTGACATATATTTTTTAGTTTCTTTTTGGTGGACTTCTTGAATCCCCTTTGTTTTTTTGTACTTATTTCATCTGTTTTAATTAAAATTTCTTTGTTGCTATAAGAAAAAATAGAGAGTTGATGATTTGAGTGTCCTGTTTAGATAGCAGTGTTGGATGCATATCCCATACTGTTGTGCTTCTCATATTGGGTTGACAGGGGTATGTTGAAGGAAATAGAAGGGCCCATACTGTTTATTATTAATCAGCATATAGGTGAATGTGACTAGGGTTAGGTTTGTGCGGATATATTCTAAATACTAGAAAGTCCTGTTCCTATTCCATCCCTTTTACTCTTCTGTTGGTATTTTTGTATAAATTTTATTTATTTAAACCTTTCGTGTGATAAATTTTTTTCCGTATTTTGGTGGACTTGATTAGACTTTGATGGTCTAATTCTTTCTCTTTTACCCCCTCTCTTGTTGAATAACTAAAGACGATAGTATGCTTGTGTGTGTGCGGTGCATGTGTGTTCTTTTTTTCCACCCCAGGGGTTGGGGATGGGTGGGTTAATTGGACATAATTTGAGCCAATTGCTTTTTCCGTTGCTGTGAAAATTGCAGGATTGTTGGTATGGGTGGAATCGGTGAATCATTATTGCTAGTTGCCTTCTGTGGCTTATGTACTTTCCTGACTTCAATTTCCTTGAGTGCCATTGCAACTAATGGTGCAATGAAGGTATGACACATATTGGTTTTTTAGTTGTACTACTAGCTTTGCTTGTTGGTTTCATATTCAGAGATTCTCAGTCTTGATGTAAGAAGTGGAAGTCTGATTCTTCCAGGACTCTAATAATCAGTTTTTTTTTTTTTTTGGGAGGTGTTATGTTAGAATCAACACTGGAAATATTTTTTCCTACGAACTTCTAAATACAATCTGCTTTTACATTATGTTTTTACATGCAATTGAAGGAAAATTGGGTAGCTTTTCATTTCTGGTTATTTAGTTACTAGGGCTATAGGTCACACATTTCATTTCTTTTTCTTTTTTTTGTTTTTGTTTTTATGTTTTTGTTTTAGTTACTATTGTCTTGATGTAAGAAGTAGAAGTCTGATTCTTCCATCACTCTAATAATCAGTTTTTTTTGGCGGTGTTATGTTAAAATCAATACTGGAAATATTTTTTTTATACAAACTTCTAAACATAATCTGCTTGTACATTATGTTTTTACATGCAATTGAAGGAAAAATGGGTAGCTTTTCATTTCTTGTTGTTTAGTTACTAGGGCTATACGTCACACATTTCCAGTACTAATATATTACAGCTCTCTCCAAGCTTGTTTTAGTTGCACACTTATACTATTGGCTTTATGTAGAGGTGGAAACTCAACTCTAAACTGTGAACCCGCCCAGTTAAACTTAAATCCATTAAAAACCTGTCCAAATATGTAAACGGGTTTAAATGGGTTGCATCTTGCAAATCCAATTAAAATTTTGGATATTTAAAATTGTGTTTAAAAACCCGCAGCAGCCACCGCGACTTCCCTACTCTACCAACCCTCCCTACTACTAAAGTGAGTAAAATTTTAAGTGGTTGTTAGGAAAATAAGCAACACAAGTGATAAAAAAAGATATAGCCCCATAAATAAAGTGATACCAGAATTACAAAATTAAAAACCATGTTATCTCAATGAGAGTGATTGGAACAACTTTTGAACAGCTAAAATGGTCTTCAAATCTTCACTCCTATGTCCCATAGAGCTCGAGCATTTGAATTGCAGCCAAAACTTCTAAAATCAATCTCAAGTATTAGAGAGCAAGAAGAAGGAATGACCTAATCTGTACCCACAAGCTGGAATAGATTGTGCCATAAAAATAGCAACTGGAAAATGCAAGAATATATGGTCTATACTCTCATGATCCCTTCTACACATGATACCTCATTCAAGTAACAAGATGCAAGTCTACTTTTCTTGAATCATATCATTAGTATAGAGCTTTTTATGGACCACAGACTATGAAAATACTTGGGTTTCATATGCATTCCAAATCATTTTGTGAGCATCAAAGGGTGGCACATCTGATTACCAACAAGCTTATCAAAGAATGACTCGCAAGAAAAAAACCCGAGGAATGAATGGTCCTAAATCTTCCATTACACACCCTTTCTCAAAGACGCATCATGAAGAATATAGATAACAAAGTTACCAATCCATTAGCTTGACGATCATTAAGATCTCCAAAATAATTAAAATTCCAAGAGTTCATTGCCAAAGAAGAGGCAACTGTTGAAGCAATAGAACATTATGATTTTGGGACAAAGGATACCACTGAGGGAACAAAAACATAAATAGACTTCACCCCTTCCACACGTCTTTCCCAAAACAAATGGACTCTCTGTTACCCATACTAAAGTGAAAAAATTGCTCAAAATAAGGAAGACCTTGGGAGGTGCATTTTCATGGAGCTCTAGAGCTGCCCCTACTAACCACCTGAGAATCCTTGCTCTTGATGATCGAATGCTATAGTGAATCATGTTTAATAGGAAATGTCCATGACCACTTCCCAAGTAAAGCCAAGTTCTTATCTCTAATGTTTCCAATGACAAGAACTCCCTTTACTTATTGGAAGAGACACCGTCTCCCAATCAATCAAATGATTCCATTTACCCCTCATCCTTACCTTCCCCCAAACTCATTAACTAGTCAATTCTATTTGCCACACCAATTGGTATTCTAGACTATGTCAAAAAATAGATAGGTTCATTGGACAACACAGGTTGAACCAGAGCAAACCTACCTCCCTATAAATAAATGAGTTTTTATTGATCTACTTGCTTATGAAAATTATGTGGGTTCTTGTTACATATCTGAAAGCATAAAGTTGATTGGTTCTTGTTATGTAGTTTAATAGTGGAATCTTTACTAATCTACTTCCTTGATCCATCAACGGTACATCTAGGGTGGGGGACCTTACTATCTCATTGGTCGAGCTTTGGGTCCAGAAGTTGGAGTCAGCATTGGGTTATGTTTTTTTCTAGGGAATGCGGTCGCTGGAGCTCTGTGAGTGTATATCATTACTTTATTTATCATGGCATGGTATTTTGTATGGCTGAAGTTGACGAGGATGATGGAAATGAGGCTAACCATTATTGCACCTAGTTCAACAGAAGATTTAATCACAATGTCCTAAAATTATCGTCTTTGTTTTTTGTTGCCTAATGTTTTCAGTTATGTGTTGGGAGCTGTAGAGACTTTTCTAAAAGCTGTGCCGGCTGCTGGGATTTTCAGAGGTAATCTCTTGAGAAAGCTCAGGAAATGACATTCAAATCTTTGTTGTAAAGTAAACTGATTCTTGCTACATTTGTATTGATATGACCCTGTGGAGCTTGTCAAAGCAGAAATTTGCCTAATTTGTGTTCTGTTTAATTTTGCATTTGTTCCCTCGGCAACTTCAATTAAGTAGCATGAGAGTTGTACCAAAACTCCCATCATAGACTGGTTTCATCTTTGGAATACCTTCAAGTACTTTAGTGTAGTACGTCTTGGGCATGTTTGGTTTGTCTCTCAAAACATGTTTTTGGAGAAAAAATTGCAAAAACATGTTTGATTGAATTTTTTTAAAAAAAATTCCAAAATCACTTCTCTTTACTACACATCAATCAATCACTTTTTCTCTCTCTTCTCTCTTCTCTCCTCAATCACTTTTTTTCTCACACCCATCTATTCAATTACAAAAAAAATATCAAATCATCCCAAACTCCAAAACTATTTTTAAAATATACAATCAAACAAATTTTCAAAATTTCTAAACTCTCTCTAGAAAATTATTTTTGAAATAATATCTCAAAATACAAACCAAACAAGGCCCGTTTGTTTTGTCCAAATAGCATTTTTGTGCATGTGGTAGTCTCTTCTGGTTGCAGTCCCTGACTTGTCAACTTTTGATGTTACCTGATACCTCTGTTTTCTATACATCTTATGAAGTTGGTCTCATGAGTGATGGTTGGTTATTGGTAGTTGTGCATAATAATGAATCATTTTTCAAGGATGTTGAGTGTATCATGTACCTCCAAATTTGATTTTCCTGCCCATTTTATCCATGCAGAAACTGTCACAAAAGTCAATGGCACATCAGTAGAGCCTATTTCAAGTCCAAGTCTACATGACCTGCAAATTTACGGGATTATTGTGACCATCATTCTATGTTTTATTGTGTTCGGTGGTGTAAAAATGATCAATCGGGTCGCACCTGCTTTTCTTATCCCCGTTTTACTCTCAATTTTCTGTATATTTGTTGGGATTGCTGCGGCAAGGAAGGATCATCCAACAAGTGAGTGTTCTTAACTCTTTTTCGCCTACTTTTCTATTTGTTTTTTATGTTGCATGTTGTCTAAACCATAAATATGATAGGCAATGGCATGCATGGTACTAATGTAGATCAAGCCTCTCATACTTGGGACGTGGATGGCTGAAGAAACATTTGGACCACGCATGTGGTGCCTAGGTCCCAGTCCCAGTTAGAATTTATAAATGTCAAAAGTTAAAAAAATTCTTCTTGATATGCATCTTTGTCTTTTAATTTTTTAAATATGATTGTTTTTTGAAAAAGAAAGTGAAACCTCAAAAGTGACTTGTTTTCTTTTTAACCTCTTGCCTTCCTGATTTTTCTACTGCATAGCTCGCTAGAGAAAGCACCAGGCATGATTTGTCAAAGCTCATCGCCTAGTAGTCAAATTGTGTAGCTAAATCTAGATTTCTTCAACTAGTTGGTGACTTCTTTTTTCCGTCACCATTGCTTCACTTGCAAATAGGCTCATTACTCTTCTGAGGTTGCTAAATTGCTTGACCAAGACAAAATTGCCTTCTAACATCATGGACTTTTGTTGTTATTACCATAATAGTTCCACTAAAAAATGGGTAAATTACAATAAACCCTCCTAAACCGTGGCCCTTTTCACGTTGCCCCCTAATGTTTAAAACTCAACACTTAAGCCCCGTCATGTATATAGGTTGCAAATGCTATGGATGCCGTTGAGGAAAAATGTCTATTTAAAATTTTACACTTCAACACCCCACCGTTATCGTCCTCAACCCCACCCACAATCTCTATCTCTTTCAAAACAACCCACTATTTAGCCCGCCACCCTATTGCCAACCCCCACCACCGACCACCTCCTCTTCCCTCTGCCTACCACCAGTCGATTGAAACCCCATTCGACAGTCTCTCTCTCTCTCTCTCAAACACACACACACCAACTTGGCACCTACCATTGTTGATTGCTCGAGAAGATCTCCAACCAACTTGGTGACATTGATGAGGTTTATCAGCATGACTAAGGGCATTGCAGATGGAGGCAACAACCTTGCTGGAGCCGAACCAAGCGTCAGTTTTAGCTTCTACTTCCCTAGGGAGAGATAATCCACCATCAATCGAAAATGATCAATTGAACATCAACAATAATTTTAGCAAACAATTACCCTTAACATCATTTTAAACATGTTATTCAAGGATTGTAGAAGAGAGCTAGGATTAGGGTTAGAAATCTTACCTTAATTTCAAACTTCAACTTGATCTTCTAGCTTTTCCATTTTTCCTTCCTTTCTTTCTCTCTAGCCAAGCTAGTAAAATCTTATTAGATTAGCTTCTCTCTTTCTTTTTATATTTCTTCACTAATCATAGGTATTATCATAATTAAGAAAGACGCAAGTCTCTATCTGTCTCAATCCATTTTCTGCTCAAGTAGGTGATGTCAACCACGCAAGTAAGGAGTCTTTACACTAATTAATCATGTTTAAGAATAATTAATCAAGATCATATCGCTAATAATATGTTTCCTTGTTAATCCTGATTATTCTGAATTAATCACAATTAACTTCTTACATAATTTCTAGAAATGTGACTCACATTGGGATGTTTAAGGTTTAAGCACCTTGATTAGGCTAACCAATTTTAGGGTAAGTTAATTAAATCACATTAGAGACATTTTACTAGACATGCTTGCACATTAAAACTTACATTTTACAAGGAAAACACAGGGGGTTCTCATATTAACAAGAAATGCATATCAAGTTATAATTCACAAAAGGAAGGCGTGTGATACTTGAATCATTCTTGTAAGAAAGAGGAAAAACCATAAATGCACTTGTGAAAGAAGTGATAACCACCAATATGCTATGAAATGGTAGGATAGGGTCATTACAATACTTGATTGAATGCTTGATGCAGCTGGAGTCACGGGTTTGAGTTTGCAAACGTTCAAAAACAACTGGAGTCCAGAGTATCAGACTACGAACGAAGCTGGAATACCTGATCCTGAAGGAAAATCAGACTGGAGTTTCAAGTAAGTTGTGCCACTAATTCTAGATGCTACTGATAAATTTTGTTGGTTGCAATGTGTTCATTTCATAATTTGTGTCAATTGTCCGATTTTGATATTCTTTAGGAAATTGATGCTGTGACTTTTTGGATCACTTCAACATTTTGTTAGCCCATGTTGGTGTTTTCTAAATTCAAATAAATTTTGCCTCTCATTCTAAATTTAGTTATATATATTTTTTTTCTTTTTTTTTTTATTTGAAAAAAAGAAAAGAATTAGTAGAACTTTTTGCTTAATCATATACTGCGGCTTTGCTAGTTGTATTGGCTTTCTCTATGAGATGTTTGCGAGTGTTGGATGAAAAATATTTTGTTTTATGTATTTGTTTTTTGTCATTATATACCATAGGATTTCTCATTGTATAGTCAACTTTGCATCCATGCTATACTTTTAAGGACTATAATGTTGCTCGTGCAAAAGGCCAACAATTCTGGGTTCAAGTTACCTAATAGCATGAAAATGTCCTAGAAATTCTGTTGTCACTTCATGGTATTCATTTTTTTGATAAGTTAAGGGGTGCGACCTAAGCTGTTGGTTGCCTGTTTAATTAATGAATTAATGTTTTTTCGAGGGACACGTCGGGGACATGCCATCTAGTTCCCCCCCCCCCCCCCCCCCTTCTTTAGTGCTTTTGGTTGGATGTTGAATGTTTATTACTTTTTTTTTTTTAATTTTTAAAACTAATAAGATTTAATCTAAAAAAAGAAGAAGAATAAGAGTTAATTTAAGAGTGGGGTTTTTTATTTTATTTAATTAGTATTAGCTTTTGTCAATGTTGATTGTTTGTGGATGTAATATTAATCTACATAGCAAATAAAGTATATAAAAATTTGTTTTTTATTGTCGTGACCCCACCTTGTCAGTGTCCCCATTTTTTTGAAATCACTATGTTCCGTGTCCACATCCACATTCGCATCTATGTCTGTGCTTATTAGGTTAGCGCACTTAATGGGAACCCATGGCATGAAATCTGGCATCTAGATTGTAGGGTTTTGATGATGAACATGAAACTAACAAATGGCCTAGCATGAGTGAGTACCTCAGTAGTAATGTGCATTTAGGTGATAGTGAGGTGAGGTCTAAGGTTCAAGTCAATGGAGTGGTGTTGGCCTGCTATAGTAATCTAACTCTACTAAGTACAAACCTACTAACATCCTGCCAAAAAACAAAAAAAAAGAGTGAGTACCTCAGTAGCCCAGATGTTGATACAGGATACATACATGATACAACATGTATGCTGATGTTGATACGTACTTGGTTTGTGGTTGCCACACATAATGTCAAATTTTTGTAAAAAGGAATGCTGTATACCAGCTGTGTCAGGGAGTGTTTCAGATGTGGGGTAAAGTTTCCAAAATAATGAAATTTTATTTTGAATGTTTACGCATCCACGGGGATTACATGTCTTGGTTTGTCCGCAAAGTTCTGGTTCTGACCATGTTTTTCAGTGGACAACTGAGTATCTCTTTTTATTTTTTTAATTAATTAATTTATTTTTTTCTTTCTGAAAGTAAAGAAGGATTTGTTTTTATTGAGAAAATTTTAACACACAAAAGCTTGTGGTCAACCTATAATAAGTCTTTTATTGTCTGCCTTGAGTCCCCGAGCAAATAGTGCTTCCAATCATGATAGACTTTAGATTTTAATTTTATGACTGGAGGGGCACTGTCTCCCTTTTCTTTTTCTTCTTTTCATCTTATAAGTTTGCTTCTTTTTTAACAAGTGGAGCAGTTGTATAACTGATTTAGTTGTTATGTTGGCCATGCTGTTATCTTAGTAGATAAACTGTTGAATTGTGCCAATCTTGCATACCTCTGAAGTTTGTCAACCTATTTTATTGCAACTGGATTTGCAATGAAATCATTCCCTTTTGTGGCTATTGTAACTATGTAATTGATTTTTATTTTTAATTGTCAGTGCACTGGTCGGTCTCTTTTTCCCTGCTGTGACGGGAATTATGGCAGGTTCAAATCGGTCTTCCTCTCTAAAAGACACTCAGCGTTCTATCCCCATTGGAACACTCGCTGCAACTGTCACAACAACTGGTTTATATTTTATTTCTGTGTTGTTATTTGGAGCTCTTGCAACCAGAGAGAAGCTTTTGACTGACAGGTATTCCTTTTGTATGGTTCATTAAATTGTTTCCTCATGGCAGGCATAGCTGTGTCTTTCATTTATCTCTAATGGTAGCATAGATGTTCTTGAGACATTTTTGAGTTATTTCAATATTTTACAAGTAACACAGTTCCTTGTGTTATTTGATGATATTCCTTAGTTTCCTTTCTTGGGGAGGGGAAGGGGGTTGGTTCCTTTCAAAACTTAATTTTAGAAGGCTCAACCAGAGTCAAATTATTGGGGACACAGCCCATAGGCTGCTGGGCTATACCACGGGGACTTGGTGATAATATTACAAGTTTAGATTGCTTTAACTGCAATCTGTCAAACATGGTTTGTTTCTATATTAAGAAAACAAATGGTTTTTCTTTGTTTTTCTTAATTAAATATTATAGTAATGTTCCAGAAATCAAAAACGTTTTTGGATATATAGATTTTTTTTTTTTTTGGGGGGGGGGGGGGTGAAGATGGATAGGCGTTTGTTTACTTTTGTATACTGGTGTCTAATATTAAATGCTATTTTGTTATCACTTGAATGAGTACTGTGACCTGCCAGACAAAGGAAATTATAGTGTGTTCTATCTATCTGAACCTTAAATAGCATTTGACTGCTAGTATTTTGAGTGTTTCTGCGTGTAAACTGTCTTTTCTATTATCGGAGAATTGTGTTGTTGAGATTTATGATTCAATAATCTACAGTCTGATGTATTTAGATATAAACTTTAGGAAACATGTTATCATAAAAGCAAGCACTTTATAATTTAGTCACCTTGTTGCTACCTTGGATGGAAAGCAGAAATTTGTTGGGAAGTCCTGACATCTGTAGGTATGTATATAGGTTTTTTCTTTATTTGACTTCTGTATTGTTGAAGATATACAATTTTCCTCATGTCTGGATTCATTGTAGAACCATATGATTAGATTACCTTAATGGTTACTATATAAACTTTTTTAACCTTGTAACATTTAATTATTATTCTGATCGTACTTCCCATTTCCTTGTTTCTATTTAGCTAAGAATATTTGTTCATGCTTGATTTACAAGAGAAAAATCCATATATCTGATTTTGAAGATACTGATAATTTGAAAGATTCAGTGGTTAAATCTGTGTCAATCCATGTGTCAGATTTAATTAGAAAAGGATGGTTGTATGAATTTCGTTTGATTAACTTCTGTCATTTTAGGGCGTAACTGGACTACTTATGCAGGCTACTGACAGCTACGGTTGCTTGGCCATTCCCGGCAATCATTTACATTGGAATTATTCTTTCAACTTTGGGCGCAGCACTTCAGAGCTTGACAGGTGCCCCGCGTCTGCTTGCAGCAATAGCCAATGATGACATCCTACCTGTTCTTAACTACTTCAAGGTTCCAGATGGGATTGAGCCTTATGTTGCTACCCTCTTTACTGCTTTCATATGTATTGGATGTGTCATAATTGGGAATCTGGATCTTATCACACCGACCGTTACTATGTTTTTCCTCCTATGTTATACGGGTGTGAACTTGTCTTGCTTCCTTCTGGATCTTTTAGATGCTCCCAGCTGGCGTCCCCGGTGGAAATTTCACCACTGGAGCCTCTCTCTTCTTGGAGCCTCACTTTGTATAGGTATGCTTCATTGTCATCTCTGGTTTCATTTATTTCGTTTTATTTTTAATTTGGCCAAGGAAATCTTTTAGATGTATTGATAGGAGAGAATCTAGATGTCAGTGCATCATGAAAATATTAGATTTGAAAAAGAGGAGAAATTATATTTAGAACTCAATTTCTCACATGCTTTCACTATATTGTCTTCCCTTGTTGTTCTCCATGGTAATTAAAGAAGGAATAGTAATTTCCTTTGCATTAACTTTTCCTTATCCCTCACCATATTTGTGAACCGAATGTGGTACCCTGAGAATGGATCACATACTGGTAGTCCCACAGCCATCCAAATTTCTCAACAATTGACATAAAAAATCTAAATATCATTATCAGGGTGAGCTTAAAAAGGTTGGATCTTATTTAGGAAAAGTTGGTCAACAAGATGGATAGGAAAAGTGGTTCAATCCCACATTTCTGTTTCAATTTTTCTTGTGTTCTTTTTATGTACAAATCATTATAGGGATTGATTAGTAAACCTATAAAATAAAAAAACAAAGAAGTTTAGGCTTGTTTCTCATGTAATGGTGGCAATGACAAGCTAAAGGAATTACTCATTAGCTATGTTACACGGACTCTTTGGAATTTTGAAGGTACCCGTGTCGACACGACACGACACGGGTACGGGTGCGGGATACAACTCCTTAGAAACGGATATGGCAGAAGAATCGAAAGAGGAGAGAGCAAGGAGAGAACCTGGCCTTCGACTTCAATCGGTTGCGGAGCATCGATCGATCTGCGAAGCTTGATCTGTGAAGTCGATGTACTGTGCTCCGTCATCTTTCCCTTTATCTCGATCTCGGACTCTCTTCGTCTCCTGATCTGCGAAGTCTCTTCGTCTCTCTTTCTCTCTCTCTCTCTCTCTCTCTCTCTCTTCTTTTTTTGATCAGTCTGTCTCCGACTTTTCTTTTTAATATAATTTGAATTATATATAATATAAACTATATTAATATAATATTATTCACATACATATTATATAATATTATTTATTCAAAAAAATATTATATAATATAATATATCATAAATAACATAACTTTTATGTCTAAAATTAAAATAATTTATTTTATCATATATAATATAATTTATTTTATGTCTAAAATAATGTTTATAATTTTATTTATTATTTATCTGTTATTTTTTTAAATAAAATTTGTTATTCCTTAAACTTTTTAAACTCATCTTCATATAATAAATATATTTTAAAAATAACTATTTAACGTATCCCCATACTCGTATCCTAATTTGGATCCGTATCCACGTATCCTTAATTTTTAATTTTAAAGTGTCTGACCCTTAGATGCACACTTGTACCCGATACCCGCACCCGAGTCCGTGTAAGGTAGCTCATTAGTCATTATATGCTAGGTTTATCTTGCACTGATTGCCTATATAGGTGTTCGTGTGTGCCTGTGTTCATTTCATGCATTTCTGAAATACAGTCCGCTGTTGTTTTTGTTTTTCTTGCAGTGATTATGTTCTTGATTTCTTGGTCATTCACTGTGGTCTCTCTAGCTCTCGCCAGTCTCATATATTATTATGTGAGCCTTAAGGGAAAAGCTGGGGACTGGGGTGATGGCTTCAAGAGTGCATATTTTCAACTAGCACTCCGTAGTCTTCGATCTTTAGGAGGTGCGTATACTTGTCCTAAATGGTAATATTGCATATTCTTCTTTTGATAAATGCTTGAATAGATTATAGGTTTGGTATAGTGCTTTTTTTTTTTCTCTCTCTCTCTCTCTAATAGCATCATTCTCATATTGGATGAAATTTTTTCCAAAGCAATTCCACGTGCATAACCTTGATTCAGCAGTGCTTAGTTATGACTAATCAGATGTTTTAACCTCTGTATGTGAATGCAGCAAACCAGGTCCACCCAAAAAACTGGTACCCCATTCCCCTCGTATTCTGCCGGCCATGGGGCAAGCTACCCGAGAACGTACCCTGCCATCCCAAACTCGCTGACTTTGCCAACTGCATGAAGAAAAAAGGCCGTGGAATGTCCATCTTCGTATCTATATTAGACGGAGACTACCATGAATGTGCTGAAGATGCCAAGGCTGCTTGCAAGCAGCTTAGTACCTACATTGACTACAAAAGGTGTGAAGGCGTAGCCGAGATCGTTGTAGCCCCCAGTATGTCCCACGGCTTCCGCGGCATCGTCCAAACCATGGGTCTCGGGAATCTCAAGCCCAATATCGTCGTGATGCGGTACCCTGAAATATGGCGTCGTGAAAACCTAACTGAAATCCCGGCCACATTTGTAGGGATAATCAACGACTGCATTGTTGCAAACAAGGCGGTTGTTATTGTCAAGGGCCTCGATGAGTGGCCTAATGAGTATCAGAGGCAATATGGCACGATTGATTTGTATTGGATTGTAAGGGATGGAGGTCTCATGCTCCTGCTCTCCCAACTTCTCCTCACTAAGGAGAGTTTTGAGAGCTGTAAAATTCAGGTCTTCTGCATTGCTGAGGAGGACTCTGACGCAGAGGGGCTCAAAGCTGACGTCAAAAAGTTCCTATACGATCTTAGAATGCAAGCCGAAGTAATTGTCGTGACGATGAAATCATGGGACGTCCAAGTGGAAGGGGGGTCCCAACAAGATGAATCCGTGGAGGCTTTCACCAGTGCTCAGAAGCGGATTGCGAGTTACTTGACGGATATGAAGGAGAATGCTCAGAGAGAAGGGACACCACTCATGGCTGATGGAAAGCCCGTGTTCGTCAACGAGCAACAAGTAGAGAAATTTCTCTACACCACGTTGAAATTGAATTCAACGATATTAAGGTACTCGAGAATGGCGGCTGTCGTGCTTGTCAGTCTGCCGCCGCCCCCTGTCAACCACCCAGCATACTTTTACATGGAGTACATGGATCTGTTGGTCGAAAACGTGCCTAGGCTTTTGATGGTACGAGGATATCGTAGGGATGTTGTTACTTTGTTCACATAGTTGCTTGAGAAGCGGATAATCGGAGGTAATTGTCTAATCTCTCTTATACTTTTCTTGTTCATATCTCTTCTTTTTAATGTTTGTACGTTATATTTAGATTCATTCTTTTCACAACTACCTTGTTATAGTGAAATTTTATGTCCCGGTTGAAATTTTGGAAATTAGCTGGTCATTTTGGATCATAAACTTGTGAATTAAAACCTTCCATATTGCTAGATTGATTGAAATTTCTGTTCATTGAAGTTTTGTTTTTGCTGGTAACGGTTTCTCCTTGAGAATTAATCTAGATGGACTAAATTACTGTTTTTTTTGTAGAGCTGGATTGTGTTATGAACACATTTTATGATTTGTATGATGTGTATTTCTATGATTATGATGTGTTTTTTGTTTTAATTTTTTTTGTATTTTGGAAACAAAATAATAAAAAAATAAAAAATATTCATTGCTTTTGTCTGGTCTTTGTTTATGTGCGAAAACATTTTGTCGAAAATTCAAAACCAAGATTTTTAGAAATTTTTTTTTTCTTTCTGAATATGGTTTTCAGAACAATTCGCCAAAATAAAATTTTTATAAAAATTTATTGTCTTAATATTACCCAACAAACATTCTACCTTCTGAGAATATTTTACACAATTGATAATTGTTGTAAGCTCCTAAAAACCATTTACATATTAATGAATGGTGTGTGAAAATATTAGAAATAGAAAATACATTATTAAACAAAACCACATGAAAAGATTTGAGCTCAAGTTATGGCTAGCTAGTTTTACTGCATTGTATTGATTAATTTTGCGTAATGGATAGATAAAAGTCCACACATCGGGTTAGGGATGCAACTTGAGTGTGCTCAAATTCCCGTAATTTGAGCTAACCTTGAAATTTTTTAGGGTTTAGAATTTTGAATGAAATTTGGATGGGCTTGAATGGAGTAACTTGAAGCCTCAATTGTATATTTAAATGTATAAATTAATAGTTGTTGGATGATGGTAAAAGAATTTAAATCGTCAGATTATATTCAATGTATATATTTTAAACTAGTAATAAAAATACAATTTTTTTTTTTTTCACTTAGAAATTGCAAAGTTTATCGTAGAGGCATATCAATTCTTCAATTCTCAAATCTCATATTATATAAATTATTTGTTTTAATGTCATTAACGATTCTATTCAAAAACAAAAAATTGTTATCGAAACATAATTTGAACAAATTAAGGTGAATTCAGGCAACTTGGGTTTAGCTCAACTCGGGCATAAACAACCGTCGGGTCAAACATGGACAAACAATCTTGGATTGTAATATAGCTTACAGCCTCTCAAATCGTCTAAGTTGATTGGAGTTTTGTACACTGAGCTGTCCAATTTTTAAAATAAATATATAGTCTATGTTAGTATCAATAAGCTGCCAAGTAACTATTAAATTATGAATATTATATAGGCTCTCTGTCAAGAATACAGCAATAACTTCAATTTTCTCCTCCTATCCTAATCAAGGCTAAAGCAACAACTTTAAATGAGATTTTTATTTATTTTTTAATATATTTTTTTTATATTTGTGTAAAATATTTTATTTAAAATTTATTTTGCTTACGTTTTTAGGCAACAATTTACTAATTAAATCTTTATATTAAAAATTTGCGAACACGTCAATTTTTATTAATAATTTAGCCAATTCACTTCATCTTTCTTTTGAAATAATTGATTTGAGGTCAAATTTTTTAGGTAGCATTTGGTAATGTGTACGTTTTTGGTTTATGTTTACAAAAGTTTTATAAATTAGTTTTTGTTTATTTTTAAAAAAATATAAACTACAAACGTGTTTGATTTGAACAAAATATTTGAAAAATTTTAAAAACATAAACTAAAAAATATGTTCGTTCAGGCCTAAAATATTTATATTCATTTTTTATTATTTATGAGATCATACACATTATAATTGAAAAAAATTAATTGGAAAAAAATCAATTGGGAAAAAAATTAATTGAAAAAAAAAAATTATTTGTCAAAATTTTAAATTTCTGTTTAAAAATCAATGTAAATTCATTTTTTTAGTTTATATTTTTTTCTTAAATTTATATACTGAGACAACTATTTATAAATCAAAAAAAAATTATCAAAAAAGTTTTTATAATAGTTTTTAAAATTTTTATAAATATAAACTAAAAATTAAAAATGAAATAATTACCAAACAGGATTATCATATGATTTTAAAAAATCTTCTCTTTCTTTTTTTTGAAGCAACGATCATAGGTATTGTCTCTGTGCAATACATGCATTTAGAAGAAAAAAAAATTAATTCTAATCTTCTTAATGAATCGTATGTGAATGATTAATGAAATTGTTATGTATAATAAAATAAAATAAAATAAATATTTATTGAACAAAATCACAAATAATAAATTAATCACTACCAGGATTCTAGTGATTAATTTAAGTAATGGATAAGATAAAATGGAATGGTACATCACATATTCTCTCGAACTCCGTAATGATTGGATTTTTGTATACGTAACTGTCATTTTATTCTTTTAATAAATATAAGGGAGAATTTTTTTTGTAACAAAAAATAAATAAATATAAAGTCCTTGGCATTAATTGGCATTAGTTGTCTCCATCAATAATGCAACTTAGTGTTAACAACAAGAAAGGAAAATAATTTTAATTTTCTTTTTCACCTCTCCTAATTATTTAAAATTAAAATTAATAGCGATTACGTGATCGTGTACTCTTCCTTGTTGATGTAGAATATTAGATTCTAAATATATAAATATAAAATAAAATAAAGATTTAAAGTAAAGATAGCAATTGGCATAACGATAGCAGTCGATGTCTCTGTATTTTTCGTTTATAATTAAAAATAAAAGTAGAAAGTGATGCAAGAATAAATTGCACAAAAAAACAAAAAAGAAAAACTAGTCTCTATCTTTTTCTTCAATTGTGTTTATAATTTTTATTTTGTTTAAAAACGGAAAATATACTTAAAAGATATGAAGTTTATTTTGTTTATAGTAAAATATTATTTTAAAATAAAAGATAGATATAGGGTTGGTTTGGCAAGGGCTCATTGGGCTTTTTTGACTCAATGAGCCATAAAAGACAGAATAGGCTCATGAGCCACAACAGACAAAACATCCCATCCAACCCCATAATCATTACACTATTCTCTCACAAAAAAATCAAAAAAGCCAAAAGCCCTTCCCAAACTAAGCTTTTGAGCCCAGACTCATATAGTCAAAAAAGTCAAAAAGCCAAAAAACTAACCCACTTCCCAAACGAAAAGATATACTAAATCAAAAGATCAAAGAGAATGAAGTTTTTTAATTTAAGAATCTTCTGAAAATTCTTAAAAGATATACTAAATTAGAAGATTCTATTTGTTAGGCTTTACATCATAAGATTATATTTTTATGAGGATTAGTATATCTTTTAGAATCTTCTGATTTAGTATATCTTTTAAGAATCTATCCTCACATCATTTTCTTTGATCTCACATTAAACCAATTGCTTATATAATTGAACATTCTAATCTCACACTAAAACAAATTCTTATAAAAATAAACATTCCAATCTTACATCTCACACTTCTATGATGTGTTTGCATCTTTGATTTATGGAGAAAATGAGTAGAATTTTTTTTTTAAATATGCTCTTGTTTTTTTTTGTTTTTGTTTTTGTTGCTGTTGATTCAGATAGGAAAATGAGAAGAGTAGAAAATGACATATATTTGTAATTAAAAAAAAAAAAATCAATTTTCGTTTACTTACCCATAATCTATTTTCTATTTTATTTTTCTTCAATAAATTCAAAATCCAAACAAAATCTTTAATTTTTAAAAGTTTCACTTCCACACCTTGCTTAGCCATCCTCAATTGTAAATTCAAACTTCGAATTTTCTAAAGTTATTTTTCAAAGTTTTGCTCTTTTTTTTTTTTTACTTGAATTGTGTTTGCATGTTTGATTTTTATGTGGGAATCTTTTCATCTTTGGAAAGTTGTTTGGCCTTGTCTTATTGGTGATTTATATGTGAATGGTTTTATTATTTTAGCATCTGTCTCTATATTCCACATACTAAACCATTTTTAAAATAACAACTTATATATCGAATAATATCATTTTTTATCCAAGAATCTTCATCACATCCAAAAAATGTTACATCTCAAACTAAAACAATTGCTTCAGGTCACATCCGAATAACATCATTTTGTTTGTATCATTCGATATCTGATTTACTGAACCGACTAATTGTGTTTTTACCAAAAAAAGAAAAAAATGAACTATAAATGTGATTTTGTAAATAAATTATCTTTTTTTTTTTTTTTTATAATAAACATGACCTAATTATGTGTCTTAATATCTGATCAATTTAAATTTTTTTATGAATAATTTTTTTAAGGAATCCTACAAAATGGATGCTACTTATCATAATAACACACAATATCCCCATGTTGAAATTCCACTACGTAATCAATAACCTTATATATATATTTTTAACCAGGTGTCTTAAATTCAATAACAATATAAAGAGTAAATTACATTGGCCTACCAAGGTTTTAAGAAAATACAGAAAGTCCCATAAATTTGATATAATTATATTGAACTCTCTTAAGGTTTTAATTCATATAACACTTAGTCCAATTTTCGTCAGAAATTCTTTAGTTGTATTAATGAGAAAGTCATGTTCTTATCTCTTTTAAATTAAAATATATATTTATATTGTCTATTTTTGTCTCTTAATATTATTTACATTAATTTGATCTCTTTAAACTTATTAAAAGAATTTCAATGTCATTATTTTTTTTTTCTTTTTAAAAATGAGAATGTAATTATGATAAGAGTGTAAAAGTCATTATTGAGCCACTATCAGTGAAATTGGTGTCTTTCTCACTATAATTTTGATGGAATTAATGGTATGAATACAAGTCAGAAGATAGAGTGAGGGATTTTCTCACCCTTTTTTGTTTTTTTCCTCTCTATCGTAAAGTTTTGGTTGAAAAAAACTGCTCTATGGGAAGGGTGAACACATACCAAGTTTTTCCACTGAATATAATGGGTCCGAAAAATAAACACCTCCCCACATTGAAAGTCAATGCATTATCTCTTTGAAGTCAATTTGATTACCAATGCTGTTTTTATTTATTCATTTATTTATTTATTTGTGTCTCATCTCGTTGCCATCACTTATAGACTATGTTTGAAGTATAAATTTAAATAGGGTTTAGAAAAAAAAAAGATTATAATTAAAATATAAATAAAATATAATTATATTTTATATATTTTATTCTTTTTTTTTTTTAAATATTTCTATTCAAATTCATACTTCAAATCCAGTCTTAAAAATTCAAAAATAAAAAGAATTCAAGGATGGCGCCGAATTCAAAGCCCAAAAAGAGGGCTATTTTAACAATTTTAGCCTCCGTTTGGGAAGTGGGTTAGCTTTTTGGCTTTTTAATTATTTTAGCCTGGGCTATTTTAACCTGGTTTGGGAAGAACTTTTTGGCTTTTTGCTTTTTTGACTTTTTTATGAGAAAAGATTGTAATGATTATGGGTTGGATTTGATGTTTTATTTTTGGTGGCTAAAATAGCCTATTTTGTTTTTTGTGGCTATTTTAGCCCCTAACCCACCCAAACCTTCTTGCCAAACACCACCTAGAAAAGTAATTAGAAAGGCTACAAAGAGGGCTCCCATTCATACACATTCCAATCATAATAGCAAAACAAAAGTGGTTAGGCTTTGTTTGGGTCGGTTATTTAACCTTCTCCTAGATTTGACTATTAATTTTTTGGTTAAATCACATTGACTTCCCATAAAGTTTGAAAAAATTACAATCAATTTCATAATTTTGATATGATTACATTAATTTTCTTTTCAGTAAGGTTAAAAAGAATGAAATTAATGTAATTGATATAAAGACACGGAAATACATAAAGTAAAATATACATTTTATTATAAAAGATATGACAACATTATTTTTTTATTCATATAATTAACGAATTTCTAATAAAAATGGCACTAAGTATTTTATGAATTAAAAGGAATTCAGTGAAAAGTGAAACTTGTTATATTTTTTTCCCAATTTTAGGAGAAGTCAGTATAATTTATAACTTTTATATTATATAAAAAAATAAAATAATAATTGACTCGATAGTTGAAATTTTCACTTATCAAGTATGATTCTTTCTTTATTCTTCCCATCCAGCCAACTGTAAAAGAAAGAAAAATAATAAAAACAAAAAAAGACATGCGTTTATGTTAAAATTATTCAAATGCATGCCAAAAGAATATTGCTAACGGTTGGGATTAACTTCTAATCTCTCTCTTTTTTTTTTTTTTTCAAATTTTAGTTTCATCTCTTCACTTTCAATTGTGATATAATTAACTATTTGATATTTCAAATAAAGTTACAATATCAACATTTTGTCTATCTAGTGTGATTGAGACTATGATAATTGACATGTATGCTATACACATCAAACTTTTCATGAGACAATTAAAAATGAACAAATTATACTAAAACTTTAATAAAAGTGTAGGGAATGGGAATCTAAGTGAAACTATTAAGATGCTAATGAGGCAAAGAAAATATCACATATATTAATTTTTCTTCCGTCTCATTAACACCAATGAATGGAATGATAATATTTACAATTTGATTTAAAATGTAAGAAATTTAATCTCCACAATCGAAAGTGAATGGGACAACACGAGATTTTGGTAAAAATTCAAAAGCTTAAACTGTAATTAACCCAAAAAGTAAATTGCACACACAATTTGTGAAATGATTTATAAACAAAAAATGATCTACAGACTAATTAATTTGACGAACTTTTTTTAATCATCAATGTGACAGTAAGCAATGTGACAAGTGTTTTGCATCAATTAGCAAAAATATTATAAAATTAATTTACTTAAAATACTATATAAAAAGTATAATTTTTTCATTTTCTCATGTTATACAATAACAAAATTTTAAAATATGAAACAAGACTTGGTTTTAATAATATAATTAATGCCACATTATTGTGAAGTAATAATTATAATGGATCATGTTAGTAACAGTCCTAAGAGTTGTTAATAATAATAGTAACAAATAAAAAAATTTATAATTCTACTAAAATTTTCATATATCTCAAAATATTTTTACACATTTCAATGTACTTCAATAACAACAGTTATTACGGTTGTTTTTAACATTTTTTTCAAATAATATATCTTTCTTAAAATCAATAACAAAATAAAACGGAAAATTACAACCCCCACCCAAAAAAAAAACACTAATGACTTGTTTGGTAATCATTTCATTTTCAGTTTTCAATTTATATTTACAAAAATTTAAAAAATTATCATAAAAACTTGTTTAATAAATTTTTTTTTAGTTTATAAATGGTTGTTTCGATTTATAAATTTGAGAAAAAAACGTAAACTCAAAAAATGAGTTTACGTTGGTTTTTAAACAGAGATTTAAAAATTTGACTAACAATTTTTTTTTTCAATTAATTTTTTTAATTATTCTTTTTCAATTATAATGTGTATGATCCTATTGTTATAAATAACAAAAAATAAATATAAATATTTTAGACCTGAACAAACATATTTTTTAGTTTATGTTTTTAAAATTTTTCAAACATTTTGTTCAAACCAAACGCATTTGTAGTTTATGTTTTTTTAAAAATAAACAAAAATTAGTTTATAAAATTTTTGTAAACATAAACCAGAAACGTAAACGTTACCAAACGCTACTGTTTGATCCTATAACAAAATAAACATTGAGTTTTTAATTTTGTATAATTTAAATAAAAATTTAATATAATTTTAATTTAAACCATTAACCTATTTTTGACAAGTAAAATTGATAGAAAATTAATTTTTGGTCATTAAACTCAATGTAAGTTTATATAAAATATCTAAAATATCACTTTTCATTGAGTTTAATAATTAAAATATTTTTTTTCATCAATTTTACTTAATAGAAATAAGTTGACCCTAAAAAAAATCAAAATTTTAAAATTTAAATTTTATAATATATTTTGATGTTACTTTTTTTTTTCCTCCAAAAAAATAAGATTTGAATCTAGACATGAAACTAAAATGCATTCAGTAATAAGGCTCGAACCTAGACATGAAACTGAGAAGGGTTTTGGGAAGTTGGTAAAAAGTTGATTTTTTGATTTTTTTGGCAAAAAGTTGATTTCTTTTGGCTAAAAAAATTGATTTTCTGGGGTAAAAAAACTAAAAAATCAAAAAATTAACTTTTTTAACTTGTTGCCAAAATGAGCCTAAATAAAATGAGTAATGTTAGGGATCATGAAAAAAATATCATGAAATGTATTATGAAAATTTTTCATCATTTGATTAGTGCGTGGTGTTTTATTGTATGTATAATTCAAAAGTGAAGAATCTTTTATGATCATTTTCATAATATTTTTTTTATAATTCCAAACATCATTCAAATAAAATACATTATAAATGAAGTTTGACCTCACATGAATCTGCGTGTACAGTTGTTTAAGGAATATTGAACAACCTCACTACCACCAGGTCCACACCAAGAAAGGTGACAGTTGTAGTTTACCAACCGTTATGTGAGGGATTGAATCTCCGCCGTCCAATTCTCGAAACCATCACCGATCAAACCACGTATAGCAAAACTCGCGATTCACTGCCAACATTTGGCGTCGATTCCATCTACACTTCGTGCGATTTTAATTTTTGACAGCTGCCAATTCCTCGTGCCAAAGATAAAAACTAGGGGATATAGTAATGAGAATGGGCTTTTCTCCCGTTTATAAAGTAGATTAGATTGTATTATTAGATTTATGAGATTTGTCATAGATTTTGTTTTGATATTTGAATTTTTTAATGTGTAAAATTTATTAAGTATTTTATTTATATAAAAAATTATATTAATTGAATATTAAAATATCTTTTTGCAAAAATAAAATACTCAACGAATTTTTACATATTGAACAGTTTTTAGATCATCGAAATGAGATCTGTAATGAGCTCCACAAATCTAATAATACGGTCCAATCCACAAGCGCATTTGACACTAGTGATACAGCTTTCCTTTGGGAATAATTTTTTTAATTTGAATTTTTTATTTTTTGGGATTATTTTAGCCTAATTAAAAAAGTTTCGTTTAAAATGAATTATTGACTTTTTTGTATTTTTGTGAGATAAAAAATGAAATGATTACGATTTGAATGTGACATTTTATCTTATTATTTTGTCTTTTAGTAGGCAATTAATCCCAATCATTTTGCTAAATGAATTTACAATATATATATATTTTTTTTATAGAATCATGAAAAGGTATAATATTTTAATTATTAAAGTGTATAAATTTTACCACTACTTTATAATTTTTTTTTATCACTCTGTTGTTATTCTCCAAAAAAACTATCTAATCTTATATATATATATATATATTTTATATAATTATTTTTCTTTATATAATAATACTTATATATAATATTTCTTACTAACAAAAAGTTAACAATTATATGATTATATATAATATTTTATTTATATATATTTTTATAGGATCTTTGATCAGCAAGATTAGTACTAAGACGATTAATAATCTATAGAATTAGTGTAACAATCTATAGAAATAAATAATACTTTATTATTTGCCTTTGTTGTTCAATGAATTTGAAGATATATAATTTTAATGTAAATGTCTATTTTACATTATTAGTTGTAAGATTACAAAATTTATGAGTTTTATTGGATAGAATGTCCATTGAAATCTAATTCAAATAATAAAAATTACAATTGAATATGAGTCCTATGATTAATAATTCCAATCATTTATAATAATTTGCCCAATCAAACAAGTTCTTAAGGTAAATGTTTAAAAGAATTAAAAAGTTGAACATTTTTTTAATGAAAAAGTCCATAATACAACAAAATTGACCACAAAAGTGTCAAGAAATTTAGACGAATGGTGTAAATTTCAAGCTATTGATTGTTGTGGGGCCACACATCGAGTGATTTTTGGGGGGGGGGGGGGGGTTGGTTTTGAAGACAATGATAGGTGATCTAAAAAATTATGGTTTGAATGGTTCAAAATATAAAAGATGATGTCGTTTTGAGTATAAAACAATGTTGTTTTGACACATTTGAGTCATTCGAGTCACAAAAATTTGAGCCATCAAACATTTTCAGGGGAGGGTTTGGGATCTGAAGCATTTTTTGGTATCTTTTTAAATTCATTAACATGACAAAAAAAATACTTGTATCACCATAAAAATTGCGGTGCATGTATCAATTAGTGTATCAGTACTAATTATGAAATTATTATTGACCTCTTTTATTATATAAATTATAAATATCAAAAATATATTAAATTAGGTCACATCATTAATTAATATAGTAATTAATATATTAATTGATTCATATAGTATTATTCTAAAAATTGAATTATTCTCCCACTGTCCACCTTAAAAGCAAATTTTCCAATTTTCTTACCAGATGATTTGGTTGTAGTATTTTACTAATTTTAGTAAGTCAAAAGATAATCTATCTACTTTGGGAAAAAAATTAAGCCATTTTTAGTCAAATAAGTCAAAAAAATAAAAATGTTTCCAAACATGCCTTTAATCAAATTTGACCTTCGTTTTTTTTTCTTTTAAAAGTTTTGTATAGCCAAAAACTTTAATATTCCATTTATTTAGAATGAGATAGAATGGAATGAAATGATTAATGCCCCATTGTGAAGTAAATAATAATAATAATAAATTTATAATTCTAATAAAATTTTCACATATCGCAAAATAGTTTTGCATATTTCATTGTACTTCAATAACAACAGCTCTTATGGTTGTTTTTAGCATTTTTCTTAAATAAGATATCTATATAGGACCTAACTTTTTTTTTAACAATAAATAACAAAATAAAATGGAAAATTACCAAAAAAATAATAATTCAAGATTTGATTTTTGTAACAAAATAAACATTGAGTTTTTAATTTTGTCAATTTAAATAAAAAATTTAAATTTGTTTTTAATTTAAACCATCAGCATATTTTTGAGTAAGTAAAATTGATAGAAAAATAACTTTTTGTCATTAAATTCATTGTAAATGCACATAAAACATCTAAAATATCACTTTTCATTTAGTTTAATAACTAAATATATTTTTTTTCATCAATTTTACTTAACAAAAATAAGAGGATGGTTTAGATTAAAAATAAATCAAAAGTGTAAAATTTAAATTGATAATATTAAATTTTTATAATATATTTTATTGTTAATGTTATTTTTTTTTCTCAAAAAATAAGACTCGAATCAAGACATGAAATTAAGGCCTCGTTTGGAAACTTGACCATTTTAGTTGGCTTTTTGAATTTTTAGCTATTCCATGAGATGAAAAAAAAAAGTGTTTAGAATGATTTGTGAATTTTTTGTAGTTGAATTGATTGGTTGTTATGAGAGAAAAATTGATTGATTGATATTTAAAATATGATATTTTGTCTTATTAATTATGAAATTAATGTGTTTTTTATTATTTATTTTTATTGGTTATTTTCGTCAAAAAAATTGTTCCCAAATTGGGCATATAAAATATTTGTAATAAAACTTGAATCTAGACATGAAGAATACATTATAAATGAAGTTTGACCACACATGAAGGTCTGGTTTGAGAATAAGTTATTTTAATTATTTTTTTTAAAAGATGTATAGAAAAGTAGAGAGAGTGATACAACAATTTATAATAATTTTTTAGTTTTGTGACTAAAATACATAATTATCAAACGAGACCTAAGAGTTTGTTTGGTACCTCTTAAATAAGTTATTTGAATCATATTACGTTTTTATTTTTTTACATATTTATTTTGTAAAAAATTAAAAAATACACTTATTTAGATCATTGAAACAACTTAGTTTGGCAATAGGTTTTTTCAGTTGCCTTTTTAGTTTTTTGGGCTATTTTATCTTGGGACTAAAAAGTTTGTTTGATTTGACTTTTTTGATTTTTTTGATTTTTATAAGAGAAAAAATAAAATAATTATGCTTTAAATATGATATTTTATCTTATTAATTTATTTAACTTATTTTATGTTTCAAAAATGCTAGAGACTCTAAAAGTTCTATCAAAAGTTCTACCAAATGTCATGAGTGTGAGACCCACACCATATATGTTCCATTTGGATCCCACAGTCATGTGGGACATTTGGTAGAACTTTTAAAATGTTTAGTACTACTATATGTCTTTTGTATTTTTTTAATAAAAAATTATTTGCCAAACAAAGCCTTAAACATAGACAGCTGTTTAAGGAATATTAAACAACCTCATTACTAGGTTCACACCAAGGAAGGTGACATTTGACCAATCGTTATTTGGGGGGAGACCTAAAAAAATTATGGTTTGAATAGTTTGAAATATTAAAAATGATGTCGTTTTGAGTATAAAATGATGTCGTTTTGACACATTCGAGTCATTCGAGGAGGGGCAATGATAGGTGACCTAAAAATTTATGGTTTGAATGGCTCGAAATATTAAAAATGATGTCGTTTTGAGTATAAAACGATATCGTTTTGACACATTCGAGTCATTTAAGCCACAAAAATTTAAGCCATCAAACATTTTCAGGGGAGGGTTTGGGATCTGAAGCATTTTTAGGTATCTTTTTAAATTCATTAACATGACAAAAAAAATACTTGTACCACCATAAAAATTGCGGTGTATGTATCAATTAGTGTATCAGTACTAATTATGAAATTATTATTGACCTCGTTCATTATATAAATTATAAATATCAAAAATATATTAAATTAGGTCACATCATTAATTAATATAGTAATTAATATATTAATTGATTCATATAGTATTATTCTAAAAATTGAATTATTCTCCCACTGTCCACCTTAAAAGCAAATTTTCCAATTTTCTTACCAGATGATTTGGTTGTAGTATTTTACTAATTTTAGTAAGTCAAAAGATAATCTATCTACTTTGGGAAAAAAATTAAGCCATTTTTAGTCAAATAAGTCAAAAAAATAAAAATGTTTCCAAACATGCCTTTAATCAAATTTGACCTTCGTTTTTTTTTCTTTTAAAAGTTTTGTATAGCCAAAAACTTTAATATTCCATTTATTTAGAATGAGATAGAATGGAATGAAATGATTAATGCCCCATTGTGAAGTAAATAATAATAATAATAAATTTATAATTCTAATAAAATTTTCACATATCGCAAAATAGTTTTGCATATTTCATTGTACTTCAATAACAACAGCTCTTATGGTTGTTTTTAGCATTTTTCTTAAATAAGATATCTATATAGGACCTAACTTTTTTTTTAACAATAAATAACAAAATAAAATGGAAAATTACCAAAAAAATAATAATTCAAGATTTGATTTTTGTAACAAAATAAACATTGAGTTTTTAATTTTGTCAATTTAAATAAAAAATTTAAATTTGTTTTTAATTTAAACCATCAGCATATTTTTGAGTAAGTAAAATTGATAGAAAAATAACTTTTTGTCATTAAATTCATTGTAAATGCACATAAAACATCTAAAATATCACTTTTCATTTAGTTTAATAACTAAATATATTTTTTTTCATCAATTTTACTTAACAAAAATAAGAGGATGGTTTAGATTAAAAATAAATCAAAAGTGTAAAATTTAAATTGATAATATTAAATTTTTATAATATATTTTATTGTTAATGTTATTTTTTTTTCTCAAAAAATAAGACTCGAATCAAG
Organism: Camellia sinensis; assembly: GCF_055761805.1. Taxonomy (NCBI): domain Eukaryota; kingdom Viridiplantae; phylum Streptophyta; class Magnoliopsida; order Ericales; family Theaceae; genus Camellia; species Camellia sinensis. The sequence continues at coordinate 23,076,087 of NC_138969.1, read as the reverse complement.
ACATGAAATTAAGGCCTCGTTTGGAAACTTGACCATTTTAGTTGGCTTTTTGAATTTTTAGCTATTCCATGAGATGAAAAAAAAAAGTGTTTAGAATGATTTGTGAATTTTTTGTAGTTGAATTGATTGGTTGTTATGAGAGAAAAATTGATTGATTGATATTTAAAATATGATATTTTGTCTTATTAATTATGAAATTAATGTGTTTTTTATTATTTATTTTTATTGGTTATTTTCGTCAAAAAAATTGTTCCCAAATTGGGCATATAAAATATTTGTAATAAAACTTGAATCTAGACATGAAGAATACATTATAAATGAAGTTTGACCACACATGAAGGTCTGGTTTGAGAATAAGTTATTTTAATTATTTTTTTTAAAAGATGTATAGAAAAGTAGAGAGAGTGATACAACAATTTATAATAATTTTTTAGTTTTGTGACTAAAATACATAATTATCAAACGAGACCTAAGAGTTTGTTTGGTACCTCTTAAATAAGTTATTTGAATCATATTACGTTTTTATTTTTTTACATATTTATTTTGTAAAAAATTAAAAAATACACTTATTTAGATCATTGAAACAACTTAGTTTGGCAATAGGTTTTTTCAGTTGCCTTTTTAGTTTTTTGGGCTATTTTATCTTGGGACTAAAAAGTTTGTTTGATTTGACTTTTTTGATTTTTTTGATTTTTATAAGAGAAAAAATAAAATAATTATGCTTTAAATATGATATTTTATCTTATTAATTTATTTAACTTATTTTATGTTTCAAAAATGCTAGAGACTCTAAAAGTTCTATCAAAAGTTCTACCAAATGTCTTATATGAGTGTGAGACCCACACCATATATGTTCCATTTGGATCCCATAGTCATGTGAGACATTTGGTAGAACTTTTAAAACGTCTACTATTACTATATATCTTTTTAATAAAAAATTATTTGCCAAACAAAGGCTTAAACATAGACCGCTATTTAAGGAATATTAAACAACCTCATTACTAGGTTCACACCAAGGAAGGTGACATTTGACCAATCGTTATTTGGGGGGGGGGGGGGGATAGGTGACCTAAAAAATTATGGTTTGAATGGCTCGAAACATTAAAAATGATGTCGTTTTGAATATAAAACGATGTCATTTTGACACATTCGAGTCATTTAAGCCATTTTTAGTCAAATAAGTCAAAAAAATAAAAATGTTTCCAAACATGCCTTTAATCAGATTTGACCTTTGTTTTTTTTTCTTTTAAAAGTTTTGTATAGCCAAAAACTTTAATATTCCATTTATTTAGAATGAGATAGAATGGAATGAAATGATTAATGCCACGTTGTGAAGTTTTGTATAATAATAAATATATAATTCTAATAAAATTTTCACATATCGCAAAATAGTTTTGCATATTTCATTGTACTTCAATAACAACAGCTCTTATGGTTGTTTTTAGCGTTTTTCTTAAATAAGATATCTATATATGACCTTACTTTTTTTTTAACAATAAATAACAAAATAAAAAGGAAAATTACCAAAAAAATAATAATTCAAGATTTAATTTTTGTAACAACATAAACATTGAGTTTTTAATTTTGTCAATTTAAATAAAAAATTTTAATTTGTTTTTAATTTAAACCATCAGCATATTTTTGAGTAAGTAAAATTGATAGAAAAATAACTTTTTGTCATTAAATTCATTGTAAATGCACATAAAACATCTAAAATATCACTTTTCATTTAGTTTAATAACTAAATATATTTTTTTTCATCAATTTTACTTAACAAAAATAAGATGATGGTTTAGATTAAAAATAAATCAAAAGTGTAAAATTTAAATTGATAATATTAAATTTTTATAATATATTTTATTGCTAATGTTTTTTTTTTTTTTTCAAAAAATAAGACTCGAATCAGGACGTGAAATTAAGGCCTCGTTTGGAAACTTGACTATTTTAGTTGGCTTTTTGAATTTTTAGCTATTTCATGAGATGAAAAAAAAAGTGTTTAGAATGATTTGTGATTTTTTTGTAGTTGAATTGATTGGTTGTTATGAGAGAAAAATTGATTGATTGATGTGTAAAATATGATATTTTATCTTACTAACTATGAAATTAATGTTTTTTTTATTATTTATTTTTATTGGTTATTTTCGTCAAAAAAATTGTTCCCAAATTGGGCTTATAAAATATTTGTAATAAAACTTGAATCTAGGCATGAAGAATACATTATAAATGAAGTTTGACCACATATGAAGGCCTTGTTTGAGAATAAATTTTTTTAATAATTTTTTAGTTTTTTTTTTTTAAAAGATATACAGAATAGTAGAGAGAGTGATACGACAATTTATAATAATTTTTTAGTTTTGTGGCTAAAATACATAATTATCAAACGAGACCTAAGAGTTTGTTTGGTACCTCTTAAATAAGTTATTTGAATCATATTACTTATATATTTTTTTACATATTTATTTTGTAAAAAATTAAAAAATACATTTATTTAGATCATTGAAACAACTTAGTTTGGCAATAGGTTTTTTCAGTTGCCTTTTTAATTTTTTTGGCTATTTTATCTTGGGACTAAAAGTTTGTTTGATTTGACTTTTTTGATTTTATAAGAGAAAAAATAAAATAATTATGATTTAAATATGATATTTTATCTTATTAATTTATTTAACTTATTTTATCTTTCAAAAATGCTAGAGACTCCAAAAGTTCTACCAAATGTTTTACATAAGTGTGAGACCCACACCATATATATTCCATTTAGATTCCACACTCATGTGAGACATTTGGTAGAACTTTTAGAATCTCTAATATTATTATATATCTTTTGTATTTTTTTAATAAAAAATTATTTGCCAAACAAAGCCTTAAACATAGACAGTTGTTTAAGGAATATTAAACAACCTCATTACTAGGTTCACACCAAGGAAGGTGACATTTGACCAATCGTTATGTTAGGGAATTGAATCTTCAAAACTAATTCTCGAAACCATCATCGATCAAACCACGTATGGGAAAACTCGCGCTTCACTGCTAAATTTAGCGTCGATTCCTACCACTCTTCGTGCGATTTTATTTCTGACAACTGCCAATTCCTCGTGCTAAAAAAATTCAGGGGACAAAACTGTACAGTGATAGAGAGAATATATATATATATACATATATAATTATAAAAAAGAATAATATTTTAATTATTAAAATATATAATTTTTATTATTAATTTATAATTTTTTTTCCTGTTATCCTGTTGTTCCCCAAAAAAAACTATCTAATCTTTTTTTAATATATATTTTATATAATTATTTCTCTTTATATGATAATACTTTATATAATTTTTCTTACTAAAAAAAAGTTGTCGACAATTCTATGATTATATAGTATTTTATTAACTTGTATTTTTAGAGGATCTTTGACAAGTAAGATTAATACTGAGATGATTAATAATTTATAGAATTAGTGTAACATTAGTTATTTAAGTGGATTAGTGAAATAACTAATATTCTATTATCTGTGTTGTTTTTCAATGAATTTGAAAATATATAATTTTAATTATATGTTTGTTTTACATTATTAGTTGTAAAATTACAAAATTTATGAGCTTGGTTTGAATAGAATATCTATCGAAATCTAATTCGAATAACAAAAACTACAATTGAATGTTAGTCCTACGATTAATAATTACAATCATATGTTATAATTCATCTAATAGTATAAGTTTTTAACCTAAATGTTTAGAGGAATTAAAAAGATTGTATATTTTTTAATGGAGAAGTCCATAGCACAAGAAAATTGACTAAAAAGTATCAAGAAATTTAGATCTATGGTGTAAATTTAAAGTTGATGATTGTTATGGGGCTACACATTGAGTGAATCTTGACAGTAGTAGGTGTTAAATTGCAGATTTTATTTATTTTTTTTATTTTTAAATTCAGGATTTGAAGCTTTTTTGGGTATCTTTTCAAATTTATTGACATGCTAAAAAAAAAAAAAAAATACTTGTACCACTATAAAAATTGAATTAATCTCCCACTGTCCACCTTAAATGCAAATTTTCCAGTTTTCTCATGATGATTTGGTTGTAATATCTTGCTAAAAAATGAAACTATATGTACCAATTAGTATACCAATTAGTGTATTAACAGATGATGTGACATAATTTAAAAAATTTTTGGTGTTTGTATAATAGTTGAGATCTATAATTTTGAATTGACAATGTTATAATATATGTTGGTACATTTATTAATATACTAATTAATATATATAGTACCACTGTTTATTAAATTATTAAAGTCAAAAGATAATCTATCTACTTTGGAAAAAAACTTAAACCATTTTTAGTCAAATAAGTTAAAAAAATAAAAATGTTTCCTTACATGCCTTTGTTTAAATTTGACTTTGTTTTTTTGTTTAGCCAAAAACTCTAATATTCTATTTGTTTATAATGAAATGAAATGATCATTTTTTAAAATCATCTATATTTATGGAATAATCATTTCCTTACAATAGTAAATGATAATTTCATTTATAATGCATTTTTCATTATTTTTGTAGTCAATCCAACTTAAGAATAAATATTTTGATGGAATAACCATTTCATTCTAATTCATTACAGTATAGTAAACCAAACACTTTTTAAAAAATTACAAATTACCCCCAAAAAATTGAAAGTTCACTAAAAAGGAAAAGACTCAAAAACCTTTTCTCAAATAAATACATCATTTGAATAAAAATTATAGTATAAATACTTAAAATAAGATTTAAAATTTATTTTCTATTTAACTCACATTATATTAAATTCAAATCTAAATTACACTTAATTTTTTTAATTTTTATTGTATAATGTTGCGTTATATAGCTTGAAAAATACTTTGAACCGAGGAGAAATTATTCAATACTCTTGGAACAATAATTTATTATATTTATAGGTTAACATTTTGTCTCTTAAAACTCTAATACAAAAGTGATGGATCCCATAATTTAGAATAATAACTGCTCATTTGGAGCACCACTTAGACTTGTTTCACGAGCATTAAATAATTTCTTATGCAACAAAACTTATCAACCCATAATTTGTCAAGAATGTGTTTATAAGATGGAAATTAAATTGATAAAAGTGAGATATATGAATAAAATGAATTTCAACAATTGATTCCTGCGTTATTGATATAGCTTTTCCACAAAATATGCACCTTTATATGACAACTCAACCCAAATCGTCTAGGATTTGGGGTTACTGATATCCTTTATCCACAATGCTGATTGTTGTGCGGTCTATGGGAGTTGTTTTGTATTTTTATTTTGATAATTTGAATTGTTCAAATTTTATGAAATATTAAGAAGAATATATTTGTAAAAAATCAAGTTAATCAGATATCGGTAATCCCTTCATCAAAGCATATTTGTTTATAAAAAATAAATAAATATTTATGTATCAAACTAAAGTGTTTGGGAACTTGGGTTGAGCTAAAATATCAATAAAAGACAAAATATATTAAAATAGTCAATAATATAAAATATTACATTCAAACTATAATTATTTTACATTTTTTTCTCACAATCATCAAATCAACTAAAATAAATAACTAGCATCACAAACACAATTTTTTTTTGTCACACTGAAAAGTTGTTTGGAGTGAATTACGAAAGTGTACTCATATATTTTATATATATATATATATATATATATATTTAAAAAAATTTAAAAATATAATTATTTAAATCATTCCAAACCATTCCTAAAATGGTGAATTATACTAATAGTCTCTACAGTTTGGGGCTTGTGTCACTTTGGTTCATGACTATTCAATTGTGACATATTTGACCCTGAATTTTGAATCTTGTTCCAAATAAGGACAATTGAAAATCTCATTAGATTTTTCAAGAGTAAAATCGTCAATTTGATAAAATATAAACTAATTAAAAAAAATAAATGTCAAACAAATTTTTTTTAATTTTTAAAAATTATTTCTACTTACCAAAAATAAAATTATGTAAAATTGATAAATATTTTAGACATTTATTTATTTTTTTACCAAATTAATTTATATTACATGTTTGAATAATGATCATGTAAAATTAATTTTTAAAAATTAATCATGTAATTTTTATCAATTTTACATAATTTTTATCATTAGTGGATAAAAATAATTTTAAAAAAATTAAAAATATTTTTTTAACATATATTTTTATCAAATTAGTTTATATTTTATTAAATTGACGATTTTACCTTTAAAATTATACAATGATATTTTTAATTATCTTTATTTAAAATAAGATTTAAAATTCAGAATTAAATATATCTAAATTAAAAATTCAAGAAACAAAATCACACCAATTTAAAATTATAGAAATTGTTAGCGTAATTCGCCCTTCCTAAAATAACGAAAAATACAGAAGGCCAGCCCTATATAAATGCGGCCGTGACGATTAACCTTTTCACGCATCAACCCCAACTTGCTTATTTCTCACCGCCATTTTGACCCCTTTCCAGCTGGTACTCTCTCCTTCCTCTACCTCTCCTTCGTCTCTGCATGTTTGAATATACTGTGTATAGAATCTTTGACTTTTTATTAGTGTATAGATCTGAATATATTTGTTTTTACTCGTAATAATTGAGTAATGGAGGAATAGATATATAACTTTGGCCCATTTTAGCAATAAAAAAAAAATCATCTATTTTTTTGAATTTTCTTATTTTTAGTATTTTTTTTTTCAAAATTATGTTAGAATCTTGTTTAGAAGAATTTAAAAATATATTTTTATTGAAAAAAATAAAAAAAATTCTAGAAACTAAAGCATTTTAAAATTTTTTCAAAAAAGCTCACTGCAATTAAAATAAGCCAAAAAAAAGAGAGATTAAATTGTTGATATCTTACGCGTGATTTGCGTAATGGAATGAATTTTGATTTATATAATATATTAAAAAAAAAATTGAATGTTCGTTGTCAAATGTCAATTGAAGGCCCCACGTAATCTATAAGAGAGTCCTTGTGTCGATCGCAACTTTTTTGTTATTTATCTCAGACCCGGCAGCGAATATTGCTCTGTCCATTTATATACCAGAACATTTTGTAATCTGCTTCATTGAAAGGTTTTGAATCCAAATCTTCAAGATATAGAGGTATTTTGTAGAAGATAGTATTCAGATTAAAAACCACTTGAAGTCATTTTTTTTTTTGTTGTTATAAATCGTATTTTCTGACAAAGACTCGACTCTGTTTGGTTGCTCTAGAAATGGAGAGAAAAAAGAAGGAAAACAGAAATCGAATTTCGGATGTGTTTTGGGTCAAAATTTAAACCTCGTTTTCATCTGAATCGTTTTCTCAGCAACCACACATACACCAAAACGCCTTTTCCGCTTCCTGTTGTTTTTTAGAAACAAGTAAACCATATAGAGATGGTTTCTCAGCAACAAAACAAAGTTTCAGTAAACACTAGCCTAGACAGTTATCTCCCCTGTATGTAGACATTTTCATTCATTTTCTCGGGAACCAAACACTCATTAAACTTTCTCTTTTTGTCCAGAGATGGGGTACGGAAACGATGGAGGAGGAGAGGGAATCAAGAGGAGAGGTTGCACATTCTCAAAAGGCGATTTTCTCCCCGAAGAATCGTTCCAAAGTTGGGCCAACTACGGGAAGGCTCTGAAGCAAACTCCGGCGAGGCTGATGGACCGCGTCTTGACTCGGTCACTCGACTCGGCCGAGTTGGAAGTGAAGGCTCGGAGCAATAACGAGATGAAGAGGACTCTTACTTGGTGGGACCTCATGTGGTTCGGCATGGGTGCTGTGATCGGCGCCGGAATCTTCGTCCTCACCGGACTTGAGGCCCAATCCGTTGCCGGACCTGCCGTCGTCTTGTCCTACGTGGTCTCCGGCGTCTCTGCCTTGCTTTCTGTTTTCTGTTACACCGAGTTCGCCGTGGAGATCCCTGTTGCAGGTTTGCTATCTCACTTCTCTTCTCACCTTCTTTTTAATTTTTTTTTACATGAATTTTAAAAAATAAAATAAAAATTAAGGTGTTATAAAAATCATAAAAAAAAACCCCCAAAATATTGCCTAACGTTTGGCAAAATTGAGAAGTAAACTTATTTTTTTGGGATTTATTTTTTCTAAATTTTGTGTCAATTTTTTTGTTTGTTATTATTTCAACTTGAAAAAATTACTAAACATGAAAATAACTTAATAAGTCAAATTTCATAAATTAAAAATGCTTACAAGAATGAATTTATTTTTCCAATTTTTTAAATTTATTTTTAAATATAAAAGTATAATCATTTAAGGCATTATTTAAAAAAAAAAATCACTATAGATAAAAATAAGCAAGACTAGGCCTTGTTTGGGAACATGAATTTTTTATTTTTGTTTTTACTTCTATGAATGTCAATTATTTTTTTGTTAGATTAACATCTATAGGAGGTAGACCCCTCACCTTTACAAAACATCAATTATTTGTCTCATAATTCAACTCTTCCTTTTCCCTTAGAATTAGAGTCATGGTAAGAAATATTGAATTGTAGTTAAAAAGTTAATATAAATTATCAAATTATTCTTTTTGACTTTCCATATGTCTTTTCATAAAAAAATTAAAATATTACTAAAACAATCTATTCTCCACCGAGTGTTAAAACAACTTAACTCCAAAACAAACCTTAAAAGATCATAAATTCATTTATAATTTATAATGATGTATTAAGGAAGTTCATATCATTGTTAGATGTGTAATAAATTAAAAATTAATACATATGATATCATATCATTGTGGTATAATTGTGATTTTTTTTTAAACATTTTCCTAATTACTCAATGTTTGCCCCAATTTAGTATCATTTATCATTTAACTTTTATGAGTATCACATTTTAGATTATTAGTTACAAGAATGAAAATAATTATAAATTTGTTCATTTCAACTTTTGATAATTTGTTAAAAAAAGATTTATCCTGTTTTCTTAAATAAGTGGTCACATAAATTTATTATTATTATAATTAAAACAAAAGAATAACTTCAAAAAAAAAAAAAACTTCTTTTATTAATTAAACTGAAAAAATAATCCAAAATTCCAATAAAAAACGATATGGATCATACTAAAAAATAGGCCATGAACTCGTTCAAATTCAGACTTATAATCTAATATTACGTAAGACGTCCAAATACGCCAGAACGGTGAGAAAGCAGTGAGTGGCTTTCCAATTTTTTTTCCGAACTAGCCGATGATGAGATATGAATGTCTAACTTGATAAGTCCAACTTCCAAGTTTCACCTAACATCCAGAGTCCCTATTCTCGTGTGCGAAATTCCTGCTCGCTCTAATTAAATTGGAACTAGTACATTAACTTAAGCACGCTTACGAGTTGACTTATTTTAATTTTTTATTATTATTTTTTTTAAAAAAAAAATAGATAGAATGATGATTTGATAATGTAGAAGGAAAATTCTAAATATATATAAAATTTAGGAAATATTAGTGAAATGTCCCTCTCCGACTTTGTGCGGTAAGAGAGGTCTAAAATATTTTTTTTATTAGTTAAGATCTCTCAATATTTTCACAGATTCAGAGAAATTTTGTCTGACTCAAAGAAATTTTAAAATTTTATGGTAATCAGAGAGAAATCTGAGAAATTTCTCTTTGAAAATTGAAATTTCTCTAAGTGGAACAAAATTTCTTTAAGTCGAATTTTCTCTATAAAAATGTTAAGAAACTTTAACTATTATAAAAATATTATATATTTTTTATTTTATAAAATTTTAATATCAAGATCTTAAAAAAAATTCCCATAAAATTTATATAAAATAGGCCTTAAGGGCGTTGGGAATAATTTTCTGTCACTCCAAGCAAGTGCGCTAGCATTTTAAGTAAGGTTATCAGGCCACCACATGTCTCGGTATTTTTTAGCGATAATGCTACGTAACTCAAATTTTGTGGCTCAAAAGTGACTCAAATGGCCAAAACGACGTCATTTTAAGTACAGAACAACATAAAAATGGCCAAAACGACGTCGTTTTGGCCATTTGAGGCACTTTTGAGCTACAAAATTTGAGTTACGAGACATTTTCCATTTTTTAGACAGTTCCACCACGTCTTGTCTGGGTATTTTTTAGACAGTTCCAACACTTCTTTAAATTCCATGTCGGTAGTCAATTTTTAACGACCAATTCAAAGTTACAATCGTAATCAAATGACATTGAATTATATATATATATATATATTTTAATATGATTTATTGACCTGTCTTAGCACTGTTTTTAGCTATCAAATTTAAGAATTTAAGTTTTTATTTGGGATGTGAATTAATTTTTTGAGTTTCTGACTATTTTAATTTGGAACTAAAAAGTTTCGTTTGGGATAGACTTTTTAGCTTTTTTGACTTTGTGAGAGAAAAAATGAAATGTTTATGATTTAAATGTGAAATTTTATCTTATTGGAATAAAAAACATATTTTATCTTTTTGTGGTTGTTTTAGCGTAAACATGACATACCAAACAAAGCCTAACAATATGGAGGAATTCTAATATACAATCCTTCAAAAATGGCGTATTATATGCGACTCTAATTATAACTAATTTTTTTATTTAGTTATGACATTAATTTAGTTATGCTTCTTGTTGTGTTTAATTATGACATTTTTTTTTTTAGTTATGATTCGGAAAATTGAAGTTATGCCATTTTTATTTTTAATAATAAAGTAGATATGATCCACCCCCATTGAATTAAAATGTGTGCACCATAGTGTTTCTCCATTCTCTCTCTACGTGGGAGATTGATTTTTCTTAAGTTGTCATTTCAACTTAAAAGAATGTTTGGATTTAGCAAGTTCATTTTGAAATTAATTTTTGTGTTTCAAACTGTTCCCCTTTTAGGAGTCGTTTCTTTAAAATCAAGTCTAACCATTTTGAGTCAAAATTTAAATGTTTAGACATCGGTAGCTATATATTTGAATCAATATGAACGGTTCAGATTACTGAAGTCGATTCCAAAAATAGATCTATCAAACCCAAACGTTTTCTAAAGTTGAGATGATCAATATGAGAGAAACCTAATCCGAGAAAAGATTCTATAAGGCTTATTTTAGGGTCTATTTTTATAATTCGATCCATTAGAATAAATGTATTAGTATAATTTCATTACATTTGTTTCAAAGTATACTGTGAATCTTTTAAAGAATAAATCAGATAAAATTATTTAACTACTAATATCAAATTAGTTTACTTTTTTCATAAATCATCTACATACAAATACTGAAAAAAATCAACATCATCATCAAAGTGTGATGGATAAGCCCATAAAATGTCATATGTTATCCAAAAATGACTCTCACCATCCCCACTGATTTTTGATTGACTTAATGTGTTTTTTTTTTGTTCTCCACTCATTCACCCCTAAGTGTATGTGGGGGGTGGCAGGGGTCACCCCATGTAGGGGTCTCTAACACTGCTGTATTTTATTTGAACTACACACAAGTTAAACATCGCATTTATCTCATGCTTTGCATAAATTAAAAAAAAACTTTAATTAATAATAATTTTAGATAATATGAAAAATTAATTAAAATTTTACTATGAAAATAAAGTGTAACTTGTAGATTTAAAATTAACAAATTATGAGTCATATGCATAATAAATTTCGTATACATGGTAAAATTTGTAAAAGTTTAAATAACTGTTTTTTCTAGTATATAATAGTACTAGCGAAAGCTTACCACATATAGAACAACACTGCTCCGACAACCAAAAATTTCAATCACCAGTGTCTGTGATTTTGATACTCTTTTTTTTTTTTTTTATAATTTTTTTTATGTACCTATTCTTTTCATCCATAAATATTGTTGGAAAAAATAAATGATTAAAGATTTTGAATTTTTTATATTTTGTGTTTTGTTATAATTTTTTTTTTTAATATTATTTGACATAAACTAAAAAAATTTACTTCAATCCCTGCATTTGGCTAGCTGGTGAAAGATTTTACGACGTTGTGTTTTGAAATAATTTAAATAAATATATTTTTTAATTTTTTATAAAATTATGTACAGAAAAATAAAGAGAAAAATAAAGAGATAATATGAATTACAAACTCTGAAATTTTCATTTTTACAGGTGGTTCATTCGCCTACTTAAGAGTAGAACTCGGCGACTTCGTAGCCTTCATAGCAGCCGGTAATATCCTCCTTGAATACGTGATCGGTGGCGCCGCCGTAGCGCGTTCATGGACCTCATACTTCGCCACCCTCTGCAATCAAAAACCCGAAAACTTCCGCATCCACGCCCACGGCCTCGCCAAAGGCTACAACGAGCTCGACCCCATCGCCATTGGCGTCCTCATCGCCATCTGCATCATCGCTGTCGTCAGCACCAAAGCCTCTTCTCGCCTCAACTACGTTGCTTCCGTCGTCCACATCATTATCATTGTCTTCATCATCATTGCCGGTCTCATCAAAGCTGAAACCAAGAATTATGTCGATTTTGCGCCTTTCGGTCCTCGAGGGGTGTTTCAGGCTTCGGCAGTGTTGTTTTTTGCTTATGTTGGGTTTGATGCTGTGTCGACGATGGCGGAGGAGACGAAGAACCCAGCGAGGGATATTCCAATTGGGCTTGTGGGATCGATGGTGATTACTACCACTGTGTATTGCTTGTTGGCTGTTACTCTTTGCCTTATGCAACCGTATGCCTCGATTGATCCTGATGCTCCGTTTTCCGTGGCGTTCCAAGCTGTTGGGTGGGATTGGGCTAAATATATTGTTGCTGCCGGTGCACTCAAAGGTTCTTTTTATAATTTTATTTAAATTTAAACTCTTATAATAAATTGGGTTAATTCATTTACCTTTTTCCTTTTGCTTTTTAAATCCTTACTTATAGTTGAGGAATCAAAATGAACAAGACTATAAATTAGGGATAAACTAATATTTGTGTCTGGGTATAATTAACCCGAATAAAATTGCACAAATGAATTAAATTTAGAAAATGACTTGCAAATAAAAAGTTACATAGAGCGTGTGTTAATCACAGTTACTGTCGGTTTTTTTTTTTTATTGAAAATGAATAAACTTGAAGAAGCCGCAGCATTCTCTATTGAAATTTTTTTGTACACAAATTAAACTTTAAAAACATAGAACAGTGGGATTGAAAATGATTAATTACACTTTGCCCCTCAACTAGAATGCCATTTTGGATTCTTTAACTAGTAAAATTGTTTCATTTTCTCCTTCTGAAAAGTGATTACTGTGACCATTGTTTTTGAAAGTTGAGGCAGTTCTAAAATTTGAAGAACAAATTCATATTCAATAGTTGAAAGAAGGTAGTCTAGATAAACATGTAATAACTATTTTAATACTCATTGTATTTCTTGTCGAAAGAATATGAATTAGTGACGAATGATAATTGCCAAAGAAAACAATATAAATTTTTTGAAAAAAGATTAATAGAAGGAAAAATTGGAGCAGTAACGAATTAGAATTATACATAGAATGATTGTTGAAACTGTTTTTAATAATTTTGTTAATTTTGACAGGTATGACATCAGTGTTGCTGGTCGGAGCGGTGGGTCAGGCTCGCTATCTGACCCACATAGCCCGAACCCACATGATGCCACCATGGTTTGCTCTCGTGGATGCCAAAACCGGCACACCCGTAAACGCCACAGTAAGCATGCTGGCCGCCACCGCAGTCATCGCCTTCTTCACCAACCTCGGCATTCTCTCAAACCTCCTCTCAATCTCCACCCTCTTCATCTTCATGCTAGTTGCCCTTGCCCTCCTCGTCCGCCGCTACTACGTGGCCGGTGTCACCACCCCAGCCGATCGCATCAAGCTAATCGTCTGTCTCCTCCTCATCCTCGCCTCTTCGATCGCCACTTCAGTTTACTGGGCACTCTCCCAAAAGGGTTGGATTGGGTACTGCATTACAGTTCCCATTTGGGTTTTGGCTACAATTGGGCTCAGGATTTTTGTTCCCATGGCAAGGCAAGCCAAGCTTTGGGGAGTACCATTGGTACCATGGTTGCCATCTGCATCCATTGCGATCAATATATTTCTTCTTGGGTCGATTGACAAGGACTCGTTTATCAGGTTTGCGGTCTGGACTGTTTTTTTGTTGGCGTATTATTTCTTGTTTGGATTGCATGCTTCATATGATACGGCGAAGAAGTATGAAGGGGGGGATTGGAGGAAGGTTGAGGAGGGGAACAAGGATGGTGGTGTTGTGGATAATCAAAGTTCTGAAGCAATTCGTCCTGTTAGTAGCTTACATATGGTAGAATAGTTTGTTTGGGAGTTTGATGTATTGAATGTTATGTGCAAAGCAAAAGTGGGAGTTTGATGTGTTGAATGTTATGTGCAAAGCAAAAGTGTTTTCTATGTTTTAATCATTTTATATTTTATATTTTTTTGAAAATATCTAGTTTTTATATGCATGGTGGGAATGTTTTGTTCCATTAATAATTGAAAGAGTTTCCATGGTTTGGGACTGGTTTTCTCAATGCAATTTTGTTAATTTTTGTTTCTTTTTATTTGTAGTGAATTTTAAATGTTGTTTGGGATCTCCCAAATTTTATCGGCCTCTTTTTAAATTTTTTATTTTTAGTGATTTTTTTTTTTTTAAATTATGACATTTTTTAAAATGTTGTAACAAGCGAGGCATAATGGAATGAAACAGCTTTTGAAAAAAGTGTTGTATTTTAAACTCTTAGCATCATATCGTATCATTTTGCACTATAATGAGATTGAATGGAAATGTGCATTGTGCATTTGCCCAGTCAGGTAGTGAACCGACGTCATAACTTAACTTTCTAAGATATAACAAAACCTTAGCAAATTTACAACTCGATAAGCAAAACACAATAGTGTTGACAACTCAATAAACAAGACTCAAACAAAAATTGCTTAAACAAAGAGTAACAACTCAAAAACACGAAACACGACAGCTCGACAAACAACTCGATAAGCAAAACGACAACTCGATAAACAAAACAACAACTCGATAAACAAAACTTAACAAAACAAAGTGTACTTCGGACGATCTGGGCAACGGAACGCATCCGAAACAGAGGGAAATAGAGGCTTTTGACACACCCGTTGCATGGAAATGCTTGAAACTTTCTGTTGGAGGGTAAAACAGGGCTAAAAACACACATTGGAGCATGGCCGGCTACTTTTGGGAGCCGGCCGGCCAGATTTATTGCAAAAGGGAGGCCACCAGCCAGGTTTTGAAAAAAGAAATGGCCGGCCTGCCAGAAAAGGTGGCTGGCCGGCCACTCAGCTCAGCAACCGTCAAATTTTTGACACTTGTCCCCAAAATAGTGTCTTTTTCTCTTTAAAAGCCTTAGCTCCGTGGTTCATTCAATTCGTCTTAGTTTTGCACAAAAATGGAGGCGTTTCTCGTTGAAAATCTCACAGCTTGGATCGCTTCTCTAGATGGTTCGGAAAAGTTAAACTTTCGGGGTTTCGGCTTGAATGCACTATTCACGCTGAGCCGCACTCCGCTACATCTTCCTTTCCTCCATGCCGCAGCGAGGTTTTGGAACCCGGTGACGCATGTCTTTAGCTTCGGCGGGCAAGAGGTATGTCCAACTTTTGAAGATTTTCAAGTTTTGATGGAATCTGAAAGTCATGAAGAGATCTTGCCCCAGTTCCGCTTTGGCCACGCCCAAGCTTTAGGGCGGATGTGTGGACTCACTGTGCATGATGCTCGGTCTTTGATCTGTAATGGGGAACTGGATATCCTCGGTTTGATTCATCGCTTTTCTGACGCTGGTGACCGCAGCAACCATTATTGGCAAGGTTTTCGACAATACGCCCTTTGCTTGTGCCTGCAGTCTCACTTTCTGCTTTCCCCGGGCTTTGGCGGATTTAGCATTCGTCTGATTGAAGTTGCTCAAGGCTTGAAAGAAGGAAAGAGCTGCATCGCCATGACCTTAGCCGAGACGCTGATGGGCTTGGATGCTATCTATTGCCGGGAGACGACTAGATTTGTTGGGAGTCCACTGCTGCTGCAGGTAATGTTTCCCACCCAATCTTACATATGTATTTGCTCACATCACTCGGCCCTCGGGCTCGGTTTTTTTCACAAAAACCCTTTTCTCGCTTTTCCCTCACCGTACATCTCTCTATTCTTTATTCTCTCATTTTTCATCCCTCCCCAGGTATGGTTGATAGACAAATTACAGGTTGTGGACTCTTGCCCAGCCTACTCAGCCCGAGGCTATTTCTTTCGACAGCGCCTAGTCGATGCCCCTGATGAAAGGTGGTGGTTTGACTGGATGTGCAATTTGTCTGCGGGTCGCATTGCTTGGCGTTGTCCTTGGCTCAATCTCCCGGCAATGAGCTATAGCATGTCCCTGCTGATCGGGATCCAGTTGATTGGTCTGACCCACTGCGTGTTCTACTTTCCGTTCCGGTTCCTGCGCTAGTTCGGTCATGATCAGATTTGCCTGCCAGAGGGGATTGAGTACCCGGCTGCTTTCCCGGTCCGAGGTGCACAGCTTGCCCGATATGCCACAGCATGGAGGACTAGAGAGCTCTTGGCCCCTGCTCCCACTTTCAGTTGCACTTTGTCTGACGAGTGTTGGGACTGGCTTAATGAGGAGGCACAGGTCGAGCCCAGCTTGGCATCAGAGGCTTCGACCAGCTCTGGGAGGGGGCGCAGGGATACTTGACTTGACTATGCCCCGGATTTATTGCTTTATTAGTACTTTCAAGTTTTCTTTATGAATGTAATAAAAAGTAACTTCGATTGTATGCAAGAGTAGGAGAACTCTGTTTTGAAATCAATGAAATTGAAGGTTGTGGTACTGAAAACTTTCCGCTTTGGTCCAAAAATGGTCTTAGTTGTAAAGAGATTAATTTGAACAAACTCAACTTTTATTAAAACTTTTCAAAACCATTTTCGATATGGATCAGAACTGGATGCGCCTAAGATCTGTCACTGAGATGCACAACCCCGGATCTTAGCAACTGGAAAGTTGCCCCTAGTCTGAATGGTACCGCGACACCGTGTGGCAACGGAAAGCTGCCCCTAGTCTGAGAAGCACTGCACCGGAGATTGCGATAAATGCCGATGGATAAAGATGACTGAGATGGTCGAAATGGACAAAGTTGATTGGGGAAAAGTTTATGGCTGAACTTCAGGATGAAGTTTCCTACGTATCCCAAAGATGAGAATCAAGCCTTACGTAGTTCAGGCTTAGGTTCACTCGGGTATTTTCACTCTCCTTTTACGCTCTAACTTTTGCCAAGGTCGCCCTTTGCGGGTTTTCAACCTTGCGAGCTCAATTTTTATATTTTCTAATTTTTTGTGCTCTAACTTTTGCCTAGGTCGCCTTTTCGGGTTTTCGCCCTAGCGAGCCTCTCAGGGGTAATATTTCTTCAACTTGTCCATGTTGATCGGTTGGGAAAATTCCAGGCCATCTAGGTCCATCAGAACCACAGCTCCACCTGATCAGATAGCTTTGATGATATAGGGACCAGTCCAATTAGGTCTGAACTTGCCCCCTTGGGTCGTGGATGGGAGCTCGGTTGTCCTTGAGTACCAAATCTCATTCCTTTAGATTCTTAGACTTAACTTTCTTGTTGAAAGCCCGAGCAATTCTGCGCTGATAACCTTGAATATGGTACAGTGCTTTCAGTCTTCTCTCATCAAAAAGCATGAGTTCCTCAAACCTGCTCTGCTGCTAATCTGCTTCGGCTATTTGACACTCAGCCAATATTCGCAATGACGGAACCTCAATCTCGATAGGTAGAACGGCTTCCATCCCATAAACCAATGAATACGGAGTCGCTCCGGTAGAAGTTCTAATTGAAGTCCTGTAGCCCCACAGAGCAAATGACAGCTTATCTGGCCAATCCCGGTAGGTTTCCACCATCTTCTGCAGTATGTGTTTGATATTCTTGTTGGCGGCCTCGACCGCTCCGTTGGTTTGCGGCCGGTATGTGGATGACTTATGAAAAGCCACGTTGTATTTTTCCAACAAGCTAATCACTTCCTTCTTGAAGTGGGAACCGTTATCTGAAATGACCTCGTTCGGGACCCCATAGCGACAGATGATGTTATTTCTGATAAACTTCGCAACGTGGGACGCCTTTAACACCGCATAAGACTGGGCCTTAACCCACTTTGTGAAATAATCTATCACGACCAGGATGAACTCATGTCCATTCGACCTTTTCGGAGTGACAGCCCCGATCACGTCAATTCCTCAAACTGAAAACGGCCATGGTGAAGTCATGTTGTACAACTTCGACGGTGGGATATTCATGCGATTTGCATGGATCTGACATTTGTGGCATCGCCGAACAAAACTAACACAATCCTCCTCCATGGTGGACCAATAGTAACCCTGTCTGAGGATCTTCCGTGCTAACATTACTCCGTTCATGTGTGCACCGCATTCCCCTCCATGGGTGGCCTCCATCAGGCGCTTCGATTCCTCGGCATCAACACACAGCTTATGCATTCCCAGATGACCTCTCTTATACAGCTTACCCCACAGATGATGAACTGAATGGCTATTCTTCTGATTGCCCTTTTATCCTTGGCATTTACCCATGGCGGATATGCTTCTTTCTCCAAGAAGTTCCAAATGTCGTAATACCAGGGGTTTTCATCCTGAACCTCATCCATAGCAACAATCGACTCATAGGCTGGCGCAAATTTATGGTCAATGATGACTGGACGCATCCGGACTCCAAACGGGATGTCTATCATGGAAGATAGAGTTGCTAAAGAATCTGCGAACTTGTTGTTCTCTCTTGGAAGATGAGCAAAGTTTAGCTTCTCGAACCTAGGAATTAACAAGTCCAAGGTCTGGTGATACAGCATCATCTTTTCTTCTTTGACTTTCCAGTCTCCTTTTGCTTGAGACACAACAAGGTTCGAGTCACCGATGACGTCCAACCGTCTTGCCCCTAATTCCAGGGCTGCTTCTAGGCCGGCAATGCATGCCTCATATTCTGCTTCGTTGTTCGAGACTTTGAACCGGAGTTTGAAGGCTAGAGGGATACGGGAATTGTCGGGTGCTATCAGCAACACTCCTATCCCATACCCGTATTGATTTGACGCTCCGTCAAAGTACATCGTCCAATATTCGTCGTCGATGTGAAAAATGGCTTCATTTGGGAATAAGTACTCAACTACTTCACCTCCTTCGACTGGATGATCGGCTAAGAACTCTGCCACTGCTCTTCCTTTGACTGACTTGCGTGTCACATATTTCAAATCGAATTCGGAGAGCAACAGCAACCAACGAGCTAGCCTACCCGTAAGTGCCGATTTCTCGAAAAGGTATTTGATGGGATCCAGTCGTGAAACCAACATTACGGAGTGAGCTAACAAGTAGTGCCGCAGCTTCTTGGTAGCCCATACCAAAGCTAAGCAAGCCTTCTCCAGCGGAGTGTAGCGGGTCTCGTAATCCAACATCTTCTTGCTTAGATAGTAGATGGCCCTCTCCACCTTATCCTCTAATTCTTGTGCAAGCATGCAGCCCATTGTAGTCTTAGTCACTGAAAGGTACAATATCAACGGTTTTCCCGGCTCTGGTGGCGACAACACGGGCGGGTTCTGTAAATATTTCTTGATCTGTTCAAAAGCAGCTTGGCATCGGCCGTCCCATTGGAATTTCTTGCCTTAGTGGTTCACAAGTCAAGGTTAATTTCGAGATAAACCGTCTTATGAATTGCACTTTACCCAGAAAGCCTCGCACCTCCTTTTCAGTCCATGGTGGTGGCATTTCTAAGATGGCCTTGATTTTTGAAGGGTCGACCTCGATGCCCCTTTGTGTAATCAGAAATCCCAGCATTTTTCCCGCTGTAACACCGAACGTACACTTCTGAGGATTTAGCCGCAACCAAAATTCTCTGATCCTTTGAAAGAACTTTTGCAAGGCGGTGTAGTGGCCCTCTCTTTCTTTGGACTTGACAATCATGTCGTCCACGTACACCTCAACTTCTTTGTGGATCATATCATGCAATATTGTAGTCGTGGCCCGTTGATATGTAGCTCCAGCATTCTTTAATCCAAACGGCATCACTCTGTAGCAGTAAGTCCCTCACGGGGTGGTGAATGCAGTCTTCTCCCGATCTTCAGGTGCCATTACTATTTGATTGTATCTTGAGAAGCCATCCATGAATGAGAGTAAAGCATGCCCTGCTGTGAAATCCACCAACTCATCAATATGCGGCAAGGGAAAGTCGTCCTTCGGACTAGCTCTGTTTAAATCCCTGAAATCCACGCACACCCGGATCCTGCCATCCTTCTTCGGCACTAGAACGATGTTGGCCAACCAAGTCGGGTATTCGGACACCAGCAGGAAGCCTGCATCGATTTGCTTGGTGACCTCTTCTTTAATCTTGAGAGCCCAGTCCGGACGGATCCTTCTGAGTTTTTGTTTGACAGGTCGGGCCTCGGGGTCAAGGGGGATCCGGTGCTGTACAATCTCAGGGTCGATCCCAGGCATGTCTTCGTAGGACCACGCGAAAACATCTTTGAAATCTTTTAATAAAGCGACTAAGCGCTCGCGTTCCTCCGAAGACAACGTGGACCCGATCTGGACCAGCTGCGGGTCCTCCTCAGTACCAATATTCACGGTAATGATTTCATCCGTTAAGGGTTTGACAAATCTCTCATGCTCCTGCTCAATTAAACGTTGCAAAACCGGAGGAATTTCTTCCTCGTCGTTTTCATCAAAATTTTGAAAGTCTGAGTTTATGCAATAAATTAAGGGCACAGAAAAGTACTCAGAAACCACAGTTACTTATTTCTCATTAAGCATATCCAAATTGTCCGAGTTCTCGGTTACAACAGACTCAAATGAGAAAGAAAAAGACGACCTGGACATAACTGTGGCATCCGGGTTATCATCCCCAAGATTACCAGACTCAGACTCAATCGAGCTGGAACCTGATTCCAACTCACAAGACTCAGTGGAATCAGATTCCGGCTCACTACCTGACCCGGTGCTGCTGGACAAAAATCCCTCCTCGTACTGCCAAGTGAGAGAGGGTGCGATCGATGCATCCAAAATAGTTGCTGGTAGGCCCGCAGCCGTTTCATCCTCAATCATGGAAACCGAGAAGTTATCCTCCAAGCACTTTTGGTCGATCGAAGGATCTGAAAGTAGACATGCCAGCGCTACCCCCATCTCAAGTTCGGTGCCTTAGGAATCCACTGCCTTACACTGCCCAATCTCAGCTGATGGGTCCGTCTGCTCTTCGGCAATATCATCCCCGGGTAGTTGCAGGTCGAAGAAGATCTCGAAACCTGGCACACGCTTCTTCTCCGCGTTTAGCCACGGCTCTGGGAAGCCGCAAAACGGAAAGTCCTCCCCCTCTCGGACGAAGCGTCCGTTTAGGGTACCCTGAATGGGCCTATGCATCAACTCAAAAGGCTTCCCCGCCTTCTTTGCTCTGGCTCTCCCAGCCATCTCTTTACCCTTCCTCACCCAGTCCTCGTTGGTGGGCATATAACCCAAGCCAAAGGTATGAGGGTTGTGTGGCACTTCGGCCAATGCTGTGACGCCCTTCCGGCCGCTCCTTCCTAATCCCATCCTGGGGATGTGTTGTAACTTGTTCATGAGGTAGACGGATTGAGCACTGACGTACACCCCTTCATTCACAGCCATAATATTCTGCACCACTCGAGCCTCAGCCAAAGTGAACCCTGATAAGAACACATCCTCAGTGCCATGCTCGATTTCCAAGACTGGTGTGGACACTTCCGGCGGCAGATGGATTGACGAATTCCTGAAGACAATAGCCACCCCCTTCCCGTGAGGGTACTTCAACATCTGATGCAAAGTGGAAGAGACTGCCTTTACTTGGTGCAACCACGGCCGCCCCAAGAGTAGATTGAAGGTTGCGGGAACGTCCAAGACATGGAATTCAACGTTGTGTTGTCCGGGACCAACCTGGGTCTGAATTTTGACAGTCCCCATCACTTCCCTGCTAGTATTATCATATGCTCTGATCACCTAAGCAGTCGGCACGAAGTCCACGGGCTTCAACCCAATTGCATACGCTGTTCTGGCTGGGCAGACATTGATGGCGGACCCGGTATCAACAAGTACCACCGGTATCCACTTGTCTCTACATTCCACGAAAACGTAGAGGGGTTTGTTGTGATTTGTGCCCTTAGGTGGTAGTTCTTTGTCTGAAAAGGTTAATGCCGGGGAACCTCCTCTCGGAAAAACCAGCCCAACCAGCTGTTCTGGTGTAGTATCTATAGAGAGTTTGGCCTTGTCCATGGCAGATAAGACAGCCTGTCTGTGTACTCGCGACGCCATAAGCAGTCCCCAGATGGAGATGTCTGATTGTATCTTCTTTAACTGTTTGAGTACAGCCTCCTCTTCAAGCTGTTTCTCCTTCTGTTTCTCAGCTTCTTTATCCTTCCTCGATGCCTCGGGTTGGTCTAGGTGCAGGGGCTTGAAGTACCGCCCGCTTCTTGTCATGTGATCAACCTCATCGAGGTACCAGGTGTCGTCTGGCTGATTGCTTCCCTAGTCTTCGTCTGTGTGGGCAAGACATAAGTCATCGTCTTCCCACCACATTCCGTTGGCATTCAAAAGGCACCTGTCTGGCTCGGGCCCGTTTGTACTCACAGCACTTTCAGCTTGCATGCTCACAGCATCCTCTGTTCTTGTGCTCACAGCACTTCCGATCCCCTTATAGATTTTAGCTTTCCCGGTTCTCTCAGAACCCTGTCGTTCTACCTGCGTCAGTGCAGTTTGTTGTTCAACTTTCCCTATATTCACAATGCTTCTGTCCTGAGCGAAATTCTTTGTACCGGCGCTCTCCGGCAATGCACTCTGACTTTCGGCCGTTCCAGCCATCACTAGTACTCTTGCCCCTGTTTGGCCTTGTTTTGGTTGAAATTCTACAACGTCTGGTTGATCATCTAACCATCTGGTAACTTCTGCCGACTCCTCATATTCAAACCAGTTGACTACCGCATCCCCTGATTCTTGGTCACTGAAGAACTGGAGGTTGGCAAGGCCCTCTTCTACAGCCGTCAGATTGCCCGTTCCTTGTTCAAATCTGTCCTGCTGAATCACACATAGTTCTGCTTTTTCTGGCAGCCCTACACTTAGCTCAGATTGGCCCACTGACAGGATGTACTCACTTGGGTCGTAGGTTTTCCCAGCAAAGTTTCCAGACTGCTCAAACCCTGTTTCAACCATTCCATCCTTCTCTGCAACCTCTGTTGCGTTGTCTTCCACAGTCGCCACCACTGGCTCAGGTTGGGTTGTAGAGATGTCCAACATACACAAGAAGTCAGTGCAGTCGGGGAGGAGCACCTCCGGCTTAGGTAGATGGGTAGGAGTAATATAAATGCTAGGATCGTAAGACACGACCCCAGTCTGGATAAGATTGACTCTTTTGGGAGGTGGAGCTTGGTTGTGTGTAGGGAGTGGATTGGTTGTGACGTTAGGTTTCTTTGGAGGTAGAATCACATTTTTGTCAACGAGGTCTTGACTCTCGTGACGCAGCCTGAAACATTGGTCAGTATCATGACCGTGCTGCTGGTGATATGCACAGTACTTGGCTGGGTTATGAAAGGGTGGAAGTGGATTTGGTAATGGCCTCGGCTCTAGGGGTTTTAGATGCCCCTTTCTGATTAAGACCCCCAGAGCCTTAGACAAAGGCATGTACAGTGGGGTGAAGGTTCTTTGGCCTCTGGGCTGGTATTTAGTGGTTTGGGTATTACTTCCGGATGCACTGGAGAAGGGTGTAGCTGCCATGGGCCTTGAAAGGGGAGGGGGAATGGTGGCGACCATGCTGACCTCCGAAGCTCGTGCGGTTGCAGCGCCACTCGGGCCTGCGTTATTGTTGCGGTTAAATGTTCTCCGGGGTTGCTCCCTGTCCTGGTCAATCAGACCTTGCTTCATCGCATCCTCGATTTATACGCCCATCTCATGTAGATCCGAAAAGGTGGGGAAGGGGAGTACAATCATCTTCTGCATCAATTTTGGTTGGAGATTGCGCACAATCATCCTGATTTGGTCCTTATCAGTGGGCCTCGAAGTCATCATCGATGCCTTTGCCCTCCACCGAGTTACGAAATCTGAGAAAGTTTCTTTGGGCTCCTGCCTCGTTGTTTCGAGATCACAAGTTGTAATCTCGATCTGGGTATTGTACGAGTACTGCGCGGCAAAGGCCTCGGCCATTTCATCCCAACTTCTTTTTACCTCATCTTCTAACTTCGCGTACCAGATAGCGGCCACACCTGACAGGGTTCGGCCAAACAGCGAAAGCTTTTGTGGTCGGGTTAGGCCCATTGGCCCTAGTATATCTGAGAATAACCGGAGGTGGACCATGGGATCCCCGGATCCGTCGAAACGATCAATCTGCGGCATTTTGAATCTATCTGGCAACGTTACGGCCACATTGGTATATCCGTCCTCGATATCCGGAATAGCCTTTACTCCTTGTGATTTCTTGAAAAGCTTCTCGAGCTTGCTCAGTTTCAGAGCTGTATGGTCTATTTCGAACTCGAAGGGAGAGTTCGGGTGGTTGGGTGTATGGGTCTTGGACAGTTGAGGCGGAAGCGGGGTCGGAGCTGGCCCCGTTGGAAGGTCTGTGTCCTCTTGGATGTTCTGGACATTGGGTAAGGTGTTCTGGGTGTTTGGCAGGGCATTCTGGACAGTAGGTGCTTGCTCGGGTAACGGGACCCCTGGTGGAGGAGGAACTTGATGTGAGGCCGATGCTGCATTTTGCTGTTGCAGTCTAGTGATTAGCTCGGCCTGCTAAGCCATGACTGTGGCCTGCTGTCTAGAGAACTCTGCTTGGCGGGCGTCCTCCTCCTGCATTTGTTTCATGCTCTCTTGGAGCTGGCGCATCATTTCTTCCATCCTGGCAGTATTCTGCTGATCTTGCTGACTGACTGGTATGTGTATCTCTATGGCAGAAACTGACACCTCAACCCGGCTATTCACTGCTAGGGTAGACCACTGTTCTGGTAACCTCTGCTCAGACACACTGTGTCTTCTTGGCCTTCTTCTGACAATTGGGGGTAGAGAATGAAACACTGGCTGTCCGTCAACCAGATCCTCGGATTGATTGAGCCGACGACCTCTTGTCCAAAGTGCTTGGGGAATATCTACTGGGTCGGAAGCAATTGTGCTAAAACTGCCCTAAAAGATAAATAAAGCAATAAGGAAATAAATAAATAGATAAACGGACAGCATAACAGCTAAAAATAAATACACAACACACGGCTGGGCATAACAACACACGGTCGATAAGCTGAATACACATTGTCCTCAAACACTGATCATTATCCCTGAATCACTGTTCCCAGAGACTGAATCTGATACCCGCAGATAACTGATTCTTAAACACTGACTGATGCCCGCAGGCCTGATGCCCAAAATTTGCAAACTGATACATGGAACCGCTGTAGAGACACACTCTGACAGCACATAATAGATAATTGAGAGCCAAAACACCCCTATGTTAGGGTAGGGTTTTCCCTGTCCTATTTTGTCAGGAGCTAGGGTTTCGCTACGCACGCAGCGGTTTCAAACAACCTATATCGGGTAAGCAACCTGTCATAGTTTGGAATGGTCACTATGGATTCCGAATATGCACTATATCGGGTAAGCAACCTGTCAGGAGCTAGGGTTTCGCTACGCACGCAGCGGTTTCAAACAACCTATATCGGGTAAGCAACCTGTCATAGTTTGGAATGGTCACTATGGATTCCGAATATGCACTAGGTCGAATAGTCAAAAAGGGTGCCCCGGTAAAACCGGGGTTTGTGTTCCCATACTGGCAGAGCCCACAACCGGTCAGCCTTATGGTCATGTCTTGACAAGACAAGCCTCCGGCAAACCGTTCAGGAATAGCAGATGGCAAACACGGTGTCCTAGGAGCACCAATGCAAATGCAATGCAAAGAAACACACAAGTGTAGTCAAAAACAGATATCATGAGTTCGAGTCAAGTTCTCTAACTCCGCAGCAGAGTCTCCAGAAACTGTAGACGTCCCCGAACGCCCCGGGAGGAACGAGCTCCCGTTCCGTTCGATATTGGGCTCACTACAGCTCAGGACTCTCAAATTGTCACAGTTCATAATCTGAACCAAAGAGTCCAAATCCGGCAAATTGTTTTGAGAAAACAGATTTTGAAAGAAGTGCCAAACATGGACTGCTTTGCTAGATACAGAGTCGCCACCTAAATATTTTATTTTGGAAAATTTAGGAAACCCTGACTCGTTGCCTAAGGCCACTTGTCCGTCATCACCAAAGTTGCCTCGGCTCGGGAACTTGGGACGATTGGGGAAGGTCACTTCGTGAGCACCCCCGCTCGCCCGATCAAAGATCGGCCTCTACTAACCATGATATCAAGTTTTGAAAACATCGTGTGTTCTTATTCCGGTTATTAGCCTAGATTTACTATGTGATGCGCACGGCATACAAGTATAGACTGGATCGCCTGAATTGGAACAAAACATTTTATGTTTGTTTATTTGAAAATGGTTTGATGGTGCTACCCGCAAGTAGGCTAAGACGTGGATTTGTCACCCTTGGGTGGGCTTAGAAAATATGATTTTGCCACTATCTAGTGGGCTTAAAACACACATTTGGTGAATTGTTCCAATTCAAATAACCCAACCTTCACCCACAAGCATTCAGGCAGTTATATCACATAAGCATATAGCCTCATGGTAAGCATGCTATTCATGGCAGTCACTCACACGCATGCAAGGATGCTAAAGCATAAAACTTACCGAGTACTTCAAGCCAAACAGAAGCTAATTAGAAATCCATGCATGATCCTAACTATACAGAAATGCCTAATGTAACACATGCAAAAATGTAACTATAGCAGGCTCGGCTATTCTAAACATGGCATATGAAATGCTACAGCTAACATGTATTCAACTTGGAATTGAAAATACAATGCAGTTAGTATGATGCGCCGAGCCCAGTGCATGCAAAACAGATGAATGAATGCAAACATGCTATCATACTGTATGCTAATTGAAATATGCACTAATCTAACCATCATAAGCTGGTAAATAAAAGGGAGAAAGATGTGAGGTTGGAAGACATACATCACACACACGCACACTTATTACAGTTGTGTCCTCGCTCGGAGGGTCCGAATAAAATAATATACAGTCCCAAATAAATAGTACAGTCCAAATAAATAATACAGTCCAAATATGTACAGAATCCAAATTAAATAACAAATTTAACTAGGAAAGCGGTAAACTAGCATGCAAGCTAGGGACTGCCTCGACTCTGTTCCGAATGATGGATGATGTATGCTTGGGTTGCTTGGCACGGAAATCCACTGCGATGCCCCAATTAGCCTCTGTTTGCGATTGATTCCGGAATGCTGTGCAAGGCCTTTGAAAGGCTACTGATTCTTGATTTGCTGCAACAGAGAGCAGGAAAAGGGCATGGCAATGTATTTTCACAAATGTATGCATGCCTCGATCCTCGTGCCACCAATCACGTATCTAAATGTATGATGGCCGAGGAGTCGAATTGTGCAACTCAATATAGAATGAATGCATATGAAAACACAACAACACCTAACTCCATCATGGATAATCTGGAGTGTCGGTGATTGGGAATTGAGACACGTTCCGTCACTCGGAGTACGAAACGTACCTCGTTTCCCGTGCTCGGGCTAACTCCTATCCCAAGCACAATACAGCATGCATGATATGCATGAATGCAACTAATATACAACCTAGCATGCACAATGCTATGAAATGGCATACACGATGCACGAAGTAACATGGCATACACAATGCGTTAACATACAACCTAGCATACACAATGCTATGAAATGAAATGGCATACACAATGCACAATGGACTTATACCAACATGAGTGGACCTCAGCCACACTCACATTAATAGCCATGAGATGAAAAAAGAGACACTCGCAATGCGTGCACACATGTACGCAAACCGAGGACCGATCCTAAGGCACAAATGCCACTCTAACAAAGCATGGCAAGGTATGAAACATGGTATGCAAACATGCAAATTTCAGTTCCAAAATATGATGCAAAATAGCCCCGAAACATGGAAACATGGCACCCGATGCATGAAATGACACCCAAAACATGAAATTAGGTACATGGAATGGCCTATGGCTATGCAAAGAATGCATTATTTGAACATAAAGTGTGAAGACAGAATTAAGAAAGTCCCAAAACAAGAATCTTTACAGTTTTAATCAAGGCCAAAAGGTGAACACAAATAGGACTAAGTTAACATGCAAAAATGGCCCCAAAAGAGAGATAATGAAGCAAGTAGTAGATTCTGGCCCTAAATGGCCAAGATCCCTTCAACAGAGTTGAAGAGAGGCTCAAAACATGGTACTTTACAGTTTACAATAAGCCACGAAAACAAACACAAGTATGGCTAAACTATTGTGCAAGAAATGGGCCAAAAGGGAGACAAAGAAGCAAGTGATGGTTTCTGGCCTCAAACAAAGGAGGGCCCTTCAACAAAGTTGAAGAGGGGCCCAAAACATAGTGTTTTACAGTTAGTGACAAAACCCAAAACAGTGCACATGCAAGCTTAAAATACTATGCAAAATAAGGCCTAAAAAAAGGTTTAAACACAAAGAGCAAAAAAGGAGCTTCAAACAGAAAAATTCCCTTGATAAAACATGAATAGGGGGTCAAAATAAGGCTATTTATAGTTTGGACCAGAGCCTATAAATACAAGCACAAAGGGCTAACAAAACATGCAAAAATAAGGCCAAAAGAGGGATAAAGAGGCAAGTGACAAAAGGAAGCCTCTAACAGTGAAGAGCCCTTCAACAATGTTGAAGAAGGGCTCAAAATAATCCACTTTACAGTTTATAACCAAGCTCAAAAAAGTTTACAAATATGCCTAAAATACTATGCAAGAAATAGGCATACAAGAGAGGTAAAGAAGAAAGTGTAAAAAGGAAGCCTCAAACAGGGAGAGGCCCTTAAACAAATATGAAAAGGAGCTCAAAATAATGCTATTTTCAGTTAGGGTCGGAGCCCAAAAATGCAAGCAACTAAGGCTTATATACAAAGCAAAAAAAGACTAGAAAAGGGAAGAAAGTGACTCACCCTTGTAGACCAATGCTCCAACAACCTTTGAGCCAAGTTTGGGAGTTCTTCACCTCTGGAAATCAGCCTCAAGCTGCTGGAATGGAGGATGGGGGTGTGGTGCTATGAGGTGGTGTAGAAATGGTGTAGGGTTTGGGGTTTTGGAGCTTGGAATATAGAGAGAGAGAGAGATATAATACAAGAGCCTTAAACCAAATTTTTGTAACCCCTCAAATGGGAGCTGGAGGGCTTGATAGGGGAAATGGATTCAAGTTTCCCCCAAAAAATGCAGCCCCCCGGATACACAATCTGGGGGGAAAAAAAATACATATCTGTAATGTACCTGGAGAGAGGATCAAGACCGGCTGGTTTGCTAGGGTTTAGGTGGCCATTCGGCCTTCCCCATGGCCGGTCAGCCAAGGGTCAAAAGGTTCAATGAAGATTAATGGCCGGCCATGCCAAAAAGAGGGCCTCCCATGTGTGCACAACACAACCATGTGGTCAAAAACTGGAGAAAGTGAACCAGGAGAGAGAAAAGGCCACTTTTAGGAGGGGTTCAAAAGGGGCAAACACAATTACTGGCCGGCGATGTGATATTGGTGGCCTCCCAGGTGTGTACAACACAAATATGTGGTTTAGGGTTGGAAAAAGTGACCTTAGGGTGGTCAACATTGGCTTCCAAGTGAGAAAAAACGGGCGACGGAGGGCGATGGAGGAATAAAACTGGTTGTCAGAACAATTACTGGCCTCTCACCCTTCTAGGACCTTCTTAACAATGAAACAGAGGTCCCTACCAAAAATGAACCCAAACCGATGCAAAATGAAGGTTCGAGGGCCGAAACGCGCAGCCCGAGGCCCCGAAAACTGACTGTTAGGCACCGGAAGTGGTGTTCGACCACAAAATTGGTCTCTCGAGCCACAATGTCCCTCAAAAGGGAGCAAATAAGATGCATGCCAAAAATCGGAGTAAACGGAGGTGGTTAAGCGGTCCCGAACCGAGGCACACGGCCAACGGCTCTGAAAAATCAGAAACCGGACTCCAAACGGGCAAAATGGCCTACGACCACGAAACGTAGCCTACGGCCACTGAGAGATGATCTACGAGACCTCTCCCTCCCTTCGGGAAGAGAAAATAGAGAAAACAGAGCCTGGTTCGCAAACCGAGGCAAAGCATGAAAGAGTCCGGAAGTCCGGAGGCAAGGCTCGCAGCCGAGACTCTGAAACTTCTGAACGAGCACAATATGCACCATCACCGAGCGCTCAATCGGTGACGTTTGAGTCTTAAGGTCGGTCAAAAATGGGGTGTCTACAGAGTGAAAATAATTGTTTGGAATGTCCTAAATAAGTGAACTTTTTGACTGTTTAGACTAAAAAATTGAGGAAAAAAATATGATTGTTTGGGTTAATTTTTTAACTTTTTATGAAAAAATGTGTATTAAAAAATTGTATAAATTAGTGTGTAGGGAAAAATTAGGATTGGGAGTTGTGCAGCCGTAATTTTTGACTTTTGGTGAATAGTGATAACTTTTTAACTTTTTGAGTAACTTTTCGACTTTTTGGCTTTTTGGCCACTTGCCAAACTTGGCCTAAGTTGGCCGGAGTGTCCAGGATGAAAGTCCCGAAATCTTAATTACGTTTGAATAACGTAGATAATTGAAGTATTGAAGTATTAATGATATGAGTTGTAGTCTCATTTTGAATTGATGATGATTGAAGTGTTAATAACATGAGTTGTTGTCTCATTTTGAATTGATTATGCTTGAAGTGTTGATAGTATGAGTTGTAGTCTCATTTTGAACTGTTCGGTTAAACAATGAACTATATCTATAAATTGATTTGGATAATACAACGAAAAGGGATTGAAATGTGGTTATGA
Organism: Camellia sinensis; assembly: GCF_055761805.1. Taxonomy (NCBI): domain Eukaryota; kingdom Viridiplantae; phylum Streptophyta; class Magnoliopsida; order Ericales; family Theaceae; genus Camellia; species Camellia sinensis. Next base: position 23,045,190 of record NC_138969.1, on the reverse strand, counting down.
ATATGGATTGGTTATGGAAGAGATGTACGTTGGTTTTTATGAGTTAAACATTTATCAGATGCTAATGTTTTAGTTATTTCTCATATTTGGTTTAGCGTATCCCTACTGGGCTTTGGCTCACCCTATATGGGACATCATTTTCAGGTACAGGTGATATGCTGCCTCCAAGGATGTTGCTTAGGAGGTTTAGAAGCTGAAGGCTTATTTATTTATTTATTTATTTTGTAGTTATCATTTCTATTACATGTAATTCAAGCCAAGGGCTTAATATGTTTAGAGTTAGAACTCTCTTTTGTTGAAACCAAGTGTTGACTTGGAAAGTTGTAAGCCCATAGGGCATTTACTTTTGTTGTCAACATGTAATACCTTTTGTAAGAAACACTCTGATGAATGAATATATTTTACTTTCTCATGCCTATGGATATTATAAATGATTGGTTTATGTATTTTTTTTAGGGCGTTACAATAAATATATGAATTAATGACTTATATGGTATGTATGCTGTTATCGACAAAACATTAACGACTTGAAAAAAAAAATGTCATAGAATGTACAAACTACGATATGCATTTAATGTATGCCGTAAATAGTTAGTTTTGTTGTAGTATATGTATCACAAACTCGTAGTCTCATATTGTTGGTGACTTGAATCATAAGATATGTTTTTGTATCATGTCGAGATTCAACTCGTATCGCATGATTAATTAAGTTTTACATTCTTCTTCACTTTGGGCCCCATTAGCTACTTTTTATTGGAACAATCTTCTGTGTAAAATAAATAAGTTGAAACCAAATCAAACAAATAAAATAAATTACTTATAGAATTTATTTACCGAACCGAATAAATAATTAAAAGATTAAGTCGAGTGTATGACACTCTGTCTTTAAGACAGATTCGTTTCGCTACGGTGCATACGTATAAAAGGCGTCTATCCCCCAAGATACAATGATTTTCACAAATTGTAGTAGCACTTCAAACAATTTATACGGTGAACCAAACCTGTGTTCTCTATTCTAAGAAAATTTCCTAAAATAATATGTAGAATATATATGCAAAAGAGCACAAAGGAAGGAAAGAAAATAGATTTTCGGAATGAAGAAAAATGCTGGAAGATGGTTTGTATTTATAGGGCCGAACAAGTTGTTTTCAAACCTGAACAGGTGCAAGATCTATTTGAACCCAGTTTGAATCTGTTCAAATCTGCCTGGGCAGATTTAAATTTGTTTGGAAATAACTGAATCTGTCTAGTGTAAAACAAGTTAAAAAACTGTTTGGACAGTTTAATCTATTGTGGAATTTGGACTTGGAAGAGGCACAATTTTTGGACAAAAAATTTGAATTAATTTAATTTTGAAATTCAAATAATTTCTTGCAAGAATGTGAAAAAATTCAAATAAATTTTTGTCCAAAAAATTAATGTTAGAAGTGGCTCGACCCACAACCCCCACCTGCGCCCGGCACGGCTCGGCTCGGTTCGGCCGGCGGTGGCGGCGCGCGTGTGTGGTGGTTTGAGCCAAGATTCAATTTGTCCATAACTTCTCCCTTCTACAAACTTAGGGTGCCCCTTGGGACCTAACCCAAGTGTTGTCACCTAGAACTTATATATACATAAGTTCTCTTAAGTTTCCATTATGGGATACCCATTTCAAGAAAACCCACATTTTTTTTCTTTAATAGTCTATTCCACGAACCCGAAAATGACGTCAACTTTCCATTTACTCATAAATGGTTTCGACGAATCGTCTTCACCGTGTGACTTGCCATGTAGCAAGGAACACATCACCTTTTTGGACCCACTTTAAAAGAAGTGTGGGACCCACTCAATTTTGGGCTCAAAGTTGGCCGAAAATAAGCCTATAAATCCAAAATTCCAACAATCCCCCACATGAATGGAATTTGACGGAGAGAAAATGCAACAACATGATCTAATTATAGAGAGTACAAAATTTAGAAATATTCTGCAAATGATAGGTAGCTTTTGGCTTCGAACCTTCCCTTGTGAGACACTATCGGATTTACTAGCTAACCAGTGAACATGATGTTTTGAACTGTTCAGCCATTTGTGTAAACCAAGACAATAGAACTCATATAGTATATTGCCAGACACCATTGTGTTCATTTTGGCCCTATACAACCTGGTTTTTCATGAGTGCTCTAGAGAATTGTAGCCCTTCACAAATCTCATAAGACCGGCCTAGTTCACACTCATATAGGTGATTTTTATGAAGAGTATCCTGCTATACTCCACTTGGTATACCTAGATATAGGAATCATTAAAAGTATTACCTAACTTAAAACGCTGCAAATGTCATTATTTCATTATAGAAATGGGTAGGTGTTTAGCTCCCCAGTGATCTTTATGAGTCATACACAACTCGATTGTCCTTTTGAACCTAGATCTTAGGATCTCCAATCAATTAGGTTGGGTTGCTGTTGTGGTAACTCTTATTTAATAGGCTTAAGCCCCATTCCCATCGATGAATTCTTAACTAACTCTTTTGCTAACCCTTTGATTAGTGGATCCGGTATGTTGTTTTTAGACTTCAAATATTCAATTAAAATAGTTCCATTAGAGAGTAGTTGTCTCACGGTGTTATGTCGACGACGAATGTGTCGTGACTTACTATTATACATATGACTCCGTGCTCTACCAATTGCTAATTGACTATCACAAGTTTGCATATAGTAGGCACCGGTTTTGGCTACACTGGAATATCTTCAAGGAAGTGACGAAGCCATTCTGCTTCTTCCCCATCTTTATCTAAAGCTATAAATTTTGATTCCATAGTAAACTTGACAATGCAATTCTATTTGGAAGATTTCCAAGATACAGCAGCACCACCAAGAGTAAAGACATATCCACTGGTGGATTTTGAGTCTCTAGTATCCGATATCCAGTTTGCATCACAATATTCTTCAAGTACTGCTAGATATCTAATATAATTTAGCCCAATGTTACGAGTAAATCGGACGTATCTAAGAACCCTTATAATAGTTTTCCAGTGTTCTACTCTTGGATTATTGGTATATTTATTTAATTTACTTATTGCATAGGCTCTATCTGGGCGAGTGCAATTAATCAAATACATTAAGCTTCCAATAATTTACGTATACTTTAATTGAGAAATACTTTCCTATACATTCTTAGAAAGAAACAAATTGACATCCACAAGTGTTCTAGCAAGATGATCATCATCTTTGCTAAATTTGTCTAGTATTTTCTCAATGTAATGTGATTGTGACAAAGCATAACCTTCTGATATTTTGGTAATTTTCATACCAAGAATTACATCAGCAATCCCCATGTCCTTCGTGTCAAAATGTTTATTCAATATTTTCTTGGTAGTTTTAATCCTGTCATTATTACTATCAATGATGAGCATATCATCCACATAAAGACATATTATAACCGTTGTTTGTGTTTTTAATATAAACACATTTGTCACATTCATTAATTTTGAATCCACTTGACACCATTGCCTTGTCAAATTTCTCATGCCATTGCTTTGGCACTTGTTTTAAACCATATAATGATTTAACCAATTTATACACTTTCTTTTCTTTCCCTGGAACAGAAAATCATTCTGGTTGTTCCATGTAAATTTCTTCATCTAACTCACTATTTAAGAAAGTGGTTTTAACATCCATTTGATGAATTTATAGATTGTATAAAGATGCAATGGCAATTAGCATTCTAATGAATGTTATTCTAGTAACTAGTGAGTATGTGTTAAAATAATCAAAACCTTCTTTTTGTCTATATCCTTTGACCACAAGTTTTGCTTTGTATTTGTCAATTGATCCATCCGCTTTTATTTTTCTCTTGAAAATTCACTTGTACCCAAGAGGTTTACAACTTGGTGGTAAGTCCACTAATTCCCAAGTGTGATTTTGCAAGATGGATTCAATTTCGCCGTTTACAATTTCTTTCCATAAAGGAGCTTCAGGACTAGACATAGCTTCTTTGAAAGTTAAAGGCTCATTTTCTAACAAAAAAGTTAGAAAATCTAAATCAAAAGATTTTGAGATTCTAACATGTTTACTACGCCTAGGTTCCTTTTCTTTATTTTGATCTATCTCTTGCTCTTGTTCTTGATTATGACTAGTAATAGTATCATAAGATCTTTTATTAGTATTAGTCTCTTGTCCTGTCTTGTTTGGAAATATAAGTTCAAAGAACGATGCATTCCAAGATTCAATAATAGTATTTATATACATTTCAGAATGTTCTGACTTAAGAATCAAAAACCGATATGCACTACTATTCCTGGCATAACCAATGAAAATGAAATCAACGGTTTTAGGACCTATCTTAGTCTTTTTAGGACTAGGAATAGCCACTTTAGCCAAACACCCCCACACTTTTAAGTGTTTGTAGGATGATACTTTCCCATGCCACATTTCATAAGGTGTTTGTTTCACTTTCTTCCGGGTTACTTTATTAAGTATATAATTAGCGGAAAGTATTGCTTTCCCCCATAAGTTCTGAGGTAATCCAGAACTTATTAACATGGCATTTATCATTTTTTTTAAAGTCCTATTTTTTCTTTTAGCAATTTCATTTTGCTGAGGTGAGTAAGGAGCGGTGGTTTGATGAATTATTATATGTTCTTTACAAAATTCACCGAAAGGTGATTTATATTTATCACCTCTATCACTTCTAAGTTTTTTAATTTTCTTACTAAGTTGATTTTCAACTTCATTTTTAGTTCGAATTAAATAAACATAACTATATCTAGTACAGTCATCTATGAAAGTGATAAAATATTTTTCCCACCTCTAGTTTGAATTGATTTAAAATCACAAATGTCACTATGAATTAATTCAAGTGGTTTCGTATTTCTTTCAATTAAATGAAAAGGAGTTTTGGATAATTTTGCCGCAACACAAATTTCACATTTATGATTTGAATCAATGTCAAATTTAGGTAAACATTCCATATTAATTACTCTATACAAAGATTCATAATTAACATGTCCTAATCTACTATGTCACAAATTTGAAAACTCAAGCAAGTAAAAAGAAGATGTATTTTTATTAATAACTGAGGGTACAATGGTCATTACATTCATCTTGAAAAGGCCATAAGACATATAACCTTTTCATACATACATCCCACTCTTAGTAAGTACAAATTTATTACTTTCAAACACTAGCCTAAACCCATTTTTACTCTGCAGAGATCCAGAGACTAGATTCTTGCGAATGTTCGGTATATACAACACATTGTTAAAAGTGAGTTCCTTTCCAGATGTCATTTTTAAAATAATCTTTTCTTGTCCTTCAACTTTAGAAGTAGAGGAGTTGTCCATGAAAAGTTGTTTATCGTTGTCCACTATAGAATAAGATGTGAACATCTTTTTGTCGGCACAGATATGGTGAGTAACACCAGTGTCCACCCACTATTCTTTAGGATTTCCGACAAGGTTTGTCTCAGAAATAACTGCAGAAAGATTTATGTCCTTAATATCATTGGAAATTTTGTCTATTTCAATCTATGGACTTCAGCAAGCTTGCTACGGCAATCTTTGGCCCGATGTCCCTCTTTGTCACAGATGTAACATTTTCCATTAAGCTTGTACTTTTTAGTTTCTCCTCATTTAGATCCTTGTGAGGAACTTTCTCTAGAAAATTTCTGTTTCTTGGATTTTGGAGTATGTTCCACCACACTTACCTTTGACTTTATTGGATGCTTACCAGCCCGATTCTCTGAATTCCGGTTGTCTTCCACAATCCTCAGACGCACAATTAATTCCTTCAAAGCCATTTCTTTGCGCTTGTGTTTGAGGTAGTTCTTGAATTCCTTCCAGTCTTGTAGCAATTTTTCAATTAGGCAGCAACTTGGAAGGATTCATTAAAAGCATGAACGTCATGGAGAATGAGTTGGAGATTTTGAACTTGGCTGATCACGGTCTTAAAATCAACTATCACAAAATCCAGGAATTTGCCAACTACAAATTACTTTGAACCAGCAGCTTCTATTTTGTACTTTTTCTCCAAAGACTCCCAAAGTTCCTTTGCCGTTTTGATAGGACTGTAGACGTTGTATAATGTGTTGTCAAGTCTGTTCAAGATGTAGTTTCGGCAAAGGAAATCAGCATGTTTCCTGGCATCGACCACAACAACTATTTATTGATCGGTTTCATTCTCTTTTAGAGTAGGAGCATCTTTACGGAGAAAATGTGCCAGGTTGAAAGTAGTAAGATAGAACAACATTTTCTACTGCCATCTTTTAAAGTCAGTTCCTGAGAATTTCTCTGGCTTTTTACCGTGATTAACTGGCACAGTCACAACAGAAGGAGAGGTTAGAGCAATTGCAGCCACCATACCAGTATTTGTTTGAGTATTAGTTTGACCAGTTTCAGTAACCATAAATTCTAAATTATAAAATAAAATTATAATTAGAATTTTATACTACACAAAAAATTTAAAACAAAATTACAGAATTTAATTTTGTAAAAAATAAAAGAGACAAGAATTATAACTTTATTTCCAATTATTTTGAAAATAAAATAAAATTTTATTTACCAAATTAATTCCACATTGAAAATTAAATTTCTGTAACACTTCAAAAATTAAAATACTGAAATAGAATTTTAATTAATGAAAACTCAAAAATTATTTTGAAAATCAAAATTAATTTATAACCAACTTCACAAATAAATATTCTAAATTGTTAATGACTACCAGTATATTACTATCAGTAGTCAAAGAAAATAAATAATATATTACTACTATTTGTCAAACAATATATTACCACTATTTATTTATCCAACCATAATATAATTTTGTAAAACTACAGAAAATAATTTATGTACGAAGAAAAGGAAACAAACGAAAAATTCTGTATAAATAGACTAATTTGAATGTGTCTTAAGATTGTTGGAACAATCTTCTATGTAAAATAAATAAGTTGAAACCAAATCAAACAAATAAAATAAATTACTTATAGAATTTATTTATCGAACCAAATAAATAATTAAAAGATCAAGTCAAGTGTGTGACACTCTATCCTTAAGATAGATTCGCCCTGCTACGGTGCTTACGAATAAAATGCGTCTATCTCTTAGGATACAATGATCTTCATAAATTGTAGTAGCACTCCAAATAATTTATACGGCAAACCAAACCTGTGTTCTATACTCTCAGAAATTTTTCTAAAATAATATGTAGAATATATATGCAAAAGAGCATGAAAGAAAGGAAGAAAATAGATTTTCGGAATGAAGAAAAATGCTGGAAGATGGTTTGTATCTATAGGGTCGAACAGGTATGTTTTCAAACTTGAACATGTATGATTTCAAACTGGAAAATGTGCAAGATCTATTTGAACCTAGTTTGAATCTATTCAAATCTGCCTGGGCAGATTTAAATCTGTTTGGGAATAACTGAATCTGTCTAGTGCAAAACAAGTTAGAAAACTGTTTGGACAGTTTAATCTGTTGTGGAATTTGAACTTGGAAGAGGTACAATTTTTGGACAAAAAATTTGAATTAATTTAATTTTGAAATTCAAATAATTTCCTGCAAGAATTTGAAAAAATTCAAATAAATTTTTGTCCAAAAAATTAATGTTAGAATTGACTTGACCCACAACCCCCATTCGCGCCCGGTACGGCTCGGCTAGCTCAGCCGCCGGCGCCGGCGCGCGCGTGGTAGTTTAAGCCAAGGTTCAATTTGTCCATAACTCCTCTCTCTTCAAACTTAGGGTGCCCCTTGGGGCCCAACCCAAGTGTTGCTACCTAGAACTTATATACACACATAAGTTCTCATAAGTTTCCATTGTGGGATACCCATTTGAAAATAAGGGTAAACTGCCAATAGGTCCTAATAGTTGAACATAATTCCCATTAAGTCCTATTGAAATTAAGCCTTGGTAAAATTGTCGCTAAAAATAATTTTTTTGTGACAATTTTTTTTATATATGTCGTTAAAAAATGACAATTAGTGACATTTTTTGTCATGATTTTTATAAATTGTCGTTAAAACTTACAATTAGTGACTTTTTTTATGACAAATTTTTTCCATAGGACCTATTAGATAATAAGTCCACTTATTAGGATCTACATGTAAGTAAGCCTTCAAGGAAACCCACATTTTGTTTCTTTAATAGTCTATTTCGTGAACTCGAAAATGTCGTCAACTTCTCGTTCACTCATAAATGATCATGTGACTTGCTATGCGGTAAAGAACACGTTATCTCTTAGGACCCACCCCAAAAGACGTGTAGAACCCACTCAATTTTGGACTCAAAATTGACCCAAAATAAACCTATAAAACCATAATTTCAACACTTTTTTCACTATCAATCACACAGTTGACACTCATTTAACAGTTATGAACTATATTATAAAAAAATCTCATATAAAGGAGACCCAAATTCAAATAAACTTGCCATAAAAATTGACTCCCATACTCCTTTTGCTACAAGAAAGTAAACTACTACCATGAATCTAATTTGATTGAATTTATATATATCTTATTAACCAATTTGGTCATTGATTATATAATTTAGTAGCTTGTTTTTGCAATATATTTATATATTATATGAAAATACTTATTTTTTATTTATCTATATTTATATATATTAATGTATTTTACGATACACGGTAGGATACGATACATGATATGTAAAAGTAATATAACGATACACGATACATATCACGATTCGATAATTAGTTGTTGAACTATATTTTGTATGTTGTTAGACCACTAATTTGTGGTATGTGGATGACTTTGCACACATTCTTAGTAAGTAGTTATAGTTATAACTTGAAAAATGCTTGGGAGCACTAATTAGTGCTCCCACTAATTAGGTGGCAGTGGGTCCCGTCATTCATGATGTGATGTTTTGGTCTTGGAGTTGTATTTTTTTTATTATTTTTTTATTTTTTTAATGCATTAGTGCTATTAGTGGTGATGTTTTTAGTGGGATGAATCATTGTTGTTTTTATGTTATAAACTTGTAAATAGGCGTTCTCTTGTTTATTATTTTTATAACTCATCGAAACTGTAGCCAAGCTCATGGGTATCAACTGAACATAACCTAAACCTTGTCCAACTATATTTATCAGTCACATGGATATTTTTCCTTTTGCAATGGACCAAGTTGTGCCTATTTTAGATACCTGTAGAGATGACAACATGGTAGTTAAACCTAGAATAAAAATTTCAAGGTTGACTAGTATCATTTGTTTTGCAACTAGGACTGATGTACGAAATTGCTAGGAAACTCAAAATATTGTATGCTTTGTGGTGGGAAAAGGTTGTGAAAAGCTTGTGGATAATGTGGTTCTAAGTAAGAAGTATGGGGTTTGTAGACAAAGAAGAGTTGAACTTGGTTCATTTTTCAAATTATCAGTTTTCTTGATTTGCATGACTTTGTTGTGTTGATAGAGTTTTGTGCATTTAAAAATATATATATATCACCTATAAATGGCCACATAACCTAACTTGATGCATAATATGACCGAAGGACTCATATTGGAAACCATGTCTGATCAATCTAGAAATTACCAAACTACTAGTGACCTCTAATTAAATATAAGAAAATCGTTCTAGCAGCATAGATTCCAAAAACTATCTTAAAAAACCACTCAAATTGAACAATAACTTTTGTTAGAGAAAGTCCAATGCATGCTGATGTAGGACAACTGCAAGTATTACTCTTCTACAAATAGTGCGCCCAAATTTGATGTATAGCAGAAAATTTGGGTTTTGGGCTATTTTAGTTGATTTTTATTTTATAAATATAGAGGTCAATAAAAGAGTAAATGAAAGGAGAAGATTTTGGGCCTGGGGTGGTTCTGGTTTCTGTGAACAGTACCTGTGAATGGCCCTTTGCTGGTTTTATATTCTTCCGCAAGTTAGGGTGCGAGGGTTAAGGAACTATGATATTTGAGTGTTGAATACGGGCTAATGCAGATGTGGTTTTGTGGTTCTAGAAGCCAAAAAAAAAAAAAAAATACTCATAGAATTAGGATGTAGGCATCACACCCAGATTCCCAAGGGCATCACCTAGGGTGGAGGGAATTAATCAACGCAATGCACAAGAGGGCTCAAAAGCTTCAACTCAAAATCGACTTTGTTGAATTAAAAGCATGCTTTATAGGGACATTTGAGAAATCCTACTCTTAATAGGATGTGACGTAGCTGGAAACTAAGGATGTGTTTGGATTTTAAATATGCAAAGGGAAAAGAAATGGGAAGTGAGAGTGGATGAAATAGAAGCTAAATTACACTATAAATACTTAAAATAATATTTAAAATTTATTTTCTATTTAACTCACATTATATTAAATTCAAATCTAAATTACACTTAATTTTTTTATTTTATTTTATAATGTTTCCGTATATAGCTTGAAAAATACTTTGAACTAAGGAGAAATTATTCAATACTCTTGGAACAATGCTCTATTATATTTACAGGTTAACACTTAATATTTTGTCTCCTAAAACTCTAATACCAAAGTAGTGGATTCCATAATTTAGAATAATAACTGCTCACTTAGAATACCACCTAAACTTGTTTCACGAGCATTAAATAATTTCTCATGAAGCAAAACTTATCAACCCATAATTTGTCAAGAATGTGTTTATATGATGAAAATTAAATTGATAAAATGTGACATATATGAGTAAAATGAATTTCAACAATTGATTATTGATATAGCTTTTCTACAAAATTTTGTATCTTTATATGACAATTCAACCCAAATCGTCTAAGATTTGGGGTTACTGAAATCCTTAATGCATAATTGTGATTATTGTGTGGTTTGTAAGAGTTGTTTTAGGTCTTTATTTTGATAATTTAAACCGTTCAAATTTTATGGAATATTAAAAAGAATATATCTGTAAAAAATTAAGTTAATCAGATATCGATAATCCATTCATTAAAACATATTTGTTTATAATATATATGTGTATATATATATCAAACTGAAGTGTTTGACAACTTGGGTTGGGCTAAAATATCAATATAAGACAAAATATATCAAAATAGTCAATAACATAAAATATCACATCAAACTATAATCATTTTATCTTTTTTTTTTTCTTCACAATTATCAAATCAATTAAAACAAACATCTATAGTCACAAACACAAATTCTTTACTCACACTAAGGGGCTGTTTGGGGTGCATTACAAAAGTGTACTTATGTATCTTTTTATTTGTTTGAGTTACATAATATCTCTATTTTTAGGGAGATTGACCAATAAGTCCTGTGTTTTGGACTTACAATTTATATAGTCCCATATTTTTTCTTGTGATCCATTTAGTCATTTTGGATATGTAATGACTCATTTGCCCGCCACATTGGAGTGTCACATTATACACTACAAGAATTTATACTTTTGGCGACCAAATTTGGCGACTAAAATTTTAGTCGCCAAAAGTATCACTTTTCGCGATTAAAAAATGTATTAGTTGGCGTTGGTTTAGGATATAGTTACTAAATTTTTTTAGTCAAGAAATATTAATTATTGGCAACTAAATTTAGTTTTAGTCGGCAAAAACTTCACTTTTAGCGACTAAAAATTGTATTAGTCACCATAAGTATATATTTTAGGCTATTAATTTTTTTTTTGTCGTCATATATTATTTTTTGCCAAAAAAATAAATTTTAGTTGCCAACTAATAAGCATATTCTTATGATTACTCTATGCAAACCAAAAAAATTAGCCGGCGTTCCTTAAGTTTTGGTGACTAAAAAAAACATTAGTCGTGACATATAATCTTTTACCATCCAAAATTATTTTTAGTTGCCAAAAATACTTTGGGCCACTAAAAAGTTAGTCGTTGTTAATTTATCTTCAGCCACAAAATAGATTAGTAGGCACATATATTTCATTTGTCGACAAAACATTGATTTAGTCGCTAAAATGTTAAAAGTTTAGGGAGGAAAACAATTTATTGCTGCCTGCGCTTCTTCTGTTAGACAAAACAATATTCGAACTCTCTCACGCCTAGACTGTCTCACCACCAAACCTCACACGAAATCACTTCACCACAGCCCATCGTACGGAGGACGTCGGCATGGCTACTGCCACCGCCGGAAATCACCATCGCCATAGACGCAGATCACAGGTTCTCTCTTTCACTCTCTTCTGCTCACTCTCTAGCTCTCGGTCTGTCTGTGTGTCTCTCGCTCTCTCGCTCATAGTCTCTCTCTATCTATCTCTCGTGCTCTCTCGCCCACCTCTGTTTCCCCCTTTTCTGATTATTGATTTAGGGTTTAATTTCGCGTTGATTTAGACTGTTCCTCTGTTTCCGCCTTTTCTGAAACCCAGATCTGCAGAGATCATTGTGAACGGAGTTTTGCAGGCTTTCTTAGTGCTTTCAAAGCAAGGTAGTTGTAATGTATCTTGAGGCTTAAGAATTAAGCAAGGATTTTGTAAAGCTTACATCTCGAGTGTTCAAGGCTGAATTAAATTTGCAACCTTTTTATTTTTATTTTTATGCATGTGATATGTTCTTTGTTTTAGTGATTTATAAGTGATCCAACGTGTTTTAATACTTTGTTTTGTATTGCTTAACATATTGCCATGTTTTCACAAACAATTTATTTCTTAGATTGTTTGCTCATGAGTGTATTCTTTGATTCACTTTTTTGTTTGATTCTTTTGTAGTGTTACTTGTGAAATACTCTTTTTTTGGAACCCCTTTTAGATTGTCATATTTGTAAACCCAACAAATTGGTCATTCATTTCAAGAGGCCTCTGAATTTTATCTTCTATGTATTATAGTTTGTATGTGTTAGTAAATTTGTATACATACAAATAGCTATGTGAAATGGGAAGCCAAGGCAGCAACAACTATGGGTGTAGAAAAAAACCAACTATGCAACACCAGTAACAGTTATAGGTGTAAAAAAAATATATTTAGGAGATGTATGTTGCCTTAAGGAGTGGAGAGAGCTGCTAGGGGGGGTGTGATAGATAGATGTTACGGAAGTGAGATGTAAAAATTCCAATGAGTGGGAACCCTATTGGGTTTGGGTGTCAAGGACTCAATTATCTTTATGTAAGGAACTACAGTTTTGTTGTTGTTGTTGTTGTTAGTTTTTTTTTTTTTTTGGATCTCACCATTATAATTTCTATTGTTTATACTAGATTTATCTTTCTCGCTCGTGGATGTTGGCCGGTGTGGGCCAAACCACATTAAATATTGGGGTCTCTTTTATGTGTGTATGCGTGCACTATTTATTTTGGGCATGCTTCCACTTAAAAGAAATCTTGAATGTATTGATTGATGAATTGATTACAGAGATTTAGTACTTTTATATTGAATTTAATCATAACAAAGTAATCTAACCATAACAAACTAATCTAACCATGGTTTAATTCTAACAGCCTAACTAATTGAAACAGTTATGCTAGTTCTCATTATAACACATGAGCATGGCTAAAGCTGCAGCCCTATTGGCTCTGACTTTAGCTCCTCTAGCTGCGACTCGTATTGCAGCCTTGCTTTTGTGGACTTGGCCTGGTCTTGCTGCAGCTGGGACGCAGCTTGGCTGCAGTGGCTGGCTTTGGCTTGAGATACATTTCCCCCTCTTTTTCCTTTCTCTTTCATTAGTTTACATAGACGGAATGTAATTGGCACATGTAGGTTGGGAGTTAGAGCCGAAAACGCTATAAACTTAATCGAAAAAGGGCGTTAAGGGGATGAAAATGGAAAACAGCCCCCGAACCACCATATGGATGTCACAACTAGCTTTGTCATGAAAAATAGGACATGTGACAACAGACGGAATGTAATTAGCACGTGTAGGTTGGGAGTTAAAGTCGAAAATGCCATAAACTTAACTGAAAAATGGCGTTAAGGGGGCGAAAATGTAAAACAGTCCCGAACCACCATACGGATGTCACAATCAGTTTCTTCATGAAAAATAGGGCTTGTGACAATAGACGGAATGTAATTAGCACGTGTAGGTTGGGAGTTAGAGTCGAAAACGCCATAAACTTAACCGAAAAAGAGCTTTAAGGGGCGAAAATGCGAAACAGCCCCAAACCACCATACAGATGTCACAACCAGCTTCATAACGAAAAATAGGATTTATGAAAATAGACATAATTTAATTAGCACGTGAAGGTTGGGAGTTAGAGTAAAAAACGCCATTAACTTAATTGAAAAAGGGCGTTAAGGGCGCGAAAATGCTAAACAACCCCCGAACCACTGTACGGATGTCATAACTAGCTTCCCTATGGAAAATAGGACCCTTGACAATAGACAGAATGCAATTAGCACGTGTAGGCTGGGAGTTAGAGCAAAAAACATCATAAACTTTATCGAAAAAGGGCGTTAAGGAGACGAACATGCAAAACAGCCTCCAAACCACTGTACGGATGTCACAAACAGCTTTTTCATGACAAATAGGACCTGTGACAATAGACATAATGTAATTTGCACGTGTAGGTTGGAAGTTATAGTAAAAAAATTCATAAACTTAACTGAAAAAGAGCGTTGAGAGGGCGAAAATGCAAAACAGCTCCCGAACTATCGTACGGATGTCACAACCAGCTTCCTCACGAAAAATAGGACCCGTGACAATAGATAGAATGTAATTAGCACGAGTAGGTTGGGAGTTAGAGTAAAAAATGCCATAACTTAATCGGAAAAGGGCGTTAAGGGCGCGAAAAAGCAAAACAATTCGTGAACCACCATACAGATGTGATAACCAGCTTCATCATGGAAAATAAGACCTGTGACAACAGACGGAATGTAATTAGCACGTGTAGGTTGGTAGTTAAAGCCAAAATGCCATAAACTTAACCGAAAAAGGGCGTTAAGGGGGCGAAAATACAAAACAGCCCCGAACCACCGTACGGATGTCACAACTAGATTCGTCACAACAAACAGGACCTGTGATAGCAGACGGAATGTAATTAGCACGTGTAGGTTGGGAGTTAGAGCCGAAAACGCCATAAACTTAACTGAAAAAGGGCGTTAAGGGGGCGAAAGTGCAAAACCGCCGAACCACCGTACGAATGTCACAACCAGCTTTCCCGTGGAAAATAGAACGTGTGAAAATAGACAAATTGTAATTAGTACGTGTAGTTTGGGAGTTAGTGCCGAAAACACCATAAACTTAACTGAAAAGGGGTGTTAAGGGGGCGAAAATGCGAAACAACTTCCAAACCACCGTGCGGGTGTCATTGCCAGCCTCTCTATGACAAATACGACCTGTGACAACAGACGGAATGTAATTAGCACGTGTAGGTTGGGAGTTAGAGTTGAAAACGCCTTAAACTTAACTGAAAAAGGGTGTTAGGTGGGCGAAAATGCGAAACGGCCCACGAACCACTATACGAATGTCACAACCAGCTTCCCCATGACAAATATGACCTGTGACAACAGATGAAATGTAATTAGCACATGTAGGTTTGAAGTTAGAGCCGGAAATGCCTTAAATTTGTTCGAAAAATAGAAAGTTTGACATCCAATAAATGTTCAACATTTTGATTATAAATGGTGTCATTGTTTCGTCATATATCGTGATCATTTGGGTGGTAAACGTATTAAGAAAGCATGATATGGTTATGGAGATAACCCCGTAGATTACTCATTTATTTTACTTTGACTAAGAAAATGGGAATGAAGAAGTTTTAAAATAAATTTACAAGCAAAATATTCTACCAATAAACATTTATTTTATGAAGGGGTATGCTCCTTAAAATTGTATTTTTTGTTAATTGAAATCATGTTTGGAATAAATCTTTCATCATACATACATATGATTGTATTTTGAAAAAAACTTTTATAGATTGTTCTACCTTAAATGCATGTTATTATAACATTTTTCCTATATTTGAAGCAATTGATATTTTGTAATGGGTACAATTTTTTAAAAAATTTTTGTAGATGGCTTTTGGTGTGGACTTGTGGATAACCAATTTTTGTGCACGGAGGACACTTGACACTTTTGTATAATTCTGCTAACTATATCGTCCTCTCCTTTTCTATAGATTAGTATTACTAATACAGATAACTTTTGTAATCCAACTGATAGTTACTGGCGTGGCATATAGATCACATTTTGTTGTGGTATAGATTACGATGATAATTTGTACCACGCCAAATGGCGATTTCACATGGTACTAAGTATATATATATATATATTTTTTTTGTATATGGAGGGTTGGATTTTTGTATGCTTCTCTATTTTGTGTGGAAATATAATTTTAGTTTGGACAATAGTTGGTTTGTATGAAATATATACATTTACAGTTATTCATTTTTGGTTAGTTGGAAGTAATTTGGTGTGAAAACCCATATTTAAATTATTCTTAAAAGAAAATAAATAAATAAATTAATTAATTAATGTTATTCAGAACCTACCTAAAATATAGAATAGTGAAAAAAAAAAATAGTTTTAAATTAACCAAATTCTATCACTAACAAAGACCTTATTCAGAATAATAAGGTATTGGTGTTCAATAATTATTGTTATAAATTATTATTTAAATATATATATATATATATACAGGAGAATCAGATTCGGTGGCGAGGGTATGCCACATGCTAACTTGCATGTTGGCTTGGTGAATTCCACCAAATGATGGCTTTTGGGTAGAGTGAAGTTTATGGTAGGGAATAACATCATGAAGAGAGAGAGAGAGAGAGAGAGAGAGAGAGAGAGAGATCTACCTATATATATCATAGGTAGACTTAGTTCATGGACACATACAAACAAAAGAAGGAGTATATACGGGTGAGGAGAGATTCAGTAGAAGGAAAAGAAGAGGGAAAAGTTAAGGAAGCAAAATTTTTCTACCACTTCATCACCCATTTGAATTCTACTATTAAGTAAGAAAACCCTCTCAATTCTCTTATTTTTTTATATATTTGAAAATTTCAGATTATATATGATAAATTGTCTAAACTGTGTTGAGAATAATCTGTTTTGAATCTGCCAGCATGTTTACCCGAATTTTTAGACAATTTTATACTAAAAAGTTCGAGATAATTTCTGCTACAAAGTTGTTGATAATGATGTCTAGTTCATCCAGAAATTTTGGAAACAAGTTTTGAGCTTTCTACGATTTTATACAAATATTTTTACTAAATCTGAAACTGTGTTGAGAATAATCTGTTTTAAATCCGCCAGCATGTTTACCCGAATTTTTAGACAATTTTATACTCAAAATTTCGAGATGATTTCTACTACAAAGTTGTTGATAATGATGTCTAGTTCATCCAAAAATTTTGACAACAATTTTTGAGCTTTCTACGAATTGATACAAATATTTTTACTAAATTTGAAACTGTGTTGAGAATAATCTGTTTTGAATCTGCCAGCATGTTTGGCCGAATTTTTAGACAATTTTATACTCAAACTTTCGAGATGATTTCTTCTACAAAGTTGCTGATAATGATGTCTAGTTCATCCAGGAATTTTGGCAACAATTTTTGAGCTTTCTACGAATTTATACAAAATTTTAACTAAATCTGAAACTATGAGACAGATTTTGCTATGTATTTGAAAATTTATTTAAAATTCTATACTAAGCCAAATCTAGTAATTTCTAACTAAAAGATGAAATTTGAGAAGTCTAGTTTCATGATAAATTTTTAGATTCTGGATTTGATCTATAAATTTAAGCATCGAATTAATGTAAGGAAATGTGACGAATCTGTGTAAAAAAAAAAATTGCTGTGAATTTTACAGGATTATTTACACTTTCTTTTTCTGAAATTCTTTCTGAAAAGTGACCTAAACATCCCTATTGAGTATTCTGTTCAATTGCACGAATTTTAGAATTGTGTAAATAATTTATTTATAAATTTTAATACCGGGTATTCAGGGTGAGCCTTGGTTTTTAATAACTTTTAAGTAAATTGTGTTGTGAAACCCTAAGTTGGCACGGGGGTTATTTGAACCCTTATCGGTATTTGGTTTTGGAATAAGGGTGGATGTGCGGGTGGCACGCAGGGAAGTTACGTACCCCTGGCAGACCGTTCCCTTGGGGCAGACCACGGATGTCACGGCTTGGGTATATAACTCCGGGCGTGGGCATCTTTGGTAGTTCTTGAATATTTGACCAGGGGGGGTTTCCAAATTAACCATGGCCATGACTTAGTCGTTGGTAAGTTAAACCTCTTTGGCGAGATTTCAAAGGTCACCTAAGTTATTAAAATTATTGGAGGTATTTTAATGGTTGTAATTTATGTTTACGATTATATTATTATCTCGTGTTTATAATCTCATTATTTTTTCTCAAAAAGAATGGTAGGTTGGTTATGTTTTCTTACTGTGTTGTAAAACTCATGGCATATATTTTGTTGCCCTGGCGTTTCATGCTAGATTATGTCGAAGAAAGGACTGAGGCTGAAATTGGAACTGCTGCTAATATCGAACATTAGCTAACTTAGAGTCAAGATTTTATGAAAATAAAATCCTGTTATTTCTTGTATTAGTGTTTAACTATGTTGTGACGTTGTGTGTGAACTTGTAGTTTTATTTTGTTGTTGGACTTTGACTATGTAAGAATTTAAAATTTCCTAATTAGTAGTTAAAATTTTATCTAGCAAGTTATTGTTATTTAAATCTTATGACGTTTCAAAAAAAAATTTGGGGCGTCACAGTTTGGTATCAAAGCCTAGGTTTGAACCTTTGGGCCATGGGTAGTAGTTTATTATTTTTACATTTAAGAAAACCTTACGTTAATTTGTAATTTTTGGTGACTTGACTAAGTTAGAACCTTTTTATTTGTAGGATGCTAGGGTCATCAGACATTAACTCTAACGAGGAAAATTCGGTAGAAAACTATGACATAGAATCTGACCCAAGTGAAGAAGTGGAGATGCCTATAGGAGACTATAAATCCATAGAATCTGACCCAAGTGAAGAAGTGGGATGCCTATAGAAGACTATGAATCCATAGAATCTGACCCAAGTGAAGAAGTAGAGATGCCTATAAAAGACTATGAATCTGAGCCTAAGCTTGACCCTGAACCTGATCCTGAACTTGAGCCTGAACCTGAGTCTGAAGAAGTTGTACCAATATACAACCCCCTGGAGGTTATTGTGATTGAGTCAGACACTGAAGATGAGTCTGTAGAAGGCAATACCGAGGAGAGCACTGAAGATGTAGGAGCCACGTTTGAGGGTTAAGATGTGCGAAACGGGTTGCAAATTGGCTCTTTTGTATATGCCAGACTTCATCCCCTAGGAGGTTGTGCTTGGAAAGCTGAGAGTTAGGTGGGTACCTATATCGGACCTGTCCAGATTCTAAGACAAAAGACTCCCTGGGTATATCAATTAGGCCCATTCCTGGATGGTTTCACCGATACGGTGGGCGACCTTTTTGACTTTTGGAGCCTTCAGTGTATCATGCCCGACCCAAGCAGAATTGTGAGGAGAGATGGGTCAATGGACTTTAGAGACTAGAGAACCTATCGGGAGGAGCCGGTGCTGCTGCTAGGGCATTGTGTGTGCGAAACTGCTATCTTCGTGAGGGTGCTGTGGTGATTCATGGGGCTTTTCCAAGCCACATGGGAGCCGGAAGCCCTTGTGTAGAGAGACTTTCCTTGGCTATTTTAAGGGGTCTTAAGGGAATTATAAATTAGGCTAACCAATTGTTTTATATGCTTACATGTAAAATTGTCTAGTTTAGAATTGTGAGTGTAGGAGTTAACTTGGATTGTAGGGGCTATCTTTTGCCCGTAGGATGTTATTTAATCTTTTCCTTTGTTTGCGTGTATTTTGCTGGTTGTAGCTTATCTAGTCTAATTAATGAAGTTTTTTTTTTTATTTTTTTATTTTCTATTCTTGCACATAAATATAGTAACATATAATAATAATAAATAAACAAATGAATAAATCACAAGAAAATCCCATCATGCAGAATGGCTGGACGAACAAGAAATAATAACAACGGTAATGGTGATGGAGTGCCTAATGGCGATATCGCTCGAATTATACGTGCGATTGCTAATAGGGCAGGCAATATACCACCTCGAAACCAAGATCAAAGCAAATCGAAAATGATAGCAAAATTTGAAAAGCTACGTCCCCACAAATTCCTTGGTGGATCAAACCCCCATAAAGTTGAAGCTTAGTTAAGACAAATTAAGAAGTTGCTAGATACTTCCGACATCCGAAACGTACAAGATAGAGTGACCATGGCGGCATTTCAAATGGAAGGGAAAGCAGATCAATGGTGGGAAATGATCAAAAGTACTTGACAAGTATAGACATTAACTTGGAGACAGTTCGATGACCTGTTCATGAAAAAGTATTTTCCTAACTCGCTAAGACAAGAAATGATTCAAGAGTTCCTCCAACTGAAACAAGGAAAAATGTCAGTCGCTCAATATGCAAACCGTTTTGAAGTTCTTTCACGGTACGCTTTAGCCATAGTAGCAAATGAAGAGGATAAGGTTAGGCGATTTGAATGGGGTTTGGATACAGATATTAGAGGAAGGTTGATCGTAGTGCAACTTTCCACTTATGCGCAAATGGTGGATCGAGCTTTAATTGTGAAGCGAGAATTAGCAGATTTCGAGCGCACTCGAAATCAACGATCAAGGAACAACAACAAACCATGTGGAGGAGGTCCAGTCTGCAACACCAGAAACCATCCCACACCAGCACCTTATGCCGGAGGGATGCAGCCGCAACAAAGGCAGAATCAAGGAAACCAGCAAGGAGGAAACTTTGTAAATGAGTGGAAAGGAAGATGTTTCAGATGTGGTCAACAGGGGCATCGTCGAAGTGAGTGTCTTCAAGGTGGGGAGTATTTTATGGATCAGCGAGGGGCACAACAATACAACAAATGCCAACTAGGGCAAGGTTCTAAGCCTACTCAAAATACTCAGACCAACAAGGGGCAGCCACAAGCCTCTAGGAATGCAGGCTGACCAAGAACACAACCCCAGGAATTTTTGCAACAATTTTTGAGCTTTCTATGAATTTATACAAATTTTTAACTAAATCTGAAATTATGAGACAGATTTTACTATGTATTTGAAAATTTATTTAAAATTCTATACTAAGCCAAATCTGGTAATTTCTAACTAAAAGATGAAATTTGAGAAGTCTAGTTTCATCATAAATTTTTAGATAATGGATTTGATCTATAAATTTAAGCATAGAATTAATGTAAGGAAATGTGATGAATCTGTGTCAAAAAAAAATTGTTGGGAATTTTACAGGATTATTTACACCTTCTTTTTCTAAAATTCTTTCTGAAAAGTGACCTAAACATCCCTATTGAGTATTCTGTTCAATTGCACGAATTTTAGAATTGTGTAAATAATTTATTTATAAATTTTAATACCGGGTATTCAGGGTGAGCCTTGATTTTTAATAACTTTTAAATAAATTGCGTCGCGAAACCCTAGGTTGGCACGGGGACTATTTGAACCCTTATCGGTATTTGGTTTTGGAATAAGGGTGGATGTGCGAGTGGCACACAAGGAAGTTACGTACCCCTGGTAGACCGTTCTCTTGGGGCAGACCATGGATGTCACGGCTTGGGTATATAACTCCAGGCGTGGGCATCTTTAGTAGTTCTTGAATATTTGACCAAGGAGGGGTTTCCAAATTAATTGTGGCCATGACTTAGTAGTTGGTAAGTTAAACATCTTTGGTGAGATTTCAAAGGTCACCTAAGTTATTAAAATTAATTGAGGTATTTTAATGGTTGTAATTTATGTTTACGATTATATTATTATCTCGTATTTATAATTTCATTATTTTCTCTAAAAAAGAATGGTAGGTTACTGTGTTGCAAAACTCAGGCATATATTTTGTTGCCTTGACGTTTCATGCCAAATTATGTCGAAGAAGGGACTGAGGCTAAAATTGGAGCTGCTGCTAATATCGAACATTGGCTAACTTAGAGTCAAGATTTTATCAAAATAAAATCCTGTTAGGTCTTGTATTAGTGTTTAACTATGTTGTGACGTTGTGTGCGAACTTGTAGTTTTATTTTGTTGTTGGACTTTGACTATGTAAGAATTTAAAATTTCCTAATTAGTAGTTAAAATTTTATCTAGCAAGTTATTGTTATTTAAATCTTATGAAGTTTCAAAAAAAAATTTGGGGCGTCACATTTGGATTGTGGAATGATTGATAAAATATGTATTGTTTTGTTTATATACATACTAAATGTTGCACGAAATATAGACAGGTTGTGAAGAAATTACAATTTTGTGATAAAACATAAGATCATTTTTTGATGACTAAACAATTCGTACTCAAAAGGGAAGTACATATTTTAGTGACTAAAATGTCAGTAAGTAATAAATTACAAATTTCGGAAAACAATTATGGCGACTACAAAGTTAGTGCCAACAAAAAGCAGACATTAGGTGATTAAAACTTAAAAAATAATAAGACATTTGGTGACTAAAATATTTTGTAGCCAAAAAACAAAAAGCATTTGCCGACTCTAAGTTTAGTAGCGAAAAATGTGAGACTTTACCAACTAAATGTTTAGTAGGCAAAACAAACTATTTGGCTATTAAAAGTTTAGTAGTCAAAAAAATCAGACTTGTAGCGACTAAAAAATTGATAGGCAAAAAGAAAACCAGACTTTAGGCTACTAAAATCTTAGTAGCTGAAAACAATCTAACATTTGGCGGCTAAAATATTTTGATGAACAAGAAAAACACTATTGCCGACTACAATTTTAGTGGTTAAAAAATGTGACACTTTAGGCGACTAAACTTTTAGTATCTAAAACACAATCACACTTTAGGTGACTAATATATTTAGTAGCTAAAAAAATAATAGGAGGAACCAAAAAAAATTTTGACGACTAAATCTTTAGTAGCTAAATATAAGTAACATTTTTCGCGACAAATATTTGTAGTTGCTAAAAAGGTGATATTTAATTTTTTTTTCAAAACTTTCAGCGACTAAAAAATTAGTTGGCATTGCATTATATTTAGAGGCTAAAATAATTTTGGTCGCCAATTACCTTCCTTGACAATCCTTCAGCGACTACTCTTGCGACCAAAATATTTTGTCGCTAAAAATGTTTGGCGACTAAAAATTTAGTCGCCAAAAGTGTAAATTCTTGTAGTGATACCCGCTATGTTAAAGTGCCACATTTGAAAAAAGTACATTAAAGAGTTTTTAATTTTTTTAGAGTGTCACATCATACCTGCCACGTTGTCACGTTTGGAAAAAGTACACTAAGGAATTTTTAATTTTTTTTGGAGCATCACATTATATCCATCACGTTGTCACGTTTGGGAAAGTTACACTAAAGAGTTTTTAATTTTTTTAAGAGTGTCACATCATACCCGTTACATTGTCACGTTTGAGAAAAGTACATTAAGGAATTTTTATTTTTTTTTGAAGTGTTACATCATACCTACCACGTTATCACATTTGGAAAAAGTACACTAAGAAACTTCTATTTTTTTGGAGTAAAAGTTTTAGAGTGTCACATCATACCCGTCACGTCACATTTAGAAAAAGTACGCTAAAGAATTTTTAATTTTTTTGGAGTGTCACATTAATACCTACCATATTATAATATCACATCATATCTGTCACTTTAATTAAAAGGTATATCTGTCCACTAAAACACTACCAAAATAAAAAATAAGACTATACGGAAAAAAACTCTCTACTGATAAGATTTAAAAGATCAATAGAAAAAATTTGGGACTAATTGGAGTACTTGTTTGTTAGATGAGATTTATTGATAAATATTCTCCTTTTTTTTTTATACATTTTTTTTATAAAAAATTAAAAAAATATATTCGTTTGAGGGAGATTTACCAATGAGTCCCATATTTTGGACTTGTAATCCATATAGTCTCATATTTTTTTCTTGTGATCCATTTAGTCGTTTTGGATGTGTAATGACTCATTTGTTCGCCACGTTGGAGTATCATATTTGGAAAAAAAATATACTAAAGATTTTTTAATTTTTTTAGAGTGTCACTTCATACTAGTCATGTTGGAGTGTCAGATGTCACATTTGGAAAAAAAAAATACACTAAACAGTTATTATTTTTTTGGAGTGTCACATCATACCTGCCATGTTATTATATTTGAAAAAAGTACACTAAAGAGTTTTTAAGTTTTTTAAAGTGTCACATCATACCCGCCACATTGTCACATTTGAGAAAAGTACACTAAGTAGTTTTTATTTTTATTTTTTTAGAGTGTCACATCATACTTGTCATGTTATCATATTTGGTATAAGTATACCCAACATGTTGTCATATTTAAAAAAAGTACATTAAAGAGTTTTTAGTTTTTTTAGTATGTCACATCATACTCGCCACATTGTTATATTTGAGATAAATACATTAAGGAGTTTTAGTTTTTTTGGAATAAAAGTCTTAGAGTGTTACATTATACCCACCTCATTGTCACATTTGGAAGAAGTACACTAGGGAATTTTTAGTTTTTTTGGAGTATCACATCGTTAGAGTGTTACATTAATATTTGTCATATTGAGGAAAAGTACACCTGATATATTGTCACATTTGGAAAAAATACACTGATAAATTTTTATTTTTTTAGAGTGTCACATCATACTTGTCACGTTGTCACATTTGAAAAAAATACAGTAATGAGTTTTTAGTTTTTTTTAGAGTATCACATCATATCCACTACATTGTCACATTTGGAAAAAGTACAGCCGACACTTTATCACATTTGAAAAAAGTACACTAAGAAGTTTATAGTTTTTTTTTAGAGTGTCACATCATACCCGCTGGGTTGTCACATTTGAGATAAATACACTAACGAGTTTTTAGTTTTTTGGAATAAAAGTCTTGGAGTGTTACATCATACACGTCACGTTATAATATTTGAAAAAAGTACACTAAAAAATTTTTAGTTTTTTTTTAGTGTCACATCGTTGGAGTGCTACATTAATATCTGTCACATCATACCTGTCACATTAATGAAAAGGTATAGTTGTCCACTAAAACACTAATAAAATAAAAAATAGGACTAAACGGAAAGAAACTCTCCACTAATAGGACTTAATAGATCAATAAAAAAAATTTAAAATTAATTAAAATACTTATTTATGAGATAAGATTTATTGATAAATATCTTTTTATTTAAATCATCCAAAATAATTCTTAAAGTAACGAAAAAGACAGAAGGCAACTAAGGCGGAGTTGCGGCCGTGATATCTCTGTCCCTCCTTTCTCTCTACACGTTTGAATATACGTTTGAATATACACGTTTGAACATACCCGTCACCTTATTAGTGTATAAATCTTTTTGTTTTTTCTCGTAATAATTGAGTAATGGACGAATGGATATATAATTTTGGCCCATTTTAGCAATAAAAAAAATCATCTCTTTTTTTTGAATTTTCTTGTTTTTAGTGATTTTTTTTTTTCAAAATTATGATAGAATTTTGTTGAGATGAATTTTAAAAGTAAATTTTTTTTTGAAAAAAAATCACTAAAGATGCAAATAAGCTAAAAAGATCACTTATTTTTGTTATTTCTGAATTTTTTATAATTATAATTTTCCGATTCATCTGGTTAAGCTGAATCTAGAAACTAAAGCATTTAATTTTTTTTTTTAAAAAAAGTTCACTACAATTAAACTAAGCCAAAAAAAATGGCTAGTTGATATCTTACGTGTCATTTGCATAATGGATTGAATTTTGATTTATATAATATATTAAAAAAAAAATTTGAGTGAATGTGAATTGAGAGGCGTCACGTATTCTATAAGAGTCCTTGGGTCCTTGGGTCGGCAGCCAATTCTTTATATACCAGAACAGAACATTTTGTAATCTGCTTCATTGAAAGGTTTTGTATACAAATCTTCAAGATATAAAGGTATTTTGTAGAAAAATAGTATTCAGATTAAACCTTTTGAATTCATTTTTTTTTGTTGTTGTTGCAATAAATTGTATTTTCTGCGAAAGACTCGACTCAGTTTGATTGCTCTGGAAATGGAAAGAAAAAAGAAGAAGGAAAACAGAAATCGAATTTCGGATGTGTTTTGGTTCAAAATTTCAATCTCGTTTTTATCTGAATCGTTTTCTCGGCAACCAAACATGTTCTAAAACGCCTTTTCCGCTTCCTGTTGTGTTTTAGAAACAAGTAAACCATTAAAAGATGGTTTATGAGCATTTTCTCAGCAACCAAACAAAATTTCAGTATCGTTTTATGTTGTGTTGGAAACACTAACCTAGACAGTTATATCCCCTGTATGTAGACATTTTCGTTCATTTTCTTGGCAACCAAACGGCCATTAAACTTCCTTTTTTTGTCCAGAGATGGGGTATGACAACGATGGGGGAGGAGAGGGAATCAAGCGGAGAGGTTGCACATTCTCAAAAGGCGATTTTCTCCCCGAAGAATCGTTCCAAAGCTGGGCCAACTACGGGAAGGCTCTGAAGCAAACTCCGGCGAGGCTGATGGACCGAGTCTTGACTCGGTCACTCGACTCGGCCGAGTTGGAAGTGACGGCTCGGAGCAATAACGAGATGAAGAGGACTCTTACTTGGTGGGACCTCATCTGGTTCGGCGTGGGTGCTGTGGTCGGCGCCGGAATCTACGTCCTCACCGGACTTGAGGCCAAAACCGTTGCTGGACCTGCCGTCGTCTTGTCCTACGTGGTCTCCGGCGTCTCCGCCTTGCTTTCTGTTTTCTGTTACACTGAGTTCGCCGTGGAGATCCCTGTTGCAGGTTTGCTATCTCACTTCTCACCTTTTTAATTTTTTTTTAACATGAATTTTAAAAAATAAAATAAAAATTAAGGTGTTATGAAAATCGTCAAAAAAAACACAAAAAAAAAATATTGCCTAACGTTTGGAAAAATTGAGAAGCAAGCTTATTTTTCCAATTTTTTAATTTATTTTTAAATATGATGTACCATCTATACTATTTATTTAAGGAAAAATGTTTGGGAGCACTAATTAGTGCTCCCACTAATGAGGTGCCAGTGGATCTCGCCATTAATGATGTGATGTTTTGGTTTTGGAGTTGTATTTTTTTTTATTTTTTTAATGCATTAGTGCTATTAGTGGTGATGTTTTTAGTGGGATGAATCATTGTTGTTATTTAAGTGAGGTCCAATTTTTGTTTCCGGAAGCTTTTGTCATCTGTAATTAGATAATAAAAATAAATAAATAAATAAATACATCCACATCGTCCCACACCCACGTTCTCAAGAGGAAGGATCCTCCCTTTCATCTCTCTCCTTCATTTCCTCTTTGCAGGGCTTTCGGGTTCACTTTGAGACTCAATTTTGATAATCCAAATCGTTCATATTTTAACATTTATTCATTATATCATACCTGTAAAAAATCAAGTTGATTGGATATCAGAAAGTATGTATTCAGAAAATTGCGACTACAAACTATTTTTTAATAAACAGTTTTCCGAACACATACTTTCTAATATCCGATCAATTTGATTTTTCATAAGTATGATATATTGAATAAATCTTAAAATGTGAACGGTTCAGAGTATCAAAATTAGACCTCAAAATGAGTCCGAAAGCCTTACAAAGGAGAGGGATGAAGGGAAGGATCCCAATTCCGTTCTCAACCAACCCAATTCTAAACTTTTCAAACACATTTTCATCTCTGACACATTCAAGACTATTGTTTTTCACAAATTAAAAAAAAAGACACGGCTTGCTCTTTGAAAAGTTGGTAAAAAAACTCAACTTTCAGCTTTTTATTAATTTTAAGTTACATCGTCTCTCACCTAATTTATTTATAAAAAAATAAAATAAATTAAAAAAATTTAAAAATTAATTTTTTTATCAATTTCTCAAAACATATTTCTCTGTGATTCAAACACATTTTCATCTCTGATATATTTAAGACTATTATTTTTCATAAAAAAAAAAGAAAGACACGATGGTAAGTAATTTAAGAATCATTAATTTTTATATTTTCATTAGTTGAAATTTTTGTTTTTTTTGTTTTTCATATATATTCTGTAGATTGTTTAAGAATTTTAAATCTTTTATTTTCCAAATCAAATCAAAATCAAATTTAAATCAAATTTAATTCAATTTGATAGTTAGAATGGTTTCTGGTGTTGTGTGGTGGCATGTGTGAGAGAGGGAGAGGGAGAGGGAGAGAGAGAGAGGGGAGGTTGTTGTACAACAGAGAATGGTTACTGGATTGTTGTGTACCAGTTTGATTTTCTAACAATATTTTTAGAATTTATTTTTTAAAAATTAATATAAAAAGACTATTTTAAAACTATTTTTGTTCTCTCAAGAATAACGGTAGAGAAAATGTAAATAAGACTACTGTTTCTCTTTGATGGTAAATGATTTAAGTATCATTAATTTTTATATTTTTATTGATTGAAAATTTTATTTATTTATTTTCATATATATTCTTTAAATTGTTTAAGAGTCTTGAATTTTTTATATTCTCAGTCGTAGAAGTTTTTGTTCTATTTTGTTGATCGTGTTGATTGAAAAAATAACAAATAAAACTAAATAAAAAAATAAAAAAATGTAGACGTTATAATGTGAATTTTAAACTCATATTTTTATGAATTTTTTTCCATAGAAACTGCCATATAAAAATCTACATGTTTATAATGTGATTTTTTTTAAAAAAAAAAGTTTTATTGATGGAAAACATGTAGACATTATAATGCGAATTTTTTCAATTTTTCATTTTATTTTTTTTTATGGATGAACCAATTCTCTCTCTTAAAGTCTTTATTTGTTATTTGGGTTCTATATATTTTTTTTTATATATCAATTGTGATGAATTAATTCTTCACTATTTTTCTCAGTTCTTTGTCTCAATTTTTTTGACTGAAACTTTTTCTTTCTCAATTTCTTTTTATTTTATTTATTTGTATTTTTTTATTATGAGATATATATAGATTATTTATTGTATTTTTTATTATAAAATATCAATTGTGATGAATCAATTCTCCACTATTTTTTCCATTTCTTTCTCTCAATTCTTTTTTGACTGATTTTTTTTTCTCTTTCTCAATTTCTTTTTTATTTATTACATTTTTAATTATGATATATCAATTTTGATTGACCAATTTCTTTTTTTGGCTAAAACTTTTTCTCCAATTTTCTCTCAATAAGAAGTTATATTACAAGATAAGGAATTTTAAAATATTAACAACAGAAAACATATAGGATAGCTATAAGATTATGCGCGAGTAACAGATAATTTTCAATTTATTTATTATATCAAATAAGGTTCAATTTATTTGTTTATTTTTTATACTTATTGATTAACAGACTATTTGTAGATAATAAGAAGGTTTCAACAAATATTAAAATTGAAAAAATAATAATTTAAGATAGCTTGAAAAATTATGTATGAGTATAGTTTTAAATTTGATTAAGCAAATAAAAAATAAATTTATAGATAACAAGGAGGACACCAAAAGTTATTAAAATTAAAAATAGATATTTAATTTTTTTTCGTGATCTTTCTTTCCTGTTCTCTCTCAATTTCTTTTTATTTTCTTTATTCTTTTCATTTTTCTTTTTTTCATGATATATAATAAAGTTATGAAAATTAAAAATAGATATTTAATTTTTTTCATGATGTTTCTCATAATTTTATGAATTCATAATGTATATATATATTTTTTTGGTGGAAAAAATTAGGAAATATTGTATTGAGAAAGAAGAAAAAAAAATTATTTTTTTTAAAAATGTGTAAAAAAAATAAGAAGTAATATAATTTAAATAACTCAATAAATTAATAAAATGAATTTTTTTTAATTGTGAAAATAGGTCTCAACGCCATTGGGAATAATTTTTTGTCACACTTCAAGCAGTGCGCTAGCATTCAGTAAGGGTATCAGGCGACCGCATATGCCTGTTTTTTTGTTTTTAGATAGTTCCATCACGTCATTAAGTGCTGGAATATTCTAAATAAGTGTACTTTTTAATTTTTTATGAAATATAAGTTGGGTATGGATTAGATTTGAAGTGATATGACAGAGAGGTGATATGACTTAAATAAGATGATGTGACTTAAATATGATAGTAATTTTTTAACCTTTTGACTTTTTTAGAAGATGACAAACAAACCCTTAGTTACCAAAAAAATTCAAAGTCACAATCGTAATCAAATGACATTGAATTATATATATTTTTTTCTTTAATATGATTTATTGTCACTGTTGTTAGCTATCCAATTTAAGAATTTAAGAATAAGGGGAAATTCTAATATTCATTCATTCAAAAAGGACGTATTATATACAACATTAATTATAATTAATTTTTTTATAGTTATGATATTATTTTAATTATATTTCATGTTGTGTTTAATTATGATAATTTTTTTTAGTTATGATTCAGAAAATTAAAATTATGTCATTTTTATTTTTTATTAGAAAGTACGTATAGTGCACACCCATTGAATTGAAAGGTATACTTCATAGTGTTTCCCAAGAATCTATTCTCTATGTGGGAGATTCACTTTTCTTAAGTTGTCATCTCAACATGAGAGAAGTTTGGACTTAATAAGCCCATTTGTTTGGACATAGTAAGCCTATTTTGAAATTGATTTTTGGTGTTTCAAACCGTTCCCTTTTAGGATTCATTGAATAAAAATAAAAATGATTAGATATTGGTAGCGATATGTTTGAATTATATTTGTTTTAAAAAAAATAGACGATAAGTATAATTTCAAGAATAGCTATCTACTTTTTATAATACAAATTTAATTCAAATATATAACTATCGATATCTTATCATTTTAATTTTTTACATGAATTATTTACTTAAAGAGTCTTAAAATATGAACGGTTCAGATTACCGAAATTGATTCCAAAAATAGATCTACCAAACCTAAACGTTTTCTAAAGTTGAGATGACCAATGTAAAAGAAGCCCAATCCGAGAGAATATTGTATAAGGCTTATTTTAGTGTCTATTTTTATAATTGGATCCATTAGAATAAATGTATTAGTGTAATTACATTACATTTGTTGCGAAGTATACTGTCAATCTTTTAGAGAATAGATCAGACAAAGTTATTTAACTATTATTATCAAATTAGTTTACTTTTTTCATAAATCATCTACACATAAATACTGAAAAAAAAATATATATATTATCATCAAAGTGTGATAGATAAGCCCATCTACACATAAATACTGAAAAAAATAAATATTATCATCAAACTGTGATAGATAAGCCCATAAAATGTCCAATATCTTATTCGAACTACACAGAAGTTAAACTTCGCATTTATATCATGCTTCGCATAAAAAAAATAAATTATAATTAATAATAATTCTGGATAATATGAAAAATTAACTAAAACTATACTATGAAAATAAAATGTAACATATAGATTTAAAATTAACATGTTATTAGTTATATGCATAAGAAAAATGTTTCGAACCATTAATTCAACACCACTAATGATGTGGCACTATGTAGATCCCATCACTGATGTGATAGTTTGGCCTTTGAATTTTTTTTCCTTACACTATCACTTCATTAGAAGTGGTATTAGTGCTCCCATTTTAGAGTACTGAATCATTTTTCTATGCATAATAAATTTTGTTCACATATTTAAAATTTATAAAAGTTTAAATAACTTCTTTTTGAGTATATAATAGTACTAGCAAACACTTACCATATATGGAATGGAACAACACTGCTCCACCAAGCGTCTGTGATTTTGGTACACGTTTTTTTATTTTTTATGTACGTCTCTTTTTCATCTATAAATATTGTTCAAAAAAATAAAAGTAGGTGTTGTTTGGTAACACTTACGTTTTCAATTTTCTATTTATATTTACAAAAATTTTAAAAACTCAAATAAAAACTTGTTTGGTAAAATTTTTGATTTATAAATCAGTGGTCTCAGTTTATAAATTTGGCCAAAAAATGAAAACACAAAAAATGTGTTTTCATTTTGAGTTTTCAGTTTTTTTTTTTTTTACCACCCAACACTAGTCACCACCCACCTCCCACTACCACCTGCCACCACCACTCACCACCCACCTCCCACCACCACCCACCACCCGCCACCACTACCCACCAGCCACCCACCAGCCACCAGCCACTAGCCACCACAACCCACCCCTCGCCGCCACCACCACCACCACCACCACCACCCGCCACCCACCTGCCATCCACCCGCCACCACCCGCCACCACCCACCACCCGCCGCTACCATCCACCGCCTGCCACCACCACCTGCCATTTACTTGCCACCACCACTTACCACCCACCAGCCACCACCATCCACCACCAGCCACCCACCACCACCAGCCACCTGCCACCGACCCGCCACCACTGCCCACTGCCCACCACCCACCACCCACCACACACTCGCTACCCACCTGCCACCACCACCACCACCACCCATTCGCTACAACCTACCACCCGCCATCGTCACCCACCCACCAACTACCACCACCACCACCACCATCATCACCCACCACCCACCTGCCACCACATCCCACAACCCACCACCACCACTACCACCACCCACTCGCTACCATCTACCACCTGCCACCGTCACTCACCCACCCACCACCACCACCACTCGCCATCTACCCGCCACCAACCACCACCACCCGCCATCCGCCATCCGCCACCCACTTGCCACCACCACCACCACCACCCACTCGCTACCACCTACCACCCACCACTGTCACCTACCCACCCACCAACCACCACCACCACCACCTGCCACCACCCGCCACCACCATCACCCACTCGCTACCACCCACCACCCGCCACCGTTACCCACCCACCTACCATCACCACCCACCACCCACCCGCCACCACCCGCCACCCACCACGACCCGTCATCCGCCACCCACCTGCCACCACCACCACCCGCCACCACCACCACCACCACCCACTCGCTACCACCCACCACTCGCCACCATCACCCACCCACCCGCCACCACCACCCGCTACCACCGCCCACCCTCCACCACCCACCATCCGCCACCCACCACCACCCACTCGCTACCATCCGCCACCCGCCACCGTCACCCACCCACCACCACCACCCACTACCAGCTACCCACCACCCACCGTCACCACTTGCCACCACCGTCTTCCGCCGCCACTTGCCACCACTTGCCATTTCTCACTCTTTTTTATATTTTTAAATTTTTTTAAACATTTTGTTAATTACCAAACGCGTTTATAGTTTATGTTTTTCTAAAAATAAACAAAAAATAAACAAAAACCAGTTTATAAAATTTTTGTAAATATAAACTGAAAACGTAAACGTTACCAAACACACCCTTAAAGATTGTGAATTTTTTATTTTTTGTGTTTTGTTATAATTTTTTTTCTTTTATGTTATTTTTCGTAAAACTAAATAAGTATACTTATTTGAGTCATATCACTTTTCTACTTTTTTATATATCAAAAACAAATTAATATTTAATTAGTATACATTAATTTGTATTTGAGAGAAGAAAAATTGAGTATAGAGCTAAATAAGTGCACTTATTTGAATCACATTACCTCTCTATTTTTTTATAAATCAAAAATAAAATAACGTCCAATTAGTACACATTAATATAAGTTTAGAGGGAAAAGGTTGAATATATACCTAATTTTTGACATAATACACAAATTGATGTTCCAAGATTATCAGACTAAGTCTTAATCATTGAACCAATGATCACCCCTCTACTTTTTATACACCATTGCATAAAAAAATCAAATTTCGTAAAATCTTTCACCAGCTATAGCCAAATGCAGGCATTGAAGTATAATCTCTGAAAATTTCTTTTTACAGGTGGTTCATTCGCCTACGTAAGAGTAGAACTCGGCGACTTCGTAGCCTTCATAGCAGCCGGTAACATCCTCCTCGAATACGTGATCAGTGGCGCCGCCGTAGCCCGTTCATGGACCTCATACTTCGCCACCCTCTGCAATCAAAAACCCGAAAACTTCCGCATCCACGCCCACGGCCTCGCCAAAGGCTACAACGAGCTCGACCCCATCGCCATTGGCGTCCTCATCGCCATCTGCATCATCGCTGTCGTCAGCACCAAAACCTCTTCTCGCCTCAACTACTTTGTTTCCATCGTCCACATCATTGTCATTGTCTTTATCATCATTGCCGGTCTCATCAAAGCTGATACGAAGAATTATGTTGATTTTGCGCCTTTCGGTCCTCGCGGGGTGTTTCAAGCTTCAGCAGTGTTGTTTTTTGCTTATATTGGGTTTGGTGCTGTGTCGACGATGGCGGAGGAGACGAAGAAGCCGGCAAGGGATATTCCAATTGGGCTTGTGGGATCGATGGTGATTACTACCATTGTGTATTGCTTGTTGGCTGTTACTCTTTGCCTTATGCAACCGTATGCCTCGATTGATGCTAATGCTCCGTTTTCCGTGGCGTTCCAAGCTATTGGGTGGGATTGGGCTAAATATATCGTTGCCGCCGGTGCACTCAAAGGTACTTTTTTTAATTTTTATTTAAATTTTAACTCTGATAATGCAGTCTGTTCTGGGTGGATGGGTCGGGCTGGTCCAAGCTCTTCAAGTTCCGGTCCGGGGTGATGATTTCGTCAAATGACCTGCAAGCAAGTCCAAAGGGGAACAGGGCAGTCCCCTAGTGAACCCTCCGGCGAGAGAATCAGTAGAGAAGAAAAATGTAGAGAGGGAGAGAGAGAGATAGAAAGCTTAACCTTCCTCTTGTCTTCTATTCTTGCTTATATCCTTTGGTAATCATTTCACTGTCCCTTGTGACGTGCCCCCTTCCGCTGAAAGCCTGTGCCGTAGCTTACCTTGTTCAGGGTGAGGGGGCTCTGTTCCGACGGGGAGGTGTTGTCGTAATAAATGCTGTGATGGGCTGCATTAATGGTGATGTGTTGTGGCAATAACTCTGCAGATCTTTGTCTGCTGATGTGACCTGTGTTCTACCTGCCATGTGTCCGAATGCCATTGGCCCTCCATGTCCAGATGGCTTCCAGCTGTCGGGGTGGTTTGTTGTGGGCCGTAGGCCTTGTGGGCCTATCTATGTCAGTAGTTCCCCATTTCCGAGTGTAGTTTTAGCCCAACGAAGGGAATAGTAATAAGGAAGAGAAGTGCGAACCGAGTGGAGAGGCCGACCGGTAGCTGTGCCGACCGCAAGGGTGACCGAGCGGGAGAAGCTGACCGTGAGGGTGGCCGAGTGAGAGGGGCTGACCGTGAGGGTGGCCGAGCGGGAGGGATCGACCGTGAGGCGTGCCGACCGCGAGGGTGGCCGAGCAGGAGGGGTCGATTGTGAGGCGTGCCGACCACGAGGGTAGCCGAGCGGGAGTGGTTGACCGTGAGGCGTGCCGACCGCGAGGGTGGCCGAGCGGGAGGGGTCGACCGCTAGGCGTGCCAACCGCGAGAGTGGCAGAGCGGGAAGGGGTCGGCCGCCAGGCGTGCCGACCAAGACGGCGCGGAGCTCAAAAAGAGAGGGGGGGTGGTGCTATGTGATGATGTGAAATGGAAAGGACAGGGTAAAGGGAGGGGACAGTGTATCGTGGCCATACACGTGGTAATATCGTGGGGGAAGTGAAGCGTTGGAGCAAAAATGAAACGATAGGTCACGAGGGGGGTTTTGAAAAGGCGGTTTTGGCGGTTGATTTGAAAGGTTTTGAAACGGGCGAAAATTAATGTGGATTCATGGAATACGGGTAAACCGTGGGTTTTGGGTATAATTCGGTTCACCTACCTTTGTACAAAAACTCAAAATATCCAAGTGTTAATTCCTTCATTGCATATGACAGACCTTTGCAGCATTTGCCCAACTTCCTTGCTCCTGCGTCAGAAGTGATTCGTAAGCAAATCCTAGAAATGGCACAAGAAGAAGTGGGGGATGTGAGGGTGGATCCTCTGGGAGACGATGATGCAGAGGAGCTAGCGGTGCGATACAGGACGGAGGCACGAATGGTGCGGGTGGGGAAATTGGTAGGACAATCGCAAACGATGGTAGTGGCGCCAAGGCCAATAAGCCAGGTAAGGCCGGAGCAGTGGCACACTAAGGTGGACAAATCCACACTCACTGCGGCGGACTTGGAGGCTATCAGGGAACGATACCAGATTCTGGCGGAGGTGGAGCTATTGCTGCCAACATCAAGGGAAAGGCCGTCTGATGCTAGGCCAGGGGAGTTTTCCCTGTACGAGGAGGCGCTAAAAGGTGGGCTGAGGTTGCCACTGCCCCAAGTGGTGGTTGACGTGTTGAATCGCCTGGAGGTAGCGCCGGGGCAATTGATGCCCAATGCATGGAAGATTCTGCTGGCCTGTGCGAGTGCGTGGCCCAAGGCGAATGGAGGGGAGGCCATGACGGTAGACGAGTTCTTTTCGTGTTACAAGGCGTAGGGACAACCCTACAGGCGGTGATGGGAAGGGGATTGGTGGCGGGGCTGCCGACATCGATCAAGGGGTGGCGGCTACGGTGGTTCTACGTGTCTGCTAATGGGGTAGTGGGGGTGCGCACCATCTGGAAGGTGCCAACTAAGTCGATGGAGTCGAGACTGGGGGCAATGGCTGAAGAGAGGGTGAAAAGAGTGAAGGAGTGGAGAGAGAGAGAGAAGGCCAAATAGGACGAGCTTGTTCAGCCGTCTGCATTGTTTGAGGCAGGGCTGGGACCGCAGCCGAATGGTGGGGACCTCGACCGAGTAGAATTGGAGGCGAGAAGAAAAGCTCAGGAAGTAGAGGATCAGGCCGTTCTGGCCAAGGCCACGAAGTTGAAGGAAGCGCGAGGGGACCGACCACCTCAACCGATCGCGCAGGAGAGGATCTGACCACGCCCAAGGCCATTGGGGGAAAAGACTTAAGCAGTTTTGAGCTGCGGCCGCCCCCCGTAGACCCTGTAAAAGAACAGGCCAGAAAAGAGGGGGAGGCTCTGAAAAAGAAGAAGAAGAAGAGGAGTGCCCCAGAGGATGCCGCAGATGAGTCTGGGGCCAAGAGGGCTAAGGTGGCCCCAACTGAAGTGGAGGTACCTGTGGCCAAGGATGCCCCAGAGGCGGTGGAGGTCATCCCAACAGTGGAGGTTGTGGAGATTCCTCCAACAGTGCAAGTAGAGGCTGGGCTGACTGAGGCGGTCCAGAAGGGGCCTGCCCCCCAGAAAGGAGGGGTTCGTCTGGCCACGGCAATCTATCATGTGCGCGCGGTAGTTGGAAGGTTGGAGGGAGAAGAAGGCCCAGCCAGGGCGGGGGCAGACCGCTTGGTGAAGATTGTGGAGGAGACAGCTCTGCGCGCGGCATCAAGATATAATGAGGCTGACCTGCTGAGGGGGTTATGCTCCGCCCAAATGGAGGTAACTACCTTGGCAGGGGCCCTTCTTAGGAAGGCAGGGGCTGCCAAGTTAAGGGCTGAAGAGGCTAAGGCCCAGTTGGCCAAATTGAAGAAGGACAGTGCCGACTGGAAGACTGCCTATGCTGAACTGCAAGCAGTCAAGTTGGAGCTGGAGGATACACACCGTAAGGTCGTGTCGCTCGAGTTCCAACTGGCTGGCGAAC
This sequence comes from Camellia sinensis, assembly GCF_055761805.1. Lineage (NCBI taxonomy): Eukaryota > Viridiplantae > Streptophyta > Magnoliopsida > Ericales > Theaceae > Camellia > Camellia sinensis. Next base: position 23,007,803 of record NC_138969.1, on the reverse strand, counting down.
AGAAGAAGGTGGAGGAGTCTGAAAGGGCCTGCGCCGTTGCGATCGAGCGGCATGAAGAGGCCATGAGCAGCAACGAAGAGCTGGTCAGGCAAAAAGATGAGGCAGATGCCAGAATTGAAGAGCTGTTGAAGGGGTTGGAGAATGAGCGCGTCAAGGCGGAGGAGGAGAAGGGGAGGCTGATGAGGGAATGGGAAACAGAGAAGGCGAAAGCGATGGCGGAGCTGGAGAGTCTGAAGAAGGGGGTGGAAGAGGAGAGGGCGGCGGCGGCTGCTGAAAGGGGGGCCCTACAAAGAGAGCTGGACGAAGAGAGGGCGAAGGCGGCTTCTGAGAGGGCGGCCTACCCTGATCTGTGCGTCGCAGCAGTGGAGCAATATAAAGGGTCCCCCGAATTTCAGATGGCGGTAGACGCCGCTGTCGCCAGGAGTCTGGCTGGGCAAGAGTCTGGGGGGGCGGGCCCATCAAGGAAGACTACTGGAGGTAGGACAGAGGCAGAGGTGATTGAAAGCTTCCAGCAGTCAGACTTCTACAAGCATGAAATGGCCGAGTTCTGGGACAACAGTTGGAAGATGTTCAAGTGCAGAGCTGAAGAGCTGTTCCCACACTTGGACCTGAGTAGTGTAACGATAGGTGAAGATGATGTGGCCCAGACCCCCCTGGACGAGGGCATTGAAGAAGAAGAGCTGGCATCCAGCGAGGAGGAATAACCAAGAAGAAGAAGAGCTGGGCATGCTCTGTGTTTGTATTTTTTTTTTTTGATGAACTGGTGTACACATTGTAAATGAATGAATGAATGAATGAAGAATTTTGTTGTAATGAACTTGTGTACAAATGTTATTTCGTTTATGTTGTCAGTGGACTGTGTGAAATGAATGAAGTCTTGTGAAATGACTGTGTGAAATGAAATGGCCTGTATTGTCTGAAATGAATGAAGTCTTGTTATAAAAACTGGTCATAAACATGATGCAATAAAAATTTCGTGCAAAGTTAAGTTTGAAGTTCCTCCCTGCATAGTGAGATTGGAGTTGTATGAAAATTGAAAAATTGGATTAGGAAATTGTAGAATCATAATATTCAAGTGGGGTTAGTACTTCTAGTTCAATGAGTACGGATGAAGAATCCACGGATGAGGACAAAGGGTAGATTGCAAATTGTAACTAAACAGTTAAGTGTAAACTTGTAGAGGGGAGATTGGAGAAACAAACCGGGTGGGTTAGTAGATAATCTGATTAGTAAATGAAAATATGTGAGAACATGTTTAGAATTTAACTAGGTAAAAACGTAGTCCTGGAATTGTGAATAAGCTTCAAAATGTGACTAAGTGTTAAAAATGTGGTCTTGCTTGGCTTTGAAGTGCTCAGTCTGGCTGAGGCTTTGAGTGTTCGGTCTGGGCGAGCCTTTGAGCCGCTCAGTCTGGCTGAGGCATTGATTGCTCGGTCTGGCCGAGGCTTGGAAGTGCTCAGTCTGGCTGAGGCTTGGAAGTGCTCAGTTTGGCTGAGGCTTTGAGTGCTCGGTCTGGCCGAGGCTTTGAAGTGCTCAGTCTGGCTGAGGCTTGGAAGTGCTCAGTCTAGCTGAGGCTTTGAGTGCTCGGTCTGGCCGATAGGGCTGAGCAAGAAATCCATGAAATCCGTAATCCGATCCAGTCCAGTCCAATCCGATAGGTTTGGATTGGTTTTTTGAATCCGCGGTCCGGTTCCGGATTGAAGAATTAAAAATCCGTAGTCCACGGATTGGTTCCGGATTGAACCCCACGGTTCCGGATTGGAACCGATCCGGACCGTATACAAATAGTCTATATTTTTATTATACATCCTCCCCAATAGTATCTTCTCTTATTCTATATAAAATCTAAACTCAAACCTAAAACCGTATAATATCTTATTTTATTACTTTTGTTTGTATTTTCTTATGGTTGTTTAAATTCAAGAATAATATGTCACTATTATAGAAAAACATGTTGCTATTATGGAACTGATATATCGCTATGTTTATATTTTTATGAAATTAAAGTGTTATATATATATATTTGTTATTTAATTATGTGAATCCGTGGTCCTAAACCGATCCAATCCGTATTTAAATGGATTGGTTCGGATTGGTTCCATGATTTAAACGGATTGGATTGGTTCCAATTTTTCAGGAACCGTAAATAACGGATTGGTCCTGGTTTTACCCCAATCCGGTCCAATCCGGACCATGCTCACCCCTACTGGCCGAGGCTTTGAGTGCTCGGTCTGGCCGAGGCTTTGAAGTGCTCAGTTTGGCTGAGGCTTTGGAAGTGTTCAGTCTGGCTGAGGCTTTGAGTGTTCGGTCTGGCCGAGGCTTGGAAGTGCTCAGTCTGGCTGAGGCTTTGAGTGCTCGGTCTGGCCGAGGCTTTGAAGTGCTCAGTCTGGCAGAGGCTTGGAAGTGCTCAGTCTGGCTGAGGCTTTGAGTGCTCGGTCTGGCCGAGGCTTTGAGTGCTCGGTCTGGCCGAGGCTTTGTGCTGCAAGGGAAAATGTCATGGGAGCGGCATACAGACAATTGAATTATGAAAGCTGAGAACTTCATTCGGAATTTTGCATTATGTATTAAAGAGGGAAATACAACAATGTTGACAATATAAAAGTATGAACTCATTGATAGTAACGCTTCAAATGTTCCGCATTCCAGGGGTGGGGGAGGTCGCGGCCTGCCATGTCTTGAAGTCGGTAAGTGCCTGGTCGGGGTCAGGCTTTCACTACGTAGGGTCCCTTCCATTTGGCTGCCAGTTTGCCCTCGGTTGGGTTCTTTGTGGCAAGAGTTGCCTCTCTTAAGACAAGGTCCCCCACGGAGAACTCTCGTGGTCGAACCCTGCGGTTGTAGTGTGTTCTCATTTTCTGCTGGTACGAAGCCAATCTGACAGCAGCAGTCTCTCGGAGCTCTTCGACGAGGTCCAGGTTTGCTCGATTGAGCTCGTCGGTTGAGGCCAGATCCGGATGTAAAACCCGGGGGGTGGGAAGACCGACTTCGGCCGGAATAACCGCCTCAGCGCCATATGTTAAGCGAAAAGGGGTTTCCCCAGTAGGAGTGCGAGCAGTGGTTCGGTAAGCCCAGAGCACGTTTGGTAGTTTCTCAGCCCAAAGGCCTTTAGCAGCTTCGAGCTTAGTTTTGATGATTTTCAGAAGGGAACGGTTGGTGATCTCAACTTGGCTGTTTGCTTGGGGGTGACCGAGGGAAGAGAAGCATGGTTGAATCTGGAGATCTGCACAAAATTTTCTGTACTTCGCGTTATCGAATTGTTTGCCATTGTCGGAGATGATGGCTGGAGGGATGCCAAGTCGGCAAATGATCGATTGCCAGATAAACTTGGTGGTGTTCCGCTCGGTGATTGTGGTAAGGGGTTCAGCCTCAACCCACTTGGTGAAGTAATCAATGGCGACAATCGCGAACTTGGTCTAGCCTCGACCGGTGGAAAGTGGACCAACCAAGTCGATCCCCCACTTGGCAAACGGATAAGGGCTGTGGAGTGTGATTAACTCTGTAGGAGGAGCATGGGGGATGTTGGCGAAGCGTTGACATTTATCGCATTTGAGCACGAAGTCGGTCGCATCCTGATTAAGAGTTGGCCAAAAATACCCAGTACGGAGTATCTTGTGGGCAAGGGACCTGCCACCTGAATGATTACCACAAATTCCCTCATGGATCTCCTGCATTACATAAGTTGCTTGAGCTGGATTGAGGCATCGTAGATATGGCTGGGAGAAACCGCGCTTGTATAATACACCGTCGATAATGATGTAATTGGATGCTCGAGATCGGACTTTGGCTGACTGCTGTTGGTCATCTGGGAGTGTCCCTGTGGTCAAGAATAGGAGAATATCGGATGCTCAAGGGATGGGTTCGTTTTGGATGAACTGTACAGCTTGTAGGTCGGGTGAAATGGCTGGGTGGTGTAGATATTCGAGGCGGACATCGTGGCTGAGATTAGGATGGTCAGCAGAGGCCAACTGAGCCATCTTTTCTGCTTTGGAGTTTTCCGCCCGAGGAATGTGCCTGATGTGGAAGGTAGTGAAGAGGCGAGTAAGGGGGAGTGCCATGTCCCTGTAAGCTCGCATTGTGTCTTCCTTGGCATCGAAGTCCCCCGTCATCTGACCGACGACGAGCTGGGAGTTGCTGAATACTCGGAGGTGGCTGACCCCAATGTCCTTGGCAAGATGAAGACCTGCTATCAATGCCTCATACTCGGCCTCGTAATTGCTTGCTTCAAACAAGAAACGGAGGGCACATTTGAAGTAGCTGCCCTCGGGGGAGGTGAGGATGAGGCCGGCACCACTTCCTTCTCGTCCAGACGAACCGTCGACATTGAGAGTCCAAGAATGAGGATCTTCTGGCTTTGTTGGAGTTGGTGGGAGCGGAGGGGTAGTGGTCGGGGTCGGATTGGTGAACTCCAGGATGAAGTCAACTACAGCCTGTCCCTTGATTGCTGTCCAAGGACGGTAGGAGATGTCGAACTGGCTGAGTTCTACTGACCACTGCTTCAGTCTACCTGAGAGTTCTGGTTGCTGCATGACCGTTTTCAGGGGCTGATCGGTGAGGACCACTATGGAGTGGGCTTGGAAGTATGGGCGGAGACATCTGGAGGCAATGACCAAGGCCAGGGACAGTTTTTCTAGTAAGGGGTAGTTCTGCTCCGCTCCCTTGAGAGCCCGACTGATGTAATAGATCGGCCGTTGGATTGAGCAATCTTCTCCGAGGAGAGCTGCACTGACTGCGGTGCTCGATACTGCTAAGTAGAGGAAGAGGGGCTCGCCCCTGATTGCTTGGTAAAGAAGGGGAGGATTGGCCATGCATTGTTTTAACTATTGGAAAGCCTCTTCGGATTCGGCTGTCCATTCAAAAGTCTGCCGAAGAACTTTGAAGAAAGGTAGGCACTTATCTGTTGCGCGGGAAATGAAGTGGTTGAGGGCTTCCACTCGGCCGGTGAGTCTTTGAACTTCTTTGACCGTCCTAGGCGACTGCATCTCAACCAAGGCCTTAATCTTCTCAGGGTTGGCTTCAATGCCGCGCTGACTGACCACAAAACCCAAAAATTTTCCAGATCCTACGCCGAAAGCGCACTTCTCTGGGTTGAGCTTCATCTGGTACTTGCGCAAGGTGGCGAAGGTTTCTCGTAAGTCAGTGAGGTGATCGGAGGAGTATTTGCTTTTGACTAGCATGTCGTCGACGTAGACTTCCATATTTCGGCCTATTTGGTGATAGAAGACAGCATTAACCAGCCGTTGATAGGTGGCCCGGCATTCTTCAACCCGAACGGCATTACACAATAGTGGTAGGTACCTCGGTCAGTAATGAATGATGTGTGTTCCCGGTCGGATGTGTGCATCAGGATTTGGTTGTACCCAGAGAAGGCGTTCATGAAGTTGAGCATTTGATGACCGGCCGTGGCGTCGACCAGTAGATCTATGCAGGGAAGGGGGTAGCTGTCTTTGGGGCAAGCTCGGTTCAGGTTAGAGTAATCGACACAGAGTCGCCATTTGCCATTGTGTTTGCGGACGAGGACCACATTGGACAACCACCTAGGGTAGTCCACATTTTTGATGAATTGGGCCTCGAGGAGCTTGTCAACTTCTGCGGCTATAAGAGTGTTGCGCTCCGGATGGAAAATGCGTTGCTTTTGGCGGTGGGGTCGAAAGTGGGGTTCGATGCTGAGGCGGTGGGTTATGAAGGAGGGGTCGATCCTGGCATGTCAGAATGGGTCCAGGCGAATACATATCTGTGCTCGGTTAGGAGAGCAGTAAGGTCGGCCTTGGCTTGGGAAGGTAATTGGCTGCCAATTTTGGCGGTTTTGAGTGGGTTGGTGGGATCAATGTTAACTTCAACAAGTTCCTCTACGGGTTCACCTCTAACCAGCTCGTCCTCGTCTCGGACGTCAAGCCCTTCGATGATCATGGCCTCTTTTAGCTTGACTTCTTTGAGTGAGGCGACATAACACTCCCTGGCCACGGTCTGTTCTCCTCGGACAGTTCCGATACTGAGATCGGTAGGAAATTTGATGGCAAGATGGTATGTGGATGTGATGGCTTGGAAGGCGTTTAGGGCTGTGCAGCCAAGGATGATGTTGTAAACAGAGGGGCAGTCGACCACAAGAAAGGTGAGTAACTTAGTGGTCCGCCGCGGGTGTTCGCCAATGGTGATAGGTAGATCGATGGAGCCGATGGAGGTCACACGGTCGCCGGTGAAGCCGACCAGAGGGGTTTGGAGAGGAGACAAGCTTTCTTCTCCAATCTTGAGTTGGCGGAAGCAATTGAGAAAGATGATGTCTGAAGAGCTGCCGTTGTCTATGAGGACTCGTCTGGCCTTGTAGTTGGAGAGGATGGCGGAAATGACAAGGGGGTCATCATGCAGGTAACGGATTCCGGCACAGTCGGTGTCGGTGAAGGTGATGGGTTCGATCCATTGTTTTGACTGTTTGGGAGGTCGGTCCATCGTCGCCACTGCTTTGTCTGAGCCTTGCCTGATTTTTCTGAGCTCTGCCTTCTGAGCCGAGCGGGATGGTCCCCCGCAAGCGAGGCCGCCTGAAATGACTCTGATTTCTCTGACTGGTGGAGGGGGATTGCCTGGGGGCTGAGGCTGTGGTGGTGGGCGATCGTGGCCTTGGTTAGGTGGGGCTTGATTGCGGGGTGGTGTGTGTCGGCGATTGTTCCTGGGAAGGTCGGTTCTTTGCTTCTGTGGAGGGCGGGTGTCTGTGAATCGGCTGAGGCGGCCCTGGCGTATGAAGGTCTCGATCTGATCTTTGAGGTTAATACACTCGTCGGTGGTATGGCCATGGTCTTGGTGGAAACGGCAGTATTTGGACTGATCTTTCCGAGTGGAAGGGTTTCGTGAAGGTAGGGGCCACTTGAGGGGGTAGTCCCGCTGGATCTGATTGAGGACGTGTTCTATGGGAGAGTTGAGTGGTGTGTACCGCTCGAACCGACCGGGTGGTCGGGTCGAAGCCGACCGGTCTGCTCGGTGCGGTCGGTCATTATAGTGGGGTGTTTGGCTATTATACTGGGCGGTCCTGGGTTCTGAGTCTTTCCTCTTGTCTCTAGGGGTCGGATTTTTAAGGGTTGGCTCTCGCCGAGCAGCCAGGGAATCTTTAGCATTCATGTATTTCTGGGCTTTGGATAATAGGGCTGCCATGGTGGTTGAAGGGTTTTTGGAGAGGGAGAAAAGAAAGTCGGACGACCGCAGGCCAGCCATGAAAGCCGTAAGGATGACCTTGTCGTCATTCTCTGCTACTTGAAGGGCTTCGGTGTTGAAGCGGGTGACAAAGCTGCGGAGCGACTCCCCCTCGGTCTGACGAATGTTAAGGAGTTGGGTGGCTGGGCGTCTCTGACGCTGGGCTCCAATAAAATGGCTCAGGAAAGAGTCACTGAGGTGTTGAAAGGTGGAGACGGAGTCCGCCGGTAACTGGCTAAACCACAACCGAGCTGATCCCTTCAATGTCACTGGAAAAGCTCGGCACATGATCTCGTCAGGGAAAGCATGGAGGATCATGAGGGTGCGGTATGTTTCCAGATGGTCGACTGGGTCCGTCGTGCCATCAAAGGAGTTAATGGTAGGCATCTTGAACTTGGCGGGCAATGGTTTGTCGTGGATGGAGGCAACAAAAGGCAAGTTGGCGGTGACTGAGGGCTTGTGCTGAATGTTCTGCATGACCCCTTGTAGTTGGAGTTTCATAGCTCGGAGTTCAGCGTCCCAGAGGGGAATGTTGTCGCCATGGTCGGTCAATGGAGGCTGGACACTGCTGGCTTCCCCCTCAGGAGCCAGTGCTATGACTGACGGCTGTGGAGGTGGAGGCGGTAGGCTTATATGTGGAGGAGGAGGGGCTTGTAAACCTTCTGGGTTGAGCGAAGGGGGTTGTGGAGCAGTGTGGCCTGGGGTTCTTTCTTGGTTGGGTGGGATATCTGGAGGTGGAACGGGGAGGTTTCTTTGGAGTAAGGCACTGATCAGGGCCTGATTTTGCTCGGCCATGCGGTTAATGCTGTTAGTGAGTTCGATGATGTATTGTGGTGGGTTGTTTGGATGGGAAGGGTCTGTTTGATGATCGGCGGCATTGTGGTGAGAAGCCATGGACCTAGTCGTGACCATACACCTGGACGGGTGAGAGAAAAAGGTAACGGTGAGAAAGGAGGGCTCCGGCGATAGTGAACACAACTAGCGCACGAATAAACCACAAAGTTCCCACAGACGGCGCCAACTGATAATGCAGCCCGTTCCGGGTGGATGGGTCGGGCTGGTCCAAGCTCTTCAAGTTCCGGTCCAGGGTGATGATTTCGTCAAATGACTTGCAAGCAAGTCCAAAGGGGAACGGGGCAGTCCCCCCGTGAACCCTCCGGCAAGAGAATCAGTAGAGAAGAAAAATGTAGAGAGAGAGAGAGAGAGAGAGAGATAGAAAGCTTAACCTTCCTCTTGTCTTCTATTCTTGCTTATATCCTTTGGTAATCATTTCACTGTCCCTTGTGACATGCCCCCTTCCGCCGAAAGCCTGTGCCGTAGCTTACCTTGTTCAGGGTGAGGGGGCTCTGTTCCGACAGGGAGGTGTTGTCGTAATAAATGCTGTGATGGGCTGCATTAATGGTGATATGTTGTGGCAATAACTCTGCAAATCTTTGTCTGCTGATGTGACCGGTGTTCCACCTGCCATGTGTCCGAATGCCGTTGGCCCTCCATGTCCAGATGGCTTCCAGCTGTCGGGGTGGTTTGCTGTGGGCCGTAGGCCTTGTGGGCCTATCCATGTCAAACTCTTATAATTAATAGGGTTAATTACATTTAGATTATATAAATTAGTAGTAAATATCATTTTGTATTCCATTAACCTTTTTCTTTTCGCTTTTTAAATCCTTATTTATAGTTGAGGAATAAAAATGAACAAGTCTATAAATTGGGGATAAACTAATATTTGTGTCTCGGTGAAATTAACCTAATAAAATTGCACAAATGAATTAAATTTAGAAAATGACTTGCAAATAAAAAGTTACATAGAGCATGTGTTAATCGCAGTTACTGTTGTTTTTTTTTTATTGAAAATGAATAAACTTGAAGAAGCCGTAGCATTCTCTATTGAAAAATTGTCCACAAATTAAACTTTAAAAACATAGAACAGTGGGATTGAAAATGATTAATTACACTTTGCTCCTCAGCTTGAATGCCATCTTGGATTCTTTAACTATTAAAATTGTTTCATTTTCTCCTTTTGAAAAGTGGTTACTGTGACCATTGTTTTTGAAAGCTGAGGCAGTTCTAACATTTGAAGAACAAATTCATATTCAATAGTTGAAATAAGGTAGTCTAGATAAACACGTAACAACTATTTTAATATTGTTGTTCTTTTCAAATGAAATATAATATCTCTATAATAAAACTCAATTTGCTCATAGTATTATTTTGCTTCTAGTATTTTTTGTCCAAAGAATATGAATTAGTGACGAATGGTAATTGCCAAAGAAAACAATATAAAATTTTTGAAAAAAGATTAATTGAAGGGAAAATTGATGGAGTAGTAACGAATTAGAATTATATATAACATTGATTGTTGAAATTGTTTTTAATAATTTTGCTAATTTTGACAGGTATGACATCAGTGTTGCTGGTCGGAGCTGTGGGTCAGGCTCGCTATCTGACCCACATAGCTCGAACCCACATGATGCCACCATGGTTTGCCGTAGTGGATGCCAAAACCGGCACACCCGTAAACGCCACAGTAAGCATGCTGGTCGCCACAGCATTTATCGCCTTCTTCACCGACCTCGGCATCATCTCAAACCTCCTCTCAATCTCCACCCTCTTCATCCTCACGCTAGTCGCCCTCGCCCTCCTTGTCCGCCGCTACTACGTGGCTGGTGTCACTACACCAGCCGATCGCATCAAGCTTATCGTCTGCCTCCTCCTCATCCTCGCCTCTTCGATCGCCACTTCAGTTTACTGGGCACTCTCCCAAAAGGGTTGGATTGGGTACTGCATTACAGGTCCCATTTGGGTTTTGGCTACAATTGGGCTCAGGGTTTTTGTTCCCATGGCAAGGCAAGCCAAGCTTTGGGGAGTCCCATTGGTGCCATGGTTGCCTTCTGCATCCATCGCGATCAATATATTTCTTCTTGGGTCGATTGACAAGGACTCGTTTATCAGGTTTGCGGTCTGGACTGTTTTTTTGTTGGCGTATTATTTCTTGTTTGGATTGCATGCTTCGTATGATACGGCGAAGAAGTATGAAGGGGGGGATTGGAGGAAGGTTGAGGAGGGCAACAAGGATGGTGGGGTTGTGGATGATCAAAGTTCTGAAGCAATTCGTCCTGTTAGTAGCTTACAAATGGTAGAATAGTTTGTTTGGGAGTTTCATGTATTGAATGTTATATGCAAAGCAAAAGTGGGAGTTTGATGTATTGAATGTTATGTGAAAAGCAAAAGTGTTTTCTATGTTTTAATCATTTTGTATTTTATATTTTTTTGAAAGTATCTAGTTTTTATATGCATGGTGGGAAAGTTTTGTTCCATTAATAATTGAAAGAGTTTCCATGGTTTGGGACTGGTTTTCTCAATGCAATTTTGTTAATTTTTTTTTTCTTTTTATTTGTAGTGAATTTTAAATGTTGTTTGGGATCTCCCAAATTTTAGCGACCTCTTTTTAAAATTTTTATTGTTAGTGATTTTTTTTTTAAATTATGACATTTTAAAAAAATTTTGATTTGTCATTGTGTAGATAAATCTAAAAAGTAAAAAAATTACACATATTTTATAAAAAATGAGAAGGCTAAAATAAGTTTAAAAAAAATTCACTGTTTCTTACTTATTTTTGTTTTTAATGAATTTTTATAGATTTAAAAAAAAATAATAATTTGATTCGGCAAGTGTAATTTAAAAACCTAATCAACGCTTAGATATCCTTCTAAGTGTGATTTCTATGTTATGTATGGCCGTGCCTAAGGGCATATCGGTTGAAGTAGATTCTTCTTTTTGATCAATCAAAACTCCTTCCCAAACTGTACAAGCTTCTTCCAAAGCGTACGACTTTCTAGATGTAGATGATGATATCTTATCTATACAAATGGATTATACATATATATATATATCATATAATGAAGTACCCCATGAGGGGTATATAGGAATCCAAATTTGTCGAATCGCTCATGTTATGATCTTCTACATCCTAGGCCTTCCCATTCCGTCATTTGGCTTATGTTCTTCATGTAGCATTCAAATTGAATTTACAAAAAAAAAAAAAAAGAAAAAAGGAAAAAAAAAATCACCAAAAAAAGCAAATCTCAATTTACGTTCTCACCAAATCTTACAAAAATAGTAATGTCAGGGATTTTAAATATTTTATCAAATGAGTGTGGGATCCACATGATATGAGTTCTACATCCAAGTAAGTCATTTAGTAAAATATTTTGGACCCCTAACATTTTTCTTACAAAAACAAAAAATAAGCTCTCACCATATGTAGAATTATATTATGGGTTGGACTTGGGGTTGCTTGGTTGAGCTCAGAATTGGACACTGGCCCACAGGTTGACCCAACCCAATCTTTTTTTTTCAGAGTTTGGGATTAGTATTTTGGGTCATTGAGCCGAGTAGGGTTAATTTTTTAAACACATTCAATTTTCCGGTTAGATTGGGAATTTTTGGTTTTCGGCCTAGCCCAGCATGCTAATAAAATATTTATTTACTTTTAAATATATTTTTTTATAAACTATTTATATATTGTTTAGTGCATATTCCATATAAACTATTTGCTAGTAGAACAACTAGGGGTATGAAAAAACAATCAGCGGAATCGGTAAATAGATTCAATTCGGTCTAAATCACCGATTTAATCTAATTTTTATTGGCTTCTATTTTAGTTCTAATTTTAAAATGGTTAAATCATTTAAATCGGTCTAGTTCTTGATTTTAAGACTTTGGTTACAGCTTCAACTAGACTAGCATATTTATTTATTATTTTTTATATGTAAAAATTAAAATATAAAAAGTATCTTATAAGATATGAACACTAACTTTCATTGTGAAATTGTAAACTCTAATCAAATTGACTAACTTAATTATTGTTAGTTTGTTTATTAACATAAAATATATATCATATTTATTGTAATATAAAATTTGTAAAATAGAATCGAACTAAGTCGGTTTTTATAATTTGGTTATGATCCGATTCCACAATTAATTTTTTATAACAAAAATAAGCTGATAATTTAAATTGAAAATAAATAAAAAAAATTAAAGTTGATAAAATTAAAATCTGAAAGCTTATTTTGTTATAAGAGTTCAAGTTGATAATTCAATCACTTTCATTTCACTTTTATCACCTAAACAATCATCATCTTTTTATTTCATTTCTAAACTTTGAATTTCGTCTATGTAGTCTTCTTTATTCATTGATTTCAGTTCATATGTTTCAATTGAAAATAGTTTATACAAATCAATAAGAGTTAAAGCCTAATTTGATAAGTAAAAGGGTCATTTTCAAAATTTAAACATACAATCAAACACTCAATTGAGGGATGGAGAATAATAATAATAATACAAGTTATAGAGTATGTTCATTAAACTTTTTCTATTTAATAATCTTTAGAAACGATGATTTAAATTCATGTTTGTTACACATCATACTATCTAAGGGTTTGGTTGGTTCCTTTAAGTTTGGACTTGGTAATCCATTTTTTCTTTTCCCTTCAAACTAGAATGCCTTGAAGTAATATCTATAAATGTTGGATTGTATATGGATTTAACTATACATATTTGATACTAGCTTGGAAATGGATGTGCTGGTTTCTGTTATGTAATCAGATTCATCGATTGGATCTCCCAAATTTGGCTGTTTTGATTACTTGGTTGGACTATTCTTATGAGGGAAAGATGAAAGAGGATGTTAGAATTGATAAATGGTCGTCTAGAGATGCTTGTATGATTGATGAAATTAGGGGTTATTAGGCAAGGCTGGTCATGAATTATGATATGGAGTGCTGGGCAATCAGCAACATGGGAAAGCTAAAGTCAAAAACATGCACAGTTGTGAGATGAATGATGTAGCTTAATTGGGGGCAGGATGTAAGAGAATTTAAAGGCCCAAAAGTGCAATGGTGAGGTTGAAGTAAGATTTCTATTTCATGCACTAAAGAAAAGCCTGAAGGACCGTGAATCAAGGTTGCAAGAGAATAAGATTTTATGAGAGAAAGCATGGTCTAGATAAAGCAGGATATGTTTATCTTAAAAAGGTAACGATATAAGCGCTGCTGAACTGTAAGATTGCATATGGAAGAGTATATGATCCATTGGATGATGGACTCAGTTCTGTTTTGAATACTAACATGGGCATGGTTTTGTCATGAAATCTCTATAGTTGGAACCTAAACAAAGTCTAATTAGAAATCTCAATCCCTTAGTTTTGTGTTGTATACAGTGTTGTCAAAATTATACGATATGCGATACATGTCGTATCGTATAGGAAAAGATATCATTATAACAAAATTGAACTTTTACGACTTACGATGAATGCCGTAAAAACTCTTTCACAGGATGCACACAAATGTCGTTATATGACATGATTTACGACATGTGAGTAAAGTTGTAAAGAGTAATAAATTAAACATTAATGGCATACTTTGTATGTCATATAAAATTTTTTACGACATTTTTTTTCATGCCATAAATCATTATACTTTTCATGGCATAATGTTGCATGCCGTAGAAGGTTGTTTTTAATATATTTATGACGTACTATGCGTGCCATATATAATCTTTTATGACATTTTCATGCATGTCATAAATCATTATACTTTTTACGATATAATTTTATATACCATAGAATGTATTTTTAATATTATATATATATATATACAGAGTGAGAGAGAGAGAGAGAGAGAGAGAGAGAGAGACAGAGAGATAGAGAGAGAGACAGAGAGAGGAAAAATTATGAGAGTGAAAATAAATTTTTTTAAATTTTTTTTTCTAGTAAGAATTTTCACTACATACTAATGCATGCCGTGCAAAATTATGATATATTATAACGTAAAATGCATGTCATTTTAAGTATAAATATTTCACGGCATATTTTTGCAAGCCGTGAAAGTATATAAATTATTTTTATATTAAAAAAAATGGGCAAATTACATATACCCCCCTCGAGATTTGACTAAATTACAGATACCCCCTGAGGTTTTGGAAATTACGAATTCCCCCATGAATGCTATATTTGCATAAGAAATTAGGGGGTAATTTGTTATGAAATATAAACCTCAGGGGGTAAATTGTTATGAAAATACAAACCTCAGGGGGCGGGATGTAATTTCCGAAACCTCAGGGGGTATCTGTAATTTAGCCAAACCTCGAGGGGGGTATATGTAATTTGCCCAAAAAAAATCTAGATTGTAACTAGAATATCTAGTTTATTGGGAAAAAAAAAAAATTTCTCATATCTACTAGAAATTTATAAATATTTAAGAACATCTAGAATTTTTTTTATGTTATTTATAATTAAAATATAATTTCTTTAGAGAATGAGAGGGTTTGGGACAAAAACAAGTATGGATCTAGAATGAGAGTGTGTGTGGCGTAAATTTTTAAATAATTTTTTTTTTACTTTTTAAATTCAAATAATTTACATATACTTAGAAGGAAAATATTTTTTAATTTTCTAAAAAAATCACTAAATTCAAAAAAAAAAAAAATTAAATATTTTACAACATGAAATGTATTTTGTCTTAAGTGCGAATATTTTATAACATATTTATCTATGCCATGAAAATATATATTTTTTACGGCATACTTTTGCATGTCATAAAAAAATCGGATTGGATTATTTTTTTTTGGTAGAAGTTTTCGTGACGTTCATTAGCACATGTCGTGTAAAGTTATAATATTTTACAACATAAAATTTATGTCATCTTAAGTACAAATATTTTATGACATATTTTCGTAAGTCTTACAAACATACATTCATTTTTTACGGTTGGGTTGGGTGTGTTTTGAAACAAATGGTTGCTGCCCAAATTTTGGTTTCTTCGCTCGAGCGAAGCTTTTGTCGCTCAAGCGAGCATTGGGTTTTAGTTTCTTTTCTCGAGCCAAGGTTCCTTCGCTCGAGCGAGAATTCTTGCGCTCGAGCATGCGTCTGCGTCTCTTTTTGATCTGAAGGCTGTGTTTTTTCACTCGAGCGAGCTTTCCTTAATTGACATTATTGTAAGAGGGGTTCTCCATGTTTGAGCTTAATATGTATGTGAGACTTGAAATTGGAATTGTTTGTGTAATATGAGTGAAATTTGGCCTTGGGGGCAACATTTAAGAATAGGGAGTTTAAGCCCTAATTGAAATTTAACAATTAATTTGTTTAATTAATTTGGGAAATTATGGAAATATGAAATTGAGTTGAGAATTATGAAATTGGAAAAACATGGGATTGAATGGTGTAGTTGGATTAGTTAATCACTCACCTATTAAAATGTTAATAATTTACCTATTTGATAGATTTATTATCTGTTTAGAAATAACTGTTTTGGGGTATCGGTGGAGGATAGTCTTGATTGTTGTAGACACTGCATGATGATTAGGTGAATTGAAACTAATCACTTGAATTATGTCATTGCATATGACGGTTGAATTAACACATTGAATATGTCCCTGGATTGATCATTGTATATGATAAAGCGTTTAAATACATTGCATATGTATCTTGTTTGGGAGGAGATAGGGGATACACTCCATGGTTTGGGGAGGAGATATGGGATGTACTCCCAAACCTGTCTGGGAGGAGATAGGGGATGGACTTCATTGATAACTAAGTTGGCCGGAGTGTCCAGGGTGAAAGTCCCGAAATCTTAATTACGTTTGTATAACGTAGATGATTGAAGTATTGAGGTGCTAATGATATGAGTTGTAGTCTCATTTTGAATTAATGATGATTGAAGTGTTAATAATATGAGTTGTAGTCTTATTTTGAATTGATTATGCTTGAAGTGTTGATAGTATGAGTTGTAGTCTCGTTTTGAACTGTTCGGTTAAACAATGAACTATATCTATAAATTGATTTGGATAATGAAACGAAAAGGGATTGAAATGTGATTGTGAATATGGATTGGTTATGGAAGAGATGTACGTTGGTTTTATGAGTTAAACATTTATCAAATACTAATGTTTTAGTTATTTCTCATATTTGGTTTAGCGTATCCCTACTGGGCTTTGGCTCACCCTATATGGGACATCATTTTTAGGTACAGGTGATATGCCGCCTCCAAGGATGTAGCTTGGAAGGTTTAGAAGCTAAAGGCTTATTTATTTATTTTTTTTGTAGTTATCATTTGTATTACATATAATTCAAGCCAAGGGCTTAATATGTTTAGAGTTAGAACTCTCTTTTGTTGAAACCAAGTGTTGACTTGGAAAGTTGTAAGCCCATAGGACATTTACTTTTGTTGTCAACATGTAATACCTTTTATAAGAAATACTCTGATGAATGAATATGTTTTACTTTCTCATGCCTATGGATATTATAAATGATTGGTTTATGTATTTTTTTGAGGGCGTTACAATAAATACACGAATTAATGACTTATATGGTATGTATGCTGTTATTGACAAAACATTAACGACTTGAAAAAAAAAAATGTCGTAGAATGTACAAACTACGACATGCATTTAATGTATGCCGTAAACATGATGCCGTAAATAGTTAGTTTTGTTGTAGTATATGTATCACAAACTCGTAGTCTCATATTGTTTGTGACTTGAATCACGAGATATGTTTTTGTATCATATTGAGGTTCAACTCGTATTGCATGATTAATTAAGTTTTATATTCTTCTTCACTTTTGGCCTCATTAGCTACTTTTTATTGGAACAATCTTCTGTGTAAAATAAATAAGTTGAAACCAAATCAAACAAATAAAATAAATTACTTATAGAATTTATTTACTGAACCGAATAAATAATTAAAAGATTAAGTCGAGTGTATGACACTCTGTCCTTAAGACAGATTCGCTTCGCTACGGTGCTTACGTATAAAAGGCGTCTATCCCCCAAAATACAATGATCTTCACAAATTGTAGTAGCACTCCAAACAATTTGTACGGTGAACCAAACCTGTGTTCTATATTCTAAGAAATTTTCCTAAAATAATATGTAGAATATATATGCAAAAGAGCACAAAGGAAGGAAAGAAAACAGATTTTCGGAATGAAGAAAAATGCCGGAAGATGGTTTGTATTTATAAGGCCGAATAGGTTATTTTCAAACCTGAACAAGTGCAAGATCTATTTGGACCCATTTTGAATATGTTCAAATCTGCTTGGGCAGATTTAAATCTGTTTGGAAATAACTGAATCTGTAGAGTGTAAAACATGTTAAAAAATTGTTTGGACAGTTTAATCTATTGTGAAATTTGGACTTGGAAGAGGCACAATTTTTGGACAAAAAATTTGAATTAATTCAATTTTGAAATTCAAATAATTTCCTGCAAGAATTTGAAAAAATTTAAATAAATTTTTGTCCAAAAAATTAATGTTAGAACTGACTCGACCCACAACTCCCACCTGTGCCCGGCACGCCTCGGCTCGGCTCGGCTCGGTCAGCGGTAGCGCCGCGCGTGTGTGGTGGTTTGAGCCAAGGTTCAATTTGTCTATAACTTCTTCTTTCTACAAACTTAGGGTGCCCCTTGGGACCTAACTCAAGTGTTGCCACCTAGAACTTATATACACATAAGTTCTTTTAAGTTTCCAATGTGGGATACCCATTTCAAGAAAACCCACATTTTATTTCTTTAATAGTCTATTCCACGAACCAAAAAATGACGTCAACTTTCTATTCACTCATAAATGGTTTTAACGAATCGTCTTCACCGTGTGACTTGCCATGTAGTAAGGAACACATCACCTTTTTGGACCCACTCTAAAAGAAGTGTGGGACCCACTCAATTTTGGGCTCAAAGTTGGTCGAAAATAAGCCTATAAATCCAAAATTCCAACAATCCCCCACATAAATGGAATTTGACGGAGAGAAAATGCAACAACATGATCTAATTACAGAGAATACAAAATTTGGAAATATTCTGCAAATGATAGGTAGCTTTTGGCTTCGAACCTTCTTTTGTGAGACACTATCGGATTTACTAGCTCACCAGTGAACATGATATCTTGAACTGTTCAGCCATTTGTGTAAACCAAGACAATAGAACTCACATAGTATATTGCCAAACACAGTTTAGTTCTCACTATTGTGTTCATTTTGGCCCTAAACAACCTGGTCTTTCATGAGTGCTCTAGAGAATTGTAGCCCTTCACAAATCTCATAAGACCGGCCCAGTTCACACTCATATAGGTGATTTTTATGAAGAGTATCCTGCTATACTCTACTTGGTATACCTAGATACAAGAATCATTAAAAGTATTACCTAACTTAAAACGCTGCAAATATCACTATTTCATTATAGAACTGGGTAAGTGTTTAGCTTCCTAGTGATCTTTATGAGTCATACACAACTCGATTGTCCTTTTAACCTAGATCTTGGGATCTCCAATCAATTAGGATGGGTTGCCATTGTGGTAACTCTTATTTTATAGGCTTAAGTCCCATTCCCTTCGATGAATTCTCAACTAACTCTTTTGTTAACCTTTTGGTTAGTGGATCCGTTATGTTGTCTTTAGACTTCACATATTCAATGAAAATAGTTCCATTAAAGAGTAGTTGTCTCACGGTGTTATGTCGACGACGAATGTGTCGTGACTTACCATTATACATATGACTCCGTGCTCTACCAATTGCTGATTGACTATCACAAGTTTGCATATAGCAGGCACCGGTTTTGGCTACATTGGAATATCTTCAAGGAAGTGACGAAGCCATTCTGCTTCTTCCCGAGCTTTATCTAAAGCTATAAATTTTGATTCCATAGTAAACCTAACAATGCAATTCTATTTGGAAGATTTCCAAGATACAGCAGCACCACCAAGAGTAAAGACATATCCACTGGTGGCTTTTGAGTCTCTAGTATCCGATATCCAGTTTGCATCACAATATTCTTCAAGTACTGCTGGATATCTAATATAATTTAGCTTAATGTTACGAGTAAATCGGAGGTATCTAAGAACCCTTATAATAGTTTTCCAATGTTCTACTCTTAGATTATTGATATATTTACTTAATTTACTTATTGCATAGGCTATATCTGGGCGAGGGCAATTCATCAAATACATTAAGCTTCCAATAATTTGGGTATACTCTAATTGAGAAATACTTTCTGGTACATTCTTAGAAAGAAACAAATTGACATCCACAAGTGTTCTAGCAAGATGATGATCATCTTTGCTAAATTTGTCAGGTATTTTCTCAATGTAATGTGATTGTGACAAAGCATAACCTTTTGATGTTTTGGTAATTTTCATACCAAGAATTACATCAGCAATCCCCATGTCTTTCGTGTCAAAATGTTTATTCAATATTTTCTTGGTAGTTTTAATCCTGTCATTATTACTACCAATGATGAGCATATCATCCACATAAAGACATATTATAACATAACCGTTGTTTGTGTTTTTAATATAAACACATTTGTCACATTCATTAATTTTGAATCCACTTGACATCATTGCCTTGTCAAATTTCTCATGCCATTGCTTTGGTGCTTATTTTAAACCATATAATGATTTAACCAATTTACACACTTTCTTTTCTTTCCCTGGAACAGAAAATCATTCTGGTTGTTCCATGTAAATTTCTTCATCTAACTCACTATTTAAGAAAGTGGTTTTAACATCCATTTGATGAATTTCTAGATTGTATAAAGATGCAATGGCAATTAGCATTCTAATGGATGTTATTCTAGTAACTGGTAAGTATGTGTTAAAATAAACAAAACCTTCTTTTTGTCTATATCCTTTGACCACAAGTTTTGCTTTGTATTTGTCAATTGATCCATCCGCTTTCATTTTTCTTTTGAAAATCCACTTGTACCCAAGAGGTTTACAACTTGGTGGTAAGTCCACTAATTCTTAAGTGTGATTTTGCAAGATGGATTCAACTTCGCTATTTACAACTTTTTTTCATAAAGGAGCTTCAGGACTGGACATAGCTTCTTTGAAAGTTAAAGGCTCATTTTCTAACAAAAAAGTTAGAAAATCTGAATCAAAAGATTTTGAGATTCTAGCATGTTTACTACGCCTAGGTTCCTCTTCTTTATTTTGATCTATCTCTTCCTCTTCCTCTTGTTCTTGATTATGACTAGTAATAGTATCATAAGATCTTTTATTAGTATTAGTCTCTTGTCCAGTCTTGTTTGGAAATATACGTTCAAAGAACGATGCATTCCAAGATTCAATAATAATATTTATATGCATTTCAGAATGTTCTGACTTATGAATCAAAAATCGATATGCACTACTATTCCTGGCATAATCAATGAAAATGCAATCAACGGTTTTAGGACCTATCTTAGTCTTTTTAGGACTAGGAATAGCCAATTTAGCCAAAACCCCCACATTTTTAAGTATTTGTTGGATGATGCTTTCCCATGCCACATTTCATAAGGTGTTTGTTTCACTTTCTTCCGGGTTACTTTATTAAGTATATAATTAGCGGAAAGTATTACTTCCCCTCATAAGTTCTGAGGTAATCCAGAACTTATTAACATGACATTTGTCATTTTCTTTAAAGTCCTATTTTTTCTTTCAGCAATTTCATTTTGCTGAGGTGAGTAAGGAGCGGTGGTTTGATGAATTATTATATGTTCTTTACAAAATTCACCAAAAGGTGATTTATATTCAACACCTCTATCACTTCTAAGTTTCTTAATTTTCTTACCAAGTTGATTTTCAACTTCATTTTTAGTTCGAATTAAATAAACATAACTATATCTAGTACAGTCATCTATGAAAGTGATAAAATATTTTTCCCACCTCTAGTTTGAATTGATTTAAAATCACAAATTTCACTATGAATTAATTCAAGTGGTTTCGTATTTCTTTCAATTAAATGAAAAGGAGTTTTGGATAATTTTGCCGCAACACAAATTTCACATTTATGATTTGAATCAATGTCAAATTTAGGTAAACATTCCATTTTAATTACTCTACACAAAGATTCATAATTAACATGTCCTAATTTACCATGTCACAAATTTGAAGACTCAAGCAAGTAAAAAGAAGATGTATTTTTATTAATAACTGATGGTACAGTGGTCATTACATTCATCTTGAAAAGGCCATAAGACATATAACCTTTTCATACATATATCCCATTATTAGTAAGTACAAATTTATCACTCTCAAACACTAGCCTAAATCCATTTTTACTTAACAGAGATCCGGAGACTAGATTCTTGTGAATGTCCGGTATATACAACACATTGTTAAAAGTGAGTTCCTCTCCATATGTCATTTTTAAAATAATCTTTTCTTGTCCTCAACTTTAGAAGTATAAGAGTTGCCCATGAAAAGTTGTTCACTGTTGTCCACTATAGAATAAGATGTGAACATCTTTTTGTCGGCACAGATACGGTGAGTAGCACCAGTGTCCACCCACCATTCTTTAGGATTTCCGACAAGGTTTGTCTCAGAAATAACTGCAGAAAGATTTATGTCCTTAACATCATTGGAAATTTTGTCTATTTCGATCATATGGGCTTCAGCAAACTTGCTACGGCAATTTTTGGCCCGATATCCCTCTTTGTCACAGATGTAACATTTGCCATTAAGCTTGTACTTTTTAGTTTCTCCTCATTTAGAGCCTTGTGAGGAACTTTCTCCACAAAACTTATGTTTCTTGGATTTTGGAGCATGTTCCACCACACTTACCTTTGACTTTATTGGATGCTTACCAGCCCGATTCTCTGAATTGCGGTTGTCTTCCTCAATCCTCAGACGCACAATTAATTCCTCCAAAGTCATTTCTCTGCGCTTGTGTTTGAGGTAGTTCTTGAATTCCTTTCAGTCTTGTAGCAATTTTTCAATTAGGCAGCAACTTGGAAGGATTCATTAAAAGGCATGTTTTCTGCATAAATGTCATGGAGAATGAGTTAGAGATCTTGAACTTGACTGATCACAGTCTTAGAATCAACTATCACAAAATCCAAGAATTTGCCAACTACAAATTACTTTGAACCATCAGCTTCTATTTTGTACTTTTTCTCCAAAGACTCCCAAAGTTCCTTTGCCGTTTTGATAAGACTGTAGACATTGTATAATGTGTTGTCAAGTCTGTTCAAGACGTAGTTTCGGCAAAGGAAATCAGCATGTTTCCAGGCATCGACCGCAACAACTATTTGTCGATCGGTTTCATCCTCTTTTAGAGTAGGAGCATCTTCACGGAGAAAATGTGCCAGGTTTTTTTTTTTTTTTTTTGAAAATGTGCCAGGTTGAGAGTAGTAAGATAGAACAACATTTTCTGCTGCCATGTTTTAAAATCAATTCATGAAAACTTCTCTGACTTTTCACCGTGATTGACTGGCATAGTCACAACAGGAGGAGAGGTTAGAGTAATTGCAGCCAGCAATTGCAGCCACCATACCAGTATTTGTTTGAGTATTAGTTTGACCTGTTTCAGTAGCCATGAATTCTAGATTATAAAATAAAATTATAATTAGAATTTTATACTACACAAAAAATTTAAAACAAAATTACAGAATTTAATTTTGTAAAAAATAAAAGAGACAAGAATTATAACTTTTATTTCCGATTATTTTGAAAATAAAATAAAATCTTATTTACCAAATTAATTTCACATAGAAAATTAAATTTCTGTAACACTTCAAAAATTAAAATACTGAAATAGAATTTTAATTAATGAAAACTCAGAAATTATTTTTGAAAATCAAAATTAATTTCTGACCAACTTCACAAATAAATATTCTAAATTATTAATGACTACCAGTATATTATTACTAGTTGTCAAAGAAAATAAATAATATATTACTACTGTTTGTCAAATAGTATATTACTACTATTTGTTTATCCAACCATAATATAATTTTGTAAAACTACAGAAAATAATTTCTGTACGAAGAAAATGAAACAATCGAAAAATTCTGTATAAATAGAATAATTCGAATATGTCTTAAGATTGTTGGAACAATCTTCTATGTAAAATAAACAAGTTGAAACCAAATCAAACAAATAAAATAAATTACTTATAAAATTTATTTACCGAACCAAATAAATAATTAAAAGATCAAGTCAAGTGTGTAACACTCTATCCTTAAGACAGATTCGCCCCGCTACGGTGCTTACGAATAAAATGCGTCTATCTCCTAGGATACAATGATGTTCATAAATTGCAGTAGCACTCCAAACAATTTGTACGGCAAACCAAACCTGTGTTCTATACTCTCAGAATTTTTTTTAAAATAATATGTAGAATATATATGCAAAAGAGCATGAAAGAAGGGAAGAAAATAGATTTTTGGAATGAAGAAAAATGCTGGAAGATGGTTTGTATCTATAGGGTCGAACAGGTATGTTTTCAAACTTGAACAGGTATGATTTCAAACTGGAACATGTGCAAGATATATTTGAACCTAGTTTGAATATGTTCAAATCTGCCTGGGCAAATTTAAATCTGTTTGGGAATAACTGAATCTGTCTAGTGCAAAATAGGTTAAAAAACTGTTTGGACAGTTCAATCTGTTGTGGAATTTGAACTTGGAAGAGGTACAATTTTTGAACAAAAAACTTGAATTCAAATTTGAATTAATTGAATTTTGAAATTCAAATAATTTCCTGCAAGAATTTGAAAAAATTCAAATAAATTTTTGTCAAAAAAATTAATGTTAGAATTGACTTGACCCACAACCCCCATCTGAGCCCGGCACGGCTCGGCTCGGCTCGGCTCAGCCGTCAGCGTCGGCGCGCGTGTGGTGGTTTGAACCAAGGTTCAATTTGTCCATAACTCCTCTCTCTACAAACTTAGGGTGCCCCTTGGGGCCGAACCCAAGTGTTGCTACCTAGAACTTATATACACACATAAGTTCTCTTAAGTTTCCAACGTGGGATACTCATTTCAAAGGAAGGGTAAACTGCCAATAGGTCCTAATAGTTGAACAAAATTCTCATTAAGTTCTATTGAAAATAAGTCTTGGTAAAATTGTCGCTAAAAATAATTTTTTGTGACAATTTTTTTTATATATGTCGTTAAAAAATGACAATTAGTGACTTTTTTTGTCATGATTTTTATAAATTGTCGCTAAAACTTACAATTAGTGACTTTTTTTATGACATTTTTTTCATAGGACCTATTAGATAATAAGTCCACTTATTCGGATCTACATGTAAGTACCCCTTCAAGGAAACCCACATTTTATTTCTTTAATAGTTTATTTCATGAATCCGAAAACGGCGTCAACTTCTCGTTCACTCATAAATGATTTTGATGAACCGTCTTCACCGTGTGACTTATTATGCTGTAAGGAACACGTTACCTCTTAGGACCCACCCCAAAACACGTGTGGGACCCATTCAATTTTGGGCTCAAAATTGATCCAAAATAAGCCTATAAAACCATAATTCCAACACTTTTTTCACTATCAATCACATAGTTGACACTAGGGGTGCAACTCGGGCTGGTTCGGTCGGGTTAGAAAGTTGTCCAAGCCCAGCCCAAGTTGTGCTGAGACTTGCCCAAGCCCGCCCAAGCCCGAATTGTAACTTAAGGTTGTCTGCCCAAGCCCGACCCGAGCTAAACCAGAATTGCCCGAATTGTAAATGAATTTCAGTTTTTTTTTTTAATTTTTATTATTTTTTTATTATAGAAAATCATTAATACCATAAAAACAAATAATTTATATAATATAAGAGAGATGCCACTATAGTAGTCCTAATAATTTATGAGTGAAAATAAAAAGGAAAAAAGTAAGATTTTATGTTATTTGTATATATAATATATATTCAATATGATTTAAGAACATAAATTACTTTAATATCATGTAATGACTAATAATTTATATTTATATTTAATATTTTTATATATCTATATATGTATAATTCGGGTTTCGGGTTACTCGGGTTGTTTGACATATTTGCCCAAGCCTATCCAAATTTAATTCAGGCTTCTGAATTTTTGCCCAAGCCTGTATCGAATTTGAAAATATTTTATCCAAGCCCTAAAAAAATTCAGGCTGGGCTCAGGTTGCTCGGGTTGAGCCCGCCCAAGTTGCACCCCTAGTTGACGCTCATTTAACAGTTATGAACTATATTATAAAAAAATCTCATACAAAGAAGACCCAAATTCAAATAAACTTGCTAGAAAAATTGACTCCCATACTCCTTTTGCTACAAGAAAGTAAACTACTATCATGAATCTAATTTGATTGAATATATATCTTATTAACCAATTTGGTCATTGATTATATAATTTAGTAGCTTGTTTTTGCAATATATTTATATATTATATGAAAATACTTATTTTTTATTTATCTATATTTATATATGTTAATGTATCTTACGATACACGGTAGGATACGATATATGATATGTAAAAGTAATATAACGATACACGATACATATCACGATTCGATAATTAGTTGATGAACTATATTTTGTATGTTGTTAGACCACTAATTTGTGGTATGTGGATGACTTTGCACACATTCTTAGTAAGTAGTTATAGTTATAACTTATACGGAAATCCACAGTTTATGCATTGTTTTTTCTTTTTTTTTTCTTCCGTTCTCACTTTTTATTTTTTTTAGGTTATAAACTTGTAAATAGGCGTTCTCTTGTTTATTATTTTTATAACTCATCGAAACTGTGGCCAAGCTCATGGGTATCAACTGAATATAACCTAAACCTTGTTCAACTATATTTATCAGTCACATGGATATTTTTCCTTCTGCAATGGACCAAGTTGTGCCTATTTTAGATACCTGTAGAGATGACAACATGGTAGTTAAACCTAGAATAAAAATTTCAAGGTTGACTAGTATCATTTGTTTTGCTACTAGGACTGATGTACGAAATTGCTAGGAAACTCAAAATATTGTATGCTTTGTGGTGGGAAAAGGTTGTGAAAAGCTTGTGGATAATGTGGTTCTAAGTAAAAAGTATGGGGTTTGTAGACAAAGAAGAGTTGAAGTTGGTACATTTTTCAAATTATCAGTTTTCTTGATTTGCATGACTTTGTTGTGTTGATAGAGTTTTGTGCATTTAAAATATATATATATATATATATATCACCTATAAATGGCCATATATCTATAACCTAACTTGATGCATAATATGACCGAAGGACTCATATTGGAAACTGTTAGCAGGTATTTTAATATTATAATGTGTTATTTGTTGGTTTTTCTTTTCTTTTCCTCTTAGTCTCCTGTCTTATCCAAGTCTTGGTCTTGGTCCACCAAGATTTATCCTTTTCAAGTCCACCATGCTTATCCATCCAAAGCCTTACAAGATAAGGCCTTGCAAAACTTATCCATTAAGTCTTCCTAGTCTTGGTCTTTGTCTTGGTCTCCTCTTGCTTATCCAAGAGGTTAGTCACCAAGTCTCGGTCAAGTCCTTTTCTTATCCACCAAGATAGACTCTCCTATATATTGAGCTTAGGTCCTATCTAGAGGGACACAAGAGGTGAAGAAGTTTTGGGTTGCTTTGTTATGTCTAATGTGAGATTATTAGGCAAATAAAAAGGGTGTGTGATAAAGCTTTGGATTTAACCAATTGTGCAGTATTGGTGAATCATACGACTTAGTCAGGCTGTTGTATCCTGGGGGACAAGTCAAGGCTTTTTCTGCCTCACCAGTGTGAGGCTTTGCCTAACCGCAGAGGGCTTGAATCTCCTTAAAGAGAGCAAGTTTCCCGCGCCTCAGCCCTTATAGTAGTCATTGTAACTTTTATTACTTGTATTATCTAGTGTTTTATTTGTAAGTATCACCAACAGAAACCATTCTGATCAATCTAAAAATTACCAAACTACTAGTGACCTCTAACTAAATATAAGAAAATTGTTCTAGCAGCATAGATTCCAAAAACTATCTTAAAAAAACACTCAAATTGAACAATAACTTTTGTTAGAGAAAGTCCAATGCATGCTGATGTAGGACAACTGCAAGTATTACTCTTCTACAAATAGTGAGCCCAAATTTGATGTATAGCAGAAAAGTTGAGTTTTGGGCTATTTTAGTTGATTTTTATTTTATAAATATAGAGGTTATTTGGTCTTATATGGAGTAATAAAAGAGTAAAAAAACAGGAGAAGATTTTGGGGCCTGGAGTGGTTCTAGTTTCTGTGAGCAGTACCTGTGAATGGCCCTTTGCTGGTTTTATATTTTTCCGCAAGTTAGGGTGCCAGGGTTGAGGAACTATGATATTTGAGTGTTGAATAAGGGCTAATGAAGATGTGGTTTTGTGGATCTAGAGACCAAAAAAAATACTCATAGAATTAGGATGTAGGCATCACACCCAGATTTTCAAAGGCATCACCTAGGGAAGAGGGAATTGATCAACGCAATGCACATGAGGGCTCAATAGCTTCAACTCAAAATCGACTTTGTTGAATTAAAAGCATGCTTTATAGGGACATTGGAGAAATCCTACTCTTAATAGATTGTGACATATTTGGAAATTAAGGGTGTGTTTGGATTTTAAATATGTAAAGGGAAAGAAAGGAGAAGGGAAAGTGAATGAAATAGAAGCTAAATTACACTATAAATACTTACAATAATATTTAAAATTTATCTTCTATTTAACTCACATTATATTAAATTCAAATCTAAATTACATTTAATTTCTTTATTTTTTATTTTATAATGTTTTGGTATATAGCTTGAAAAATACTTTAAACTAAGGAGAAATTATTCAATACTCTTGGAACAATGCTCTATTATATTTACAGGTTAACACTTTAATATTTTGTCTTCTAAAACTCTTATGCAAAAGTAGTGGTTTTCATAATATAGAATAATAACTGCTCATTTAGAATACCACCTAAACTTGTTTCACGAGCATTAAATAATTTCTTATGAAGCAAAACTTATCAACTCATAGTTTGTGAAGAATGTGTTTATATGATGAAAATTAAATTGATAAAATGTCACATATATGAGTAAAATGAAATTCAACAATTGATTCCTGCCTTATTGATATAGCTTTTCTGCAAAATTTGTGTCTTTATTTGACAATTCAATCCAAATCGTCTAAAATTTGGGGTTACTGATGTCCTTAATGCACAAAGGTGATTGTTGGGGGTTTGTAAGAGTTGTTTTGGGCCTTTATTTTGATAATTTGAACAGATCAAATTTTATGAAATATTGAGAAAAATATATTTGTAAAAAATTAAGTTAATCTGATATCAAACTAAAGTGTTTGGGAACTTGGGTTGGGCTAAAATATCAATTAAATACAAAATATATCAAAATGGTCAATAACATAGAATATCACACCAAACTATAATCATTTTATATAATTTTTTTTCTTCACAATTATCAAATCAATTAAAACAAATAACTATAGCCACAAACACAAATTTTTTGGTCATACTAGGCGGTTCTTTGGGGTGCATTACAAAAGTGTACTTATGTGTCTTTTTATTTTTTTAGTAAAATAATATCTCTATTTTTTTATTTTTTTTTTAGGGAGATTGAAATCTCATATTTTGGATTTATAATCCATATAGTCACATATTTTTTCTTGTAATCCATTTAGTCTTTTTGGATATGTAACAACTCATTTGCCCACTACATTGGAGTGTCACATTTACAAAAAGTATACTAAAGAATTTTTTTGTGTCATATTATACCCGCTACGTTAAAATGTTACATTTGAAAAAATTACATTAAAGAGTTTTTAATTTTTTTTAGAGTGTCACATCATACCCGCTATATTGGAATGTCACATGTCAAGTTTGAAAAAAGTACTCTAAGAAGTTTTTAATTTTTTTAGACTGTCATATGATACCCGCCACATTTTCACGTTTGAGAAAAGTACAGTAAAGAGTTTTTAATTTTTTTTAGAGTTTCACTTCATACTCGTCATGTTGTCACGTCTGAGAAAAGTACACTAAGCCTCCGTTTGGGAAGTGAGTTGGCTTTTTGGCTTTTTGGCTTTTTTGGCTATTTTAGCCTGGGCTAAAAAGCTTGGTTTGGGAAGGACTTTTTGGCTTTTTGGCTTTTTTGACTTTTTTTGTGAGAGAAGAGTGTAATGATTATGGGTTGGATGTGATGTTTTGTTTTTTGTGGCTAAAATAGCCTATTTTGTCTTTTGTGGCTAAAATAGCCAAAAAAACCCACTTTAGTTCTTCTCAAACGGACCCTAAAGAGTTTTTTTTTTTTTGAAGTGTTACATCATACCCACCACGTTGCCACATTTGGAAAAAATATACTAAGAAGCTTTTAATTTTTTTGAAGTAAAAGTTTTTGAGTGTCACATCATATCTGTCACGTTGTCACATTTAGGAAAAGTACACTAAAGAGTTTAATTTTTTTGGAGTGTCACATCGGTACCTATCACATTGGAATATCACATCATACCTGTCACATTAATAAAATGGTATATCTGTCTACCAAAATACTACCAAAATAAAAAATAGGATTACACGGAAAGAAACTCTATACTAATATGACTTAACACATCAATAGAAAAAATTTAAGATTAATTAAAATACTTGTTTATGAGATTAAATTTATTGATAAATATTCCTTTTTTATATACAATTTTTTATAAAAAATTAAAACAAAAAATATTTATTTAAATCATCCAAAATAATTCTTAAAATAACGAAAAAGACAAAAGGGCAAATAAGCCAAGTTGCCAATCCAGACCCACCTATATATACTTGCGGCCGTGATAATAGCTCTCTCCTTTCTCTCCACATGTTTGAATATATGTATATTGAGTCTTTGACTTTTTATTAGTGTACAGATCTGAATCTATTTGTTTTTTCTAGTAGAAATTGAGTAATGGAGGAATAGATATATAATTCTGGCCCATTTTACCAATTAAAAAAAAATCATCTATTTTTTTTTTGAATTTTCTTGTTTTTAGTGATTTTTTTTTTTCAAAATTATGATAGAATTTTGTTGAGATGAATTTTAAAAGTATATTTTTTTTGAATTTTTTTTTTAAAAAATCACTAAAATGCAAATAAGCTAAAAAGATTGATTATTTTTGTTATTTTTGAATTGTTTTTAAAATAATTATAATTTTTTGGTTTATCTTGTTGAGCTGAATCTAGAAACTAAAGCACTTAATTTTTTTTTTTATAAAAAAGTTCACTACAATTAAAATAAGCCAAAAAAAGGGGCTAAAATTGTTGATATCTTACGTGTGATTTGCGAAATGGATTGAATTTTGATTTATATAATATATTTAAAAAAAAAAAATTTTGAGTGTTCATTGTCAAATGTGAATTGAAGGCGTCACATATTCTATCCTTGTGTCGATCGCAACTTTTTTGTTGTCAAACCCGGCAGCGAATATTGCTCTTTCCATTTATATACCAGCACATTTTGTAATCTGCTTCATTGAAAGGTTTCGTATCCAAATCTTCAAGATATAGAGGTATTTTGTAGAACATAGTATTCAGATTAAACCTTTTGAATTCAATTTTTTTTTCCCCTGCATTGATTTTTTTTTTTTTTTTGGTAATAAATTGTATTTTCTGAGAAAGACTCGACTCTGTTTGCTCTCTGGAAATGGAGAGAAAAAAGAAGAAAGGAAAACAGAAATCGAATTTGGGATGTGTTTTGGTTCAAAATTTCAATCTTGTTTTCATCTGAATCGTTTTCTCAGTAACAGAACATATACCAAACGCCTTCCTGTTGTGTTTTAGAAACAAGTAAACCATAAAGAGATGGTTTATGAACATTTTCTCAGAAACCAAACAAAATTTCAGTATCGTTTTCTGTTGTTGTGTTGGAAACACTAGCCTAGACAGTTATATCCCTTGTATGTAGACATTTTCCTTCATTTTCTCGGGAACCAAACACTCATTAAACTTTCTCTCTTTGTCCAGAGATGGGGTACGGCAACGATGGAGGAGGAGAGGGAATCAAGAGGAGAGGTTGCTCATTCTCAAAAGGCGATTTTCTCCCCGAAGAATCGTTCCAAAGTTGGGCCAACTACGGGAAGGCTCTGAAGCAAACTCCGGCGAGGCTGATGGACCGAGTCTTGACTCGGTCACTCGATTCGGCCGAGTTGGAAGTGAAGGCTCGGAGCAATAACGAGATGAAGAGGACTCTTACTTGGTGGGACCTCATGTGGTTCGGCATGGGTGCTGTGATCGGCGCCGGAATCTTCGTCCTCACTGGACTTGAGGCAAAAACCGTGGCCGGACCAGCCGTCGTCTTGTCCTACGTGGTCTCCGGCGTCTCCGCCTTGCTTTCTGTTTTCTGTTACACTGAGTTCGCCGTGGAGATCCCTGTTGCAGGTTTGCTATCTCACTTCTCACCTTCTTTTTAATTTTTTATACTTGAATTTTAAAAAATAAAATAAAAATTATGGTGTTATAAAAGTCATCAAATATATATATATATATTGCCTAACGTTTGGCAAAATTGAGAAGTAAACTTATTTTTTAAAAATTTTATGTCATTTTTTTATATAGTTTTTATGTCAACTTAAAAAAAAAATTACTAAACATGAAAAAAAAAAGTCAAATTTCATAAATTAAAAAAGCTTACAAGAATGAATTTATTTTTCCAATCTTTTAATTTATTTTTAAATACAAAAGTATAATCACTTAAGTCATCATTTAAAAAAAAAAAAAAATCACTTAAGATAAAAATAAGTTGCTCTGAAGCATCACAACAACACTATGGCAACATCCACTGTCACATCATTAGTGTTACCACTAATTAGTGGTCTCAATCATTTTCTATAAAAATAAGTAAGAATAGGCCTTGTTTAGGAATATAGTTTTTTTTTTTTGGGAGGGGTGGAGCGAAAGTCAATTTTTTTTAATTTTTTTTGGGTTAGATTAACATCTATATGGGAGTTAA
Organism: Camellia sinensis; assembly: GCF_055761805.1. Lineage (NCBI taxonomy): Eukaryota > Viridiplantae > Streptophyta > Magnoliopsida > Ericales > Theaceae > Camellia > Camellia sinensis. The sequence goes on along the minus strand of NC_138969.1, from coordinate 22,975,906 downwards.
ACTCCTCACTTTTGCAAAACACTAATTGTTTGTCTTATAATTCAACTCTTTCTAAATCCATGACTTTTTCCTTGGATTGTAATTAAAAAGTTAATATAAATTGTCAAATTATTCTTTTGGCATTTCGTACGTCTTTTATAAAAAATTAAAATATCATGAAAACAATCTATTCTCAGCTGAGTGTTAAAACAACCTAACTCCAAAACGAATCCTAAAAGATCATAGATAAAATTGGATGGACATTCAAGAGTGCCCTCTTAAGGGGTGTTCTTGAGGAATATAGATCCTGAGATTAGTTAGTCTAGTAATGTTAGAGGCTCACATTTTTAAGCTCATAAATTTATTTATAATTATAATGATGTAATAAAAGAGTTTGGCCTAATATAATTGATGTGTAACAAATTAAAAATTGATACATATTATATCATATCATTGTGATACAATTGTGAGAATTTGTGTGGGTCTTAAATATTTTCTTAGTTGCTCGATGTTTGCCCCAATTTAGTATTATTTATCATTTAACTTTTATGATTATCACATTTTAAATTATTAGTTACAAGAATTAAAATAATTATAAATTTGTTCACTTCAACTTTTGATAATTTGTTAAAAAAAAGATTTATCCTGTTTGCTTAAATAAGTGGTCACATAAATTTTTTATTATTATAATTAAAACAAAAGAATAACTTGAAAAAAAAAAACACTTTTTTTATTAATTAAACTGAAAAAATAATCCAAAATTCCAATAAAAAAAGATATGAATCATACTAAAAAATAGGCCATAAACCCGTTCAAATTCAAACTTATAATCTAATATTACGTAAGACGTCCAAATACGCCATAACGGTGAGAACGCAGTGGCTTTCCATTTTTTTTATCCAGACGAGCCCGCGTGAGATATGAATGTCTAACATGAAAAGTCCAACTTCCAAGTTTCACCAAACGTTCAAAGAGTCCCTATTCTCGCGTGCGAAATTCCCGGGTTTGGGTAGCATTACTCAATAATTAGCTATTTGATAAGAAAAATATTTTAGAGAGCTCTAATAAGTTGATCCCACTTATTGATGATGTGTTGCATGATTTTTTTTTCTTTAAAAATGCGTCCGATTCCCAATAAATCCCACCTCTAGTGAATCCTTTTTAGTGTTACGTGGCATTGTGAGATTGAAAGAAAAGAAAAAAAAAATTGATCAATGATAATGTGCCACGTCATTGGGGTCGGACCCCCACTGGGGGAATCCGGATCACCCGTCGCCTTCCCCTGTAGCATTCCCCTGTCGCCCCAAAAACGACGTCGTTTTGGGGGCAAATTTTCAAAAAAAAAAAAAAAAAGCAGAGAAAAGGGAGAAAGGAGAGGAAGAGGGAGAGGGAGGAAGGAGGGAGGAGGAGGAGGAGGCTGCGAGCTCGCCGTCCTCGTCCCTCGCCGCCGTCGCAGCCGTCGCAGCACCTCGTCGAAGCACCTACGACCGCCGTCGCCTCCGCCTCCGACCCGTCTCCACCTCCTCCTCCTCCTCCTCCTCCCCTGTATTTATGGCCCCCTCCAGTCCGGCCTTCCCCCCCTCCTCCTCCTCCTCCCTCCTCCCTCCTCCCTCCCTCTTCCTCTCCTTCCTCCCTCTTCTGCGTTTTTTTTTTTTGAAAATTCGCCCCCAAAACGACGTCGTTTTTGGGGGCGACAGGGGAAGGCGACCGACGATCCATTCCCCCCACTGGGGGTGTGAAGCAGAACTCTTTTTTCTTTTCTTTCTCTGTCACGTTAGTGGAGGGCTCCACCGGCATTAATGCCCTGAATCAGTTTTGATTTGATAATTTATAATTATTTTTTTTAAACTAAATTGTTTGGTTTCATTCCCAATCATAGCTAATTAGATCCTGCACGGTATTATTAGAGAGTTAGACATTTCTTTTTTAGATAGGACTGTAATCGGATAGAATCGTTTATAAACAGACTTAAATTCAATTTGTTAAGGATTCGTTTGAATTCGGTTTTTTAAATTTTTTTTGCGTTTAAATTTGAGCTCGTTAAATTTTTAATAAACAAGTTCAAATATTTTAAAACTCGACTCGTTAGCTGGCTCGTTTAATATTTATTATTTATATATTAAATAATGTAAAAATATATATAAAAAATAAAATAATTATGTTATTTATATATTTAAAAAATATAAATGTAAATTTTGACTTTTTTTAATAATGTTTATATATATTGTGTATATAATTGTATAATTAAAATTTTAATTGTAAACTTTAATCTCATGCGTAAGTATAAATTTATAAATTTTTTAACTCGTTAAGACTCGTGAACAGACTCGAGCTCGAATCCAGCCTAAGCCAACTTGGGTTGAGCTTGGTTTGTCAAATTTTTATTGAGTTCAAACTCATTAAAATCTTAATAAACAAACCCAAACATACTAAAATTCAGTTCGACTCGATTCATTTGTAACCCTACTCCCAACTAGAGAATTTATTGTAAGAGTATGTGTTTTTTCAAAGTTTGTTTCCAAAAATTGTATATATATATATTTGAAAAACAAAACATATTTTAATTTCAAAATATTTTTAATTTATTTCAAAACCATGTCTTTAATATTTTTATTATTTTTAAAATAATTTTTTACATAAATTTCAATATCAAACAAATACTATGAACACTTATTAGCATTTATTATTTAGGCCTATTTTGATGAGTAAGAAAAAAAAAATCACTTTTTTTATATTTTTTTTAAAACAATATATATTAAAAAAAATAAATAATGTAATTTAAATAACCCAATAAATTCAGAAGTGTGTTGGAAAGTTGGTAAAAAGTTGACTTTTGACTTTTTACCAAGTTTTTTAGCTTTTTGAAAAATGATTTGAGAAATTGGTAAAAAGCTGACTTTTGACTTTTTAGTTTAATATTTGTTTATAATGTCAAATCAAATTAAAATGACCAAAATATCCTTACCCAACATAAGAAATTTATTTTTTTATTTTTTTGTCATCGATCCCAATTTATAATTTCACACTTATATTTTTGATACTTTCCAAATTAATTTTGTTACATTTTTATCATTTGCATTTTTAAACATTTTAACAAAAACGTGATTTTTTTATTTTGATCCCCAAAACGGCACTCAGGCCAGCACATGTCTGTTTTGTTTTTGAGACAGTTCCACCACGTCTTTAAATTCAATGTCAGTAGTCAATTTTTGACAACCAATTCAAAGTCACACTTAGTTATACAAAAAAATTCAAAGTCACACTTAGTTATCCAAAAAAATTCAAAGTCACAATCGTAACCAAATGACATTGAATTGTATATATATATATATATATTCCTTAATATGATTTATTGACCTGTCTAAGCACTGTTTTTTGCTATCAAATTTAAGAATTTAAGAATATGGAGAAATTCTAATATATATTCATTCAAAAAGGAATTATCATATGTAACTTTAATTGTAATTAATTATTTTTATAATTATGATATTATTTTAATTATATTTTATATTATATTTTATTATGACATTTTTTTAATTATAATTCAAAAAATTAAAATTATGTCATTTTTATTTTTAATTATAAAGTATATATAATACATACCTATTGAATTGAAAGGTGTACATCATAGTATTTTCCAAGAATCTATTCTCTCTTTAGATGGGAAATTCACTTTTCTTAACTTGTCATCTCAATTTGAGAGAATGTTTGGATTTAATAAGTCCATTTGTTTGGACTTAGTAAGCTTATTTTGAAAGTGATTTTGGTGTTTCAAATCATTTCCTTTTTAGGATTCGTTGAATAAAATTTAAAATGATTAGACATCGGTAGCTATATGTTTAAATCATATTTATTTTTTAAAAAATAGACGATAAATATAATTTCAAGAATAGCTATATATTTCTTACAATACAAATTTGATTCAAATATATAACTATCGATAACTAATCATTTTAATTTTTTACATGAATATTTTACTTAAGAAGTCTTTAAAAATGAACGGTTCAGATTACTGAAGTCGGTTCTAAAAATAGACTTATCAAACTTAGCCTCCGTTTGGGAAGTGGGTTGACTTTTTGACTTTTTGGATTTTTTGGCTATTTTAGCCTGGGCTTAAAAGCTTGGTTTGGGAAGGACTTTTTGGCTTTTTTGAGTTTTTTTGTGAGAGAAGAATGTAATGATTATGGATTGGATGTGATGTTTTGTTTGTTATGGCTAAAATAGCTTATTTTGTTTTTTATGACTAAAATAGTCAAAAAAACCTGCAAACCCACTTGCCAAACACAGGCTTAAACATTTTCTAAAATTGAGATGATCAAATATGAAAGAAGTCCAACGTGAGAGAATATTCTATAAAGCTTATTTTAGGGTCTATTTTCACAATTCGATCCATTAGAATAAATGTTTGAAAAAAATAAATTTTATCATCGAAGTGTGATAGATAAGCCCATAAAATGTCCAATATTTTACTCGAACTACACAGGAGGTGAACTTCGCATTTATATCATCCTTTGCATAAAAATAAAAATAATAATTAAAAAAAAACTATAATTAATAATAATTCTAGATAATATGAAAAATTAACTAAAATTTTACTATGAAAATGTTTAAAGATTCTGAATTTTTCCTTTTATGTATCTATCTTTTTCATCAATAAATATTGTTCAAAAAAATAAATGTTCAAAGATTCTTAATTTTTTATTTTTTGTGTTTGGTTATAATTTTTTTCTTTCATATTATTTGACATAAACTAGTGCACGCATTTAAATCATACCACCTCTCTAATTTTTTATATATTATTTTATAAAAAGTTAAAAAATATAGATTATTTTAAAAAACAATCTGGTAAAATTTTTCACCAGCTAGCCAAATGCAGGCATTGAAGTAGAATCTCTGAAATTTTCATTTTTACAGGTGGTTCATTCGCCTACTTAAGAGTAGAACTCGGCGACTTCGTAGCCTTCATAGCAGCCGGTAACATCCTCCTCGAATACGTGGTCAGTGGCGCCGCCGTAGCGCGTTCATGGACCTCATACTTCGCCACCCTCTGCAATCAAAAACCCGAAAACTTCCGCATCCACGCCAACGGCCTCGCCAACGGCTACAACGAGCTCGACCCCATCGCCATTGGCGTCCTCATCGCCATCTGCATCATCGCTGTCGTCAGCACCAAAGCCACTTCTCGCCTCAACTCCGTTGCTTCCGTCGTCCACATCATTATCATTGTCTTCATCATCATTGCCGGTCTCATCAAAGCTAATACGAAGAATTATGTTGATTTTGCGCCTTACGGTCCTCGCGGGGTGTTTCAGGCTTCGGCCGTGTTGTTTTTTGCTTATGTTGGGTTTGATGCTGTGTCGACGATGGCGGAGGAGACGAAGAACCCGGCGAGGGATATTCCAATTGGGCTTGTGGGATCGATGGTGATTACTACAACTGTGTATTGCTTGTTGGCTATTACTCTTTGCCTTATGCAACCGTATGCGTCGATTAATGCTGATGCTCCGTTTTCCGTGGCGTTCCAAGCTGTTGGGTGGGATTGGGCTAAATATATCGTTGCTGCCGGTGCACTCAAAGGTACTTTTTTTAAAAAAAAAATTATTTAAATTTAAACTCTTATAATAAATTGGGTTAATTACATTTAGATTATATAAATTATTAGCAAATATCATTTTATTTTTCATTTGCCTCTTTCTTTTTTCTTTTTAAATTTTTATTTAAAATCATAAACCAAACACAATCTTATGCAAATATACAGTCTGAAAAGGGTGGAATTGATATATTTTATAGTTGAGGAGTCAAAATAAACAAGTCTATAAATTAGGGATAAAGTGATATTTGCATCTAGGTGTAATTAATCCTAATAAAATTGCACAAATGAATTAAATTTAGAAAATGACTTGCAAATAAAATGTTACATAGAGCATGTGTTAATGGCAGTTTTAAAATTATGAGAATGACTGTTGGCTTCTTTTTTTTTTTAATGAATAAACTTGAAGAAGCCACAGCATTCTCTATTGAAAAAATATTGTACACAAATTAAACTTTAAAAACATAGAACAGTGGGATTGAAAATGATTAATTACACTTTGCTCCTCAACTAGAATGCCATTTTGGATTCTTTAACTATTAAAATTGTTTCATTTTCTCCTTCTGAAAAGTGGTTACGGTGACCATTGTTTTTGAAAGCTAAGGCAGTTCTAAAATATGAAGAACAAATTCATATTCAACAGTTGAAAGAAGGTAGTCTAGATAAACATGTAATAACTATTTTAATATTGTTGTTCTTTTCAAATGAAGTATAATATCTCTAAAATAAAACTCAATTTGCTCATAATATTTCTTGTAGAAAGAATATGAATTAGTGACGAATGGTAATTGCCAAAGAAAACAATATAAAATTTTTGAAAAAAGATTAATAGAAGGAAAATTTGATGGAGTGGTAACGAATTAGAATTATAAATAGCATGATTGTTAAAACTGTTTTTAATAATTTTGTTAATTTTGACAGGTATGACATCAGTGTTGCTGGTTGGAGCTGTGGGTCAAGCTCGCTATCTGACCCACATAGCCCGAACCCACATGATGCCACCATGGTTTGCCCTAGTGGATGCCAAAACCGGCACACCCGTAAACGCCACAGTATGCATGCTGGCTGCCACCGCAGTCATCGCCTTCTTCACCGACCTTGGCATCCTCTCAAACCTCCTCTCAATCTCCACCCTCTTCATCTTCATGCTAGTCGCCCTCGCCCTCCTCGTCCGCCGCTACTACGTGGCCGGTGTCACCACCCCAGCTGATCGCATCAAGCTCATCATCTGCCTCCTCCTCATCCTCGCCTCTTCCATCGCCACTTCAGTTTACTGGGCACTCTCCCAAAAGGGTTGGATTGGGTACTGCATTACAGCTCCCATTTGGGTTTTGGGTACAATTGGGCTCAGGGTTTTTGTTCCCATGGCAAGGCAAGCCAAGCTTTGGGGAGTCCCATTGGTACCATGGTTGCCTTCTGCATCGATCGCGATCAATATATTTCTCCTTGGGTCGATTGACAAGGACTCGTTTATCAGGTTTGCGATCTGGACTGTTTTTTTGTTGGCGTATTATTTCTTGTTTGGATTGCATGCTTCGTATGATACGGCGAAGAAGTATGAAGGGGGGGATTGGAGGAAGGTTGAGGAGGGGAACAAGGATGGTGGTGCTGTGGATAATCAAAGTTCTGAAGCAGTTCGTCCTGTTAGTAGCTTAGAAATGGTAGAATAGTTTGTTTGGGAGTTTGATGTGTTGAATGTTATGTGCAAAGCAAAAGTGTTTTCTTTGTTTTAATCATTTTATGTTTTATATTTTATATTTTCTGAATGTATCTAGTTTTTACATACATGGTGGGAAAGTTTAGTTCCATTAATAATTGAAAGAGTTTCAATCGTTTGGGGTTTGTTTTCTCAATGCAATTTTGTTAAATTTTTATTCTTTTTCCTTTTATTTGTAGTGAATTTTAAATGTTGTTTGGGATCTCCCAAATTTAAACGACCTCTTTTTTTAATTTTTTTTTAGTGATTTTTTTTTTTTTCTAAATTATGACATTTTTTTTAATTTCTTGGTCCGTCTTGTGTAGATAAATCTAAAAGTAAAAAAATTACAAATATTTTATAAAAAATGAAAAGGCTAAAATAAGATTAAAAAAATCACTATTTCTTACTTATTTTTGTCTTTACTGAAATTTTATAAAATTTTTTAAAATTTTTTTTGATTCATCAAGTGTAATTTAAAAACCTAAATTTTAAATTTAAAAATAAAAAATCACCAAAAAAAAAAGAAAGAAAGCAAATCTTTATTTAAACTTTCACCAAATCTTTTTTTTTTTAAAAAAAAAAGCTCACCAAATTTAGAATTATATTATGGGTTGGACTGGGGTTGCTAGGTTGGGCTCAGGGTTGGACACTGGCCCACAGGTTGACCCAACCCAATCTTATTTTTTCAGAGTTTGGGATTAGTATTTTGGGTCATAGAGCCGAGTTGGGTTTGAGTTTGAGAGATGAGTATTTTGGTTTGAGTTTGGGAGATGAGTTTTAGAGATAAAAAGTACGAAAAATTATTTGGTTTGATTTTTTTCAAAAGATGTTTTGAAAAATTATTTTGAGAGAGAGTTTTGGAAAAAGTGATTGATTTGATGTGTATGAGAGAGAGATTTGTTTGGAAAACTTGTAAACCAAACAAGTTTTGAGAAATTTTTTTAGAAAAACTTGTTTGGTTTGATTACTTTTGAAAACTTATTTATAAAGAATTTTTCTCAAAAATTTTTGAGAAACACAAACCAAACAAGGCCTCAATTTTTCGGTTAGACTTGGAATTTTTGGTTTTTGGGCTAGCTCAGCATGCTAATAAAATATTTATTTACTTTTAAATATATTTTTATAAACTATTTATGTTGTTTAGTGCATATTCCTTATAAACTATGTGCTTGTAGAACAAACTACGCTCCGTTTATTTTCAGAGATAAAAAGGAGAGGATTCATAGTGAGGGGATTAATAGTGAGGGGATTGATAGTAAATGATTAATAGTAAGGAATTGTTAAATTATTTTTATATAAAATAATAAAACAAATTAAAAAATATAAAAAATTAAACATTATATTTTAAAAAAAATTCTCAATATATAAAAAATAAAAAAATATAAAAAAATTATAATCCTCTCACTATTTTTCTAATATCATCTCTACCCCTTCCTTACCAATCCCCCTTCCAAGGGGACTACTAATACCAAGGAATTAATAGTCCCCTTTCTATCTCTCAAAACAAACACCCCATTAGTAATACCAAGGGATTAGTAATCTCAATCTCCTCCCTATAACTCCAAACAAACGGGGCCTAGGGGTGTTAAAAAAAATAGACGGAATCGGTAAATAGATTCAATTCTGTCTAAATCACCGATTTAATTTAATTTTTATTGGCTCCTATTCTAATTCTAATTTTAAAAATGGTGGAATCATTTAAATCAGTCTAGTTACTGATTTTAAGACTTTGGTTATGGTTTCAAATCATACTGACATATTTATTTATTATTTTTTATGTGTAAAAATTAAAATATAAAAAGTCTCTTATAGGATATGAACACTAAGGCCAAGTTTGGCATGTCTCCAAAAAGTCAAAAAATTACTCAAAAAGTTAAAAAGTTATCACTATTCACCAAAAAAAATAAAAAATAAAAAATTAATTTTCCACAGTTGAGTACAGCTCAGAATCTGTAAAGTTCAGCTCCATTGATGCGTTTGTTAAGAAAAATTGCATAGTTTGGATGCAATTTTCACACACTGCTGTTCGGCCGGTAGGGGCCTATCACGGGTCCCGTTTTGATAATCTGAACCGTTGAAAGTGTAGAACTCGTCGAGTACTATATGTTTGTAAAAAACCACACTGATCAGATATCGATAACTACATGATCAAATCAGTTTTGTATAAAAAAAAATAGATGGTGTTATAATTAACCATTGAAAAAAACAAATATGATCAGATAGCTATCGATATCCGAACAACGTGGTTTTTTATAGGCATATAGTACTCGACGAGTTTTACACATTGCACGGTTCAGCTTATCAAAATAGGACCCGTGATGGCCCCCACGGGCCGAACAAATCCGTCCAGTGCAAGGCCCGAAAAGTAGCCAATCATTTTTTAACATCAATTCAACTACTCAGCAAGTACGGTTGCACAACTCTCAATCTTAATCTTCCCCTACACAATAATTTATACAATTTTTTAATACATATTTTTTCATAAAAAGTCAAAAAGTTAATCCAAACAACCATATTTTTTGCCTCAACTTTTTAGTCCAAAAAGTCAAAAAGTGCACTTATTTAAGACACCCCAAACAACCCCTAACTTTCATTGTGAAATTGATAAACTCTAATCAAATTAACTAACCTCCGTTTGGGAAGAGCTTTTGTGGCTATTTTAGTCACAAAAGACAAAATAGACTATTTTAACCATAACAAACAAAAAAATCACATCCAATCCATAATCATTACACTATTTTCTCACAAAAAAATTCAAAAAAACCAAAAAGCTCTTCCCAAACCAAGCTTTTTAACCCAAGCTAAAATAACTAAAAAAGTCAAAAAATTAACCCACTTCTCAAACGGAGGCTTAATTATTGTTAGTTTGTTTATTAACATATAATATATATCATATTTATTGTAATATAAAATTCCTAAAATCGAATCGAACTAAATTGGTTTTTATAATTTTGTTCTGATCTGGTTCCATAATTAAATTTTTATAAAAAAAATAAGCTGATAATTTAATTGAAAATAAATAAAAAAATTAAAGTTGATAAAATTAAAATCTAAAAGTTTATTTTGTCATAAGAGTTCAAGCTTGAATTTTTTTTAATAATTTTCCTTAATAATAATAATAATTATTATTATTATTACAAAATAGCAAAGAAAAAAGAAAATAAAATGACAAAAGAAAGAAAAAGAAAACGGCATAAAGTGGGCCCCGTTTTCGGGAGGAAGGTAATTCAATCATCTTTTCATTTCATTTCTAAACTTTAAATTTCATTGGTGTACTCTTATTTATTTATTCATCTCAGTTCATATGTTTCAATTGAAAATAATTTATTCAAATCAGTTAGAGTTAAAGCCTAATTTGATACGTAAAAAAAGGTTATTTTCAAAATTTAAACATTCAATCAAACACTCAACTGAGTGATGGAGAATAATAATAATAATAATAATAATAATATTAGTTACAGAATATGTTCATTGAACTTTTTCTATTTAACAATCTTTAGAAGCGATGATTTAAATTCATGTTTGTTACACGTCATACTATCTAAGGGTTTGGTTGGTTCATTTAAATTTGGACTTGGTAATCCATTTTTTCTTTTCCCTTCAAACTAGAATGCCTTGAAGTAATATCTATAAATGTTGGATTGTATATGGATTTAACTCTACATATTTGACACTAGCTTGGCAATGGATGTGCTGGTTTCTGTTCTGAAATCAGATTCATCAATTGGATCTCCCAAATTTGGCTGTTTTGATTACTTGGTTGGACTATGCTTATGAGGGAAAGATGAAAGAGGATGCTAGAATTGATAAATGGTCATCTAGAGATGCTTGCATGATTGATGAAATTAGGGGTTATTAGGCAAGGCTGGTCATGAATTATGATATGGAGTGCTGGCCAATCAGCAACATGGGAAAGCTAAAGCCAAAAACATGCACAGTTGTGAGATGAATGATGTAGCTTAATTGGGGGCAAGATGTAAGAGAATTTAAAGGCCTAAAAGTGCTATGGTGAGGATGAAGTTAGATTTCTATTGCATGCACTAAAGAAAAGCCTGAAGGAACATGAATCAAGGTTGCAAGAGAATAAGATTTTATGAGAGAAAATATGGTCTAGATAAAGCAGGATATGTTTATCTTAAAAAGGTGACGATATAGGAGCTGCTGAACTGTAAGATTGGATATGGAAGAGTATATGAGCCATTGGATGATGGACTTAGTTCTGCTTTGAATACTAAAATGGGCATGGCTTTGGCATGAAGTCTGCATAGTTGGAACCTAAACAAAGTCTAATTAGAAGTCAATCCCTTAGTTTTGTGTTGTATACAATGTTGTCAAAATTGTACAATACGCAATACATATCGTATCATATGGAAAAATATACATATCGCGAACTCGTATTGCTGGTGACTTTAATCGCGACATATGTTTTTGTATCATATCAAGATTCAACTCATATCATACAATTAATTAAGTTTTACATTCTTCTTCACTTTTGGCCCCATTAGCCACTTTTTTCACTATTAATCACATAGTTGACACTCATTCAACAGTCATGAACTATATTATCAAAAAATCCCATACAAAGGAGACCCAAATTCAAATAAACTCACAAGAAAAATTGACTCCCATACTCCTTTTGCTACAAGAAAGTAAACTGCTATCATGAATGTAATTTGATTGATTTATATATATCTTATTGACTAATTTGGTCATTTATATGATTTAGTAGCTTATTTTTGCAATATATTTATATATTATATGAAAATACTTATTTTTTTAATCTATATTTATATACGTTAATGTATCTTACGATACACAATACGATCCGATACATGATACGTAAAAGTGATATAACGATACACAATACGTATCACGATTCGACAACACTAATTAGTTGTTGAACTATATTTTGTATGTTGTATAACCACTGGATGACCTTTGCACACATATTCTTAGTAAGTAGTTATAGTTATAACTTATATGGAAATCCACAGTTTATGCATTGCTTTTTCTTTTTCTTTTTTGCTTCCGCTCTCACTTATTATTATTTTTATGTTATAAACTTGTAAATAGGCGTTCTCTTGTTTATTATTTTTATAATTCATCGAAACTGTAGCCAAGCTCAACTGAACATAACCTAAACCTTGTCCAACTATTTTTATCAGTGACATGGATATTTTTCCTTCTGCAATGGACCGAGTTGTGCCTATTTTAGATAACTGTAGAGATATCAACATGGTAGTTAAACCTAGAATAAGAAATGCAGGGTTGACTAGTATCCTTTGTTTTGCAACTAGGACTGATGTAGGAAAGTGCTAGGAAACTCAAAATATTGTATGCTTTGTGGTGGGAAAAGGTTGTGAAAAGCTTGTGGATAATGTGGTTCAAAGTAGAAGTGTGTGGAGTTTGTAGACAAAGAAGAGTTGAACCTGGCTCATTTTTCAAATTATCAGTTTTCTTGATTTGCATGACTTTGTTGTGTTGATAGAGTTTTGTGTATTTAATATATATATATATATATATATTATCACCTATAAAAGGCCGTATAACCTAACTTGATACATAATATGACTGAAGGACTCATATTGGAACCCATGTTTGATCAATCTGGAAATTACCAAACTACTGGTGACCTCTAATTAATGCAGATTTACATGCCTTTTTCCTATCCAATATTGACATCATTTTGGGGGATGGTAAGAGAGTGCATTTTTGGTTAGATAAATGGTTGAGAAATACCAAGCTTAAAGATGAATTTCCGAGGCTATTCAGTTTGTCTACCGAGAATGAGGAGTCCTTGGATTTTTTTGTGCGAAGAAAGAAAGGAGTAGGGCGTTGGAATCTATCCTTTAGGAGGCCTTTAAGGTTTTGGGAGGAGGCTGAGGTTAATAGGTTACATCTTTTGCTAACAGAGGCACCTTCCCTTACACCAACCCTCCCAGATTCTATTAGGTGGCAGAGGTCTCCAACTGGGCAGTTCACAGTTGCTGCAGTGAGAGATTGGTTGGTTGCTCATCATGGACCAGAGCTATTGATACCCACACTATGATAGGGTAATGTGGCTCCTCCTACAGCTCAATTTTTGGGTTGGTTGATCTGGAAGGGTAGAGTTAAGACCACTGATTTTCTGCAAAGAATTGGAGTACTCAACAGCAGTGTAAGCAATGTTTGCCCTTTTTGCAAAGCCGAACCTAAATCTTTGAACCATATTTTCTTGCTGTGCAGGGGCATTTGGGAGTCATGGAATGATCTGTTACTTTGGTGGGATATGAAATGGGTAACACCTGCTGCAGTGGTGGATTTGTTACATTGGTGGATGGGCTTTAAATGCAAAAAAATTACCAGGCAACTATGGAATTTAGTACCAATGGCTATGCTATGGTCTATATGGAAAATGAGGAATGATTGTATTTTTAATGGGTGTACACCTAATCTGTAGGATTTGAGTGGTATTGTCAAGTGGAGGGTGGCCTTGTGGGCCAAATCCAACCTTTCAAGTTTCTCTTACTCACGGCATGATATTGTGCACAACCTAAGGCATATATTATTCTGCTGTTAAGGGTGCTGCCTTTTGCATCTGTGTGCTACTTGTTCTGATATTTTTGTTTGGTCTGTTTCTGTGCTGCTGGTTGCGTCTACTTGCTCTGTGTCTGCTTGCTCTGTGTTTATAATTTTGCTAGCTGGTTCTGCTCTGTTTTGTAGTTCTGTAGTTCTGTAGTTTTGCAACTTTTTTGTGTTGGAGTCTGTTGGCTGCTAGGTTGCTGGTTTGGGCAACACTGTCCCACTGAGGGTCTGCTGGTCTTGATGGTTAGGCAAATCTTGTTTTAGTCCTGGTTGTGCTGTTGTGCTGTGTAGTTGCTTGTGTGTATGTGTTGTTTTAGTCCTGGTATGTTTTTTCTGGATCCAAAGTTATTTCTTGGTCTTAGGTTTCTTCCAAGGTCTTCCAACAATGGCAAGTAGAGTATAAGTGGTGGATTTATGTTACTTATGGTTGCCCTCATTGATAACTATTTATATGATCCTTCATCATCTTCATCAGCAATCTTTAATCTATTGCTTGATGCATGCTGCTACTATCTGTGGCTATTCTGGTCTGTGTAGAATGGTTGGTGAGTATTGCTGGGTAACAGGGTTACTGTTTGGAGGGTGTTTGTTGTTTTGAAATGGTTGTTGGTTTGCAAAGAGTTCATGGCAGCTGAGTTTCTGGTCTCACTGCTCATGGGTCTCATACTACGGCTGCTGTTGATTTGTTGCTTGCAGAAGTGTAGTTGCTGTTGATGTTTTGTTGCCTGATGCTGTGTGTTGTCTGCTGCTGTGGACTTCTGGGCTTTGGATTTCTGGGTTGCTGCTGTGTATTTCTGAGGTCAGCTGATCTATGCAGTTGGTAAGAAGTTGGCCTGCTCTGTGCAAATTCTACTGGAAGCTGGTCTGCTCTGTGTGGCTAGATGCTAATGTTAATGCTAATGCTGTTGTAGGAAGCAAGTCTGCTCTGGTCTGCTTTGTACAGCTGGATGCTGGTGGTTTGTTGCTCATGCAAGGCCTCAGAAAACAAGTCTGCTACTGGCCTGTTGCTGTAATGTTGCTGGTTAGGGATTGTTAAGGTTGCTAAGTGTGTTGCTCTAATAGTTGCTGGTTCTTTGTTGTTTTTTCTTTTCTCTTTTTGGATCATGGGTTACATGCTAGCAAAGGATTGTGCTACCTTATTGGTGCCAACCTAGTTGGGATTGATAAGGTTAGTTATGATGCTATTTTGCACTTATCTCTTTATTGATGTAAGTTTTTGCATGTATCTTGTTTTCTTCATCAATAAAGTTTCTTTTGCTGATAAAAAAAAAGGATGCCACGGTTGAGGAACTATGATATTTGAGTGTTGAATAAGGGCTAATGCAGATGTGGTTTTGTGGTTCTAGAGGCCAAAAAAAAAAAAAATTACTCAGAGAATTAGGATGTAGGCATCACACCCAGATTCCCAAAGGCATCACCTAGGGAGAAGGGAATTGATCAACGCAGTGCACAAGAGGGCTTCAAAAGCTTCAACTCAAAATCGACTTTGTTGAATTAAAAGCATGCTTTATATGGACATTTGAGAAATCCTACCATTAATAGGATGTGATGGAATTGGAAACTAAGGTTGTCTTTAGATTTTAAATATACAAAGGGAAAAGAAAGGGGAAGGGAAAGTGAATGAAATAGAAATTAAATTATTTTCACAAACCCATTCCTCTTTTTTTTTCCTCTACAAAGCCAAGATCCAAAGAGAACGCGAAAATTTAAAATCTTTTCAACTTCCAAAAAGCCTAGATGCAACTAGGGGTGTGCATAATACCGCCAAAACCGCACCGCCAAGGCAAATTCGTTATTATTTTCCAATCGAACCGCCAGTTTTTGGTAAGAAAAATGGCAAATTCTAGTGATACTTTTATCAATCTGCCGGTTTCTATTTTTCTTCCAAACCGCACCGACCCGCACCGCTATTAAATCATGTTTTATAAGATTCTAAAAATTCTTTTTTACTTAAGTTTGCTTGTTGTTCTATACCTTAGAATATAGTATTACATTACTGCTCGAGGGGAATTCAAGATGTTAGTAATCCAAAATAAAGTTGGATTCCAATTCACTTTTCAATCCTTTTTTTTTTTTTTTTTCTGGCCATGTTGCAAACTTGCATCAACTCACTTTTCAATCTAAATACTTTTCAACAGTAAACATTTTCAATATATTGTAAACCCTGAATGATATTAATTTTATGTATTGTATTTGATCATTGTAGCTTACACAGATGTTTGTAATGAAATGATGGCATAGTCGTTGATATTATCATGTTGTTGTTACACTTGCTGCATCAGAAGAAAGCTTCGCAAGATGCTTAACATCACGGTATCTCTTGTCTTTTTTTTACTCTTTGATTTAAGTTTTGTAATTTGAATTATATTTTTAATAAACCGCCAATCTGCCCGAACCGCCAAGGCAAATTCGCCATTATTTGCCAACCGAACCGCCGGTTTTTGATAAGGAAAATGGCAAATTCTAGTGACATTTTTATCAATCCGCCACCCGCCATACGGTTTCTATTTTACTCTCAAACCGCACCGACCCGCATCGCGCACACCCCTAGATGCAACCCATATATAAAAACCAAATTGCATAACTTTGCCCGTATGATGTCTAATGGGCTACAACCAACGTTTAGAAAATTTTGAAATTAGCAAAATACCCGCCAACTTCTTTATATATAGTTTTAATTTTAATTGATTCCAAATGAGTTTTGCTTGAAAGTAACAAATTTTCAAGCTTGAATGTTTTTTTTAATTATTTTTTCTTATGGACTGCATAACACATACTCCATAAAATAATTATTTCTTTTCTCCCTTTTTTCTCTTATCATGAACTTAATCATGGATGACAATGAAAAAGTTTCAAATTATAAGCAAGATAATTACGGGATTTTTTGTTTGGAAACATTAATGATACTAAGGGACAAGTCATCTATTCTGGTCCTTTGCTTTGGCTTCTCCCAAGTGTGATCCAGCTGATGGTGGGTCTAATGCCTAATAGAACTCCAGCATATAGCTGTGTACACATGGCTTTTGCCATAATCTCCTCTCCATTTGCATAGCATTATTGTGTGGTGCCACTTTCAGTATAACCAGCACACTTGCCTCTTTTCCATATAACTTTATTTAGTATGGGTTGCAGATCCTATCTAGTTCTTCATATCAATGGTTAAGTTGCTATTTTCTTACAACCTCTTATATGTTACAACCTCTCAAATCGCCTAAGTTGCATTCCTACATCATACTCTGCCCAACTTCATAGTGATTGGGGTTTTGTACACTGTGCTGTCTAATTTTTTTGAATAAATATATAGTCTATTTTATTGTCAATAAGCTCTAGAAAAGTACTACAAAAACAAGTGATATCTGTCAAATAAATCTTAGATTATATTCCTCAACAAAAAAAATCTTAAATTATGAATATTATAGGCTCTCTGTCAAGAATATAGTTTAGTAGCAACAAGAAAGGACGATGACTTCAATTTTCTCCTCTTATCCTGATCAAGCCTAAAGCAACAACTTTAAATGAGATTTTTAATTTTTTTATATTTGTGTAAAATATTTTATTTTTCTTATTTTTTTAGGTGACAATTTACTAATTAAATCTTTATATGAAAATTTTGTTAACACATCGATTTTTATTAATAATTTAGCCAATTCACTTCATTTTTCTTTTGAAATAGTTGATTTCTGGTAGAATTTTTATAAAGAGATTTGTTGATGAAAAAATTGAAATAAAATATATATATTGGCCACGTTTGGGAAGTTGGCTATTTTAGTTTTTAACTATTTAGTAAGCTAAAATTGGCTATTTTAGTCGGCTAAAATTGGCTATTTTAGTAGACCATTTTAATTTTTGGCTATTTTTGTAGGCTAAAATAATTGTGTTTTGGAAGAGAGTTGAATTTTTTTTGTAGTTAGATATTATGTTTGTAGAGAAAAAGTGAAATAATTATGAGTTTGATGTAATATTTTGTCTTATTAGTTATTTTAGTCTATTTTGTTTTTTAGTGCTATTTTAGCACCAAAAAAAAAAAATCAATTTTTTTTCTCAAACACCCCTTATTTGAGAAGATGGTTAGTTTTTTTTATAGTTGAATGTCATGTTTGTGAGAGAAAAAATAAAATAATTATAAGTTTGATGTGATATTTTGTCTTATTAACTATTTTAATTTATTTTATCTTTTAATACTATTTTAGCCCTAAAAAAAACTAAAAATCTTTACCTGCGTGAGCTTGCCACAGTTGAGCAGAACAAGAAGGCCGAAATAACTGAACTTGAGAAGAAGATTAGCGATGAGGAAGACCATGGCTACAAAGAAGGTGAAGCAACCTACATCCTGCAGTGCAAAGCTGCCAAGGATCTATTTTTCAAGTGCGGGTGGAAAGCGACGGTGGAACAACTCGGTCACGGTCCAGAGACTGAGATTTTCTTGAACCCTCCATCGCACTTCATACCGAGCTGTATGGCGGAGTATGCAGCTGCCATTCAACAAAAATTCCTTGAATCTGAGGATGATGAAGAAGAGACCGTGCCTAACAATGCCCCGGTCATCAATGATCCTGCCATCCAGTCAGCTCGGGTTGAACCACCGGTGGAGGACCAGACAACCGAGCTACCAATTGAAACCGGGCTCCGAGTTGAACTGGATGCTGATCTTGATGACCTGTTTGCTTGACTTTGTATTTTTTTCTTTTTACTTTTGGAAAGAAAACTGTAACCGGGCTGAAATCTCACCCTTTTGTAACTCTTGATTTGCACTCTCAACGAAATCTTCTCTTGTTCCAACTATTATTTCGGTTAACTTCCATGCATGTACTTTACTCTGTAATCTTAATGAAGTATAATATTCTCTGGCCGAGATACTTTATCCCGGTCTTAACTTTGCTATCTAACTGGACATACCTGCCAACCTCTTCAGCCTAGATCCTTATCTCGGCTAAAGAATAATAGGTGTTGGTTTTTCCAACCAACCTCTTTTGCCGAGATCCTTATCTCGGTTGAAGAACAATAGGTGTTGGTTTTTCTAGCCAACCTCTTCAGCCGGGATCCTTATCTCGGTTAAAGAACAATAAGTGTTGGTTTTTTCAGCCAACCTCTTCAGCCTAGATCCTTATCTCTGCTGAAGAACAATAAGTGTTGGTTTTTCCAGCCAACCTCTTCAGTCGAGATCCTTATCTCGGTTGAAGAACACTAAGTGTTTGGTTTTTCCAGCCAACCTCTTCAACCTAGATCCTAATCTTAGCTGAAGAGAGCTCAAAGTTGGTTTTTCCTGCCAACTCTGAGTGAAGTGTTTGGTTATTCCTGCCAAACGTCCTGCAGCCTGGATCCTTATCCTGGGCTTAGGAGGGGTGTTGGTTTTTCCAGCCAACCTCTAAGTTGGTTATTCCTGCCAACCTAGAGTACAGTGTTTGGTTATTCCGACCAAACGTCCTGCAGCCTGGATCCTTATCCTGGGCTTAGGAGGGGTGTTGATTTTTTTAGCCAACCTCTAAGTTGGTTATTCCTGCCAACCTAGAGTAAAGTGTTTGGTTATTCCGACCAAACGTCCTGCAGCCTGGATCCTTATCCTGGGCTTAGGAGGGGTGTTGGTTATTCCAGCCAACTTCTTCAGCATTGATCCTAATCTTAACTGAAGAGAGTGCAAAATTGGTTATTCCGGCCAACTATGCTTTTAGTGCGCCTAACTCACTAAAACAATCTTTTACGGAAGGAAACAACTATACTGAAAAGAAACTACTTGTTTTATTAAGAAAAAAAAAATTACAAATACTTGGAGAAAGGTTAAAAATAAAATAGTTTGAGATTGGCAGTGTTCCATGGTCTGGGAATGGCTTTGCTGTCTTTATCTTCCAAGTGGTGTACCCATTTTCCTGCTAATCCAACCACCTTGTAAGGTCCTTCCTAATTAGGCCCTAACTTGCCATCTTCGGGCACTAGGGTGTTTCCCATTACTTTGCGTAGTACCCAATCTCTAACTTTGAATTGTCTTGGATGTACTGTTTTGTTATACTTTCTGGACAACTCTTGCTGGTATGAGGCAATGTGAACCAATGCTCTTTCTCTTCTTTCTTCTGCAAGGTCGAGTTCTAAGGCTATGGCTTCCCCATTTAAGTCTGGATCGAAATTCTCGCTTCTCATTGTGGGAGGCTGATTGCCAGTGGGATTATGTAACACGTCCCGCGAGGGGCCCCGCCACAGTTCGGACTCGATTTGTGTCACGGTTCTAAATCCGAACCAAAGAGTCCAAATCTGGCAAATCGTTTTGAGAAAACAGATTTTAGGAAAGAAGTGCCAAACATGGACTGCTTTGCCAGATACAGAGTCGCCACCTAAATATTTTTTTATGGGGGGAATTTAGGAAACCCTGACTCGGTGCCGAAGGCCACATGTCCGTCATCACCAGAGTTGCCTCGGCTCGGGAGCTAGGGTACGATTGGGGAAGGTCAGCTATGAGCACCCCCTCTCGCCCGATCCGAAGATCGGCCTCTACTAACCGTGATATCCATTTTTGAAAACTTTATGTATTCTTATTCCAATTGTTAGCCTAGAATTACTATGTTATGCGCACAGCAAACAAGTATAGACTAGATTGCCTAATTTGGAAACAAACATTGCATATCCGTTTGTTTTGAAAAGCGCTTTGGGATTTGCTACTCGCAAGTAGGCTAAAACACGGATTTCAATGAGTTTTTCCAACTCGAACAATCTAACCTTCACTCACAGACATTCAAACAGTTTATAACATATAAGCACCTAGCCGCATGGCAAACATACTGTCATGGCAACACTCACACGCATGCGGTATGCTAAAGCATAAATACTTACATCGTACTCCGTACCAAAACAATAAACTAGTTAGCAAACATACATGTCCTAGTTCATGTCAAGTTGACTAATGCAACGCATGCAGGATGTAATTAGAGTAGGCTCGGCTAACCTGATCATGGCATGCGAAAATGCGATCAATTTGATGCACGTATTCAATTTGGAATTGAGGTACAAATGCAGTTAGCATGATGTACCGAGCCTAATGCATGCAATACAAATGCATGAATGCACGCATGCATAGCATAAGGTATGCTAATTTCAAAAATGCCCTAATCTACCATCATAAGCAGGTAAATAAAAGGGAAGAAAGACATGAGGTTGGAAGACATACACACACTCACGCACACTTATTACATAATTGCCCTCACTCGGAGGGGCCAAATGAATATTACAGTCCGAATAATAAACAAATAAATTATTACAGAACTTCTAATTTACTTAATAGGATAAATGCAAAAGGAAGAAAGGTGGCCACAGCCCCCTGCCTCGGGATGCGCATGTGATGCATGCTCGGAACCCGGCTCGCCTGGAAAACCCGTACCATACCCCTGCCACCTCTGTTTATACTGCCCTGTCTCTCTGAAAATTGCCAAAGCCCTAGGACAAGTTCCTTGCATGCTGCAGAGTACCACCGGCTAGGGGAAATTCCCACCGGCAGTGCAGAATTTCCATCGGCTGTTTTTGGGTTTATCGGCCATTCATCAATGGCCGGTCGGCACTGAATTATGCCGGTCGGCAGAAGCTTCCTGCAGAAGACAGATTTGACAGCAACAGAGAACAGACAGTATATGGCATGGGATTTCAAGCACATGTGAGCATGGTCATGCTTCCCATCATGCTTTGAGCTCAAGGAAGCATGGCCCTCGATCTTCGAGCCATCAATGGTGCATGATAGCCCAAGGGATCAAGTTTTCCACTTGATGTAAAGATGCATGCAACACACAAATGAAGACCAAGGCCTTATCATGTTGAAGTCAAAGGCCCCGGTGACCGAAAGTTAAGGCACGTTACATCACTTATGGTATGAACGCCCCTCAACCCTCACACTTGGTTTGACACCTCAAACCAAGTAATGCAATGCATGTTATGCAAACATGGCTCAAAATGCAACATGATATCAATATGCAAGGCATGCCAAGTATCATGCAACTAGTGTGGCAAGCATGCAATGTTAGGCATACAAGATGCAA